>NC_058519.1:334842136-335515136 GCF_904849725.1 Hordeum vulgare subsp. vulgare
TCACTTAATGTGTAGCGTTTGCGTGATGTGAATTGCCATGCTAGGCCTTGCATAATTTTAACTGGACATGCATCATATTAGGGTGTGCATCATGTCATGCATGTGTGGTGGTGAATATCGTGTGTTGATTCTAGTTTCCGGTTTGCTTCGTCTCGATAGTGTTCCACAAGCGTGTCGGAATGTGAGAACCCGTTCAACTACGTTGGTTCATCTGCTTCAGAGAGTCGTTCTTGTTCCAAGCGGGATCTCTGGCAAGATGATCATTTCCCTAAATACCATTACTACCATTGCCACACTAGTTGTTTTGTTTCTATCGTTATGTCTCGTTGCCTACCACCTGTTAAATGTCAGCCTCTCAAAATTGCCATGAAAACCTTCAACCTGATCACAACCTAGCAAACCACTGATTGGCTATGTTACCGCTTGCTTAACCATTTGTTAGCGTGGCTAGTTGGAGGTGCAGTTGCTTCCATGCGATAACATGGGTTCCTTGTTATATCACCCTATTAATGCTATTTAATTTAATGCACCTATATACTTGGTAAAAGGTGGAGGCTCGGCCTTTCTAGCCTGGTGTTTTGTTCCACCTTTGCCGCCTTAGTTTCAGCTACCGGTGTTATGTTCCATAAATGAGCGCTCCTAACATGCTTGGGGTTGTTATGGGACCCCCTAGATTATCTTTTTGGGATAAAGATCGTGTGTCAAGGCCCAACATTGGTACTATATTTGCCCAACATAATAATTTATTTAATACTGAAAACATTGGCATTTAGCGCTACCCCAGGAGTATTTCAACATAATACAGGGAGGGCCAGTGCTGATAGTGCTGTTCCAAAGAAGAGCCGTTTGCGGGGCCAACCCGGGGCAACTCGGGTGATGTCTATGAGTCCACAGTACGCTGTGCTTATCCGTTGTCCTGAGAACGAGATATGCGGCTCCTATCGGGATTGTCGACACGCCGGGCGGCCTAGCTGGACTTGTTTTACCTTTCTTGAGCGTCTTGTGCGAGGGATTCCGAGGATGCTTTGGGTTTTCTCGAGGTTGAGGTTTTCCAATAGGAACCCGTGGAGATCATGGGTTTCCCTGATCGAGGTCATTCCGTCGCAGCATGTGGTAGTTTGTGATGGACTAGTTGGAGCACCCCTGTAGGGTTAAATCGTTCGGAAAGCCGTGCCCACGGTTATGTGGCAACATGGAAACTTTGTTTAACATCCAGTTCTAGATAATTCGAAGTAAGCCTAATTAAAATTGCCAACTGAGTGCGTGACCGTGATTGTCTCTCTCGTGAGCTCCTTGTCCGATCGAGGACACGGTGGGGTTACGTATTACGTAAGTAGGTGTTTAGGATCATTCTTTTGATCATCCGTAGTTCACGTCCGCTATGCGTAGATCTTCCCCCTCTTTTATTCTTGTACTCGTAAGTTAGCCACCTCATATAAATGCTTAGTCGCTTGCTGCAGCCTCACCACTTAACCATACCTCACCCATTAAGCTTTACTAGTCTTTATACCTTAGGAAATGAGATTGCCGAGTGCGTGTGGCTCACAGATTACTACAACACCAGTTGCAGGTACATGTAAAGGGTTACTTGATGCGAGCGCTTTGATTGTTTATTTGGAGTTGCTTCTTCTTCTTCTTCTTCATTGATCTAGGATTGGTTCCAGGTCGGCAGCTGGGATAGCAAGGATGGACGTCGTTCTTTTATCATTTGTTTTCGTCCGTAAACGGACCTTTCTCTTCTTCATGACGATTGTATGTATTGTACTGATGTGACTCTGATGTAGCTTGTGGCAACTGTAAGCCAACTCCTTATACTCATCTTTTAGTACATGTACTTGTAATGGTATGCATTCTGGCGAAACGACGAGATGCGTTTCTATCGCTACAGAGGCCCTCGCGCCAAAATAAGGATAGGACCACATCTTGTGTGTTACAAGTTGGTATCAGAGCAGTACCAACCTAGGAACCCCCTTGATTGATCAAAGTTGGCCAAGTCGAGTCTAGCGAAAAGCTGATTTGAGTCTAGTTATATATCGGAGAGTAGGATTCTTTTTCTCCTCTTCTATGTTGTGGTGAGATTCACGACTTAGGGAATTTTAATTCCACTCCTCTTCGCACTCAAATTTTTTAGGATCATGCGGGTATTTTTGAAATCTATATGATACCGATGTGACAGAGTTCTGACTTGGTTCCTCCTGATGTGTTGATTTTATTCCGGGGAGTTGATCTTTAGGGGATTCTTGAGCACATCGTTATCATTTAGATTTCTTAGTATCTCAGGACGAAGGATGTTCGAAATTGCTTCAATACTGATAGTGGCGACATAACCCCGACATCCCCAGTACTGGGGCAGAGAGTTTAGGGGTATCGCCATAGTTAGTATCGTTGTGATTATGAGGATCTGAGATAGATGAGTTTCCGAGATCTCTGGTTATGTGTTGATGGTTGTGATACACTGGATGGGTTAGATGCTAGGAGTTGAGTGATGAATTTCTCCTTGTATCCGTGGACCCGATTGCATGACCAGAAATTTCGCGAGTTCTTAGGTGGGAATTCAAGTAGTTACTTATTGGACAATCTTCCAACAGATGCATGATGTGATGTTGGGGTTCGACATCTAGTGGATTCTTTTGTTCACGATCATCTTACAATGGTTCTTGTTGTGTCTTGAAGAGTCCTTGTAGCTTGCTACGACTCGGGGACGCTTCGTATGTCATGTGCATTGCCTTGTACATGATGACTACTGTAGGATAGAGCCCGTGCGATCCTATCCACGAAAATATCAGATGAAATCTCTATCATGAATGTGCACTGATTTGCCATGCTTTGCATATTTAAACTTGGATGTGCACAATTCTTGTTTGTACATTATGCCATGGTTGTATGTTTATTGGATGCTGTTATTTCTTGTGGGTAGTATCGAGTAGCGAGTCTGAGTTCGAGGAACCTGGCGAGACCAGTTACGAGGAGTGATACAAGTGATGTGTGTTCGGTTTTTCCATAAAGAGGAGGGGATGATGCATCATAGCATAGATAAGTATTCCCCCCAGTGAGAAGCAAGGTTATCGAAACAATAGCACGACCACTCGATTTCCCGTCTTCAGAGCCAACATACAAAAGAGCACACACTTGCACCCAACGCTGGCAAGAGGGTTGTCAATCCCCTTGAACTCATTACTTGCAAGTAATAAGTAGCGTAGATAGATAGTTTGATAAATATAAAATAGAAAATAAATCAAAAGTAAATAATAGGAGCAAGGCATGCAATATTTACTCATAACAATGATCATTACATATAGGCATCATGCCCATAAGCAAGTAAACCGACTCCTACCTGCATCTACTATTATTACTCTAGAAATCGACCGCTATCCAACATGTATGTAGAGTATTAAGTGAAAATATAGTAATGCTTGGAGAACAATGACATGATGTAGACAAAGTAAATCCAACTAATATGAATCAACCCCATCATTTTACTCTTAGTGGCAGCAATACAGTATGTGTCATGTCCCTTTTTGTCACTCTGATTGAGCACGACAAGATTGAACCCACTACAACATACCTCTCTCGCTGAAGATAAATCAATCTAGTTGGCCAAACCAAATTAATAGATCGGAGTGAATTATGAAGCTATCATAATCATGCATATATATGAAAAGACTAGCAAGGAACTCAATATAGTCTCATGAATAATCTCAACATAAACCCACAATTCATCAGATCGCAACAAATGCACTACACAAGAGTGAATACATAAGATATATCACCGCGGGAATCGCGGTGATCTTGGCAATGAAGAACATAAAGGGAGAGATACCATCTAGGTACTAACTATGGACCCGTAGATCTGTGGTGAACTACTCACACATCACCATGAGAGCGACAAGTTTGATGTAGAGGCCCTCCATGAATGATCCCCCCGTAGAGCATCGAAAGAGTGTTCCAGATGGGCACACGGTGGAACACAGACTTGCAGCACTGCAAAAAGTGTTTCGGGAGGCTCCTTAGGTCTAGAGGCCAAGGGAGGAAGCCCTAAGCCATGAGTGTGTAGCCACCCCTGGGCGTGCCATATCGGTCTGGTGCCACCCCGTGGTCCCTACGACCCCCCTTCTCAAGCTTCCACGTCCTTATTTTGTCCAGAAAAAATCATCAAAAAGTATGAGGGTATTTGGACTTCGTTTGGTACAATATTCCTCAAAAGCCAAAAACATGCAAAACAACAACAACTAGCTCTTGGCACTGGGTTAATAAGTTAGTGCTCAAAAATAGTCACAACCTTTGTTTGTACAACTTTGCCACATTATGATTTTTTTTAAATTTGGAACCATTTGAAACTTTTTGTGTGCATGTGATGATTGAATTGGTTGTTATATGCTTGTTTGCCTATTTGGGTTTTTACTCACAAAAATTTCCCTTCTCTCAAAACTCATCTTGTTGCTCAAAATCCTTGCCCAATGACCATACCACGAGAATAGAACCTAAAACTATTTTTGTTAAATATTATTTTGACCAAAAAGCTTTTCTTTAATTTAAGTTTTCAAACCCCCCTAAATTGAGGTTTGTAGTGCAAGTCCTGAAATTAGGGTAGATGGTTTGCCCCAAAGATATTATTTAGATCCTATTATAAAAAAGACTTCCCAAAACCGCAAAATTCTTATTTTAAAAGTTACTTTCCTATTTTATTTAAATATCTCTTTCTAAGGCAAGAAATGATATTTTATCGGGAAAAATTATTTGTATGCTTCCCAAAGATTTGAGAAAATTTAAAGAAACTCAATGGACATATATTTCCATATATAAGAGTTTCAACACATGGTCATGTTCAAAAGATTGGACAAAACCCTCCAAAACCCTTCATGCCTATTTCAAGCTCTTGAAATATTTCCCTAGGAAACTTTCTCAAATAATTCCAGGAAAATTCTAGGAAGTCACATATGATATATGTGATGATCTTGCAAAGTTTCATATCAATCTAAATTGATTTGGTCCACCAAAATATTGCAAAACCCTATGTGGCCAGAACCAAATTTGAGCAACTCTACATTGCCATGTTTTTGCAATTGATCCCTAATTTTTTTGGGCATGCTCTAATCACAAAATAATCTACCCACACCAAGTTTTGCATTAGGAGAAATGGTTTTGCATGGTTAGATATAGAGAAACCCGATTCTGTCCATTTCTAGGGTTTTCCATGTTTATATTACCAACTTACTTCAAATAGGCTCAAACCTTGTGATCACTCTTGTTTTTACCCATGATTTGACTGTGTTAAATATCACTGCAAGTGGGAAATTTTACCTTGCCCAAACAATCATCAAGCACCTTCTGGTGATTTGGTAAATGCTACATTTTGACCCCTTCTTCCATTTTCCTTCACCTCAAACTCTTACCACAATTCCACCATCCCTCTCCCCCACTCCAGTAGCAACCCCAACGACTCGCTCCATCATTGAGGGGGTGAAATCCCTACTTGCACCCCCGCACATCCATTTTCTCGCTCCACTTAGACTTTCCTCTCTCCTGGCAAGTTCCAGGGCATTCGATGCCCTTTTCCCCCATTGTTTAATGCCCGTGCAGCTGGTGGACACTTGAGGACGCGCTAGAGTGCCCCAAATGCATCATCATGCCGGCCAAAATCACGCTCTAGAGCATGCTACAAGACAACCAAGAGCTGACTTCGCGCCCTGCCCAAACCCTGGCCACCTCGAGCCCTTCCACTCGTGCCACTCGATGCACCTTGGCATCCACACCAGACTGGTCTGTCGGCCCCTTCCTTTGTGCCCCCTGCATCATGCACCCATAGCCGCACGAGCATTTTCCTTCACCTCTTGGGTCGTCACACCCCTCCCGGTGGTCCCCCGGCACCCTCCCGGCACTCCCTGTACACTACCGATGAGCCCGAAACTTTTTCGGTGACCAAAATAGGACTTCCTATATATGAATCTTTACCTCCGGACCACTGCGGAGCTCCTCGTGACGTCAGGCAGCCATGGCTGTTATCTGTGTTCAAAACCCTCAAAAACCTCTAGTATATAAAGGAGGAGAGGAGAGGAGGCAGCCTTGGCCCCTACTCCAAGGAGAAGGGGTCGGCCGAACGAAGGAAGAGTCCACCTTCCCTTGTGGGAAGGTGGACTACTCTGGGAGGACTCCTCCTTCCTTTCCTTTTAAAGGTCCTTTACCTTTTATCTCTTCTCCTAGCCGCATGGGCCTTTGAGAGAGGCTTCGGCTAGCCCACCAGGGGATGGTCCACCTCCTCTCACATCCCATAAGGCTCTTGGGTCGTCAACACCTCCCGGTGGTCCCCCGACACCCTCCCGGCACTCCCGGTACACTACCGATGAGCCCGAAACTTTTCCGATGACCAAAATACGACTTCCTATATATCAATCTTTACCTCCGGACCACTCCGGAGCTCATCGTGATGTCCATGATCTCATAAGGTATTCTGAACAACCTTGGGTCACCAGCACCTATAATTAACTATATCAAAACATCACCAAACGTTAAGTCTGCATAACCTACGGGTTCGAGAACTATGCAGACATGACCTGAGACACTCTCCGGTCAATAACCAATAGCAGGATCTGGATGCCCATATTGGATCCTATATATTCTATGAAGATATCTATCGGTTGAACCTCTATGACAAGGATTCAGTTAATCCCATATGTTGTTCCCTTTGTCCTTCGGTATGTTACTTGCCCGAGATTCGATCGTTGCTATCTCCATACCTAGTTCAATCTCGTTACCGACAAGTCTATTTACTTGTTCAGTAATATAAGATCCCATGACTAACTCTTTAGTCACATTGCTTGCAAGGCTTGTTGTGATGCTGCATTACCGAGTGGGCACCGAGATACTTCTCTGTCATACGGAGTGACATATCCCAGTCTTGATCCATGATATCCAACAGACACCTTCGGAGATACCTGTAGATCAGCTTTATAGTCACCCAGTTACGTTGCGACATTTTATACACACAAGGTATTTGTAGCGACCCGACTCAAAATGAGTCAAGCCTCTGTGTTTCTATGCCATCCCTGGATCAGTATGCTGGCACACACAGTACATCAGTGTATAAATCAAAGTGCAATCACATGTAAATAGCGTAAAACTGATATATACCTTAAATATTTCAGCGGAAGCAGTCAAGGGAGTGGAGTCCCAATAAACACCAACGGCAAGTTGAGTGTAGATCGTAACCCTGAATCTTACTCTTACTCGTCGAGAAAGATATCTGCAACATAAGACGTTGCAGCCGTGTAGGTCAGCATATTGAATATGCCGGCAAGTCGCATAAGAGAGGGGTGAAAAGTAATCATCTAAACTATATGCATATATGGCAGGTGGGGCTATAAGTTTTCAGTGAAAAGCAAGTTTTATCCTACATCAAGAGAGGGTTAAAAGCAAAATGTTACTACATTGTTGGTTGTTAACGAGATGGTTCCGCCAACCAATTCTCGTACCCGAGTTGTCAATAATTACCCTCATCAGATATATTTAATGGTGTTGAGAAATCCAGATAACTTCAGTTCCTTTGGCTCAAGTTGTCCATGACCATGGACACGGCTAATCGATTAGGTTTGAGTACTCTGCAGAGTTTTGCACACGTTCCCCACAAGATTTGATCGCCTCCATGTATGTCCTCAAACTTCAGGGTGTTTGAAGACCGGATGATCAAAACATGGTCTTTCAACGGGTTCCTCTCAATCCCTGTCGGTGCCCATCCATTCCTACCGTTCTTCTACATCTGCTAGCACCTCCTGTCCAGAGTCGCCACGTTGTCCAACCAAGCCAGAGCCCATAATGACTTGTGGCTGTGCACGTAAGCCTTGGGTCTTGAAAATATCCGTCCGTCTCTTTGACATGGGTGAAGCTTTCTGTAGGATGTCATGTCCGTCCCCAGCATCCCGGGTCATCCATGCAAATTTGGGCATAGGATGGTAGAACTACAATGCATAAAACATAGGTGATAGTATGATCAAAGTGACTTGCCTGGTGATGTTGACGAAGAAGAATTTCTCGAGAAATAACTTGATAGACTACTCGTCACTCTCCAATGAAATCTATATAACAAACATATCATTCACATAAGCACTCATACTAGCAATCATTCTAGCAATCAAAACAAAAGAGAGAGCGAAATAGAATCCGAAAGAAACTTCAAATAAGACTAGGGAGTCTTCTACTACGTCAAACACTAAATAGTTTTTGTCTAACAGAAAATAATAACAAGGAACTAAGATAAAATAAAATATTTTTCACAAAACGTTTTGAAAGTATTCCCAAACGGGATTTGAAACAGTGCGGAAACCAATTGCAAGTTACTAAGGAACTAGAATTGATTTCACGATAACAATTAAAATAAAATCAACACTTGTTGAAAAACTACTGTTAACTAACATAAACAAAACAATAATCCTTCTGAAATTATAAAGAAAATATTTTAAAACAAAAATAGAAAAGGAATTAGCCGAAATCCTAAAAGAGGTGAAACAGAAATTGTTTCACAAGAAACAGTGAGCTAAAATACTCAAACAAATCTGAAATTTTGCCACTGATAAATAAGATCACTAGTGATCAGTAGCAAAAAGAATCAAATTAAAAGCTATTTTTAAACTCCTGGAATAGGCAAAACAAGGTTTAAACTAAATCTGATCTAATTCAAATTTGCAAATTTCAAACATAGACAAATTATATGTTTTTAAAAACTGCAGGAAATTTGTGAGCTACTGGAAGAAGAATCAACATCATTGGACTTATGGATCAAAAGTTATGGGCTAAACAAGATTGGAACTTTTCTGTTTTTGAACTGAATCTGAAAAACAAATAGGGAATCCATGTGGCGGCTTCTGATTGGCTGATGGGTGTGCGTGGCATAGCCTAAACAGCGAATGGACGCTAAATAAGAAAAAGTTCTCTGGCTAAAAGTTAAGTGAATAAAAACCAGCGGTTTTTGTTTAAAAACCGAAAGGTTATCCTACTCTAATCTACACCGTTGAAAATAGATCTAAGGGTAAAACTAAAAAAACAAAACAAGTAAAAAAAAGAAAGGAAAGAGGGGGCCTTACCGTGGCTGGGAGTAACTCTCTCGCTGGCAATGGCTGGGGCCTTCTCCGGCGAGGGGGGGGCAACTCCGGCAGGGGTGGGGGTCGTCGGCGAGGGGGTGGGGTGGCAGGGGGGGGCGGTGGAGGGGGGGGCGAGGTGGAGGTGGGCCTGCAGGGGTGGGGGCGACGGGAGGAGTCTTCCTGGCGATGCTCCTGCTCGCTGGCGAGGCTTGCAGGGCGACAGGGTGGGGGTGGCAGGGGGTGGAGGGGCCGAAGGGTGGAGGGGTGGGCTCGGCAGGGAGGGGAGGGTGCAGCGAGGTGGAGGAGGGGGGTGCAGGGGTGATGTGGAGGAGTTGCTAGCGAGCTTCTGGTGGCCGACTCCGGCGATGTGCAGGGGGAGGAGGAGGTGGGGAGAGGCGGTGGTTTCGACGGGAATGGAACGAGGAGGCCATGGGGGGTTCTTATAGAGGCGACGGGAGGCGCTGGGAGGGAAGGTGCTTCGCGAATCCCAGAGGTGGGGATTCCTTTGTCCATGGCAGGAAAGTTTTGTGACGTGAGGGATAGGAGAGGTAGGAGAAGATCTCCTGTTGGGCCAAAATAGGAAAGCTCTCAATTGGGCCAGCTCTTATTTCCATTCAAAAGTGATTCCTTTCCTATTTTTAAAACTAGGAAACTAAAACGATAAAAGGGAATTCAAATCAATTCGGAATAGAGAATTTCTATATACTAAAATTATCAGAAAAAAATAAAATATAAATGATGGGCATTTTTCCACGGCAAAAATAAAAACTTTAGAAAAAATTATTTTCAAAAAATTGCCTAAAAGATTTATTTTCTTTTGCAAATAATTTTCAAATGACCCTCTAAGTTTTAGGGTTCAAATAACTTTCAAAATGCCCGTGTGTTTGAGGGTCATGTTCCTCCTCTCTTTTCGGTTTGACAGAATGTATTTCCCGGCATTTCTTGCACGAGGAAAACAAATAGAAATGCAAAAGAATTCAAATGCAAATATCTCCGTTCAAATTATTTATAGTTGAAGAAGTCATGTCATCTTCTCTCTTTGCTTTTAAAAGATTGAATTTGAATTCACCGGAGATGGGGAAAGTCATTTTATTCCCTCTCGTTCAAAAGTTTTTGAAAAGTTTCAAATTTCACACAAGTTTCAATCACTCAAGCAAACAAACAAACAAACTAATAATTAACATTCCAAAATTTATAATTTTTGGATGTTACAAACTACCACACTTAAAATGAATCTCGTCCTCGAGATTCGAAGAGGCTAGAAAGAAAGGTTAGGGTTTGGGGGTCTTCTAACAAATCCAATCTCCGGCAAGGTGGGATGCTACCACACTTAAAATGAGAGATACTGGTCCCTCAAAATGCTTTAACGATCCTCTGGGGTTTTGGCAACTGACATCGCACAGTCTTCATATTAAATCCTTTGGTGATGCTCTCTCGTTGATATAAGCTTCTTCCGTCACTGGGTCTTCTTAACTGACAGTCTCGTGATCAATTCTAAATAACATATCGATGGTTCTCATGGTGGTCTACCATTTGTGGTTATCCTGCAGAGAGAGGGGTCTTGGTTTCATCCTCACGGTAAAATTTCCTACGCGTGACAACAGGTGCCATGTACATGGGCTTTTCTTATACCACTCTAAGGCTTAAACAAAAACTTCAAAGAACGTCGTCTCTCTATATGGGTAAGTCTCTCAGATTTACCATTCCGAATAGCAAGATAAATGATAAGAGTAAGTCGTCATGGTGATCAATCCATTCCGCACCCAAATCATTCTCTATATAAGGTTTAGCAAATCTCGCATTCTAACACTTGGGCATCCTCACAAGCGTTGCCGAATTTCTCTTGTCCACGAACGAAGTTCGGATAATCCATTGGTTCTGCAAGCTGAACGAAACATCTATCGTATCTTCACAACTCTCAGGTTTTCGTATGCTCCTAAGAAAACGTTTGCTGATCCATCATAGCTTATTCCATAAATAATATGAATTTCATAATCAATCCTTTATTACATCCTTAATTTCTTATCAAAAACTCCAATTCAAAAGTACTCTATTACAAATGCTGCCATCCACATTGTTCGGTATGGTCGAGCATTTCCGCCAACTTTATTCATCTGCCTCTCTTGGAGGTACTTTAGTTCCACTCGAATTTTCCGAGGTGCTCCTTGAAATCATCCATCTTTTGCTTCATCATGGTGGTCATGAGCTTCATCTCCATCATCTCCGCACGTACCTCACTCAGGTATTCCTGGGTATGACGGAGTCTTGCTTCAAGTATTTCTCCGATCTGACGTATGGCTTCCATGGCAGCTTCACGAACAGCATCAAAGAAGGTTGCTCGTGGTACACGTGAAATGAAAAAGTATTGCCCCATAGTCTTTGGACAAACTCCTTTCACATGGTGGAGGTGTACTTCCACGTACCAAAGTTCCACTCCATTTTCCATGAATGGGTAGCCTTTGTAGACTGCATCTCCTTCAAGGTGAATGTGCTTCATCATGTCCTTTAGGATTTTCGGGTAATCATGATCACTGGTCAGGGTCATGATCGTTTCTGGGCCCTTGAGGAATGACTCGTAGAGAGTTGTCATCTGCAGGTGTCAGTAAATAGGTACTCAGAGGAATGTATATGTCTCCTTGGTAATCATGGTACACTCCTACTCAATGGATCCTGTGGGTGTACCGATTGCTACCACACTTAAAATGAATTATACTCATGCCTGCATAGACCATATATTCTCATATCCTCATAATGTTCAGAGATCTTTGTTCGATGAGAAACAACGCATACAGTTTCAACATAGATAATCATGAGACAATAAAATCCATTTATTCATGATGTTATTACAATCTCAGGGACTTCTGTTACAAAAATTTCACTCCATGATCTTCGGATTACACTTATTGCCATGGTCAAAACTTAACTACTCCATTCTAGCTTTCTTCCTTTGTGGACAATCGTTGGCAAAATGTCCTGCTTCCTTGCAACAAAAGCAAATGATTTCTGACAAGTCTCGAGGCGTCTTAGTGTTTGCCTTTGCTCCTTGGGTTCCCGGCTTCCTTCCTGAGCACATGTATTTGTGGTGGCCAAATTTCATACACTTGTAACATCTGACATGACTCAGGTCTTTGTCTGCAGAGATTTGGTTCTTCCGAGGGTATTTCTTCTTCTTTCCGGACTCCTTCATTTTGGCCAGTTCTTCTATCTCAAGTGGATCAAACTCCACTTTTTCCATCGGGAAGTTTCCCAGATACTCTTGGCTTCTCTTCGTGCAATCCTGTGAATAATGTCCTTCTTCTCCACATGAGTAGCATGCATTGGAGAAAAATCTGGTCAGACCTTGTCCATCAGGGTCTTCAATATTTTCGTTCATCACCAGTCCTTCTAGAATCTTCTTCTTGAGTGTTTCCTTCACTGCATCTTTCTGCTGCTTGACAACTTGTTGCACCTTGGGGTAAATGTGACACTGAGCTGGGTAGTGGGTGGTTCCTTCACAAAGGAAACAAGTCACCTGACTACTTGGGCACTCCTCAGCTGGGTGATTTTCTTCACAATGAGTGCATCCATCCGTGTGTTCTTCCTGGGTGTGTCCTATTTATCCACAGATCTTGCATGCACAAGCCTTCTCCTTCGGATTGCCATAGCACTTCTGAATAAGTCGGGATCTTAACAGAGTGTTCTTGAATTCGTCCCAGGTTTCTGCTCCACTAAATCCTTGTATGGCATGATGCATTTTCCACCAGATTGCAGCACTTTGGGTAAAGTACTGGAGAGCGTGTTCCACTTCATACTTCCTTGAGATCAAGTTGCTCCCGAAGTGGTTCTCCATGTTCTGAATCCATATCTCAGCTTCTAGCTGGGTCATTGGTCCAGAGACTACAAGTCCAGCTTCATACTCCATCTGGTAGGGTTGAGGTTTTGGGGATGAGACGGTTAAGAGAGGGAGGGAGATACACACAATACAACCAATATTTTTGAGAATAGATTTTAGTTGTGGCCGTCGGAAAACACACCAATGACGGCTCACAAATCATCGCATCTAACGTGAGTATATAAAAGGGGTTTGGACTTATAATGGTCATATAATTATTCGAACACTTCTGGGTGTTTGAGTTCTTCGGGTCTTGGGAGTCTTCTGTTGGTGTAGCTTCAATTCTTCAAACGCGTGGTGAAATCCTCTTTACTTTGAAGTAGAACTCCGTTGATTCTTCATGAGGTCGAAGGGGTAAGGGGGTTGTATAACTATTTGAGGTGAGAGAGAACATTTGATGAAATCAGAAGAGATGAGAAATGAAGGATGTTCTTGAAAAATAGAAATTTTTGAGAGATCCTTTCCTAAGAAATTTCTAGTTTCTAGGGGTCACGACCTACAGTCAACATGTGCTCTGATACCATTTCTGTAGCGACCCGACTCAAAATGAGTCAAGCCTCTGTGTTTCTATGCCATCCCTGGATCAGTATGCTGGCACACACAATACATCAATGTATATATCAAAGTGCAATCACATGTAAATAGCGTAAAACTGATATATACCTTAAATATTTCAGCGGAAGCAGTCAAGGGAGTGGAGTCCCAATAAACACCAACGGCAAGTTGAGTGTAGACCGTAACCCTGAATCGTACTCTTACTCGTCGAGAAATATATCTGCAACATAAGACGTTGCAGCCGCGTAGGTCAACATATTGAATATGCCGGCAAGTCACATAAGAGAGGGGTGAAAAGTAATCATCTAAACTATATGCATATATGGCAGGTGGGGCTATAAGTTTTCAGCGAAAAGCAAGTTTTATCCTACATCAAGAGAGGGTTAAAAGCAAAATGTTACTACATTGTTGGTTGTTAACGAGATGGTTCCGCCAACCAATTCTCGTACCCGAGTTGTCAATAATTACCCTCATCAGATATATTTAATGGTGTTGAGAAATCCAGATAACTTCAGTTCCTTTGGCTCAAGTTGTCCATGACCGTGGACACGGCTAATCGATTAGGTTTGAGTACTTTGCAGAGTTTTGCACACGTTCCCCACAAGATTTGATCGCCTCCGTGTATGTCCTCGCACTTCAGGGTGTTTGAAGACCGGATGATAAAAACATGGTCTTTCAACGAGTCCCTCTGAATCCCTGTCGGTGCCCATCCATTCCTACCGTTCTTCTACATCTGCTAGCACCTCCTGTCCAGAGTCGCCGCATTGTCCAACCAAGCCAGAGCACATAATGACTTGTGGCTGTGCAGGTAAGCCTTGGGTCTTGAAAATATCCGTCCGTCCCTTTGAGCCTGAGTGAAGCTTTCCGCAGGATGTCTTGGCCATCCCCAGCATCCCGGGTCATCCACTGGGTTCTCCAGGGAGCCGATCAACCGTCCTTCACCCAGAGTTGCATTGCGTCCGAGGTCTTGAAAATCTTGTCTTAACCAGTCTTGATTATTTAATCAACCTCGCATCACTCGTGTTATGCACTCAACCGAAATCCCGTCTACTCAAGCATAGCAATATGGAATTTGTCGTCCCGGGGCCAAGTATCGGGGTTGTTGTGTTCCTACCACATGATACTACAATCTATACTAAAATTTCCAAGTACCTAAGCAGCATGCAAATTTGGGCATAGGATGGTAGAACTACAATGCATAAAACATAGGTGATAGTATGATCAAAGTGACTTGCCTGGTGATGTTGACGAAGAAGAATTTCTCGAGAAATAACTTGATAGACTACTCGTCACTCTCCGATGAAAGCTATATAACAAACATATCATTCACATAAGCAGTCATACTAGCAATCATTCTAGCAATCAAAACAAAAGAGAGAGCGAAATAGAATCCGAAAGAAACTTCAAATAAGACTAGGGAGTCTTCTACTACGTCAAACACTAAATAATAACAAGGAACTAAGATAAAATAAAGTATTTTTCACAAAACTTTTTGAAAGTATTCCCAAACGGGATTTGAAACAGTGCGGAAACCAATTGCAAGTTACTAAGGAACTAGAATTGATTTCGTGATAACAATTAAAATAAAATCAACACTTGTTGAAAAACTACTGTTAACTAACATAAAAAAAACAATAATCCTTCTGAAATTATAAATAAAATATTTTAAAACAAAAATAGAAAAGGAATTAGCCAAAATCCTAAAAGAGGTGAAACAGAAATTGTTTCACAACAAACAGTGAGCTAAATTACTCAAACAAATCTGAAATTTTTACCACTGATAAATAAGATCACTAGTGATCAGTAGAAAAAAGAATCAAATTAAAAGCTATTTTTAAACTCCTGGAATAGGCAAAACAAGGTTTAAACTAAATCTGATCTAATTCAAATTTGAATATTTGAAACATAGACAAATTATATGTTTTTAAAGACTACAGGAAATTTGTGAGCTACTGGAAAAAGAATCAACATCATTGGACTTATGGATCAAAAGTTATGGGCTAAACAAGATTGTAACGTTTCTGTTTTTGAACTGAATCTGAAAAACAAATAGGGAATCCATGTGGCGGCTTCTGATTGGCTGATGGGTGTGCGTGGCATAGGCTAAACAGCGAATGGCCGCTAAATAAGAAAAAGTTCTCTGGCTAAAAGTTAAGTGAATAAAAACCAGCGGTTTTTGTTTAAAAAGCGAAAGGTTATCCTACTCTAATCTACACCGTTGAAAATAGATCTAAGGGTAAAACTAAAAAAAAACAAAACAAGTAAAAAAAAGGAAGGAAAGAGGGGGGCCTTACCGTGGCTGGGAGTAACTCCCTTGTTGGCAATGGCTGGGGCCTTCTTTGGCGGGGGGGGGGGGGGGGGGGGGGGAACTCCGGCGGGGGTGGGGGTCGCCGGCGAGGGGGTGGGGTGGCAGGGGGGCGGTGGAGGGGGGGCGAGGTGGAGGTGGGCCTGCAGGGGGGGCGACGGGAGGAGTCTTCCTGGCGATGCTCCTGCTCGCTGGCGAGGCTTGCAGAGCGACGGGGTGGGGGTGGGAGGGGGTGGAGGGGCCGAAGGGTGGAGGGGTGGGCTCGGCAGGGAGGGGAGGGTGCAGCGAGGTGGAGGAGGGGGGTGCAGGGGCGATGTGGAGGAGTTCCTGGCGAGCTTCTGGTGGCCGACTCCGGCGATGTGCAGGGGGAGGAGGAGGTGGGAAGAGGCGGTGGTTTCAACGGGAATGGAATGAGGAGGCCATGGGGGTTCTTATAGAGGCGACGGGAGGCACTGGGAGGGAAGGTGCTTCGCGAATCCCGGAGGTGGGGATTCCTCTGTCGATGGCACGAAAGTTCTGTGACGTGAGGGAGAAGAGAGGTAGGAGAAGATCTCCTGTTGGGCCAAAATAGGAAAGCTCTCAATTGGGCCAGCTCTTATTTCCATTCAAAAGTGATTCCTTTCCTATTTTTAAAACTAGGAAACTAAAACGATAAAAGGGAATTCAAATCAATTCGGAATAAAGAGTTTCTGTATACTAAAATTATCAGAAAAAAATAAAATATAAATGATGGGCATTTTTCCACGGCAAAAATAAAAACTTCAGAAAAAAATTATTTTCACAAAATTGCGTAAAAGATTTATTTTCTTTTGCAAATAATTTTCAAATGACCCTCTAAGTTTTAGGGTTCAAATAACTTTCAAAATGCCCGTGTGTTTGAGGGTCATGTTCCTCCTCTCTTTTCTGTTTGACAGAATGTATTTCCCGGCATTTCTTGCACGAGGAAAACAAATAGAAATGCAAAAGAATTCAAATGCAAATATCTCCGTTCAAATTATTTATAGTTGAAGAAGTCATGTCATCTTCTCTCTTTGCTTTTAAAAGATTGAATTTGAATTCACCGGAGATGGGGAAAGTCATTTTATTCCCTCTCGTTCAAAAGTTTTTGAAAAGTTTCAAATTTCACACAAGTTTCAATCACTCAAGCAAACAAACAAACAAACTAATAATTAACATTCCAAAATTTATAATTTTGGGATGTTACAGTATTCCTCTGGTGTCACGGAGTTGCATGATCTCATGGTCATAGGAACAGATACATTGACATGCAAAAAACAATAGCAATAAACTGACACGATCATATGCTACATTCATAGTTTGGGTCTTTGTCCATCACATCATTCTCCTAATGATGTGATCCCGTTATCAAGTGACAACACTTGTCTATGGCCAGGAAACCTTGACCATCTTTAGCAATAAACGATTATCATGAACAAGGAAATATAATGATAACCAATTTATTATTGCCTCTAGGGCATATTTCCAACACTCTCCTACTTGCACTAGAGTCAATAATCTAGTTCACGTCACTATGTGATTTTTATGAATCTAACACCCATACACTTCTGGGATTCGATCATGTATTTCTTGTGAGACAGTTTTTTTAGTCATTAGGTATGAACCTTTCAGACCCGTGTGTGCTTTACAAATCTCTATGTCATCTTATAGATGTTGCTACCACGCGTCATTTGGAACAATTCCAACCGACTGCTCCACTATATGAATCCGCTTTACAACTCAAAGTCATCCGGGTTAGTGTCAAAGCTTGCATCGACATAACCCTTTACAACGAACTATTTTATCACCTCCATAATCGAGAAAAAATCCCTTAGTCCACTAGTTACTAAGGATAACTTCTGACCGCTGTCCAGTAATCCATTCCTGGATCACTTATGTAACCATTGACAGATTCATGGCAAGGCACACATCAGGTGCGGTACACAACATATCATACTATAGAGCCTACGACTAATGCATAGGGGACGACCTTCGTCCTCTCTCTTTCTTCTGTCGTGGTCGAGCTTTGAGTCTTACTCAAATCCACACCTTACAACACAACCAAGAACTCCTTTGCCGATCTATTTTGAACTCCTTCAAAAACTTGTCAAGGCATGCATTTCATTGGAAGTTTTATCAAGCGTATTGATCTATCTCTATAGATCTTAATTTTCAATGTTCAAGTAGCTTAATCCAGGTTTTCCTTTGAAAAACACTTTTCAAACAACCCTATATGCTTTCCAGAAGTTCTACATTATTTCCGGTCAACAATTTGTCAACCACATATACCTATTAGAAATTCTATAGTGCTCCGAGTCACTTCCTTGGAAATACAAGTTTCTCATAAACCTTGCACTAGTCCATAGAAGGATCGCTGGAGCTTGCATACTTGTTAGCATCCTTAAGGATCGAAAAAACCTTCTTATTGTATCACATACAACCTTTCCTCAAGGAAACCGTCGAGGAAACAATGTTTTGACATCCTAGTGCAAGATTTCATAAATAATGCAGCAACTGCTAGCAAAATTCCAGCACACTCTTAACATCGCTACAAGTGACAAAGTCTCATCATAGTCAACTCCTTGAACTTGTCGGAAACATCGTTGTGACAAGTCGAGCTTTCTTAATGGTGACTTTTCACCATCATCATTTGTCTTCCTTTTAAAGATCCATCTGTACTTAATAGTCTTACGACTATCAAGTAGTTCTTCCAAAGTCAACACTTTGTTTTCGTACATGGATCCTCTCTCGGATTTCATGTCCTCCAGCCATTTGTCGGAATCCGGGCACACCATCGCTTCTCCATAGCTCATAGGTTCATTGTTGTCCAACAACATGACTTCCAAGACAGGGTTATCGTACCACTTTGGAGCAGTACGTGACCTTGTCGACCTACGAGGTTTGTAGTAACTTGATCCAAAGCTTCATGATCACTATCATCAGCTTCCACTTCAATTGGCATAGGCGCCACATGAACAACTTCTTGCACCATGCTACACACTAGTTGAAGTGACAGTTCAATAACCTCATCAAGTTTCCACCATCCTCCCACTCAATTCTTTTGAGAGAAATTTTTCCTTGAGAAAGGACCCATTTCTAGAAACAAACACTTCGCTTCCTGATCTGAGATAGGAGATATACCCAACTATTTTGGGTATCCTATGAAGATGCATTTATCTGCTTTGGGTTCGAGCTTATCGCGCTGAAAGTTTTTCACATAAGCGTCGCATCCCCAAACTTTTAAGAAACGATAGCTTAGGTTTCTCCAAACCATAGTTCATATGGTGTAATCTCAAGGAATTACGTGGTGCCCTATTTAAAGTGAATGCGGTTGTCTCTAATGCATAACCCAAAAACGATTGTGGTAATTCGATAAGAGACATCATAGTATGCACCATATCCAATATGGCGTGGCTATGACGTTCGGACACACCATCACACCATGGTGTTCCAGGCGGCATTAGTTGTGAAACAATTTCCACATTGTCTTAAATGTGTACCAAACTTGCAACTCAGATATTCATCTCACGATCATATTGTAGACATTTTATCCTCTTGTCACGACAATCTTCAACTTCACTCTGAAATTACTTGAACCTTTCAATAATCCAGACTTGTGTTTTATGAAGTAAATATACCAGTATGTACTCAAATCATCTATGAAGCAAGAACATAATGATATCCACTGCGTGCCTCAGCACTCATTGGACTGCATACATCAAAATGTATTACTTCCAATAAGTTACTCTCTTGTTCCATCTCACTGGAAAGCGAGGACTTCAGTCATCTTGCCCTTGATTTGCATGTCTCAAGTGATTCAAATTCAAGTGAGTCCAAATGATCCATCTGCATGGAGTTTCTTCATGCGTTTACACCAATAGGCATGGTTCGCATGTCTCAAACAATTCAAAAACGAGTGAGTCAAAAGATCCCTCGGTATGGAGCTTCTTCATGCGTTTTACACCAATATGACTCAAGCGATAGTGCCACAAGTAAGTGGTACTATCATTACTACTTTGTATCTTTTGGCATCAAATATTATGAACATGTGTATCACTACGATCGAAATTCAATAAACCATTGAAGGTATTTATTCAAGCAAATATAATAACCATTATTCTCTTTAAATGAATAATCATATTGCAATAAACACGATCTAATCATGTTCATGCTCAACGCAAACACCAAATAACATTTATTTAGGTTCAACACTAATTTCGAAATTAGAGGGAGCATGCGATGGTGATCACATCAACTTCGGAAACACTTCCAACACACATTGTCACCTTGACTTTATCTAGTGTGAGTTTATTTCATAGATTTTATTTCGAGTTACTAACACTTCGCAACCGAACCAGTATCTAATACCCCTATGCTACTAGGAGTACTAGTAAAGTACACATCAATATCATGTATATCCAATATACTTTTGTTGACTTTGCCAACCTTCTCATCTACCAAGTAACTAGGGTAGTTCCGCTCCAGTGACCGTTCCCCTCATTATAGAAGCACTTAGTCTCGGGTTTGGGTTTAAACTTGGGTTTCCTCAGTAGAGCGGCAACTGGTTTTCCTTTCATGAAGTATCCCTTATTGCCCTTGCCCTTCACGAAACTAGTGGTTTTACTAACCATGAACACTTGATGCTCCTACTTGATTTCTACCTTCGTGGTGTCAAACAATGCGAACAACTCAGGGATCATCATATTCATCCCCGATATTCTATAGTTCATCACGAAGCTCCAGTAGCTTGGTGGCAGTGACTTTGGAGAACCATCATTATCTCATCTAGAAGATTAACTCCCACTCGATTCAAGGGATTGTAGCAGTCAGAAAATCTGAGTACATGCTCAACGATTGAGCTTTTCTCCCTTACTTTGTAGACAAGGAATCTTGTCGGAGGTCTCATACCTCTCAACAAGGGCACGAGCCTGAAATCCCAATTTGATCTCTTGGAACATCTTGTATGTCCCGCGACGTTCGAAACGTCTTCAGTGCCTCAATTCTAAGCCATTTTAAGCATTATGCACTAAATTATCATGTAGTCATCAAAAACGTGTATGTCAGATGTTCGCAACATCCATAGACGACGCCCGAGGTTTAGCACACCGAGCAGTGTATTAAGGATATAAGCCTTCTGCGCAGCAATGAGGACAATCCTCAGTTTACACACCTAGTCCGCATAATTGCTACTATCGTCTTTCAACTAAATTTTCTCTAGGAACATATTAAAACTAGTAGAGCTACAACGCAAGCTACAACATAATTTGCAAAGACCTTTTGACTATGTTCATGATAATGAGTTTAATTAATCATATTACTCAAGAACTCCCACTCAAATTGACATCCCTCTAGTCATTTGAGTGTCGCATGATCCAAATTCACTAACTCAAGTCCGATCATCACGTGAGTTGAGTTTAGCTTCAATGGTGAACATCTCCATGTTGATCATATCAACTATATGATTCATGCTCGACCTTTCGATCTCTTGTGTTCTGAGGCCATGTCTGTACATGCTAGGATCGTCAAGTTTAACCGGAGTGTTCCGCATTTGCAATTGTTTTGCACCCGTTGTATGTGAACGTTGAGTCTATCACACCCGATCATCACGTGGTGTCTCGAAACGATGAACTGTCGCGACGGTGCACAGTCGGGAAGAACACAATTTTATCTTGAAAGTTTAGTGAGGGATCACCTTATAATTCTACCGTCGTCCTAAGAAAAATAAGGTGCATACGAGGATTAATATGACATGCAAATCATAAGTGACATGATATGGCCATGAACTCGTGCTTCTTGATCTCCATCACCAAAGCACCGACATGATCTCCAACATTACCGATGTTGTACCATGATCTCCATCATCGTGCTCCCATCGAGGTTGTCGTGCCATATGTGTTGTTACTACTAAAGCTATTGCCTAGCGATATAGCAAGAGCATGTGCAAGCGCAAAATAAATTTAAAGACAACCCTATGGCTCGTGCCGGTTGCCATAGAATCGACGTGCAAGTCGATATTTAACTATTACAACATGATCATCTCATACATCAAATATATCATATCATGTCATTAGCCATATCATAGCACAAGCATACCCGACAAAAACTTGATAGACGTCCTCTAATTAGTTGTTTGCAAATTTTACGTGGCTGCTATGGATATCTAGTATGATCGCACCTTACGTACATGAAGCCACAACGGTGATATGCAAATTGATATTTAAACTTCTCCAAGGACAGCCTCGGTCAAATCCGATTCAGCTAAAGTTGAAGAAACAGGCACCCGCCAGTCATCTTTATGCAACAAGTTGCATATTAGTCGATGAAACCGGTCTCTCGTAAGCGTACGAGTAATGTTGGCTCGAGCCGCTTCAATCCAAGAATACCGCCGAATCAAGAAAAGACTAAGGAGGGCAAAAAATTGAATATCAACGCCCATAAAATCTCTTGTGTTCCACTCGAGATATCATCTATGCATGAACCTAGCTCATGATGCCACTGTTGGGGAACGTAGCATGGGAAACAGAAAATTTCCTACGCACACGCAATACCTATCCATGGTGATGATTATCTACGAGAGGGGAGAGTGAATCTACATATCCTTGTAGATCGCAAAGCGGAAGCGTATATAACACGTTTGATGTAGTGGAACATCTTCGCAATTCAAATCACAACCCGTCCCGCTATCTCATCACGATCCATCCCGCAATCCCATCACGATCCATCCCGATCTAGTGCTGAACGGACGACACCTCCGCGTTCAGCACACGTACAACTCGATGACGATCTCCACATTCTTGATCCAGCAAGACGGGCGGAGAGGTAGATGAGTTCTCGAACATGGTGGCGTGTTGGTGGTGGTGGTGAACTAATCCTGTAGGGCTTCGCCCAAGCACTCCTGAACTAGACTAAAGGAGAAACAGATCTAGAGGGAGAGAGAGGTAGCCGTGGCTGTTTTCTGTGTTCAAAACCCTCAAAAACCTCTAGTTTATATAGGAGTAGAGGAGAGGAGTCAGCCTTGACCCCTACTCCAAGTACAAGGGGTCGGTCGAACCAAGGAAGAGTCCACCTTCCCTTGTGGGAAGGTGGACTACTTTGCAAGGACTCCTCCTTCCTTTCCTTTTAAAGGTCTTTTACCTTTTGTCTCTTCTCCTAGTTGCATGGGCCTTTGAGTGAGGCTTAGGATAGCCCACCAGGGGCTGGTCCACCTCATCTCACAACCCATAAGGCTCTTGGGTCATCACACCCCTCCCGGTGGTCCCCCGACATCCTCTCGGCACTCCGGGTACACTACCGATGAGCCCGAAACTTTTCTGGTGACCAAAACAGGACTTCCTATATATCAATATTTACATCTGGACCACTCCAGAGCTCCTCGTGACGTCCAGGATCTCATCCGGAACTCCGAACAACCTACGATCACCAACAACTATAACTCAACTATACCGAAACATCACCGAACCTTAAGTGTGTAGACCCTGTGGGTTGGAGAACTATGCAAGTATGACCTGAGACGCTCTCCGGTTAATAACCAATAGTGGAGCCTGGATGCCCATATTTGCTCCTACATATTCTACGAAGAACCTCTATGTCAAGGATTCAATTAATCCCGTATGCTATTCCCTTTGTTCTTCGGTATGTTACTTGCCCTAGATTCGATCTTCCGTATCTCCATACCTAGTTCAATCTCGTTACCGGCAAGTCTCTTTACTCATTCCGTCATACAAGATCCCGTGACAAACTCTTTAGTCACATTGCTTGCAAGGCTTGTTGTGATGTTGCATTACCGAGTGGGCCCCGAGATACCTCTCCGTCACACGGACTGACAAATCCCTGTCTTGATCCATGCCAACGCAACAGACACCTTCGGAGATACCTGTAGAGCACCTTTATAGTCACCCAGTTACGTTGTGATGTTTGATACACACAAGGTATTCCTCCGGTGTCCGAGAGTTGCATGATCTCATGGTCATAGGAACACATACATTGACATGTAGAAAACAATAGCAATTAGCTGACACGATCTTATGCTACGTTCATAGTTTGGGTCTTTGTCCATCACATCATTCTCCTAGTGATGTGATCTCGTTATTAAGTGACAAAACTTGTGTATGGCGAGGAAACCTTGACCATCTTTGATCAACGAGCTAGTCAACTAGAGGCTCACTAGGGATAGTGTGTTGTCTATGTATCCACACATGTATTTGAGTTTCCAATCAATACAATTCTAGCATGGATAATAAATGATTATCATTAACAAGGAAATATAGTAATAACCAATTTATTATTGCCTCTATGGCATATTTCCAACAATCCATGGTGAGCTCAAGTCGTGGAAGAAATAATCGGCGAGGGTCGGAGCCGACATTTCCCTCTCACTCGTCCGCATCCATTGAAAGGGAGTGGACACAGAGAAGTTGAAGAATCTTCGGGTCGTGAAACGCAAGAGTGCCAAGTTTGAAGACTTCATGGAGATGTTCATGGCGGCGGCCACACGGATCACGGAAGGCATTGACCTTGATACCTTCGTCGAAGCGGTGGAGTCTTCGGGCTCCGAGTGAAACTCGACAGAAAAACATTAAGTTTAAATTTGCTTCGGTATGCCGAGTGGTTTGATGTAACCCCAAACATCGAGCGGGCCCTGGGCCTGCTCTTTTGCACACTAACAGTTGAAATCTATCTATTTTATCTGCAGTTGGTCTCGGATTTCATCAGTTCGGATTTGCTTTTGTTTGGGGTAGTTTATACTCGGCCGGACCCAGGTTCGTGCTGGAGTCCCCGAGTGTGGAAGTTGTCCTCACTCAGGTATGTTTATGACTTAGGCAAAAACCGGTCTGTGGCTAAGCCCCCCGAATGTGGAGGTTGTCCCCACTTGGTCCTATTTGTGACTTAGGCGAGATCTAGTTCCCTTCTAAGCCTCAGAGTGTGTAGGTTGTCCTCATTCGGACCCGTTTCTCCCTCGGTGAAAGCAGAATCGCAGCTTGGCATGATTGTATTGTTCATTTTGGCGCCCGAACGGAGGTCTTGCCTCCACTTGGAACCACTTTAACCTAGGCAAAGGCTGGTTCGTAGCTAAGCCGCGAGTGTGGAGGTTTCCATGATAACTCAGGGAAGGGTTTATCTTAGGCGAAATAGGTTCGCTACCAAGAAATGATCGTCTTGTTCATCTTGACGCCTGAATGAAGGTCTTGGCTTCATTCGGAACCCCATTAACTTAGGCGAAAGCTGTTCACAGCTAAGACACCGAATGTGGAGGTCCCCACGATCACTCGGGGAAGCGTTCACCTTAGGCGAAACGGGTTCGCTACCGGGATGATAGTTCTTGCGAACTCGTTGATGGTCTTGTCCATCAAGGTACCCGAATGACGACCACATATTCATTCAGAACCATTTTGACTTAGGCAAAAGCTGGTCCGCAGCTAAGCCCCCGAGTGAAGAGGGCGTCTTCACTCGAGGTAGGATTTTCCCTAGGCGAAAGCAGAATCGCTGCTAAGGAATGATTGTTCTGTTCATCTTGGCGTCCGGATGGAGGTCCTACCTCTCACCCGGAACCCTTTTAACTTAGGCGAAGGCTGATTCACAGCTAAGCCGCCGAGTGTGGAGGTTTCCACAAACACTTGGGGAAGGGTTTATCTTAGGAAAAACGGTTTGCTAAAAAGAAATGATCATCATGTTCATCTTGGCGCCCTAATGGAGGTCTTGCCTTCATTCGAAACCCCTTTAACTTAGGCGAAAGTTGGTTCGCAGCTAAGCCCCCGAGTGTTGAGGTCCCCACGATTACTCGGGGAAGGGTTCACTTTAGGCGAAACGGGTTCGCTACCGAGATGATAGTTCTTGCAAACTCGTTGATGGTCCTGTCCATCAAGGTACCCGAATGACGATCACGTATTCATTCGGAACCATTTTGACTTAGGTGAATGTTGGTCCGCCGCTAAGCCCCAGAGTGAAGAGGACGTCTTCACTCGAGGCAGGATTTTACCTTAAACAAAGATAGGTTCGCGGTTAAGGTTTTACACCCACGGGGGTTGTGTTTCACCGCAGTAAAGTATTCGAAGATAGTCGAAAAAGTGAGCACTTTTTCTTTTATTCATTCGATTCATTACAATAATGAAAAAGCTCTACGTGTAGAACTTGTGGAGCAGGTCTGCGTTCCATGCTCTGGGTTCCTGCGTGTCATTGTCGATGTTTTACAGTCGGTAAGCCCCATTGCGCAGAACTTTGGAGATGGCGTATGGCCCTTGCCATGAATGCGCCAGCTTGTGGGGTCTCTGTTGGTCCAGTCGAAGGACCAGATCCCTCTCTTGAAATGCTCGACCCCTGACTTGTCTATCATGGTAGCATCGAAGGTCCTGCTGGTACAACGTGGATCGGATGAGGGATAGCTTCCTTTCTTCCTCTAGAAGATCAAGGTTATCTTGGCGTGCTGCTTGAGCTTCATTTTCATTGTACTGCTCCACTCGGGGGGAATTGTGACGCAGGTCACTCGACAGGACGGCCTCCAAGCTGTGCACTAAGAAGAAGGGAGTTCATCCGGTGGAACGATTTGGAGTTGTTCACATTCCCCACAAGATGGATGGCAACTCCTCAACGCAAGCGCCGACGACATATTTGAGATCTCTCATCAGCCAGGGCTTCATGCCTCGGAGTATGATGCCATTCGCCCGCTCTGCTTGTCCATTCGACTGCGGGTGTGCCACAGAGGCATAGTTAACCCGAGTACCCTCGGAGTAGCTGAACTCGTGAAACTCATGTGAGTCAAAGTTGGACCCGTTATCAGTGATGATGTCGTAGGGAACTCCGAGTCGGAAAATGATCTACCGAATGAAGCCGACGACAGTCGTCGAGTCCAAACTTTTGATGGGCTTGGCTTTGACCCACTTGGTGAACTTGTCCACCACGACGCGCTCGTAGGTGAATCCACTCAACCCGGTGTGCAGAGGGCCGACCATGTCGAGGCCCCATACGGCGAATGGCCAAGTGAGTCGGATTGTCTTCAGTGCGGACGCAGGCTTGTGCGAGTGGTTCTTGTAGAACTCGATCTGACACACAGTCCCACCATGTCCTTTGCCACTTGATTGGCGTGGGGCCAATACAAATCTGCTTAGAAAGCCTTTGCCACCAAGGTCCAAGAGGGCGCATGGTGACTGCAAGTTCCCAAGTGGATCTCGTGCAGGATTTGAAGCCCTTCCTCCAGAGAGATGCACTTCTGGCTGACTCCTGTGACACTCTTCTTGTACAGTTTGTCTTCGAGTACTTTGAAAGCTTTACACTGCTAGGCGATCTTGTGAGCTTCCTCCTCGTCCTCGGGAAGCTCTTGCCGGAGCAAGTAAGCTAAATAATGTTGTGTCCATTCGGGAGTGATGACCAGCATCTCATGGATGAGGTCGACCACAGCCGGGACATCAATCTCAGTCGGATCAGACGAACCGATTGCTTGTGGGGGCTCCTCAATGAAATGATCCTCCTTGACAGAGGGGGTGCTCAAGTGCTCTAGAAAAACGCCCTTTGGAACAATCCTTCGAGTGGACCTGATCTTCGCCAAGTTGTCAGCTGCTTGGTTCTTGGCTCGGGGCACGTGGTGTAGTTCTAATCCTTCAAAGTTCTTCTCCAGCTTCCTGACCATGCTGCAGTAGGCTGTCATTGTTGGGCTTCGAATGTCCCATTCCTTCATGACTTGTTTGATGACGACATTCAATTCGCCATAAACCATCAATCGGCGGATACCGAGTGAGATGGCCATGCGGAGCCTGTATAGGAGCGCCTCGTACTCGGCCTCATTGTTGGATGAATCGAAGTGAATTTGGAGCACGTATCTCAATCAGTCTCCTCTAGGGGAAACGAGAACTACCCCAGCCCTGGAGCCGTGGAGCATCTTGGATCCATCGAAGAACATAGTCCAATGCTCGGGGACTACCGGAGGAGGCTCCTCTTGCTCTACCCACTCGATGAGGAAATCTGCCAGGGCCTGAGATCTGATTGCTTTCTTGGCTTCAAACTTGATATGCGGCGGTAGGAGTTCAATCGCCCATTTGGCCACTCGGCCAGTCGCATCCCGATTGTAAATCGTTTTTGCTAGAGGAGCGTCGCTGATGATGGTGACCCAGTGATCTTAGAAGTAGTGGACCACCTTCTTCATGGTCAGGTAGATTCCATAAACCAGCTTCTGATAGTGCGGATACCATTGTTTTGAAGGGGTCAACACTTCGGAAATGTAGTAGATTGGTCTTTGTCTCTTGTGAGCTTTGCCCGATTCTTCCCACTCCATGGTGAGTACGGTGTTAACCACTTGGCTAGTGGCAGCGATGTACATGAGTAAGGGTTCCTGGTTGCTCGGAGCAGCCAAGACCGCCTGGGTGGAAAGCAGGGCCTTGAGTTGGTTGAATGCGACCTGCGCCTCGTTAGTCCACTCGAACCTGTCGGATTTCTTCATCAGTCGATAGAGAGGCACAACCTTCTCACCGAGTCGCGAGATGAATTGTCTAAGGGTCGTGAGGCAGCCAGTAAGCCTTTGGACATCATGGATGCGCTCCGGCCGTCTCATCTGGACGATGGCTCCGATCTTGTTGGGTTAGCATCGATCCCTCGTTCGGAAATGAGAAAACCGAGTAGCTTACCAGCCGGTACATCGACGGTGCACTTGGCCGGGTTGAGCTTGACCCCGAACGTCGAAGATTTGCGAAGGTTTCGGCATGGTCGACTAGGAGATCGGAACCTTTCCTGGACTTGACCACGATGTCATCCATGTACGCTTCGACATTCGGACTGATTTGTCTCCGCAAATATTTTTGAATCATACACTGGAATGTAGCCCCAATGTTTTTGAGACCGAATGGCAACGTGATGTAGCAAAAACACCCGAACGGGGAGATGAAAGTTTTATTTATTTAATCTCCTCCATACATTCGGATCTGGTGGTACCTGGAGTACGCATCCAGGAACGACATGCGTTCACATCCGACAGTATAATCCACGATTTGGTCTATGCGAGGCAAAGGGAAGTGATCCTTCAGGCAGGCCCGATTGAGGTGCTTGAAGTCAATACACATTCAGAGTGTATTGTTATTCTTTGGCACCAGGACCATGTTCGTCGACCACTCAGAGTGGTAGACCTCGCGGATGAACTCGACAGCTAGGAGCCGAGCGATCTCCTCGTCGATTGCCTTGCGCTTCTCCACGGAGGAGCGGCACAGGTCTTCCTTGATGGGCTTGATCTCCGGGTCCACTCGGAAGTGATGCTTAGCCAGCTCCATGGGGATCCCCGACATGTCAGACGGCTTGAATGCGAAGATGTCTCGGTTCTCACGGAGGAACTGGATGAGCTTGGCTTCCTATTTATCTCTGAGTGAGGTGGAGATGTTGGTCGCGGCGGCACTCGGATCGGTGATGACGAGATGATGTATATACTTCTCGCCCCTCGTTGGATACCCCAAGTGGAAGGTGGAGATGTGGTCAGCAGCAAATTTCCCTTACACGGAGACTGTAAGGTTTATCGAACCAGGAGGACTCCTAGGCTCAACAAGTAGGTGTTTTCCACCCTGGCGCTAGCATAAGACGTGGATCTGCAAACACAACAAATAACTTTGCTCCCAATGAGTACAAAGAGGTTGTCAATCTCTCCGGCCATGTAGTTTGCAAATGATCAAAACACAAGCGGTAAGGTAATAGTGATTGCAACGGAAAAGTAAAGAAAGCGGTAAATGTGGAGGTGTAAGCAATGATGGTGATATGGACCGGAGTCACATGATGTTCACTAGTGATGTCTCTCTCCCAAAATACGATAATCAACTATGCTAGGGTAAAAAATCACATTTGGGCAATTAACAGAATTATGATCGCACCGCAATGCTAATTATGGTCCTTGATAGTATGAGGTTCAATATTAATGGGTAGTACACCAAGACAAGTAGACCGTTTATTCATCAGCATCTACTTACTAATCATACACCTTGAGATATCTATCCAGAACATTTCTCCGGTATTAAATTGCGAGCTCCACCTAAAGTGTAAACTCAAAGCAACAGACAACTACACTAACGAACTATGTGTAAGGTAAACTATCCTTGCAACCGTGGTCACAAGCACCGTTGTTTTCTCCCTGGTGGCAACAAGCACATCCCATAGTCTCATATTTCTTTCAGTCAAGCTAGACATCGAGGGGCCCGAACCCACAATCATGCATAACGCTCCCTTTTGGAGTTACGATCTACTACTTGGCCAAAGCAATAAAAGGCAATGGAGAACATGCAAGAATCAGTAAGGAACATAATATAAAAGGATAATCAAATATATAACTCATAACAATCTGAACATAATCTCATAATCCATTGGATCCCAACAAACCGAGCATAGCAAAAGCAAGAGAATTACATAGATTCCTTGATCATTTAGGGCAGCTCACAAGGACTAACCATTGAAGCACAAGATTGGAGAGAAGACATCATATAGCTACTGGTCATGGACTCATGGTCCAAGGGAAACTACTCACGGCACATCCGGGAAGCATCCATGGCGGTGGAGAAGCTCCTGGAGGTCAATCCTCCCTCTGGCAGGGTGCCGGGAAGAGGTCTCCTGACGCTTCCGATCTTGGAAGCACTGCGGCGGCAGAACGATGGAGAAATTCGCGATTCCAGAAAGTCTGTGAGGGTTTCCTCAGAGAACACTAAATATTGGCCAAAGGAGGGCACCAAAGGAGGTGGGGCCCACCCAGGCGACCTCCTGGCACGGCGTGGGCCATGGCCGCGCCAGCAGGCCGTCTGGGAAGCCCCTGGCCCCCCTCTGGCCCTCCTTCGGTGATCCCGAAGCTTCTGTTTCGCTGATTTGTTTTTATATTTTCTGGATTTTTTCGGGCTTCGGAAAATTGGGTAAAAGCCCCTGCAAAAAAGACATCAGCACACAGAAACTGGCAATGGGTGCACTGAGTTAGTAGGTTAGTCCAAATATGTGTAAAATGAAATAAAAGTGTAGCAAAACATGTAACAATGTCACGCAAACGATCATGGAACAAGCAGAAATTATAGATACGTTTGGGACGTATCAACATGCCCAAGCTTAATTTCTGCTCGTCCTCGAGTAGATAAATGATAACACAATAATTTATGTGGTGACATGCTAACACACATATAAGAACTTCAAAGTAAAGCAAGTGAGATATGCAGTTCAAGTCAAGACAATAACAAGGAAGCGTCCATATCTAGTATTGAATGTAGCAAAGTAAGAACACAAAAGTGCAAGATGTCTCGCCGTTTGTGACTCGATCGAATGCCTCCAAATGGTGTTTGCGTGCAAAAAGTGGGAGATGGGTTCAGAGATAAAATATATTTTTAATTAAGAACTCAATCTACTAAACCTCACACTTAGTCTCCTTTGGAATCTTATTTTGACTCATCCCCAGACCACTTGTCAGGCACAAGTCAAAATGATCCTCTCCCTTTCGATTTTGAGCACTCATGCAATAAATGAGCGTAAGCAAGATATGTTGGCACTTAGGATGGCAAATAGAATAATGACGGAGAAGGAAGACAAAAAGGTGTGAAAGGCTCACATCAATGAGGACAACCATAGGCGAGAGAAAGCCAAATGATAGATATGATGTGGGGAGTAGGGATTGCTATGTAACGGATGCACATATGAGCTAAGGTAAGCTCTCCAATGGAACTAGTGGGGGTGCATCCAACTTGTTTGCTCATGAAGACCTAGAGCTCATTTGAGGAGGCTCATCATTGGAATATGCAAACCAAGTTCTATAGTGTAAGAGTCCCCACATAGTTATGCATGAATGATAATCTCTATGTAGTACCAATATAGTAATGGAGTACGAGTGTGTATCTTTCAGAAGGAATAGTAGTGTTGCCCCCTTATCTCTTTTTATTTCTTTTTCTTTTTTCTCTTTTTTGTGGCCTCTTTGGCTCTTTCTTTTTATCTCTCATTTGTCCTCTTTGGGATCTTTTGTTTGTCCTCTTTGGGACCTTTTCCTCACTTAAGTGCAACACTCTATATTTTACATGAATAGAAAGAAAAATCATCACACTTCATAAGAAGTACTCAACATAAAGACAAGTGACAACTATCATGATGTATGCAAATGTATGCCTCTGCTAGTGTAGCAGGATATGCAATGATATTAGCGCGTCATGTAGCAGTAATGAGGGCAAGGCCCAACTAGCATGTGGCTCTATGATCAAGCAAACGCATGTATGACATGAAGATCAATTCGTGAAATGATGGATGTTACTTGGCAATGTATCTCGGAAAGGCTATGGAAATGCCTTAGTAGGTAGGTATGGTGGCTGTTTTGAGGAAAGATATAATGAGGCTTATGTATGACAGAGCGTATCATGTCATGGGTTTGGATGCACCGGTGGAGTTTGCACCAACTCTCAATGTGAGAAAGGGGAATGCACGGTACCTAAGAGGCTAGCAAAATATGGATGGTGGAAGTGCCAACAATCAAATACTCACATTAGTCCAAAGAACTCATACACTTATTATCGGTAACTCTCTATCTAGTTAGGAAATTAACAAAAATACATGTACCCCGAGGAGGAATGTTTGGGGTTTTGGTTATCCTTGCGCATCCTCGACTCATGGTAACGTGAGGGTACTCTATATATTCCAACCCCTCCAAAGGTTAGCGATCAATTTAGTAGCTAGAGTTCTCAACTTACTTTTAGTTTTTGAAAAACACACGGATTTCCCAAAATACGACACCTATCACTAATAGGCTCAAGCTCTTGGCACCAATAGTCCAAAAATTACTCAAATCAATACCTCAAAACTATTGCAAGTTACTACTATACTTAAATATCAACCTCAATTACCTACTCATGCAAGACACACAACTCAGTGCAACAAGCCAACTCTCTAAACAAGATAAGCATGATAACTCAAGGGAGTTCCAAAATCAACCAAAATAAAAGCTCTTAAAAAGATAAGCATGAAAACTAAGAGCTAAGCATGACAGTGGCTACGAAAAGATGAAGAACACACACAAAAAAGATAAGCATGAAAAGCTATGTTGTGTTCTAGAGTGGAATGGAACATGTCTCTCTCCCAAACAAGGTAGGCTAGGTTCCGACTTGTTATGACCAGCAAACACAACTAAAATAAACTAAAAAGCAAATAGCGGGACGCTCCAAGCATAGCACATATCATATGAGGTGATAAAAATATAGTATGGAGATGGACGACCTGATGATTGTTGATAGAGAAGGGGATAAACGGGGGTATCCCCAAGCTTAGAAGCTCGAGTCTCCTTAAATATTTCTTGGGATGCATGGGGGCATCCCGAAGCTTGAGCGTTTGACACTCCTTTATCTTATTTCATCATCTCTCCCATCGCAATACTTGAAAACTCCCTTCATACAAAACTTATCATAAGCTGATTAGAGCAGTTAGTTCCCTTAATGAAATAATTCAATAGCTGCTGGAAATAAAGATTATCATGAAAATCTACTACTTCTCATGAATTCCAAAGGGTTTTTGAAAATAAAAAGCAAACTTAGGATTCGCAAAACAATGAAAACACAAAACATGGAAGAATCTGTGAAAAACAGAACATCATGTAGTAAATAATTTATTCGAGGAACTTATGCAACTCAAATCAAAAAAACTCAGAACAGACGCTAGAAAGAGAATTATATAGACCATGCTATCAAAACAATTCAGATCAAAAAGATGATCTAGTGATTTTTGGCAAAATTTTCCGTCAAGTAGACATGATCTGTTTCTGGACAGCATGTCACAATTTTTGAACTTTCTTGCAATCGAAGGCTATAACTTGGCACAAAGCTTAAAAATAAAGATACAAAGATGTTGCTACAATAGTAACACACATCAATACCACTAAAACATAAAGTAATAACATATTGGGTTGCCTCTCAACAACCGCTTTCTTTTATGCCTTTGAGCTAGGCACAATGCAAGAAGATCAAGTTGTATCAATTGAACCATCATCAAGATCATCAAAGAGCTCTTCAGTAATACAACTAGTCTTAAGAGGACTCTCAAAGACAGGCTTAGTGGCAACACTTCTAGGAGCAAAAGTAAAGGTAGTAAGACCAATTGGAATTTCATTTATAATTCTATTTAAGAGAGGTATCTCTTCCAAGGTCTTCATGTTTCAACACCCTTAGCAATAGGTATACTTGTTTTGGGTAGAGGAACCTTGGGTATGTTTACGAACCAAGGTCCCTTCCTTGAGGGGGTTTCTACCTTTTTAGTCTTGATGGAGGATAGAGTAGCTCCTAAAGTTTCAAAAATATCCTCGATCTTATCAATCCTAGAAGGATCCACATCATGGGATTTAAGGGTCTCCAAAATTTTGTAAATTTTGTTCATGGAGCTATCAAGTCTATTTAAGTTCCCTTGAATCCTACGATCTACTTCATTAATTTTACTCATGCTTGGCATCTCTAGCTCTGTTTTCTCAAGTTTACTCATAACATGAGATAAAGTGATATCATCCTTTATGTCAACAATAGGTGAGATTCCAACAAGATTTTCCATAACGTTAAGAGCCTCCCCAATGGGAGCTTCCAAGAAATTCCCTCCTATTGCCGTGTCTAGAACAAACCTATACCAAGAAGTAATACCAATATAAAAATTTCTAAGCAAAATAGTGGTGGATTGCTTCTTGGTGGCTCTATCTTGAGAATTTTTAATTCTATATCAAGCATCTTTCACACTTTCTCCAACCCTTTGTTTGAAGGTGAGAATCTCTCCTTCGGGTGCAACACTAGAGGCAAAGGACTAGAGCATACTGACTAAACAAGGCAAAGTAACTATTTTTTGTGGTTTTTGGTATAAGACTCTAAAGAAAAAACTAGAAAGCAAACTAACAAGACTAAAAAGCAAAGGTAAAATATAGTGTGCAACTACCCTATCTTGAAGAGTGGAGTCCCCGACAGCGGCGCCAGAAATTCGCTTGATGACGAGATGATGTATATACTTCTCTCCCCTTGTTGGATACCCCAAGTGGAAGGTGGAGATGTAGTCAGCAGCAAATTTCCCTTACACGGAGACTGTAAGGTTTATCGAACCAGGAGGACTCCTAGGCTCAACAACTAGGTGTCTTCCACCCTGGAGGTAGTAGAAGACGTGGACTTGCACACACAACAAATAACTTTGCTCCCAACGAGTACAGAGAGGTTGTCAATCTCTCCGGCCTTGTAGTTTGCAAAGGATCAAAACACAAGCGGGAAGGTAATAGTGATTGCAATGGAAAAGTAAAGAAAGCGGTAAATGTGGAGGTGTAAGCAATGATGGTGATAAGGACCGGAGTCACATGATGTTCACTAGTGATGTCTCTCTCCCAAAAGACGATAAACAACTATGCTAGGGTAAACAAATCACAGTTGGGCAATTGACAGAATTATGATCGCACCATAATGCTAATTATACTCCTTGATAGTACGAGGTTCAATAGTAATGGGTAGTACGCCAAGACAAGTAGACCGTTTATTCATCAGCATCTACTTACTAATCATCCACCTTGAGATATCTATCCAGAACATCTCTCCGATATTAAGTTGCGAGCCCCACCCAAAGTGTAAACTCAAGGCAACGGACAACTGCATTAACGAACTATGCGTAAGGTAAACAATCCTTGCAACCATGGTCACAAGCACCGTTGTTTTCTCCCTGGTGGCAACAAGCACATCCCCTAGTCTCATGTTTCTGTCACTCAAGCTAGACATCGAGGGGCCCGAACCCACAATCATGCATAATGCTCCCTCTTGGAGTTACGATCTACTACTCGGCCAAGCAATAAAAGGCAACGGAGAACATGCAAGAATCACTAAGGAACATAATATAAAAGGATAATCAAATATATAACTCATAACAATCTGAACATAATCTCATAATCCATTGGATCCCAACAAACCGAGCATAGCAAAAGCAAGAGAATTATATAGATGCCTTGATCATGTAGGGCAGCTCACCAGGACTAACCATTGAAGCACAAGATTGGAAAGAAGACATCACATAGCTACTGGTCATGGACTCATGGTCCAAGGGAAACTACTCACGACACATCCGGGAAGCGTCCATGGGGTGGAGAAGCTCCAGAAGATCAATTCTCCCTGTGGCAGGGTGCGGAGAATAGGTCTCCTCACGCTCCCGATCTTGGAAGCGCTGCGGTGGTGGAACGATGGAGAAATTCGCGATTCCAGAAAGTCTGTGAGGGTTTCCTCACGGAACACTAAATATAGGCCAAAGGAGGGCACTGGAGGAGGCGGGGCCCACCCAGGCGACCTCGTGGCGAGGCGTGGGCCCTCGCCATGCTAGTAGGCCGCCTGGGAGGCCCTTGGCCCCCCTTTGGCCCTTCTTCGGCGATTGTCGGGGATATACCCCGCGGTATGACCCGACAGACGGTTCACAGCAATCTGTTTGTAAGTAGCCCGGGACTCAGCAATCTTTTTGTAAGCAGCCCGGTCGTAAGCAGCCGGTTGAAAGCAGCCCGGTCATAAGCAACCCGGTTGTAAGCAGCCCGGTCATAAGCCGCCCGGGACTCATCAATCTGTTTGTAAGCAGCCCGGTTGTAAGCAGCCCGGTCGTAAGCCGCCCGGGGACTCAACAATCTGTTCGTAAGTCGCTCGGGACTCAACAATCCGTTTGTAAGTAGCCCGAGACTCATCAATCCGTTTGTAAGTCGCCCGGGACTCAGCAATCCGTTCGTAAGTCGCCCGGACTCAGAAACCCACGAAGAGAAGCCCGTGAAGGAGAGTCATAATATTCTAAGCCTAAATCCGGCTTGAACTCTATATGTAACTCGCCCCTTTAGCTTATATAAGGAGGGGCGAGACGCCCCAAGGGGGTTAGGTTTTTTAGAGGTCTCAATAGACAGATTCATAGCTTATGTCTAGACAAGATAAATCATGAGATAGACAGATTAGAGGTGCCGAGTCTGCACCCTTGTAATCGAGATCATCATTTTTATCAATGAAACACAAGCCGGACGTAGGCTTTTACCTCCATCGGAGGGGCCGAACCTGGGTAAACTCGCGTCTCTCGATTCCAACCAACCCCTTCAAGCCGCGACATAGCCGCGATGGCCTGACACCTAAGTTCTCTTACGAGGACATCTGCCGTGACAAAACCACGACAGTTGGCGCCCACCATGGGCCGATCGCACGATTGTATTGTGTTCTTGAAGGGATATCTTCAGGGATCGAGAAGCTCGTGATTGATTGGATGAAGAAGAGCCCGCAAATTCATCTTTTAGTGACAAGTATCGTGATTAATTTTGGAACCGGCGGTATGTGCTGAAGTGAAGTTTGGATCATGTATACGCGCCATCGCGTGTGACCTGGTGATCTATCAAAACCAGAGGAATACGTGACCAGGTGACCTGTCGAGCCGGATGAATTTTACGCCAACCAACAAGATGAATCCGACAAAGAATTTACTACAGCCGCCAAACACCACGCCGTACGGCGGCAGGGGATTTGGAACACCACGTCATACACAGGGCCGGCTCTGTGAGTTCAAAGGCCCCTGTTCAAACTTCACCAATGGGCCCCAATAAAAAAAATCTTATTTGATACATAAACATCTATAATTGCTATAAATTCATAAAAGTAATCATTTTTTACTAAAATAAAAAATGCTATTTTCCAAGCCTTTTTTGCAAACCAAGTATCATGAAAGTTACAGCCGGCAAAAAAATATAGGAGTAGCATGCTAACCTCCAATAATCATCTCCGGTCACTGAACTCACCATTCCTTAACTTTCTTGAGTAGTAATCATATGAAAAATGCCTGCCACCAATTTCATCTCCAGGAAACTCAAGATTGAATTTCCTTATAGGTCCTTTTTCAATGAGAATATCTCTTGATTTATTGTCAAGAATGTTCCAAGTTCTAGGATCATAAATATCAAAAGAAGAAGCCTGCTCATGGTCACTAAAATTTTCAGTGTTCTGATTGGCATCAACATTGACATGATTTTCCTCGCCACGATTGTCCTCAACTACGTTCTCAGTATGATCAGGTTGTTCTTCGCCATTTGTAATATATAATTGCTCAGAATTTGTAGCAGCATCTTTGTTGAACACAAACTTATCCATAGAGCCTTCGTCAGATTTAATCAACTTGTCTACTCTCTTCTTGTTTTTTCTTTTCTAACAGCCAGATAGATTTTTTTAATTAACATGATTACACTGCAAGTCAGAGACGCGAATACCAGATGATAGATTAATAATTTGCGGTTTCTAGATTGAGAGTTTGAGACCACCAGAAAATATTCGCCCATAATTCATAAACTAGGAAGAGAATGATCTGACAATTACCTTCTAAATAATGATCTTGCCGACTCCTGGTTCGGTGCGGCTGTGCGGACGTGCGATGCCGCCGTGCGTCGCCTTGCCGATTTGATCCCCAATCCCAAACTCAGCTCCTGGTTGTGCGTGCGTGTTCGTCTGCAAGTTGGTTCGTCGCTTCGTTTTGATGGAGAAAAATTAGGAGGAGATTCAGGAACGGAACCAGGGCAAGTACGCAACTGTCCGATGGTATTCTTGGTGGATACGTGGGTGTGGCTGCTTTGCTGGGATGGGCCGCTGGGGTTGCTGGACATGAGTATTTTTTTTTGTATCACCTCTACTCTGTAAATCTTTAATATATATACTGCATGTATACTATGGACCCTTCTTTAGGCCGGGCCCCGGGCCGTCGCACCTGTCGCACTGGGCCAAAGCCGGCCCTGGTCATACACTACATCATCTGCCAAGATCGCGTGCAGAAGACCACAAGTTCAGAAACAGAAGTGGGAGGCAGGTGGCCATGACCCGGATGCGGAAATGACCAACGCTCGGTCTCCGTCGCCGCGGCCTCGCGTTGAGTCGGCTCACTACATCGCGCGTGCGGCCGCCGCCCTGGCTCGCCTCATCGTTGTAGCCGAGCCTTGAGTCGGTTTTCCCCGCTACGCATGTGGCCGCCGCCATGGCTCGCCTCTGACACCGCCATGACCTCAGGTCGCCTCGTCGGCTGCTCGTCGCGTCCAAACCGGCATGCGCCTTCCTCGCCTCCGCCGAGCCTCTGAGCCAGATTCGCCCCGCTGCGCGTGCCTTCTGCCACCACGTATTCGTGTCGGAGTGGCTCTACTGCACCTGTTTCTGCTGCCACGGAGGAGCCAGCGAGAAGATATATCTATCCTCACGCTGCAGGAGGAGGAAAAAAAAATATCCATCCATCAGACACGAACTCAACTGCTAAAACTACCTCTCGAGACTACCAAGATGACTCAAGGACTTGTTAAATATATGTGCATGCATGCTTCATGTTGCACGTACAACAGGGCTGAGCCGGACTCGATCTCCTCTGCCATAGCTCTCGCTGCCGACCTCCACCTCAGTATCGTCCCGAGTCGGCTTCACCTCCACCACCAAGCCGACAGTCTGCCATTCCGCTTCAGTTTCTCGCGTCCGAGCCGCCGTTGCCTTGCCTTGTTCCGTGCTGTCCGAACTGGCTTTGGCCATCTCGCATCCAAGTCGTCGTCGCTCCGCCTCACCTTAAGCCGCTCGCCAGCTCACCGAGGCACCACCCTCACATCTACCGAGCCGTCGGGCCGCTCTTACACTCTTGTCGCACGCAACCCGCATGTGTTACTGCCGCGTGCCTCGCCCCGTCTTTCACACGGAGACTCGCCGCCGCCGTCGTCCTGGTCAGCTATGCCGTGACCCGACTCCGTCTTGCTCGCTCACCTCACCATCGCTACTGCTCCTCCGCAGCCGCGGCCACGTCTCGCTGCCTCGACTCGCCGTTGTCCTCCACCGTCTTATCGTCAACCGCCCTGGCGGAGCCGCCACTGCGTCCCGCCTGTGTTGTTGTCGCGCTCGACGGTTCGCCACCGCCCATCGTCCTCGACCCGTCGCTGTTCCGCCGTTGCCTCGTGCCCCCGAGTTGCTTCACCGCCACGACCTCGGGTTACCTCGCCGCGTCCGAGCCGGCCTGCGCGCGCGCCTTCTTCGTCGTCGTGGCCTCGTCAATGGGTCGCTCCCGCTTCAACCAGAGAGTCGCTGGCCTACTGCGCTGGTTCTGCCTTGACTCGCCTCCGCCACCACGACTCGAGCCGCCGCGCCGTTTCTGCCTTGACTCGCCTCCGCCACCACGACTCGAGCCGCCGCGCCGTTTCTGCCTTGACTCGCCTCCGCCACCACGACTCGAGCCGCCGCGCTGTTTCTGCCTTGACTCGCCTCCGCCACCACGACTCGAGCCGCCGCGCCGTTTCTGCCTTGATTCGCGTGCCCCCGACGCTGCCATCTCCATCTCGTGTCTCGATGGTGACGAGCCGCCGGCCTGCTGCTCCCGCCTCCACGTGTTGGCTGCATCACCTCGCAGCTGCCCGTCGCGCCGCCTGCACAGGTTCCACCGCGCACCAGAGCCGCCATGCGATCGCCTCACCTTGCCCTGCCACTCCAAGTCGGCCTTGCCATGCCGCTGCTGACCCATCAGCGTTCCCCCTGAGCGGTCGCCATATATCTCGAGCCGCCCCGTTGCGTCACCTTGCCGCTGCAGCACCTGCCTCTGCATCTCAAGCCGCCACGGTGCCAGCCTCCATTGCACCTCGAGCCATCGCGCCACCCGCCTCCGCGCATCTAGCACGAGCCGGCTCCACCGCACTTCCTCCCGCACGCTGGCTCGCCTCCGCGCGCCTGCATCAAAACGCCAGGCCGGCTTCACCTCTGCGCTCATCCTGCCTCTGGTGCGCGTCCAAGCCGCCAACGCCCGTCGCACCTACCATGGCTCGCCTCGCCTCGCCTCCATCTACCGAACCGCCTGGCCGCAGCCTCCAGCTCTGCCACAGTCGCCGCGCATCTCCATAGCCGCCGCCTTTGCTATGCTCGCTGGCTCCCCGCCATGAAGCATAGGCTCCACCACCGAGCCGCCTGCTTGCAGGGATTTATCATGAAAATGGCGTGTTGGCTGAAGATGGTTCTCTCATTACATTCAACTTCAGTTAAAACTGCAAAGAAGAACTGGAGAGCTATTTTGAATTATAGTGCCATCAGGCATCTTTGGAAGGCACCCGACGCTCTCCGTAGGATATTGTGAAAGAATGGAGCCACGAGAAATCAATTGGTACTAGCTAAAGTACATATTCAGTATATTTTCATGGATGTCAAATGACCATCAGATTAATTTACGGATGGTAAACGATCGAGGTCGGTTTTCATCCACACGAAGTATACATGCATCAGCTATGTTTTTCGATAGCCAGTCCTGATCGTCATCGAACAAAATTATCATCAGGTGATATTTTTCCTCATATGCCGATTCATTCTAGCAAGATTTTTTTTACTTTTGACTTGTACAAATTTATGCGCAGGTTAAACTATAAGTAGGGGGAGCACCAACACTCAAACGCATTGGAAAATTTGGCAAAATGCGCAAGGCGACGCCCCCCAAACGATTCACGCAACCAAGAGGGTTCGCAATAACGCGGCCAACTTTCATGTACGCGCGACCGAGACGGTTCACAATACCGCCATCAACTCTCACGTCCGCGCGGCCAAGACGGTTCACAATACCGCGGCCAACTTTCATGTCCGCGCGACCGAGACGGATTACAATGATGTGGCCAACTCTCACGTCCGCGCGACCAAGGAGGCTTACAATGCCACGACCGATCCCCGCGTTCCAGTCTACATCAACATATCGGTGCAGTGCTTGCGTGTACGAGCCGCCAACAAACGGACGCAAGACGCCGTCTCCGTGTTCCAGTCTACATCAACATATCGGTGCAGTGCTCGCCTGTACGAGCCACCAACAGACGGACGCAAGTCGCCGCCCCCATGGTCCGTTTTATATCAACCTGCCGGTGCAGTGCTCGCCTGTACGAGCCGCCCAACAGAAGGACGCAAGTCGCTGCCCTCATGGCTCGAATTACATCAACCTGCCGATACAGTGCTCACTTATATGAACCGCCCAACAGACGTGCGCAACCATCAAACATTATACCGGCTTATGTCAAAATCAAGTATGGGGACTCTCAAGCCGCCTCCTTAAGTCGACTTAAGACTCGGGGGCTACATGGACATGGCTCGGCACACTCAACTGGGATGAATAATTCAAGAACCCCGGATCATTACAGGGAAATTAAGCCGGTCTCGGGGGCTGATGTCTCATTGATGAAATGATTTAAAAATCGCCTCAGAAGACAAGTCGCCATGATGCGACCGCCCAAACATGGGTGCCCGACCTTATTGGCAGATGATTCATAAGCCGTCTAAGCATGGACGCTATCAGTATCAAAGAGCATAAGTCGCCATGCCGCACTTATTTGAAAACTGGATACTCGTAAGCCAAAGAGGACCAAAGTTGCCACGTTGCACGGTTCAAACATGGGCGCCTTATATGGTTTTGAGGATTAAGCCGACTTACTCGGGGGCTACTAGCTCCCAAGTCGTTTTGCAGTAAGAGCGTATACGCTTCTGCAATCCTATGTCTGGCTTTTCCCTAATCATAGGTCACTTGGGGGCTTCCACTCACTGAGTTCAGCCTGAATACCCTCTTGGCTAGCGAAAAATTAACGCATTACAAATGGTTATACTGGACTGTGTGTTGGACAAATCGCCCTATGGTCCCATGTAATTTTGGCGAGTCAATCCGCTTTTGGACCCTGAACTTGCCTTGGTTAAAACATGAAAGGTACTGGCAAGAGCCAACGCATGGAGAATAGACAAACCATTGGTTCACTGAAGCCTGACTCGCGCCTGATCAGCCGGTCTAAATAAGTCAGGCTGTTGCAAAAGCCTTCTTGGGGTAGCACTAGAGTTTTGCAAACTCGTCCTATCCTGTCGCAACTCATCGAGCTCACGAATTTTATGACTATCTTTGTGGCATTGCCACAAGGTTTCATAAAAGTTTTATAACCCGCCGTGATTCACTGAGCCGGCTTAACCTCTTTTGGGTACCACTAGAGCCTTGAGAGCTCGTCTTACCCGCCGAGACTCACTGAGCCGGCTATGTAACCAACACTATTCTATCATATACATGCATCATATTGCATTGCATCATGCATCATACATACATATCATGCCGGTCTTCAAACCGGGTCAAAGCATATATTTTTTTGCAGGAGCAAATATATCTTTGAATAGCCAATTTGGCTGGATTTTCATCATGGTTTATCATAACCGATGTTAAATGATTGGGGTTTTAAAAGCCAGCTCGGAAGAATTGATTATCGTCAAAGAGCAGCCCTATCACATATAATGCCGAGTCATCTAATTGACCGGCCCTTGGATTTCTTCAACTTGTGCTCTGTAGTAAACTTCAACACTTATGGATTTCTCCGACATATGGATTTCTCAAGGATATATTTGCGAGGTTACATTGCAACCACGGTCAAGGATTTCTTTTATCACAAAGGCATCATCAGTTCACAGAGTGGATACGATTTTATTCTACAATGTAAGGAATAGCCCCGAGACGCTGCAGGCACACAACCCGACACTTGGGGGCTACATTATTCAAATCAAGATTACATCAAAGTATGAAAGTCTCATGTCGCTGCAAGCATGCACCATGACACTTGGGGGCTAATGCAATCTGCTGTTCAAATCATCACATCATCAACAGACCCGCCTACAGGTCGCTTTTTATTCAAGTATGGATACAAGGAAGAACCGACTCATCATTTTTATAATGACCTGGTCCTTGGGGGCTACACATTGCTGCTCGAGGTTCCATCGTCAGATCTACAAAGTCCCTGCTCAATATTGCATAGTGACCCGGCCCTTGGGAGCTACATCATATGATGTTTTATTTTCAAAAGTGAAGAACGTGGAAGTCCCGAGTCGCCACAAGTAATCGACCCGACCCTTGGGGGCTACACTATTCAGATCATAATTTCTAAAGTCCCAGGTTGCCGCATGCAAGACAACCCGACACTTGAGGGCTACATCACTAAGATGTTTCACAGATCATGAGGTTCAAGTTGAAGACCCGACCCATCACACACTGATGACCCGATCCTTGGGGGCTACAAGTAATATGTATATATCAAAAAATTGAAGAAGCAGATTTTATTTCATCATGGAGGTGAAGTATTGGGAGACCGGCTCAACATCACACGTATTTCTTTATCCCCAATAATTCGATATAGTCAATTTGAGTTCAGTTGTTTGACGGGGCATTACCAATAATCATGACCCGCCATTAGCAATCATGACCCGCCATTGTCAAACATAACCCGCCGAAGCAAGAGAAGCTGGTTCAACATTGTGTAGATTTCTTATTCCCCAAATTTTCATCAAGCCAAATTATTGGAGGCCGACTTAATGGCATATGTATTTATTTGGCAAAGGACATGGACCTGCAAGATGATTGTGAAAACGACTCATTCATATGGAGAAGAGACAGGATTTCTGAGGAGCCACTTCATAAACCAGCCAAGGAAGAGAGACAGTCACTTAGCATATTTGCTATTCTTATTTCAGGAGCTTACCATGAATAAATTCAAGCAAACTTGGGGGCTAATGTCGGGGATATACCCCGCGGTATGACCCGACACACGGTTCACAACAATCTGTTTGTAAGTAGCCCGGGACTCAACAATCTGTTTGTAAGCAGCCCGGTCGTAAGGAGCCCGGTCGTAAGCCGCCCGGGACTCAGCAATCTGTTTGTAAGCAACCCGGTTGAAAGCAGCGCGGTCATAAGCAACCCGGTCGTAAGCCGCCCGGGGACTCAGCAATCTGTTCGTAAGTCGCCCGGGACTCAGAAATCCGTTTGTAAGTCGCCTGGGACTCAGCAGTTCGTTTGTAAGTCGCCTGGGACTCAACAATCTGTTCGTAAGTCGCCCGGACTCAGATGCCCACGAAGAGAAGCCCGTGATGGAGAGTCATAATATGCTAAGCCTAAATCCGGCTTGGACTCTATATGTAACTCGCCCCTTCAGCTTATATAAGGAGGGGCGAGACGCCCCAAGGGGGTTATGTTTTTTAGAGGTCTCAATAGACAGATTCACAGCTTAGGTCTAGACAAGACAAATCATGAGATAGACATATTAGACACCCACGAGATTATAGGTGCCGAGTCTGCACCCTTGTAATCGAGATCATCATTTTCATCAATGAAACACAAGCAGGACGTAGGCTTTTACCTCCATCGGAGGGGCCGAACCTGGGTAAACTCGCGTCTCTCGATTCTGACCAACCCGTTCAAGCCACCACATAGCTGCGATGGCCTCACACCTAAGTTCTCTCACGAGGACATCTGCCGTGACAAAACACGACAACAATCCCGAAGCTTCTGTTTCGCTGTTTTTTTATATATTTTTCTGGATTTTTTCGGGCTTCGGAAAATTGGGTAAAAGCCCCTGCAAAAAAGACATCAGTAGATAGAAACTGGCACTGGGTGCACTGAGTTAGTAGGTTAGTCCAAATATGTGTAAAATGATATAAAAGTGTAGCAAAACATGTAACAATGTCACCCAAGAGATCATGGAACAATCAGTAATTATAGATACGTTTGGGACGTATCAATCGGTAAGGTGGATCTGTACCTGCTTCGTCTCGCTAGCCGATTGAAAGGCGGATTCAGTGGCTGGACACTTCGACTTGAGCAGATCTGCAGTGTTGAGTGCCTTCTTGTATCCGTCCAGCTCAACTACAAGGACTTGCTCGTTGGCGATCCTAGAGCCTTCTTGGAGGCACTCTTCGGCAACCCTCCGGTCGCCAGTCACTGTGATCACGCTTTTCGGACCTAGCATCTTAAGCTTAAGATACACGTAACATGGGCGTGCCATGAAACGTGCGTAGGCGGGCCTACCCAGGATGGCATGATAGGCGCTGCGAAAATCGACCACCTCGAATGACAACTTCTCCATGCGAATTTTTTTCTTGTTGCCGAATACCACGCTTAGAGTTATTTGACCGAGTGACTCGGCTTTCTTCCCGGGGATGACCCCGTGGAACTGCATGTTGCTCTTGCTCAGCCGGGACAACGGGATGTCCATGGCCTTGAGAGTGTCCACGTATATGATGTTGAGGCCACTACCTCCATCCATGAGGACTTTCCGCATCGGATCCCGTTGACTGCGGGGTCGACCACCAGCGCCTGCCTCTTAGGGGTGGCTATGCTGGCCGAGTGGTCCGACTGATCGAAAGTGACGGGCGTTTTTGCCCAGTCGAGGTACTTTGTGACATCCGGAGCTGCCATGTTCACCTCCCGGTTGATGAATTTCAATCGACTCTTGCTCTCCACGTCGGCGAAGATCATGAGGGTCGCCTGAATGTTAGGATACCCTGAGGCACTCGCAGGGTCGTCCTCGTCCTCCTTGTCCCAGAGGCCTCTCCGCCCATCTCCGTCTGGAGCAGTCGTCATTCGCGAGCCGTGTACATGGCGGGGATAGTTTCTCCCTCCTCGACTTTGCGGGAATGGATCAGACACGGCTGGTCTAGCAGATTGCTCTTCGACTCGGTTTTCTTCCTGCCGGTCCAATCCTTCTTCTTCTTGGTTTTGTTTTGACCCTGTCCTGGGACAACAGCTTCGGCTTTACCCAATGGGTCGCCTTTTCGCTTTTGCTTCTTCCCAATGTTGCCTGATTCAGGGGCCTCGTTGGCTCGGCCCTTGCCGGTGGGGAGGCGGTCTTCTTCCTCGCCATTCGTGTACCGATTGGCGATCTCCATAGCCCTACCGAGAGACAGGTCTTCCGATCGACCGAACTTGAGGATAAGTTCTCGATACCAAGTGCCCTCTTTGAAAGTGCACACGACCTAGTGCTCGGTGACGTTCTCAATGTTGTTGTGGAGGGTGGTCCACCGCTGAATGTACTCTCGGAGAGTCTCGTTGGGCTTCTGGACATAGTGTTGCAGCTCCGTCAGTCCCCGTGGGTGTTTGTACATGCCCTTGAATGTCTTGAAGAACACTCGAGCGAGGTCGCCCCGACTGTGGATGCTGTTGGAGGGTAGCTGGATGAGCCACACCCTCATAGACCCCTCCGACATGAGGGGCAGGTGCTTCATTGCGACTAGTCGTCGCCGCCGCCGATCTAGACGACCACTCGGTAGTCTTCCAGCCATGTCTCTAGCTTCGACTCACCATTAAATTTGCCGATCCCCATAGCCAACCGGTAGTTAGAGGGGATTTCGGCCTCTCGGATGTGCTGGCCGAAGCACTTGAGGCTGGAAACCCCCCGACGTGCTCGTGATCGATCGATCACCTGCTATGTGATGATGGATCGAGCGTTGAACTCAGGGGCCCGGTAGTCGGTTCCCTCGTGACCCCGCCGCCGATTGGGGCTTGGCCTGCGGTCGTGAGGACGACGACCGAGTGAGACACTCCCTTGAGGGGGTCACCTGCTTCGGTCCCGATGACCTTCCCTCGAGTGTCCCTCTAGGCCTCTCGGAAGAGGAGGAGACCTTGGGCGTCGCCTGTGCACGTGCGGGCTATGGGACGACTGCATGATGTCCGCCTGGATGAACTTGCTATGAACGCAGTGCCGCGACTGCGACAATACAAAGTTGTGTTGAAGGGCTTTCTTCAGCAGAGCTTGGATCTGCCAAATGCCTTCCCATGCCGCGCTACCACTCGGGTGAATGGAATCAGCGATCCAATTGGCAGCGGCCAGGTTTAGCAGAGGAGTTCGCATCACCTTGATGTGTCGCAGGCGGTCGGTTGGAAACAACTGCGTGCGACTAGAGCTTGGCTGGTCTCTCACGGCCCGAGCGTCGAGTGAACGTTGGAGCCATTCAAGGTGCTCACGTTCGGCCAGGTTGGCCAGTCGCACGTTTTACAACGCGATCTCCTCTGGGTATTCCCGGTGATGGGGATGCGAAGGACTTGGTCGCTCCTCCGCCGTAGTTCCTCATGTTGCTTCTCGGTGAGCGGTTGCGTAATGTGGTGGTGGCCATCGTCGTGGCCACGCTCCCTGTCGTCACGTCCGAGAGAGTTATCAGCGGCGTGGTCATGGCTATTTCCCGTGTTGCTGTTGGCCATCAGAATCTCGGGTGTTGCCCCGCTGCTCTCACAGTCAAAGTCGTCGAATGACTCCTCGCTCGATGAAGGGAAGGGGCTGACGGTGGGCTCATCAGAATTGAGCATGGCCACCTATCTGGAGATGGCCTTGTGCGCCATAGCCTGCTTGATCCATCGCTGCATCCATGAGCGCCCAGAGCGCTTGCGGTGGGTGGGAGCAGGTCGTGGCGATGCCGAATGATACAACACCGATGGCTGTCAGACCAGAACTCCGTGCGCTACTGCGGCGAAGTGTGACAAACCTCGTGCAGGAAGGGCGTCGGTGTCTAGAGGCATATCCTGTAGCCACGCCGAATCGTCAACGATGAATCTGAGGGAGACGAAGAGGATCTCTCCGCCGAGTGTCATCATGATAACGAAAGTGTGAAAAAACTCCAACTGCGCTGGATTTGCTAGAAGCGTAGCCCCACGGTTTGCCCAACTGTCGTGGGAATGATTTTGACAATAGTACCAGGGCTACGAACTAAGGGGTGAAGTCTAGCTAGGCGCAGTGGATGCACTCGGATTTATGAGTTCAAGCCCCACTCGGATGTGGTAATAGCCCTACGTCTCCAGCCCTGTGATTGGTGTTTTCTTATGGGGGTGTAAAAGATTACAAGTGCCGAACCCTTGAGCCGGTGCCCGAGAGTGGCTTATATAGTGCTTGCCACGACTGGACGAGCACCATTACAAGGCAATAAATGATAATAGAGAGGGAAGTTACAAGTAACGCCAGCCTTAATCCCTAGCGTTACTGGTAACGAGGGTCTTGACTTCACTTCACATGGTGAATTAAGTCCTGAGTCGTTGCCACCTCTTCGGTGCCTTCACTTTGCTATAGTCCGAGTAGTATGGAGCATTCGACTGGCATGAGGGGATCCGAGTGATTCGATGCAGACCGAGTGATGGTTACTGAACCGAGTGAGGTTGAGAATGTATTGGTCACTTTAAGGACACTGATGTCCGTAGGGGGTCCTAGGTAGGCCTTAGGAGAGAGGTACGTAGGCCTACCCCTAATGTACAACCCCATAAGTGGGGCCGAAAGCCAGCAGACGACAAAGCTATTTGCCGTCCGTGTCTTGTTCCTTTGTCGTCTACCATGGCACACGACAAAGTGAGTGAATTATGTAGCGAGGTTAGAATGGACAATGCACGGTAGCAAAGAGGCTAGCAAAATATGAGGTGAGATTTGGTATGTCCATGGTTTCACATTAGTCATGAAGAACTCATATACTTATTGCTAATTTTTATTTTTATTATCACAAATCAAAGCACTACTCTCATGTCCTGAGGGAGGGGGTTGGAAGGAGTTAACCATCGCGCGCCTCCGGCCCGAAATAACACTAGGATTTTAACAAGGAATAGAAATGCTCACACATGCCCACCATGCCTTTTTAATATATATACAAACAAGAAATTAACACCTCTTAATACCAGTACTTCTATGAATCAACAATGATGCACTCACACCTTTTTCATAGTACCACATCAATATCATTAACCCACGATTTCTCTTTATGCGCTACATGATGGTTTTAATTATCATTCATTGAATACCTATTATTTTTGTACTAGCCTTATGACCCAAGAAAATTACTGTTACTATTCATTAACTGTCAAACAAATATAAGTGGAGAACGAGAGTGCACATGTTTTTGTAAAATCCACACGCCACCATGCTGAAAAAGGTATAAGTGAAGTACTAGAGCAACTGCTAAGCTCAAAAGATATAAGTGAAGAACACAGAGTATTCTAACAAATCATGATGAATGTGTGTCTCTGTGAAGTTGGTGTGTCCAAAAAATGATGATTGTAGCAAACTAAAAATAGAAATCAAACAAAAGCAAACGAAGCTCCAAACCAAACGCATATCATGTGACGATTAAAAATGTAGCTCCAAGTGACATACCAATGGATTGAGACGAAAGAGGGGATGCATTCCGGGGCATACCAAGGTTAGACTCTTGAGTCTTCCTACAATATTACCTTGTGGTGTCCTGGGAATCCCCAAGCTTAGGCTTTTGCCGTTACTTATTTCTTTGTCCATCGCAATAGTAGCCAAAACTTCAAAACTTCAATCACACAAAACTCAACAAAACTTCGTGAGATCCGTTAGTATAGGAAACATATCAAATACTTAGGTACTATTGTAAATTGATTCATATTTAATGATTGCATAATAGGTGTTGTATTCTAACTTCTCCATGGCTTATACCCCCGGATACAATCCACATCATCATCAAAACAAGCCCCGATTCTCATCAGCGACGCAGAGGAGGCAGCCGTTCCATGAATCCCGAAGATCGTCGCCGTTCACGCACCACTCCGCGGGGTGGGTCTTACGGGCCCCGACATCATGATGATCGGCGTTCAGTCGGTGACACGTATGATCCAAGGCCCGACGCGAGAGGGTACATCGCCCATAGGAAGGTCGACAGGAGTCGAGCCCACCGTGATGGTCACGATAGAGACCATCCGAGTGGCAGCAGGACCATCGTCTCTGGCCCCGAATGCTTCAGTCAGACCATCCGTTCAGCTGACATCCCTCCCAACTTCCGATTGGCGACGGAGATCAGCAAGTTCATAGGAGAATCCAAGCCAGAAACGTGGCTGGACGATTACCGAGTGGCGGTCCAGATCGGTGGCGGAGATGACCAGGTCGCCATGAAACATCTCCCCCTGATGCTCGACGGCTTGGCATGAGCGTGGTTGAACCGGTTGGCTCCATTAAGCATCTACAGCTGGGCAGATCTGTCCCGAGTGTGCATCAGGACCTTCGAGGGCACGTGCGAACGCCCTGCTGGTCTCGTGGAGCTCCAGCACTGTGTCCAGAAGCAGAATGAGCCCCTGCGCGATTTCATCCAGTGTTGGACGACCCTCTACCACACGGTGGAGAATGTCATAGAGCACCAAGCAGTCTGCGCCTTCAAGGCAGGCGTGCGGTACAGAGATCTGTACCTGAAGTTCGGTCGGACAGGCAACATCTCCATGAGCAAGATGATGGAGATTGCTGCACGCTATGCAAATGGCGAAGAAGAAGACAGCATACGTAGCGGCAAGCACAAGGCAGTCGCCGATGGAGATGGGAACAACAATCAGAAGCAAAAGCGGAAAGCTCCGTCCACTCCGCAGGCAGGGGTAGCAGCCGTTACCAATGCCAAGTTTAAGGGCAAGGGGAAAGCTTAGTACACCCCCAAGAAGAAGCAGTTCGGGAACTCCATCTTGGATCAACCATGTCCAATCCACACGAAGATGGACGAGGAAGGCAACGCCATATTCCCGAAGTACACCACTCGGCAATGTCGTCTCCTGATCCAAGGGTTTGGCGAAGGGAAACCGAGTGAAAAAGATAACGAGCAGGATGATGAGGACAAGGAGGATCCGTTCCCCCAAGTCCACACAACATTGATGATTTTTGCTGACGTGGAAAGCAAGAGTCGACTGAAGCTGGTGAACAGGGAGGTGAACATGGCCACCCCAACCAACCCCACGTTCCTCAAATGGTCTCAGACTGCGATCACCTTTGATCAGTCGGATCATCCAGCACACGTGCCCACCCCAGGGAGGCAGGCTCTGGTAGTCGACCCGGTGGTGGAAGGAGTCCGACTGCGCAAAGTCCTCATGGATGGCGGCAGCGGCTTGAACATCATGTACGCTGACACTCTCAAGGGGATGGGCATTCCGATGTCCAAACTTAGAGAGAGCAGCATGCAGTTCCACGGAGTCGTCCCAGGACGAAAGGCCAAGTCACAGGCTAGATCGCGTTGGACGTCGTTTTCGGCTCCGACAAGAACTTCCGCAAGGAAAAGCTGACATTCGAGGTGGTGGACTTCCAGAGTGCATCCCATGCAATTCTGGGCCGTCCGGCGTATGCACGTTTCATGGCCCGTCCATGTTACATGTATTTGAAGCTGAAGATGCCAGGTCCCAAAGGTGTGATCACGATCATAGGCAATCGGCAGCGGGCCGAAGAGTGTCTGCAGCAGGGGTCGCGGATTGCCGATCAGCAGATGGCTATCCTCGAGCTGGATGAGTACAAGAAGACAACCGACCCCGCTGACTTGATGCGTTCGAAGAAGCCAGCTTTGGAGTCCACATTCCAGTCGGCGGGCGACACGAAGAAAGTCAGCATCCACCCGACGGACGACATCGCCGCCCCGACGAACATCTCCACTACCCTTGATCCAAAATAGGAAGCCGAGCTCATCTAATTCCTCCGTGAGAACTGGGACATTTTCGCATGGAAGCCCGCTGACATGCCAGGTGTACCCAGGGAGTTGGCTGAGCACCGACTGCATGTGGATCCTGCTGCTCGGCCCGTCCGAGAACGCGTGCGTCGGTCCGCCGTGCACAAAAGGAAGGCAATCGGAGAGGAGGTGGCTAAACTTTTGGCAGCCAACTTCATTCGCGAGGTACACCACTCCGAGTGGCTCGCCAATGTTGTCATGGTGCCCAAGAAGGACAGGTCTCTCCGTATGTGCATCGACTTCAAGCATCTCAATAAGGTCTACCCGAAAGATCATTTCCCGCTCCCCTGCATTGATCAAATTTTCGATTCGACTGCGGGTTGCGAGCGTTTATCATTCCTTGATGCCTATTCGGGCTATCATCAGATCCGTCTGTATGGTCCGGATGAATTAAAAACAGCCTTCATCACCCCATTCGGGTGTTTCTGCTACATCACTATGCCATTCGGTTTGAAGAATGCAGGAGCAACTTTCATGCGCATGATCCAAAAATGCCTCCTTTACCAGATCGGTCGAAATGTGGAGGCATATATGGATGATATCGTAGTCAAGTCACGCAAAGGTTCCGACCTTCTGACTGACTTGGCAGAAACATTCGCCAACCATCGTAGGTACGATATCAAGCTCAACCCTGCCAAGTGTTCATTCGGTGTTCCTAGCGGAAAGTTACTCGGTTTCTTCATTTCCGAAAGAGGGATCGATGTTAACCCCGGAAAGATCGGGACCATCGTCCGAATGGAGCGGCCGGTCAGAATACATGATGTTCAAAGGCTCACAGGTTGCCTAGCGGCTTTGAGCAGGTTTATCGCTCGACTCGGCGAGAAGGCGTTACCTCTGAACCGACTCATGAAGAAATCAGATACTTTCGAGTGGACAGACGAAGCCCAAATTGCATTCGATGACCTCAAAGCCCTGCTTTCCACCCAGCCGGTTCTTACTGCCCCGCTCAGTAAAGAACCCCTTTTTCCGACATCGCGGCTACAAATCAAGTCGTCAGCACTGTTCTCATAGTCGAACGCGAAGAAGAAGGCAAAGCGTACAAGGTTCAGCGGCCAGTATATTATGTCTCCGAAGTCCTGACTCCTTCCAAGCAGAGGTATCCCCATTATCAAAAGCTTATTTATGGGATCTACATGACTGCAAAGAAGGTGGCTTATTATTTCCAAGGCCACTCGGTGTCTGTCGTTTCTGATGCTCCGTTGTCGGAAATCCTCCACAATCGAGACGCATGAGGCCGAGTCGCGAAGTGGGCTATGGAGATGTTATACTGCGACATCAAGTTCGAAGCCAAGAAGGCTATAAAGTCTCAAGCTCTGGCTGACTTCATAGCAGAATGGGTAGAACAACAGCAACCAACTCACATCTAGTCGGCTCATTGGACTATGTTCTTCGATGGGTCCAATATGTTGAATGGCTCCGGCGCTGGCTTTGTAATCATATCGCCAAAAGGTGAGAAACTTAAGTATGTGTTGCAGATACATTTCGATTCCTCCAACAATGAGGCAGAGTATGAAGCTCTCCTTTATGGATTGCGCATGGCCATCTCACTCGGCGTCCGTCGCCTGATGGTCTACGGCGATTCAGATTTGGTGGTTAATCAAGTGATGAAGGAGTGGGATGTCAGGAACCCCACCATGACTGCATACTGTAACGCAGTAAGGAAGCTCGAGAAGAAGTTTGAAGGTCTCGAACTTCACCATGTTCCGCGACTGAAGAACCAAGCAGCTGATGAGTTGGCAAAACTCGGATCCACTCGGAGACCAGTCCCGAGTGATGTCTGCCTCGAGCACCTACATCTCCCTTCGGTGAAAGAAGATCCTTTTATAGAGGAACCGGTACAACCGAAGAGTTCAATAGATCCGACTGAAGTCGAGGTCCCCGCTGTGGTTGATTCGATCATGGAGATTCTTGCTATCATCCCTGATTGGACTGTGCCGTTCATTGCGTACATCCTGAGGCAAGAATTGCGAGAAGACGAAGTCCAAGCGAGGCAGATCGTCCGGAGGTCGAAGTCCTTCACCGTCATTGATGGCCAGTTGTACAACGAGAGTGTTTCAGGCGTCCTTCAGCGATGCATCTCCCCTGAGGAGGGACAGTTAATCCTAGAAGAAATTCACTCGGGAACCTGCGTCCATCATGCCTCCTCAAGAGCAATCGTCGCCATAGCATTCAGAGCTGGCTTCTTCTGGTTGCAGGCGAATGAAATGGCGAAAGATATGGTCGACCGATGCGAAGGCTGTCAGTTCTATTCGAACAAGTCCCACAAGCCAACATCTGCGCTCAAGACAATCCCTCTTGTTTGGCCGTTCGCCGTGTGGGGATTGGATACAGTCGGTCCATTCAGAATAGGCCAAGGGGGATTCACACATCTGTTGGTAGCAGTGGACAAGTTCACCAAGTGGATTGAAGCCAAGCCCATCAAGAAGCTCGACGCCCTTACGGCCATCAAGTTTGTCAGAGACATCATCTCCAGTTTGTCAGAGACATCATCACTGACAATGGCACAAAGTTTGACTCGGACAAATTCAAAGGTTGTTGCACAGTCCAAGGTATCCGAGTGGATTTTGCATCTGTGGCGCACCCTCAAACCAACGGGCAAGCAGAGCGGGCGAACGGATTTATTCTTCAAGGGTTGAAGCCTCGACTCCTGCGAGAAGTTGGACATGCCGCCGGCGCATGGGTCACCAAGCTGCCTTCGGTGTTGTGGGGTCTCCGCACAACTCCGAATAGATCTACAGGGCGATCCCCGTTCTTCCTCGTTTATGGAGCCGAGGCAGTCCTTCCGAGTGACTTGCTTCACAACTCTCCACGAGTCGAACTCTTCTCCAAAGCCGAAGCAGAGCAAGCCAGGCAAGACGGAGTGCATCTACTAGAAGAAGAGCGCGAGATGGCACTGACTCGCTCAACAATTTATCAACAAGATCTACGGCGATTTCATGCGCGGCACGTCAGGAGTCGCACATTCCAAGCAGGCGACCTGGTGCTCCGAGTGGACCAACAGAGGCCTCACAAGTTGGCTCCCGCCTGGGAAGGACCCTTCATCATCTCTAAGGTGCTGAACAACAGAGCGTATCGACTCTACAACCTCGACAGGGAAACGGACAAGCCGCGAGCATGGAACGGAGATCTCCTGAAGCGCTTCTACACGTGACCGCCGACGGAGGCAATGTAAAGAACAAGTATCATTGAAGTAATACAAAGCAGACTGATTTTTTGCGGATCCAAATTTCTTCCGCGTTTGCGGACTCCGGTCTAAAAAACTCTCTCTCCGAGTGTGCACTAACAGTCGCACTCGGGGACTTAGCTGCGACCCAGAGTCGCCTAAGTAAAAAATTATCTCCGAGTGCGCACCAAAAGCCGCACTCGGGGACTTAGCTGCGATCCAAAATCGCCTAAGTACAAACTCGCTCCGAGTGCGCACCAAAAGCCGCACTCGGGGACTTAGGTGCGATCCAGAATCGCCTAAGTACGAACTCGCTCCGAGTGCGCACCAAAAGCCGCACTCGGGGACTTAGCTGTGATCCAGAATCGCCTAAGTACGAACTCGCTCCAAGTGCGCACCAAAAGCCGCACTCGGGGACTTAGCTGCGATCCAGAATCGCATAAGTACAAACTCGCTCCGAGTGCGCACTAAAAACCGCACTCGGGGACTTAGCTGCGATCCAGAATCGCCTAAGTACAAACTCGCTCCCAATGTGTGCACTAACAGCCGCACTCGGGGACTTAGCTGCGATCCAGAGTCACCTAAGTAAAACACTCGCTCCGAGTGCGCACCCAAAGCCGCACTCGGGGACTTAGTTGCGATCCAGAATCGCGTAAGTACGAACTCGCTCCGAGTGCGCACCAAAAGCCGCACTCGGGGACTTAGCTGCGATCCAGAATCGCCTAAGTGCAAACTCGCTCCGAGTGCGCACTAAAAACCGCACTCGGGGACTTAGCTTCGATCCAGAATCGCCTAAGTACAAACTCGCTCCGAGTGTGCACTAACAGCCGCACTCGGGGACTTAGCTGCGATCCAGAGTCACCTAAGTAAAACATCTCGCTCCGAGTGCGCACCCAAAGCCGCACTCGGGGACTTAGTTGCGATCCAGAATCGCGTAAGTACGAACTCGCTCCGAGTGCGCACCAAAAGCCGCACTCGGGGACTTAGCTGCGATCCAGAATCGCCTAAGTACAAACTCGCTCCGAGTGCGCACTAAAAACCGCACTCGGGGACTTAGCTTCGATCCAGAATCGCCTAAGTACAAACTCGCTCCGAGTGTGCACTAACAGTAGCACTCGGGGACTTAGCTGCGATCCAGAGTCGCCTAAGTAAAAAACTCGCTCCGAGTGCGCACCAAAACCCACACTCGAGGACTTAGCTGCGATCCAGAATCGCCTAAGTACAAACTCGCTTCGAGTGCGCACCAAAAGCCGCACTCGGGGACTTAGCTGTGATCCAGAATCGCCTAAGTACAAACTCGCTTCGAGTGCGCACCAAAGCTGCACTCAGGGACTTAGCTGTGATCCAGAATCGCCTAAGTACGAACTCGCTCCGAGTGCGCACCAAAAGCCGCACTCGGGGACTTAGCTGCGATCTAGAATCGCCTAAGTACAAACTCGCTCCGAGTGCGCACTAAAAACCGCACTCGGGGACTTAGCTGCGATCCAGACTCGCCTAAGTACAAACTCGCTCCGAGTGTGCACTAACAGCCGCACTCGGGGACTTAGCTGCGATCCAGAATCGCCTAAGTACAAAACTCGCTCCGAGTGCGAACTAAAAGCCGCACTCGGAGACTTAGCTGCGATCCAGTATCGCCTAAGTAAAAAGCTTCCTTCGAGTATATCCTAGAGATCCACTCGGAGTCTTAGCGGACCCTCATTGAGGCTCATGTGGATGTAAAGACAACTGACAACTACATGAGCTCAAACTCGCTCTGAGTGCGCACTAAAAGCCGCACTCGGGGACTTAGCTGCGATCCAGAATCGCCTAAGTAAAAAAGCTTCCTTTGAGTGTATCCTCGAGATCCACTCAGAGGCTTAGCAGACCCTCATTGAGACTCATGTGGATGTGAAGACAACTGACAACTACATGAGTATCAACTCACTCCGAGTGCGCACGAGATGCCGCACTCGGGGACTTAGCTGCGATCCAGAATCGCCTAAGTAAAAAGCTTCCTTCGAGTGTATCCTTGAGATCCACTCGGAGGCTTAGCAGACCCTCATTGAGGCTCATTTGGATGTGAAGACAACTGACAATTACATGCTCCGCATGTTTTCCATTGGCTTCACCAAGAAACGCCAAACAAAAACCACGAGCCAAAATCGTGTCAAAAAAAACTTGGCAAAAGAAGAGCAAAATATTCGATTCGAATTCAAAGTTGGATCTACGATAGTCGGCTCGGTGTGGATCAAGCTTATCCACACCGAACCACGAATGTGACGGCCAACAACAGTGTCCCAAGTTTGATACAGATACTACTCGGCATACCGAGGTAAAGTTTTTCAATCGTCATCAGGACTGGCACCGGGACTGGCAGGCTCCACAAAGGTCTCAAGGTCGATCCCGTCCGCGATACGACTGGCCGTCTCGAGGAAGGTCTCCATGAAATCTTCGAAGCGAACTTTCTTGGTGTTGGCGACCTGCAATGCCTTCAGCTTTTCTTCGCGAGCTTCCTTGCAGTGCACTCGGACCAGCGATAGCGCCACGTCTGCACCACAACGAGCGGCAGACTTCTTCCATGCCTGCACTCTGTTTGGGACGTCCTCCAGCCGAGTCATCAACCCTTCTATTTCCTGCCGGGAATCGTCTTCGGGCCACAACTCCTTGTCGATCCAGTCGATGACTTCTCTCAGACGGCCGATGAAAGGTCCCACTCTGCCAAGGCGAATATGTGCTCAGAGCATGTCCCGATTGGCTTCGTCGCCGAGTGGAACGTTCAGAACAACCGACCGTTCAATGTCGGCTGCTTCAGCCTCAGCGTCCAGACAAAAATCTGCAAAGAAAAGACAAGCAGAAAGTAAGCGCAGAATGAATTACAAAGTCAAGAAGCACTCGGCAAAAAGATTACCACCGAGCAGTGCAATCATCTTCCTTGCCCAGTCGCTGACGTACTTCTCCTGCGAAATGCATCGACGGTTCATCACCTTCATCTGACCCATCAGTTCGGTTCTTTGCTTGCCCATTTTCTCAATTTCGGCCACCAATGCCTTGTTGGTCTCCCGGGACTCCTCCAAAGACTTCTCTCGGTCAGCAAGAGCCCCCTTCACACCAACCAAGTCATTCACAGCCGCCTCCAATTCCGTAGCAAGATGAATCTTCTCAGCCTTCAGAGCATTGTACGCGGATCCCATTTCGCAAGTCTTCTGCCAAATCGGCGCAAAGGGAGGATCAGACACATTCAACAAGGAAAACAAACAAAACCATCAAAGTACTTCAGACCCCTGCCGATGCAAGCACTCGACAAGCGGTCTCGGGGACTACACCCAGTGGGTTCACTAAGAGTGACCCCACTGGCATGAAGCTCGAACAGGTCGGCCCTATTGAGCTCCATGACAAACAGACAAATCTACGAGAATGCTATTACCCGACCTGAGTAACACTACTCTCGGGGACTACATCGAGTGGATGCACTCCGATTGCCCCCACTGGTAATATTCGGACATACCAGCTCTGATCTGCTCAGATAACGGGAAATAGATATAAAGACAACTGCCGGTGCAAGCACTCGACAGAAGTCTCGGGGACTACACCCACTGGGTTCACTCTGAGTGAACTCACTGCAAAATAATCCTACTTTATCCGAGTATATCACTTAAACCCCGAGTGGGTTACAAGAGGAAAGTAAACACTTACTAGCGCACTTACTCGGATATCGTCTCGGAGCTCCAAGCTTCTCTTGTACAAAGACGCGATGGAGTCGTACGCTCCCTTGGCATCACCCACCATCAACTCCACCTGCACCATGGCCTCCTTGGCGGCTCCCACTTGGTCTTCCGGGAGGTGTCGGGCGTCGTACTGGACAGTCGACGGACCTGGCACGATAGAAGACTCCTTGGGCATCCCAAGTCCCACTCCAGTCGGTTCCACCGCGAGGGGCACCGCCTCAGTCGACGGCATCGGCTCGGTCGGCGGCGCGTCCATGGTGGGAGCAGCAGCAGATGGAACAACCTCAAGGACATGCGCCAAAGTTGGCCCTGGTCCCCTTTGGTCGTCCTCCTCCAAATGAATCACCTCCGAAGGAAGCCCGACTGAACAACATGAGGTTGTAGAAAAAGGGCAAGATTAAAGACAACACTCGCGAAACAATAATGCAAACTCTCGGAGTCGTCACAACATACCTTGCTGGGATGTGGCAGCGTTATCCGTATCCATGGGATCATCGTCCTGGCGCGGCAGAGTGGTGGCAGAGGTAGCAGCTCTGTCGAGTAAAATTCACTCGACCGATAAGCATGAGTTCAATCAAATATTGGAAGAAGATGGGAGAACAAGACACTTACGCTGAGGCAACTGGAACATCGATCCTCATCCGAGGCAAAGCTTTCCGAGGCTTGGACCCTATGGGTTTGGCCACCTTGGACGGTTGGTCCGTGGGCTCGGCAGCAGCGTCCTTGGTCCTCTTCACGCTCCGAGCACTCGAAGCCACAGGAGGAGCTGGCGGAGCACTCGGAGCCACGGGAGAAGTTGGCGGAGCACTCGGAGCTGCTGGAGGAGCCGGCGGAGCCGCGGGTTCGTGACGGCGCTTAGTTCGAGGCTCTGATGGTGGAGGTGGCGAGCTCTGCTCGCCAACCTCCCCCTCCTCCTCTTCAGTCTCCTGCTCCGTCTCCCCACTGTCGGAAACGTACTCGGTGCTATCCACGCTGCCCTCCTGGCTACCCTCCTCTTCCTCAGCGGGATTCCCGTTCGAGACGGGAGAATGCCAGTTGGTCCACTCCTGCACAAAATACAGTCGACAACGCCAGACACCAAGCGGCGACACAAGAAAAGTGATAAATCTAAGAAGATTGAAAGCACTCGACAAGAGGTGCTCACCTCATTCGGAGGAGGATTATCGGCGCGGAAGGGTTTCACCCGACGAGCTCCTCTGGGGTTGTCGCATGCGCCTGTGATGCCGCGGACCCACGCTGTCACAACCTCCCCGGTCACGCATTCTGGATGGGTCCGAGTGGAATCCTCATGCCCCGTGCAGTGCCACATGGCGTGGTGTCGGGCTTGCAGCGGCTGGATGCGCCGACCTAGAAAAGTCTGCAGCAAATCTGTGCTAGTGACTCCCTTGCGGACTACAGCTATCAGCGCGTTGACCAGAGGTTGGATCTGGATCTTTTCCAACTTTGAGAGTGCAAGCTGCCTAGGAGGGGCCGGACGGTCTAGGCTAAAGGGCAGCAACCCAGTCGCGGCATTCGGACAAGCTATGTCCTGGCAGTAGAACCAGGTCGATTGCCAGTTCCTAACTGACTCGGACAACTGGAGAGGAGGGTAGCTACTCTTCGTTTTCTTTTGGAAGCCTAAGCCCCCGCAGAGCTGGAGGAGATGGGTTTTATCGTCCGACTGGCTAAGCTTTTTGACAGTCTGAGACCTAGCGGGGAAGATGTACTTGAAGAGTCCCCAATGGGGGGGACATCCAATAAAGCACTCGCATAGAGTGACGAATGCGGCAAGATGGGCTATCGCGTTGGGAGGAAAATGATGGAGCTGTGCCCCGAAGTGATTCATAATACCTCTAAAGAAGGGGTGGGGAGGCAAGGAGAAGCCCCTGTACACGTGGCTAAGCAGCAAGACGCGATCTCCCTCCTGCGGCGCCGGCTCCGTCTCGCCCTCCGCCGACAGCCTCCACGACTTAGCATTCTCGTCGCAAGGTGAATTGGTATAATCAAGGGCTTCCGCACTAGGGGCGGAGGTACTACTAAGTTCAAACTCACACATGATAACACCTTTCAAGCGAAATTGGCAAAGGAGTAACAAGCAAAGGTAAATATTTTTGTATTTTTGAATTTTTTAAAGCAAGCAAAATATATCAACAAATAAAAATAAGAACAAGTGAATGATAATTTGTGTGAAGTTACTTGATAGTTGGTGATGATATTCCCGGGCAAAAATCCTTCCTAATACTTGTGATCTGCGTTGGGTTCTCTATGAAGAGGAACACGTAATTGCAGCACAATACGGATAAGTATTTCCCTCAGCTAAGAAACCAAGATTTATCGAACCAATAGGAATACCAATCCTCAATCATCTTCAATGGCTGCACACAAAAGAGCAAACAACTTGTACCCAACACGAGCAAGAGGGTCGTCAATCCCTTGATCTCATTATTTGCAAGCAAATGAGGTGTATAAATAATTGTAGAAAACTATAACTTTGCAAAATAAAATAAAAGACAAATAAGAATAGCAAGGAAAATATAAGTTTTGTGAACATATAAGTGAATAGTCCCGGGGGCCATAGTGTTCTCTAGTGGCATCTCTCATGAAAGCAACATATGGTGGCTAAACAAATTACTATTGGGTAATTGACAGAAAGGCGAATAGTCATGCGATTTTCACGGCATTGATCATGTGTATATAGGCATCACGTCCATAAGCAAATAGGTCGACTCCTGCGAGCACCTACTACTATTACTCCACTTCAGGAGCGCTTATATTCTTGCCTCCCTATGTATTAAGTTCATGATAAACAGAGTAATGCTTGGAGAACGATGACATGTTGTAGACAAAGTAAACTCAATCACTACAAATAAACCCCATCATTTTATCCTTAGTGACAACAACAAAAGACGCAACTTGTCCCATTCTGTCACTAGGATATAGAAACTCCTGAGGTTGAACCCATACATCGCACCCCTCTCGCTGAAGAGATACCAAACTACTTGGCCAAAGCAATTCAATAGATTGGAGAGAATTATGAATCTATGATGATCATGTAAATAACAATCATAATACTTTCAGAGAAGACTCAAATAATTTTCATGAATAATTAAATATAAACCCATAATTTATCGGATCCCAACAAACACACCATACAAAATAATTACATAGGATAGATCGAAGCGAAGATGCAATGACCATTGTATTGAAGATCAAGAGAGAGCCATCTAGGTACTAAGTACGGCCCCGTAGGTCTATGGTGAACTACTCAAACATCATCACGAGGGTAGCAAGGTTGATGAAGAGGCCCTCCATGATCGATCCCCCTCCGTGAGGGTGAGGGAATGGAGATCTAGATGGGATCACCATGGAACAGAGACTTGTGGCGGTGAAAACATGTTTCTCTCTGGTATTTAGGGTTTTTGGAATATATGTGAATTTGTAGGCTGACCCCCTTCCCGCGCCCTGTTGGCTTGTGCCTCCCTCGTGTGGCTTCCAGCCTTCTCCCAAAGCTTCCATGACTTCTTTTGTTCCAGAAAAATCATAATTTGTTTGGGGGGGGAATTGGACTTTGTTTGGTATTGTAAATCTGAAAAGTAAAAACACGCAAAAATAGCCAGTGGCACTCGACACTGGGTCAATAGGTTAGTGCTAACAAATAGTATAAATTGGTAAATTATGACCCAAAACGTAACCTAGGATGATAATATATCAGCATAGAACAATAAAAATTTATAGATACATTAGGGACGATCCAATTACCATGCATTAATTTATTGCAACTCAGTTCAAACATACCAAACCTAAATGTGTTCCCATTAATTACCGCACATTCCTCTCCCCATCACCTAAAAACAGGCCTTTCTTGTTAGTCGGTCCTTCTATCGCCATGGCCGATAGGAGGTGGTTCTGGGTCGAGATATAAAGAATGGAGAAAGACCAAGGCCACATAAGCAACTGAGAGATCCCACCACCATGCCGAGGAAGCACCCGAGAGATCCAGCTGCGCCACGTTTGCCGCAACAGAGATGTCTTGTGGTGCCGCGTACGCCTCGGATGATCTTTCGCAGAGAGGCGAGGGCTCTCACAATCACAAGCGCATTCGTCTCGGAGGCGAACTGGATGAGCTGGCGTGTTGTATTCCTCATCCAGTGACGATTTGCATGCTAAGCTTGATAAGGAGGAGGTGATCGATGCCTTAGTGAAGCTGCTAGAGAAGATCAACGCCCCGCTTAACAAGGCGATCAATTTCATCATGAAACTTATGGGCGAGAAGGCGAATCTCTGCAACAAGCACACCAAGCAGGAGGAGCAAACCACCACTTGGAAGAAGCTGCTTGAGGAGAAAACTGCCTCAGATGGGAGGCTGGAGGACCTTGCCGAGGAACTGTTGGAAGACTTGGCGAAGCTCCACATCAAGCACGAGGGGATTGTGAAGGAATATGTGGCGCATGTCAAGGAACTTCATGTGTACGTGAAGGATAGCATCGATGCTCTCCAGCAAAAATCTTGCGCCATGGCCGCAGTGCGGAAGATGGCAGAGAACAGGCAGGAGGAGATGGAGGTCATGGAGGCGATGAAGAAGGAGATTAAGGAACTCTGTGCCCAGCAATCCATCAAGAATTAGATATCAGCGGCCCAGATCGATGTATTTGTCTTCCTTCTTCAACCTCTTCCTTCTTCATTTGCCCGTGTGTCTTTGGAGAGTTGCCGCATGTCACATTTTTTATTATCATGAATGTGTAAGGCAATTATTATCCTTTGATGGTGCGAATTTGTAGTTGTATTATTCCATTCATAGGTACATGTATACCAGTCAAAAATAGGCGAAAAGTCAAGTTCTCAGCAAGGCACAAAAAGAACAATGCTTACGTTGAGCGGGGCAATGGGATCATAAGAAAACTAGTCCCTCCGTCTAGGGGCATTAACCGCATGATAATAGTGGGTCTAACACCATTAACTCCGAAGTTGGGAGCAAGATGAGCGATGAGTGGATGTCAAAGTCTCACTTCCCGATGAGCTTGCGCAACAGACTGCTCTGATGCATACTGTCGAGCCTGCACGACAGACAACTCTCATGCATCTTGTGGATCTTGCGTGGCGGATATCTTTCACGCGTCTTTCGAGTATGCGCGGTGGAAAGCTCACACGCGTCTTGTCATAAAAAAATCCCTCGCACGACACTCCCATATCAAGTAAAAATAAGTTGGACATGTGTCACCAAATGGTTATCGGAACATACATGATTCATGTAATGAAACCGTTTGTGATAATAACGTGGTAACTATTTGTTCCAAAATATTTACGTTCCATGTTATTGTGTGAGCCTTCTCAAATTGGAAAACATATGGTACCAAGACCTCTAAGTTTCATGAATTTCATACGAGTTTGGTATTTACGGGAATTCAAAAATCAAGATTCTCAATGATTGCAGCTGAGCTATCATGCGAAAATGTTTCCAATTCTTTCACATTCATTGCATGCGACATAAGCAAGCACCCAAGAACACAAAAATGATTTTCCAAAAAAATTCGTGCACTAGAGCATGTGCTTCTAGTTCAAAATTTCAATTGCATGTATTAAATCCCTATAAAACTTAATTAATGTGTAAAAAGGGCCAAATTGGTGAACTATATCAAGACACATTGAATGTAGTTCCACTCCCCAAAGGTGACATGTTTTCTATCGAAATCACGAGGCTTGTTGTAGAAGCTTTGGCTTGTAAGATGCATATCCCCTTATTTGGTCGAAATTCATCAAAAAATTAGCATGCCATATATTGCAATGCTCAAAATATATCAACTCATAACAAATCCACCAATATCTTGCTTCATAATTTTTATGTGGGTATTACTACTTGGTATAGATTTGTGATTGATATTATTACCGGTGGTAATTTCTTAATGAGTCATGCTTCACATGCTTTCAAGGCCATGGAAAATTTAGTGGGATCACCACCGATCACTATTAATGAAACTAATTTAACTTTGGAGCATGTTATGCAAAGTCTATAAATTATTGAAAATAAAATGGCCACTAAAGAACAAATTGAGTATTTGGATAAAAAGATTCATAATCATATTACTCAATTTGGATCAAATGTAGAAATTACTTCAAAAGCATTAAAGCAGAAATATATGATTATTAATGAGCGGGTGGAGCAAGGTCTTAGTAGAAATGATAAAATGGAGGAAATCATTGATAAAATGGGTTTTCACTCCCTCTAAATTTAATGTTTGTACCTCTCAAGGTAAACATTCCAAGGTTATGTATGTCCTCAAGAATACTTGTATCACTCCTATTAAAGAAACGAGGATCTCAAAATGATTAGTGTTCACCCCAATTTTATAATAAACATGATAATAGATCCTATCATAAAGCCTCCTCCTTTTCCTTGGAAGCATGGTTGTGTGATTGAGGAGCTTGATAAGAAGGATAACATCACGTGAAACTGTGCATTATGCCTAGATAGGGGCGTAGAACGATAGCGCATGTTGGGATGCAACCCAATAGTTATCTTTATTTTTGTGTTCAACTTTCTGTTTGTGCGACTTGACATGATTATTTCTACTGTAATGTGCATTTTTATGTTTAATTTAGTGTATGTTCCAAGTAAAGCCTTTGGGATGATTTGGATGATAAGTAGAATTGATATGATGCAAAAACATGAACTTTTATGTTTGGTGCACTAAAGACTGTGGTCTCCAGTGCCTCGGACTAGTGCACGGACACTGATACGTCCATTTTGCTTCATGCTTTCATGTTGATATTTATCGCTTTTTGGGCTGTTATTACACTTCACGGTACAATACTTATGCCTTTTTTCTCTTATTTTGCAAGGTTTACATGAAGAGGGAGAATGCCGGCAGCTGGAATTCTGGCCTGAAAAAGGAGCAAGTTTGAGATACCTATTCTGCGCAACTCCAAAAGCCATGAAAATCAACGAGGATTTATTTTGGAATTTATAAAAAATACTGGGCCAAAGAAGTACCAGAGGGAAGCCAGCAGGAGGCCACAAGCCGGCTAGGCGCGGCCCCCCTGGCCGCGCCTAGGGGGCTTGTGGGCACCCTAGTGGCCGTCTAGCGCCCTCTTTTGCTACAAGAAGGGTTTCGTTCCAGAAAAATCAAGAGGAGGCTTTCGAGAGGAATTGCCGCCGCCACGAGGCAGAACTTGAGCAGAACCAATCTAGGGGTCCGGCAGGGTCGTCGTGCCGGGGAAACTTCCCTCCCGGAGGGGGAAATCGTCACCATCGTCATCACCAACACTCCTCTCATCAGAGGGGACTCATCACTATCAACATATTCATCAGCACCATCTCATCTCCAAATCCTAGTTCAAGTCTTGTAACCAATCTCCGTCTCGCGACTCCGATTGGTACTTGTAAGGTTGCTAGTAGTGTTAATTACTCTTTGTAGTTGATGCTAGTTGGATTACTTGGTGGAAGATTATATGTTCAGATCCTTGATGTTACTCATTACCTCTCTGGTCATGAATATGATTATGCTTTGTGAGTAGTCACTTTTGTTCCCGAGGACATGGGATAAGTCATGCTATAAGTAGTCATGTGAATTTGGTATTTGTTCGATATTTTGATGTGTTGTATGTTTTTTTCCTCTAGTGGTGTTATGTGAACGTCGACTACATAAAACTTCACCATTATTTGGGCCTAGAGGAAGGCATTGGGAAGTAGTATGTAGATGGTGCGTTGCTAGAGTGATAGAAGCTTAAACCCTAGTTTATGCGTTGCTTCGTAAGGGGCTGATTTGGATCCACTAGTTTAATGCTATGGTTAGACTTTGTCTTAATTCTTCTTTCGTAGTTGCGGATGCTTGCGAGAGGGGTTAATCATAAGTGGGATGCTTGTCCAAGTAAGGGCAGTACCCAAGCGCCGGTCCACCCACATATCAAACTATCAAAGTACCGAACACGAATCATATGAACATGATGAAAACTAGCTTGACATAAATTCCCATGTGTCCTCGGGAGCGCTTTACCTCCTATAAGAGTTTGTCCAGGCTTGCCCCTTGCTACAAAAGGGATTGGGCCATCTTGCTGCACCTTTGTTACTATTGTTACTTGCTACTAGCTATGAATCATCTTATCACACAACTACTTGTTACCGATAATTTCAGTGCTTGCAGATACTACCTTGCTGAAAACCACTTGTCAGATCCTTCTGCTCCTCGTTGGGTTCGACACTCTTACTTATCGAAAGGACTATGATAGATCCCTATACTTGTGGGTCATCAAGACTCTTTTCTGGCACCGTTGCCGGGGAATGAAGAGCCTTTGGTAAGTGGAATTTGGTAAGGAAACATTTATATAGTGTGCTGAAATTTATGGTCACTTGTTTCTATGGAAACTAATCCTTTGAGGAGCTTGTTCGGGGTATCTTCACCTCGAACAGAAGCACAAAGAGTTGCTCCTCAGCCTGCTGCACCTACTGAAAATATTTTCTATGAATTTCCTTCGGGTATGCTTGAGAAACTACTGGCTAATCCTTTTACAGGAGATGGAACATCACATCCCGACTTGCATCTAATCTATGTAGATGGAGTTTGTGGTTTATTTAAGCTTGCAGGTTTGCCCGAGGATGAGGTCAATAAGAAGGTCTTTCCCTTATCTTTGAGGGATAAATCATTGACATGGTATAGGCTATGTGATGATACTGGATCATGAAGCTACAAGCGGTTGAAATTGGAATTTCATCAAAAGTTTTATCCTATGCATCAAGTACATCATGATCGGAATTATATTTATAATTTTTGGCATCGTGACAGAGAAAGGATCGCTCATGCTTGGGGGGAGGCTTAAATCAATGTTATATTCATGCCCCAACCATGAGCTCTCGAGAGAAATTATCATTCAGAACTTCTATGCTCGGCTTTCTCATGATGATCGCACCATGCTTGACACTTCTTGTACCGGTTCTTTTATGAAGAGAGATATTGACTTCAGATGGAATTTATTGGAAAGAATTAAACGCAACTCTGAAGATTGGGAGCTTGATGAAGGTAATGAGTCAGGTATGAATTTCAAGTTTGATTGCGTTAAATCCTTTGTCGAAACAAATACTTTTTGTGATTTTAGCGCTAAATATGGACTTGACTCTCTGATAGTAGCTTCATTGTGTGAATCATTTGCTGCTCATATTGCTCTCCCTAAAGAGAAGTGGTTTAAATATCATCCTCCCTTAGAAGTCAATGTAGTTAAACCCAATCCAGTTGAAGAGGAAGTCATTGCCTATAATGATCCTATTGTCCCTAGTGCTTACATTGAGAAACCACCTTTCCCTGTTAGGATTAAGGATCATTCTAAAGCTTCAACTGTGATAGGTAGGGGCTACATTAGAACACCTACACTCCCTGAGCAAATTAGAGTTGAACCTAGCATTGCTATTATCAAAGACCTCCTGTCCGACAATGTTGATGCCCATGATATTCACTTCTGTGAAGATGCTGCTAGAATTGTCAAACCTCATGCTAGAGACAAACATAGGCCTGTTGTTGGCACACGTGTTGTTTCTGTTAAGATAGGAGATCATTGTTATCATGGTTTATGTGATGTGGGTGCTAGTGTTAGTGCAATACCTCAATCCTTATATGATGAAATCAAAGACGAGATCGCACCTCTCGAGTTAGAACCCATTGATGTCACTATTCAGCTTGCCAATAGAGATACTATCTGCCCTGTGGGAATTGTTAGAGATGTTGAAGTCTTGTGTGGTAAAACGAAGTATCCTGCTGATTTCCTCGTTCTTGCTACCACACAAGATAGCTTTTGTCCCATCATATTTGGCAGACCCTTCCTCAATACCGTCAATGCTCATATTGACTGTGAGAAGCAAACTGTCACTGTTGGCTTTGAAGGTGTGTCACATGAGTTCAATTTCTCCAAGTTTGGTAGACAACCTCATGAAAAAGAGTTGCCTAGTAAGGATGAAACTATTGCTCTAGCTTCTATTGCTGTGCCTCCTACTGATCCTTTAGAGCAATACTTGCTTGAGCATGAAAATGATATGCATATGGATGAAAGGGATGAGATAGATAGAGTTGTCTTTGAACAATATCCTATCCTTAAGAATAATTTGCGTGTTGAACTGCTTGGAGATCCACCCCCACCAAAGGGTGATCCTGTGTTCGAGCCTAAATAGTTGCCAGATACTCTTAAGTATGCTTATCTTGATGAAAAAGAGATATATCCTGTTATTATTAGTGCTAGCCTCTCAGAGCATGAAGAAAAGAAGTTACTAAAAACTCTGAGGAAGCACCGTGCTGCTATTGGATATACTCTTGATGATCTTAAGGGCATTAGTCCCACTCTATGCCAGCACAAGATTAAAACCGATCCTGATTCCAAACCAGTTGCTGATCATCAACGGAGGTTAAGTCCTAAGATGAAAGAGGTAGTAAGAAAATAAATACTAAAGCTCCTGGAAGCAGGTATTATCTATCCTGTCGCTCATAGTGATTGGGTGAGTCCGGTGCATTGCATCCCTAGGAAGGGAGGTATTACCGTTGTCCCTAATGATAAGAATGAATTGATCCCACAGAGGATTATTACTGGCTATAGGATGGTGGTCGATTTTAGGAAATTGAATAAAGCCACTAGGAAAGATCATTACCCTTTGCCTTTTATCGACCAAATGCTCGAAAGACTGTCTAAACATACACACTTCCGCTTTCTAGACGGTTATTCTGGTTTCTCCCAAATACCTATTGCACAATCTGATCAGGAGAAAACCACTTTCACCTGCCCTTTCGGTACCTTTGCTTACAACGTATGCCTTTTGGTTTATGTAATGCACCTGCCACCTTTCAAAGATGTATGATGGCTATACTCTCCGACTTTTGTGAAAAGATTGTTGAGGTTTTTATGGATGACTTCTCCGTTTATGAGTCTTATTTTGATGATTGCCTCAGCAACCTTGATCAAGTCTTGTTGAGATGTAAAGACACCAACCTTATCTTGAATTCGGAGAAGTGCCACTTTATGGTTAATGAAGGCATCGTCTTAGGACATAAAATTTCTGAAAGAGGTATTGAAGTCGATAAGGCTAAGGTTGATGCAATCGAAAAAATGCCATGCCCCACAGATATCAAAGGTATAAGAAGTTTCCTTGGTCATGTTGGTTTCTATAGAAGGTTCATTAAAGACTTCTCTAAGATTTCTAGGCCTCTTACCAATCTCTTGCAAAAGGATATTCCTTTTGTTTTTGACAATGATTGTGAGGAAGCCTTCGAAATACTTAAGAAGGCTTTGATAACTGCGCCTATTGTTCAACCACATGATTGGAACTTACCTTTTGAAATCATGTGTGATGCCAGTGATTATGCTGTTGGCGCTATCCTAGGGCAAAGAGTTGATAAGAAGTTGAATGCTATTCACTAGTAAAACTCTAGACAATGCGCAAAGAAACTATGCTACTACTGAAAATGAATTTTTAGCAGTCGTGTTTGCATGTGAAAAGTTCAGGTCTTACATTGTTGATTCCAAAGTCTCTATTCACACTGATCACGCTGCTATTAAGTACCTCATGGAAAAGAAAGACGCTAAACCTAGACTTATCAGATGGGTTCTCTTGCTACAAGAATTTGATTTGCATGTTGTCAATAGGAAGGGTGCTGAGAACCCCGTAGCAGATAACTTGTCTAGGTTGGAGAATGTTCTTGATGACCCAAAACCTATTGATTATAGCTTTCCTGAGGAGCAATTGAATGTCATCAATACTTCACAAAGTACACCGTGGTATGCTGATTATGCAAACTATATCGTTGCCAAATATATACCACCTAGTTTCACATACCAGCAAAAGAAGAAATTCTTCTTTGATTTGAGACATTACTTTTGGGATGATCCTCACCTTTATAAGGAAGGAGTAGATGGTGTTATTAGACATTGTGTACCTGAACATGAACAGGGACAAATCCTACAGAAGTGTGACTCCGAGGCCTACGGAGGACACCATGCGGGAGATAATACTGCACACAAGGTATTGCAATCAGGTTTCTATTGGCCCACTCTCTTCAAGGATGCCCGTAAGTTTGTCTTGTCTTGTGACAAATGTCAAAGAATAGGTAATATCGGTAAACGTCAGGAAATGCCTATGAATTATTCACTTGTCATTGAACCATTTGATGTTTGGGGCTTTGATTATATGGGACCTTCTCCAAAATCCAACGGGTATACTCATATCCTAGTTGCTGTTGATTACGTTACTAAGTGGGTAGAAGCTATCCCAACTAGTAGTGCTGATCATAACACCTCTATCAGGATGCTTAAAGAAGTTATTTTCCCTAGATTTGGAGTCCCTAGATATCTAATGACTGATGGTGGTTCACATTTTATTCATGGTGCTTTCCGTAAAACGTTTGCTAAGTATGATGTCAACCATAGAGTTGTATCTCCCTATCATCCTCAGTCCAGTGGTCAAGTAGAGCTAAGTAATAGAGAGATTAAACTAATTTTAAAAAAGACCGTCAATAGGTCTAGAAAGAATTGGTCTAAGAAGCTCGATGATGCACTGTGGGCTTATAGAACTGCTTATAAGAATCCCATGGGCATGTCTCTGTACAAAATGGTTTACGACAAAGCATGTCATTTACCTCTTGAGCTAGAGCATAAGGCTTATTGGGCAATCAAAGAGCTCAACTTTGATTTCAAACTTGCTGGTGAGAAGAGGTTATTTGATATTAGCTCGCTTGATGAATGGAGAGCTCAGGCATATGAAAATGCCAAGTTGTTCAAAGAAAAGGTTAAGAGGTGGTATGATAAAAGGATACAAAAGAGTGAGTTCAATGTAGGTGATTAGGTCTTGCTATATAATTCTCGTTTAAGATTTTTTGCAGGCAAGCTTCTATCCAAGTGGGAAGGTCCTTACATTGTTGAGGAAGTATATCATTCCGGTGCCATCACGATCAACAACACATAAGCTAATTTTCCGAGAGTGGTAAACGGGCAAAGAATCAAGCATTATATCTCAGGTACTCCCATAAATGTTGAAAGCAATATTACCAATACCATAATTCCGGAAGAGAACATAAGGGATATTTATCAGCCTGTTTCAGACTCCGAAAATGAAGAGGTATGTGATTCGGTAAGTAAACAGACTCCAAAACTTTTCTAGTAGGAATTTTTCTATGTTTGGGGGGCTTGTGGCCTCCTGTGCGCTTTCCGGACTGCTTTTTCTTGCGGAGTACTCCTTCTGGTCGGAAAAAAATATTATATATTCTCCCGAAAGGCCTGACCGTCGTATCACACAATTTTCCTCTATTTTCGTTTCGAGCCTTTTTTGTGCCGCATATTTAGAGCAAGGATGTCATCTTAGGAATCTGTCGGGGAGAACAATTTCCCTCAAGTCTATGAAGAAGTAGATGCTGATCTGAAAAGACTGGAAGTCACGGAAGCCAAGGGCAAAACTAAGGAGGAGAATCAGGCATGGGATGAAGGGCAATCTGTGTTCAACAAGGAAGAAGTGGATTTCCTTCAACCATACCTCCACCTACTGTCTCCATCCTTGATTGAACTCTTAAGGTTTTGTGAAACAACTCGTGTTCGCAATAGTTTTCTCACATGTGAAATTACTTGGCTAGAGAAACAAATCACAGATCTTCAAAGCATAAATCGAAGATTGGTGGCCCTCTTGGAATTAAGGGACATGACTGCTCCACCACCATCACCTCCAAAGGAAGACAACTAAGAATCGGTATGGGCAATCCCCTTGGCTTATGCCAAGCTTGGGGGAGTTGCCCCGGTATCGTATCACCATCACATCTTTTCCCTTTACCTTTGTTTTAGTTTGTTCCTTTTTTAGTTTTCTCTTTCTCTTGTAGATTAAAGTTCTTAGTGTTTTAGGCTTGAGTTTTGCTTTGTGTCACCCCACGATGTATTCGAGTTCGTGAGTCATATAATAGAGTTTTAGTTAAGGGCCTTGCTTCATGCGTTGATCAAAAGTATGAGGAAAGAACAAAAGCAAGAAAGATCATGTAATGATCTTATGGGAAGTGATGGCTTCACATATGAAAAGAGTGTTGATTGAAACTTGTTGAGGTTAGACAAACGTAGACCTTGTTCATTGTTGCAATTAATAGGAAGTGATAAGGAAGGAGAGGTTCACATATAAATATATCATCTTTGACACCATCTATGACTGTGAACACTCACTAAACTATTGCATGCTTAGAAGTAGATGTTGGACAAGGAAGACAACATAATGAATTGTGTTTGCTTGGTTCCAAACAATGTTATATGATTAGAGATCCCTTAGCATGTGACACCTGCTTCCACCTCATATTAGCCAAAATTCCGCACTAAGTAGAGATACTACTTGTGCATCCATAAACCTTCAACCCAGTTTTGCCTTGAGAGTCCACCATACCTACCTATGGATTGAATAAGATCCCTCAGTAAGTTGTCATCGGTGCAAGCAATAAAAATTGCTCCTTAAATATGTATGATCTATTAGTGTGTAGAAAATAAGCTTTGTACGAACCTGTGATGAGGAAGACATAAAAGCGACAGACTGCATAATAAAGTTCTTTATAACATGAGGCAATATAAAGTGACGTTCCTTCACACTAAGAGGTCGCACATCCAAACCTCAAAAGCGCATGACAACCTCTACTTCCCTCTGCGAAGGGCCTATCTTGTACCTTTACTTTTTGTCCTTAAAAGTGTCATGGTGATCGACACCAATTCCTTATTTCGCCTTTATCTTGGCTAACGTCATATGCTAGGGAAAGATCTATATTCATATCTCAGCTTGGAGGTAAGTATTCATGAATTATTATTGTTGACATTACCCTTGAGGTAAATGGTTGGGAAGCGAAACTATAAGCCCCTATCTTTCTCTGTGTTCAGCTGAAACTTAAATTCTCATGAGTACCACGTGAATTGTAGCAATTGTAGAAGACAAAAGGATGATTGAGTATGTGGATTTGCTTTACAAGCTCTTACTTGACTCTTTCCAATGTCATGAGAAATTGCAATTGCCTCAATGACTAAAGGCTATCGGTTGTTAATTCTCACTAAGGTTCTTGATCCTTACTTTACTTTGTGAAGGAATTATCACTTTAGCATGAGAAATTATATTATGGTATTGTTGTTCTAAATATGATCATGATGCCTGCATGTCCGTATCTTGTTTGTCGACACCTCTCTCTCTCTAAACATGGATGCATATTTATTGATCTCGTATTTCGCTTGAGGACAAGCGAGGTCTATGCTTGGGGGAGTTGATACATCCATTTTGCATCATGCTTTCATGTTGATATTTATCGCTTTTTGGGCTGTTATTACACTTCATGGTACTATACTTAAGCATTTTCTCTCTTATTTTGCAAGGTTTCCATGAAGAGGGAGAATGCCGACAGCTGGAATTCTGGCCTGAAAAAGGAGCAAGTTTGAGATACCTATTCTGCGCAACTCCAAAAGCCGTGAAATCAACGAGGATTTATTTTGGAATTTATAAACAATACTGGGCCGAAGAAGTACCAGAGGGGAGCCAGCAGGAGGCCACAAGCCTGCTAGGCGCGCCCCCTGGCCGCCCCTAGGGGGCTTGTGGGCACCCTGGTGGCCCTCTGGCCCCCCTCTTTTGCTACAAGAAGGGTTTCGTTCCAGAAAAAATAAAGAGGAGGCTTTCGGGAGGAATCGCCGCCGTCACGAGGCGGAACTTGAGCAGAACCAATCTAGAGCTCCGGCAGGGTCGTCCTGCGGGGGAAACTTCCCTCCCGGAGGGGGAAATCGTCGTCATCGTCATCACCAACACTCCTCTCATCGGAGGGGACTCATCACCATAAACATCTTCATCAGCACCATCTCATCTCCAAACCCTAGTTCATCTCTTGTAACCAATCTCCGTCTCGCGACTCCGATTGGTACTTGTAAGGTTGCTAGTAGTGTTAATTACTCTTTGTAGTTGATGCTAGTTAGCTTACTTGGTGGAAGATTATATGTTAAGATCCTTGATGCTACTCATTACCTCTCTGGTCATGAATATGATTATGCTTTGTGAGTAGTCACTTTTGTTCCTAAGGACATGGGATAAGTCATGCTATAAGTAGTCATGTGAATTTGGTATTCGTTCGATATTTTGATGTGTTGTATGTTGTTTTTCCGCTAGTGGTGTTATGTGAACAACGACTACATAACACTTCACCATTATTTGGGCCTAGAGGAAGGCATTGGGAAGTAGTAAGTAGATGATGGGTTGCTAGAGTGACAGAAGCTTAAACCCTAGTTTATGCGTTGCTTCGTAAGGGGCTGATTTGGATCCACTAGTTTAATGCTATGGTTAGACTTTGTCTTAATTCTTCTTTCGTAGTTGCGGATGCTTGTGAGAGGGGTTAATAATAAGTGGGATGCTTGTCCAAGTAAGGGAAGTACCCAAGCACTGGTCCACCCACATATCAAACTATCAAAGTACCGAACGCGAATCATATGAACATGATGAAAACTAGCTTGACAGAAATTCCCATGTGTCCTCGGGAGCGCTTGACCTCCTATAAGAGTTTGTCCAGGCTTGCCCCTTGATACAAAGGGGATTGGGCCATCTTGCTGCACCTTTGTTACTATTGTGACTCGCTACTTGCTACGAATCATCTTATCACACAACTACTTGTTATCGATAATTTCAGTGCTTGCAGATATTACCTTGCTGAAAATCACTTGTCAGATCCTTCTGCTCCTCGTTGGATTCGACACTCTTACTTATCGAAAGGACTATGATAGATCGCCAATACTTGTGGGTCATCAGACACCAGCAGCCCCTCTCCAGCAGAAGGCGCGTCGCCGGAGCTTAGGGCGGAATCAAGACTCAGAAGCCCCCAAGTACAGATTGCAAGCCCCCGGCAAGGACTCACTTGCTGGGAATGAAGACGAGACCCCGACAGGAGCTCCCTGCCGTGGAGATAGACAATGCCACGGCGAGACCCTCCCGCCAAGAAAGAAGGACCGAGCCCCGACAAGCCATCCTTGCCGGGAAGATTGACAAGGCCTCGGCAGGCCATCACCTCCCTACTGAGAGGAACAATAAGTGCCCCTGGTAGGGTAACCCCGTCGGGAAGGAAGAGAAGGCCCGAGGAGAGGCGCGGGCCCAGGGCGCCTTCGCGACCTGTGAACGCCTTTACCAATGAACAATCCACCGCCGATGCATGGACCACGCATCCACCCGCATGCCAGCGCAACACCCCGAAGTTGCCATGTGTGGGTACGTGTCTAAACCCCCCCCCTAACAAGGTCAGGGAAGTCTGTCGAAGCCCGCAGTAACACTGTGGCTGTCGGTCGGCACTGTTCCACTCGTGAACCCACCGTTCACCCACTGAGCCACTTTGGTGACCCCTTCGCCTATAAAAGGAGGCCCGAGGCTCAGTAGTAAGGACTTTTGGCTTTTTGACCAATCAAAAGGCTATAAAAGGGATAGATCTACAGTAACCCAGAATGAATAACTAAACACATGCAGGAGTAGGGTTTTACGCACCACGCTACCCGAACCTGGGTAAAAAAAGACCTTGCCGGGCCCTGACTATTGGTTCTGCTATTGCCGCGACCCCTCTCCCCACCAAACGAGCAAAAGGGGACCATTGAGGCCCCCATAGGTGTTGATCCTTCACCGACATCTTTGGCGTGCCAGGTAGGGGGATCGCCAGAAGCAGGACGGTGTCAGCGCCGCCCGGATCCGACGAGCCGTTCGACGGCTCCACGGATTTCAGTTTGCCGCAGCATCTTCCCTGAGTGGGAGTAGGCAGTGGCTGCTCTGCCCACGCAGGAGCTCATAGCGCCTCCATAGGTGCTATGTGAGCGCGGGTGGAAGGAGCAGAAGCCCCAAGCTCTACATTGTCCGGCCAACACACCTCCTTGGAACGCTTGCGTTGCTGTCGAGGGCGTGACAGGGGGCTTCAGCCAGGCCTCCGACGCTTACTCCGATCGTCGCACATCTCCGGAGTGCTGCATGGTCGTCGAGGACGCGTCCGAGGCCCCGAACCGCCCCTTTACTCGCCCTCCAGCTCGCATTTCTCCATGAAGCGCTATGACGCCAAAAACATGCGCTCGAGGGCTCTTCCAGCAAATCTTTTGCAAAAGAGACGAGAAAGTGATACGCCCCAGCGTGCCTACTTCCTCCAGAGTGGCCAAGGGCCACCGACGAGAACCTCATCGGCAAGGAGGCCGCTGGAGGCAACATCAGCTTGCCGGGGGTACGGATATTCCTCCCCGGCAGCACCTACACATGGTGCGGCTAGGAATGTCGTGACGCGCCAGATAAGTACATAGGCAAACTTCTTGCTAGACTCTTGGTATATTAGTTGTATCCTTTTGAAGCATCAACCTTCGTATGAGAATCCCGCGCGCACATGGCCCTTGCTAGGATCAGTGCATCCGACTTCGTTTCGAGCCTGATCAACGACTTGTGCGGCCAAAGAGCACCCTCATCTCCTTTGGAACTCGTTCAACGTTTCGGACGGCTACATAGCACCTTATTCTGCCTCGAGCCGTGCTCGATAATTTACATGGTTGCACTGAGTGCGACAAGGAGACTTGCCGGTGACGACCTCCTCTGTTGAGTTTTCTGAGGATTGATTGGCACTCTCTAGCAATAGCTAGACGAATGCTATCTCGATTGCTCAACAATTAGAAATTGTCTTGCAATAACCCACCAGCGCGTGGGATCGAGGCAATTTTCGAGGGAAGAGTATTCAACCCAAATTTGTTGATTCGCCAGTAGGAGGTGAGAGGATATTCTCAAGTATTAGCAGGTGAATGTCCAGATTCAACCACACCTGAAAGATTAGTATTTGCAAGCAAAGTATCAACAGCAAAGTAACAACAGTAGTGACAGCAGTAGCAAGTAGCAACAGTAGCAAGTAACAGCAGAGCAAGCAAGTAACAGCAACAGGAACGGTGGTAACAGCAGCAGAGCAAGACAAGTAACAACAGCAGTATGACAAACTCGTAGGCAATGGGTCGGTGATTTGTTTGGATGATATTAATCATGCAACAGTTATAACACGGAGATATATATGGCTAGCTCCCGTTCGTCAATGTGATGTAGGCATGCATTCCGTGTGTCGTCATACGTGCTTAGGGAAAAGAACTTGCATGACATCTATTGTCCATCCCTCCCGTGGCAGCGGGGCCCAAAAGGAAACTACGGGATATTAAGGTTCTCCTTTTAATAAAGAACCGGATCAATGCATTAGCACTTGGTGAACACATGAACTCCTCAAACTATGGTCATCACCGGGAGTGGTTCCGGTTATTGTCACTCCGGGGTTGCCGGATCATAACACATAGTAGGTAACTACAACTTGCAAGATCGGATCTAAAACACACATATATTGGTGACAACATAATAATTTCAGATCTGAAATCATGGCACTCGGGCCCTAGTGACAAGCATTAAGCATGGCAAAGTAGTAGCAACATCAATCTCAGAACATAGTGGATACTAGGGATCAATCCCCGTCAAAACTAACTCGATTACATGATAGATTTCATCCTACTCATCACCGCCCAGCGTGCCTATGAATAGATTACTCACGAACGATGAAGAGCTTCATGGAATTGGAGAGGGAAGAAGGTTGATGATGACGATGGCGACGATTACCCCTCTCCGGAGCCCAAAACGGACTCCAGATCTGCCCTCCAGATGAAGAACAGGATGTGGCGGCGCCTCCGTATCGCAATAGCGACGAAATCTTATCTCTTGATTTTTTCTGGGATGAAAGTGAATTTATAGAGCTGAGATTGGGGGCGGCAGAGCCACGTGAGCCCCACAAGCTTGCTAGCCGCCACCAGGGGGGGTGGCGGCTACAGGGCTTGTGGCCCACTGGCCCATCCCCTCCAGTTGATCTTTGCGCAGGTATTTTTCATATTTTCCAGAAATATTCTTCGTAACTTTTCAGGACGTTCTGAGAACTTTCAATTCTGCACAAAAACAATACCAAGGCAATTCTGCTGGAAACAACGTCAGTCCAGGTTAGTTCCATTAAAATCATGCAAATTAGAGTCCAAAACAAGGGCAAAAGAGTTTGGAAAAGTAGATACGATGGAGACGTATCAACTCCCCCAAGCTTAAGAGATTGCTTGTCCTCAAGCAACTCAGTTGACAAACTGAGAGAGAAAGAAAAACTTTGACAAACTCTTTTTGATCTTGTTGTTGCAACTATGTCTAACTCATAACCAGAATTTCAGCAAGATCACAAGTTAACCACATAAGCAAGTGACACAAAGGTCTCACGGTAAACTAATATCAATGTCATAATCAGCTAACGAGCAAATAATAATGAGTTTCAAATACCAACACTTCAATCAAAACAAGCATGAAGCAATATGAATAGGTGGTATCTCGCTAGCTCTTTCTGAGACCGCAAAACATAAATGCAGAGCACTTTCAAAGATCAAGGGCTGACTAAACATTGTAATTCATAGCAATGAAGATCCAGTCATAGTCATACTCAATATCAATCAAAAGCAAAGCATAAAAATGACAGAGGTGCTCTCTAATTGGTGCTTATAAAAGAAGAGGATGACTCAATAGGAAAATAAATAGACATGCCCTTCGCAGAGGGAAGCATTGATTTGCAGAGGTGCCAAAGCTCAAGCTTTGAAAATAGAGATAATAATTTTGGATGGCATGCTTTCATTGTCAACGCAATGACCAAGAGTTCTCGATATCTTCCATGCTACTCATGCTATAGGCGGTTCCTAAACGGAAAAGTAAAGTTTTAACTCCCCCACCACCAATCAATCACACTCCACGGCTAGCCGAATCCTCGGATACCGTCCATACTAACATCAATCTGGGGGGAGTCTTGTTTTACAGTTATGTTTTCGATTTAAGCGTGGAACTGGGCATTCCAATTACCGGCCCCTTTCTCGTGAATGATAGTTAATAAACACATGTCGAGGATAACACTCCTAGCATGGAAGATACCAATAGCCCCCTGTCACCACATGAGCGGTTCGGGCATGCAAAACAGATTATTTCTTGAAGGTTTAGAGAGTGGCACATGCAAATTTACTTGGAACGGCAGGTAGATACCGCAAATAGGTAGGTATGGTGGACTCTCATGGAAAAACTTTTGGGTTTATGGAAGTGGATGCACAAGGAGTATTCCGCTTAGTACAGGTGAAGGCTAGCAAAAGACTCGGAAGCGACCAACTAGAGAGCGACAACAGTCATCAACATGCAATGAGTTTGACTAACATTGAATGCAAGCATGAACAAGATATAAATCACCATGAACACGAACATCATAGAGGCTATGTTGATTTTGTTTCAACTACATACATGAACATGCGCCAAGTCAAGCCACTTGAATCATTCAAAGGAGAATACCATCCTATCATACTACATCATAGTCATCTCAAAATCTATGTTGGCATTCAAGACAAACCATTATAAGCTCTCAGCTAGTTAAGCATGGCATCAGAAACTATGATCTCTAAGTTGTCATTGCAAACATGGTTCTCTCACAACAAAGCTGAATCAGGCACGACAAGCTAGTCATATTTACAAAAACAAAATAGATAGAGTTCATACCATCTTTTCCAGTCTCAGTCACTTCATCATATATCATCATTATTGCCTTTCATTTGAATGATCGAACGATGTGAACAATAATAAGAGCGCTCGTGCATTGGACAAAGCTGAATCTGCAGGCAAACACAAAGGAGAAGACAAAGTAATATGGCTCTTTGAAAGCTAAACAGGTATGCATGTAAGAACCACTAAACATTGTGACTAATATCTTCTACCTTGACCCAAAGAAAAAGAAAGTTATTTACACGGGAAAGCTCCCAACAAGCAAAACAAGAAAGCAAAATCTTTTTGGGTTTTCTCAAAAGGACACAAAACAAGAAAATGAGAATAAACTAGCATGGATAATACAGTGGCAAAGTGTAAACACCGGCTAACAAAGTGAAAGCATAAGCATGAATGTAAGTTCAGTGAGAATACGTACTCCCCCAAGCTTAGGCTTTTGGCCTAGCTTGGTCTACTCCCATGGATGGTCCTGGCGAAACCCAAAATCATAATGGGTGTTATACGGGAGTGTTCTAGCCACTGCCTGAATACCAGTCTCACGTAGTCGAGCAGCCGTCGCCTCCCTCTCATACTCCTCTACCTCTCCTATGGTTTTGTAGTATCTTCGTTTTACCTGAAAGTCAAAGAAAGCAGGAGAAGGAAGGGTAATATGGAAAACACGTTGTCGGTTAAATATCAAGCGGTATAGGAGGGATCCATGATCCCTCTCAAGGAACTGGTAGCGTGTTAGAGCGACACGATCAAGGTAGGCTGTACGGAGAGGAGGGTCTTCTGAACGGATGGATACTCCAAGAAAATTTGCTAAGCGTGTAGCATAAATTCCACCAAAGAAATCCCCCTCAATGGCATTATTATTCAGCCTCCTTGCTATTATAGCTCCCATATTGAAGCTCTTGTCACCTGTTACTGCACTCTTAAGGATACTAAGGTCGGAAGTGCATAGGTGACAATGTGCACCCTTGCCGTTAATGCACCTACCTATGAAGAGGGCAAAGTAGTGGAAGGCAGGGAAATGAATGCTTCCTATGGTAGCTTGCGTGATATCTCTAGTTTCTCCAATAGTTATATTGGAGACAAAGTCTCTGACCGAAGACTTAGAAGGATCATTATTACTACCCCCATCGGGTATCTTGCAAATCCTATTGAAATCCTCCAAATCCATGGTGTAGGATTTATCGTACAGATCAAACAGTATGGATGAGTCACGGCCAACTCAAAACTTAAATCTATGCACGAAAGAGGCAGTGAGCATATCATACTGTTCACATTTATCTGAGAGGAATTCTTCTAACTCGGCATTGTGGACAAGTGTATCAAACTCATCCTGGAAACCTACTTCGATCATGAATCATCGGAAGGCCATTCACATGGTTGTACTGGTGCGTCCCTTAGTTGAAAAGGTTCGGGCTCCCGAAAATAAAGACGTTGACCCTTCTTACTTGAGGAACCACCATGAAACTTCCTCCTGAACATAATTTCCTTTTGCTGAAATATTTGAAGTTCAAGAGAAAAGTGAATGAAGACCAACCTCACCTTGTAGCAACTACTCCTACTAGTGCCTAGAGACCGTATCACACGCTAAAACTACTTGGGACCAGCTAAATCAACATTTCTAGCTCAAGAACAGGGTCACCAAGGTAGCAAGAATACGCGAAGGATAAAGCACTAGAGCAAAAACTAATTGGACCAATGGAGGAGTCACTTACCAAGGAGTAATTTCCCCAAAACGGTTCGGAGAATGGTGCTTTGAGCAAGGAGATCGAAAATCACAGTCAAATGAGCAATAACACGGGTTTGAGCTGCGAAACAATTTTTTCTGGAGGTGGAAGAAGAGGATGGGAGCTGGAATGAGTGGAGGGGGTCCCCGTGGGCCCCACAAGCTTGCTAGACGCCACCAGGGGGGGCGGCTGCAGGGCTTGTCGCCCACTGGTCTGTCCCCCAGGCCAGCTCTCAGGCCCAGTATTTTTCAAATATTCCAGAAAAAATCATACTAGATTTTCAGGGCCATCAGGGAACTTTCATTTTCGGGGTATTTTTCTCCGAGATGCTAAGACAGAAAACAGGAAAAACTAAACTAAAACAATCATTTTTCTTCTAAGCAACAGAAAATGAAAGCTCAAAACAGAGGTATGTGACTCTTCGATTCATCCATTTCATGGTCATCGAAAGAAAGCCGTCAATGGGGTTGATCAAGTCCTCATGGCAAAACCTTCTCGAGTCGCAAGAGAGGACGGAGAATTATAGAATAGCCACTAAGTCATCTCAATGGGGATATGTATCTCCCCAACAAGCAAATCATACTTTATTTTGACACGAGGAATGGGGCATTCAAAGCTCCCAATAAGAATCGATGAAGTCTTTTCGATAGCATTGATGCAATGTACTTGATATCATTTCTTTGGAAAGTGCACTGTGTGCTCATTACCGTTGACATGGAAAGTGACATTGCCTTTGTTGCAATCTATAAATGCCCCTGCAGTGTTTAAAAAGGGTCTTCTGAGGATGACAGCCATGGCATCGTCCTCGGGAATATCCAAGATAACAAAGTCTGTTAAGATAGTGGTGTTAGCAACCACAACAGACACATCCTCGCAAATGCCGATAGGGAAAGCAGCTGATTGGTCGGCCATTTGCAGAGAAATTTCAGTGGGTGTCAACTTATCCAATTCAAGTCTACGATAAAGAGAGAGCAGCATAACACTAACACCGGCTCCAAGGTCACATAAGGCAGTTCTTACGTAATTTCCTTTAATGGAACAAGGTATAGTGGGCACTCCGGGATCACCAAGTTTCATAGGAGTTCCACCTTTGAAAGTGTAATTGGCAAGCATGGTGGAGATCTCAAGATCTGGTATCTTCCGTTTATTAGTCACGATATCTTTCATGTACTTGGCATATAGAGACATTTTGAGCATATCAGTTAACCGCATCTTCAGAAAGATGGGTCTTATCATCTCAACGAAGCGCTCAAAATCCTCATCATCCTTTTTCTTGGATGGCTTAGGAGGAAAGGTCATAGATCTCTGAACCCATGGCTTCCTTTCTTTACCATGCTTCCTAACAGTGAAGTCATTCTTATCGTATCTCTTAGGTTGTGGGTTATCAGGATTAATCGTAGGTTCAATGTCCACATCCTCATCATTGCTAGGTTGAGCATTATTATGAACATCGCTGTCCATATTGTCACCAGGTTCATGTTCATCACCAGATTGTGTTTCTGCATCAGACGCAGAAATATCATTAGGTTCTTCAGGTGTGACAGTATTTGGTGAACTGGCATGTAGGTTTCTATCATCCTTCTTCTTCCCCTTAGGATGACTGGGTGTATCAGCATTAATTCCTTGAGAATCTTGATCAAATCTCTTAGGATGACCTTCATGATACAAAGGTTCCTGAGTCATTTTGCCTCCTCTAGTAATGACTCTGACAGAGTTGTCATTTAATTTATTGAGCAAGTCATTTTGAGCTTTAAGTACGTGTTCTACCTGAGTAGTGATCATAGAGGCATGTTTACTCAGAAGCTTCAGATCATTGACATTTCTGTCTACACAAGCACTTAAATGGCTAAGCATACGAGTACTTTGTTCCAAATGTCTGCTAACATAATCATTGAAACTCTGTTGTTTGGCAACAAAGTTGTCAAATTCATCAAAGTATAGGCTAGCAGGTTTATCGAAAGGAATATCACTCTCATCAAACCTACGCAGAGAATTCACTTCTACTACTTGTATCGGGTTATCAAGACCATGGATCTCTTCGATAGGTGGTAGATTTTTGACATCTTCAAATCTAATGCCTTTCTCTTGCATAGATTTCTTGGCTTCTTGCATATCTTCGGGACTGAGGAATAGAATACCTCTTTTCTTTAGATGTTGGTTTAGGTGGTGGTTCGGGAATAGTCCAAGCATTATCATTGATCAAGATGTTATTCAGGAGGGTCTCAACTTGTTCTACAGTTCGTTCCCTAAAAACACAACCGACACAACTATCTAGGTGGTCTCTAGAGGTATCGGTAAGTCCATTATAGAAGATATCAAGTATCTCGTTCTTCTTAAGAGGGTGATCAGGAAAAGCATTTTGTAGCTGGACGAGCCTCCCCCAAGCTTGTGGGAGACTCTCTTCTTGGAGTTGAGCAAAGTTGTATATTTCCTGCAAGGCAGCTTGCTTCTTATGGGCAGGGAAATATTTCTCACAAAAGTAATAGACTATATCCTGGGGACTATTCACACATCCAGGAGCAAGAGAGGTGAACCAGGCTTTAGCATCATCCTTCAGAGAGAAAGGAAACAACTTAAGGATATAATAGTGGCGGATCTTCTCCTCACTAGTGAAAAGGGTGGCTATATCGTGTAGTTTGGTAAGATAGGCTACGACCGTCTCAGACTCATAACCGTGGTAAGGATCGGATTCGACTAGAGAGATTATTTGAGGATCAACAGAGAATTCATAATCCTTATCGGTGATAAAGATAGGTGAAGTGGCAAACTTCGGGTCGTATTTCATCCTAGCTTTCAGGGATTTTTCCTTCCACTTGAGAAGTAATTTCTCAGCGTCATAGGCATGCTTACACGCAAGAAAATCCTCAGCTATCTCTCCCTCCATAACATAACCCTCAGGTATATCAGGCAATTCATATCTAGGAGAGCTAGATCTAGCAGGAGCAAAAGCAGGTTCTATCTCAATAGTATCGGCAGTTTCAGAAGCATCACGAGCATTGGCAGTAACTCTAGCAATATGAGCATCAAGGAACACCCCTAGTGGAACATCAGGCAAAGTAGTGTCTCTAGAAGTATCAAGCATAGCATCATCAGGCAAAATAGCATCTCTAGCATCATCAGGCAAAGCAGTATCAGGCATAACATCTCTAGCAGTATCAAGCATAGCATCTCTAGTAGTATCAGGCATAGCAGCATCATAAGCATCATCAAGCACAGGCGACATATCAAGATTTCTAGCAGGAGGTGATGTCGCAAACTTACTCATAACTGAAGGTGAATCAAGTGCAGAGCTAGATGGCAATTCCTTACCTCCCCTCGTAGTTGAGGGCAAGACTTTGGTTTTCGGATCCTTCAGATTCTTCATAGTGATCAGCAGATATAAATCCCAAGTGAATCAGAGAATATAGCAATACCTCCCTGGCAACGGTGCCAGAAAAATGCTAATTGGCACTCTCTAGCAATAGCTAGACGAATGCTATCTTGATTGCCTAACAATTAGAAATTGTCTTGCAATAACCCACCAGCGCGTGGGATCGAGGCAGTTTTCGAGGGTAGAGTATTCAACCCAAATTTGTTGATTCGCCAGTAGGAGGTGAGAGGATATTCTCAAGTATTAGCAGGTGAATGTGTCAGAGTCAACCACACCTGAAAGATTAGTATCTGCAAGCAAAGTATCAACAACAAAGTAACAGCAGTAGTGACAGTAGTAGCAAGTAGCAACAGTAGCAAGTAACAGCAGAGCAAGCAAGTAACAACAACAACAACAGTGGTAATAGCAGCAGAGCAAGACAAGTAACAGCAGCAGTGTGACAAACTCGTAGGCAATGGGTCGGTGATTTGTTTGGATGATATTCATCATGCAACAGTTATAATACGGAGAGATATATGGCTAGCTCCCGTTCGTCAAGGTGATGTAGGCATGCATTCCGTGTGTCGTCATACGTACTTAAGGAAAAGAACTTGCATGACATCTATTGTCCATCCCTCCCATGGGAGCGGGGTCCAAAAGGAAACTACGGGATATTAAGGTTCTCCTTTTAATAAAGAACCGGATCAACGCATTAGCACTTGGTGAACACATGAACTCCTCAAACTATGGTCATCACCGGGAGTGGTTCCGGTTATTGTCACTCCGGGGTTGCCGGATCATAACACATAGTAGGTAACTACAACTTGGAAGATCGAATCTAAAACACACATATATTGGTGACAACATAATAATTTCAGATCTGAAATCATGGCACTCGGGCCCTAGTGACAAGCATTAAGCATGGCAAAGTAGTAGCAACATCAATCTCAGAACATAGTGGATACTAGGGATCAATCCCCGTCAAAACTAACTCGATTACATGATTGATCTCATCCTACTCATCACCGTGCAGCGAGCCTACGAATAGATTACTCACGAATGATGAAGAGCTTCATGGAATTGGAGAGGGAAGAAGGTTGATGATGACGATGGCGACGATTTCCCCTCTCCGGAGCCCAAAACAGACTCCAGATCTGCCCTCCAGATGAAGAACAGGATGTGGCGGCACCTCCGTATCGCAAACGCGACTAAATCTTCTCTCTTGATTTTTTCTGGGACGAAAGTGAATTTATAGAGCTGAGATTGGGGGCGGCAGAGCCACGTGGGCCCCACAAGCTTGCTACACGCCACCAGGGGTGGCGGCTACAGGGCTTGTGGCCCACTGGCCCATCCCCTCTGGTGGATTTTTGCGCAGGTATTTTTAATATTTTCCAGAAATATTCTACGTAAATTTTCAGGACGTTCTGAGAACTTTCATTTCTGCACAAAAACAACAACAAGGCAATTCTGCTGAAAACAACGTCAGGCCAGGTTAGTTCCATTCAAATCATGCAAATTAGAGTCCAAAACAAGGACAAAAGAGTTTGGAAAAGTAGATACGATGGAGACGTATCAAGGATCCGCTCCTCTAAGTACTCGCGGCAGGATAAGTCAAGCCGGCAAGCATCCGAAAAGTGCAAAGGAATAATCATACAAAAAGAGAGTCGAATAAAGGATGCATCTATCCATTCATTTGTGTGGATACATTTGATACCACTTACAAAGCATTGTTGTCCTAACCTAAAGACTGTCTCTTTTGACAAGGAATGACCTATGCGGAGGAGTGAAGTTCAAGAAGACAAAAAAGTGGCAGGGCCCGGTGCGCAACCCAGGCTGGTTCCTCCTGGACCAGCATTGTGCAGAGGAGAACGAGGCTAGGAGGGAAGACGGAGCCGAACTCCAGAAGCTCCCGAGAAGATGAGGCAACGTCGGTTCTTCCGGCGTGTGGGTCTCGGCTCAGGACGAGGTGGGCCGCGAGCTGACTGTGATAGTGCGACCAACGGTCAGTCCAAGGTCAGATCCTCATACCCAGGCTTAACCCGCCAAGGGTCTGACCCGTCCCCGCTGTCGCTGCCGTCCGACCCTTCCTCGTCACCCCCAGACGAGGAAGGGCTATCAGTCCCGCTCGAGCTCTCTTCGCAATAGCCAAGACGCGCACCTGAGCTCCCATATAGCTTGACGGAGAGCAGGTTGTCCGCCATCATCTTGAAGCAGAGAACATGCCCATGCCAGAGATTATGGGCACGAGCAAAGCTCTTCCACCCACGACCAAGGAACAGGAGCCGGGGCCCCGGATGCTCTACGGCCACTCGTACGGCACCATTGCCGCAGCCGTGTACCCGTAGCCATAGCATCGGGGGCTTCTCCTCCTCCATCGCCTTGGCAAAGGCGCGGGCGAGCTGTAGCCGGGTCCTGATGCGTCCTCGCAATTGGACAAGGAACTCCAATGGGGTCCTTTCGACGTGAGTTCCCGCCGGAACAAGCCCAGGAGAAGGCGGAGACGCTGAAGTAGCACTACACCTCCCTCGGCCACGTCCCCGGCATCCTCGGCCCCTCGAGTCTCTCCCGCCATGGTCGACGGGGCTGCCGCTGACCGCGCCCCCTGAAGCTGTGGCATCATCCGTGCGGGATCCCCTTATCGCCCTGGCGGCCGGCCCCGTCCCCTAACCATGGTTAGGGGCGGGTGCCACCGGCAGAGCTGAAAGAAACAAGAGAAGAGAAGGCGATGGGCGCGGAAGGCTTCGAGAGTGAGATGGGTGGGCAAAACCTCCGCGCAAACACCCTAATTTATAGGGCAAAGCTCGGAGGCCACCCTCATCGCTCCAGAAGCCACCGCCCCTCTCGCCCAATCGCCCTCAAGACACGAGCAGAACATTGAACCGCCCTGATGCGCCAATGCATGCAGGGGCGGGTCCATCCACGCACATGATGCCTCAGCCACTGCGCATGCCGCACACCCTCCCACTTCGCGCATTCAATGCGTGACGTGGGGAAGGAAGCCTATAACGGCTCGATTTTGATAAGCCCGACGCTTGCGAGTCTGCGCAGCAATTTGGGTCTGGCCCAACAACGCCTCGCATGCGTGTGTGGCCCAGGCCCGGGGGCTCATGTCGGTGCACTAAAGATTGGGGTCTCGAGTGTCCCGGACTAGTGCACGGACACCGACAGCCCCTCTGCAGCGGCAAGGCGCGTCGCCGGAGCTTAGGGCGGATGCAAGACTCAGAAGCCCCCAAGTACAGATTGCAAGCCCCCGACAAGCACTCGTTTGTTTGGAATGAAGAAGAGACCCTGGTAGGAGCTCCCTATCGGGGAGATAGACAATGCCATGGTGAGACCCTCCCGCCAAGAAAGAAGGACTGAGCCCCGACAAGCCATCCTTGCCGAGAAGATTGACAAGGCCTCGGCAGGCCATCACCTCCCTACCGAGAGTAACCAGAAGTGCCCCTGGCAGGGTAACCCTGCTGGGAAGGAAGAGAAGGCCCGAGGAGAGGCGCGGGCCCGGGGCGCCTTCGTGACCTATGAACGCCTCCACCAACAAACACGCCATCGCCGATGCATGGACCACGCGTCCACCCGCACGCCAGCGCAACACCCCGAAGTTGCCACGTGTGGGTACGTGTGCAAACCCCCTGACGATGTCAGGGAAGTCTGTCGAAGCATTTAATGCATTGCAGTAACACTGTGGCTGTCCGTCGTCGTTGTTCCACTTGTGAACCCACCGTTCACCCATTGAGCCAGTGTGGTCACCCCTTTGCCTATAAAAGGAGGCCCGAGGCTCACTAGTAAGGACTTTTGGCTTTTGACCAATCGAAAGGCTGTAAAAGGGACAGATCTACAGTAAACTAGAACGAATAACTAAACACATACATGAGTAGGGTTTTACGCACCACGCGGCCCGAACCTGGGTAAAAAATACCTTGCCGGGCCCTGACTGTTGGTTCTGCTCTTGCCGCGACCCCTCTCCCTGCCAAACCAGCAAAAGGGGACCGTTGAGGCCCCCATAGGTGTCGATCCTTCACCGACAGTCTCTTGGATCAGATTTTTTACAGCTTATTGATATACAAATTCCCAAAGTTTTCATAATGTTTTAGAATTGTCAGACTTACGAAACTATGTTTTAAGTGCTGATCACTACAAAGTGTTATGTTTTAGACATATTCTGTTTTTGGCTTGCATAGTTTGCTGTTTTGATAATGCTATGGATTTTATCAGGCGGTATAAGCCATGAAGAAGTTAGAATATAGTACCTTATACGTTAATTAAATATGAATCAATTTATAATAGTACATAAGTTTATGATTTGCCTATTGTAATAACGGATCTCGCGAGGTTTGTGCTGAGTTTTGTGTGGTGAAGTTTTCATGTTTTGGGTGTGATCATGATGTATGAAGGAATAAGGAGTAGAAAGACCCTAAACTTGGGGATTCCCAAGGGACCCCAAGGTAATATCCTAGGAAGACTCGAGAGAATAGCTTGGGGATGCCCCAGAATGCATCCCCTCTTTCGTGTCCATTCCATCGGTATGTCACTCAGAGCTACAGTTTTTTCATCACATGATATGTGTTTTGCTTGGAGAGTCGTGTATTATGGTTTGATTTTATTTTAGTTTCCTTAATCATTATTTTCTGGACACACTTACTTGAGAGAGACACATGTTCATCATGATTTGTTAGAATAGTCTATGTGCTTCACTTATTTCTTTTGAGCTAAGCAGTTGCTCTAGTGCTTCACTTATAGCTTTTTTTAGCACGGTGGCATGTAGATTTTGGAGAAACAATTGCACTCTCTTTTTTCACTTATATTTGTTTGAGAGTATAATATGGGGTAACGATAATTTTCATGGGTTATAAGACTAGTCCAAAAAGGATAGGTATTCAAGGTTGATATAATAAAATCTTCCATGTAGCACAAAAAACATAATTTATGGGTTAATGATATTGATGTGGTAATATGAAATGGCGTGAGTACATGGTTTTTGGTAAGTATAGATATCAATAGTTAAAGGGTGTTAACTTGTTTTTCATCTAAATAATGGTTATAACATGGTGATGATGTGTGAGCATTCATATTCCTCGTGGAAATCCTAGTGCTGTTTAGGTCAGGGGCGCACGATGGTTCACTCCTACAAAGCGAGTAGTACTTTTCTTTGAGGGAGCTAATAATGCTTTGCAATAATTATATGAGTTCTTTATGACTAATGTGAATCCATGGATACACACACTCTCACCTTTCCATATTTGCTAGCCTCTTCGGTACCATTCATTGCCCATTCTCACCTAGAGGATCGGTCCAAACTCCGCTGATGCATCCAAACCCCGTGAAATAATACTCTCTATTGCACATAAGCCACCTTATACATTCCTCAAAACATCCAGCATACCTACCTATCATGGCATTTCCATATCCATTCCGAGATATATTGCCATGCAACTTCCACCGTCACGTCTCACGACTTGTGTGTTCTTCATCATATTGCTTTGCATGATCATGTAGCCGACATAGTAGTTGTGGCAAAGCCACCCTTCCTCATCGTTTACATGTCATGCTAGATGATTGTACATCCTCATACACTGCTGGAGGCATTCATATAGAGTGATCTTGTTTAGTAGTTTTTCATATCGAGTTGTAAGTAGATAGATGTGTGATGTTCATTATTATTAGAGCATTGTCTCAGTGAAGAAAGGATGATGGAGACAATGATTCCCCCACAAGTCGGGATGAGACTCCGAACGAAAAATAAAGAAAAGGAGAAAAAATAAAAAAATAAAAAGATAGTGCGATAAATAAAAGAAAGAAAAACTGGAAAAAGGAAAAAAGAGGAAAAAGAAAGAAAAAGAAAAGAAAAGAGAGAAAAGAGAGAAGGGACAATGCTACTACTCTTTTCCACAATTGTGCTTAGTAGAAGGACCTTTTCTAAATATAGAGAGTCTCATGTTTTGTCATTTTCATATGCTAGCGGTAACTTTTCATTATAGAACTTGGCTTGCATATTCCAATTACGGGCTTCCTCAAATACCCGAGGTCTTCATGAGAAAGCAAGTTGGATGCACACTCACTAGCTTCCGTTGAGCTTTCATACACTTATAGCTCTTGTGCATCTATTATATGTGAATCCATACTCCTCGTATTGATACCGATAAATGGGAATCTCCATAGCACGTTAGTCTTCCTAGTTGATGCGAGACTTTCTTCTCCACTTTTACTCCTTTGATACCAACCACCATATACTATTATGCTTATATGTTGTGTCCATGGTTCACACTCATGTATTGAGTGAGGTAAAAATGCTGAAGCGCGTTAAAAAGTATGATCCAATTGCTTGGCTTAACACCTTGGTGCTTGAAATTTTTATTTATGTGGTGAACACGGAGCCATGCCATGCTAATATGATAAAATGAATAGAGAGTAAACATTCTCTAGGGATCGTATATTTTGAAAGTTGATGATTATGTTACTTATGTTGATGGATATTACTATGTTGATGTTTATTGATTCATCATTTCTCAATTATCATTCTGAAAAAAATATTACATGTTAGGTAGCATGTCACATCATTTAATATTGTTTTTATCATTTAGATACTCGAGGATGATCAGGAATTAAGCTTGGGGATTCCGATACTCTACAACGTATCTATAATTTTTCATTGTTCCATGCTATTATATTATAAATCTTGGATGCTTTATCTGCTTTCATTTGCTATTTTATATCATTTTTAGAACTAACCAATTAACCAAGTGCCCAATGTCAGTTGCTGCTTTCTACATATTTTTGTCTTTTCAGGAAAACAGTACCAAACAAAGTCCAAGTGCAAGAAAACTTTTTGGTGATTGTTTGTGGACAAAAGTACGACCTGGAAGCTTCGGGGGAAGATCGGAGGACACACGAGGTGCCCCCAAGCCAACATGGGGGTGGTTGTGCCGTGTTGGCTTGGAGCCACCTCCAAGCTCCTCCTGACCTAAGTCCGCCTCTATAAACCTATTTCATGGGAAAATACCAAAGAGCCACCCGAAACAGTGTTTCCACCACTTCAAGTCTCTGTTTTGCCGGGATCCCATCTGGAGTCGTGTTCCGGTGCCCTGTCGAAGGGGCGATCAATCACGAAGGGCCTCTAGATGAACCTTGCTGCTCCCTTGTTGATGTGTGAGTTGTTTACCACAGACCTACGTGTTCGCAGTTAGTACTCGATGGCCATCTCTTTAAATTTTTCAATGCAAAGATCACCATGATTCCCATGGTGATCTATCCTATGTAATCATATTTGCAGCGTGTTTATTGGGATGCGATGAATTGTGGGTTTATGTTCAGATTATTGATGAAAGTATATTGAATCTTTGCTGATTATTTATATGCATGATTATGATAGGTTCGTATTTCTCTGTGATCTATCGGTTTGGTTTGGCCAACTGGATTGGTTTATCTTCAGTGGGAGTGGTGCGTTGTAATGGGTTCAATCTTGTGGTGCTTAATCGCAGTGATAGAAAGGGACATTGCATGTATTTATATTGTTTCTATTAACAATAAAACAGTGGGTTTTATTCATATTATTTGAGTTTACTTTGTCTGCATCATGCTATCTTACTTAAAGTGTTACTCTATTTTACTTAATACTCTAGATGCATGGTGGATAGCGGTCAATGAGTGGAGTAACATTAGTAGATGAAGGCAGGAGTCAGTGTACTTCCTTACGGATGTGATGCCTATATATATGATTATTGTCGTGAATAAATATTGTATAACTATGCGCTATTCTATCAATTGTCCAACAGTAATTCATTTACCCACCATATGCTTTCTTCGAGAGAGATGCCTCTAGCGAAAACTATGCCCCCCAGGTCCCCACCAATATATTTAAAACACCAAAAATATTGCTGCCTTTTATTTACAGTCATTTTATTATATATATATATATATATATATTATATTTCTATCACTACTTATCTCCTACAAGTATCGAGTTCAACGGGATTGACAACCCTCTTTCCAGCATTGGGTGCAAGCGTGTGCTCTTTTGTGTGTAGGCCCTAAAGTCGGGAGTTTGCATGGTCCTTTTATTGGTTCGATAACCTTGTTTCACAATGAGGGAAATACTTATTCTATTGTGCTCCATCCTCCCTCCTCTTCGAGGAAAACCCCAATGCAGTTTAAAAGTAGCACTCACCGTCACGCGGACGCTGTCGTGCTTGGCAACCACGGACCTCGAGCAGACAACCTCGTTTTCCGTGCCCCCAATAGCCAGCCGCCACTCCCACCTCCTCCTCTCCCCTCAGCCGCTGCCGGGACCGCCAAGCCCATTGCCTGCCCTCTCGGGCCCGAGCCACCGCCGCCAGCAATAGGAGCAGCTCCTCTACTCCCGCTCTGCCCATGCGCACCTGAGGGAGGAGCCCTGAGACGCAGCTCCTGAGGTGCCCCGCGGCCGGCCGCTGTGCCGCGTCGGATCCCGTGCCTCTCCCGGACAACGGTGCCCCTCGCCAGAGGCGACCCCGCATGCCCCGCCGCTTCTGCCCTCCCTGTCTCGTCGCCGGCGACCAGGTCCCCGCCATGGCCATGGAGCCCCAGCCGCTGCTGCTCGAGACAGCAAGCCGCCGCCGCTGACGTCCTCTGCAGCGCCTCCCGGCCTCACTACATCGTCGCCCTGGCCCCACCGCACTGCCTTGCACCGGCTACTGGCCGCCAGCCACCGTCGGCCTCGGACGGACCCCTGCCATCCCCGATCCGATCTGGATCAAGGGAATGACGTTGACCGTGGCAGGACTGTCGTGCGCCCGAGTGGGCCCGCTCCTCGCTTTGCTACAGGCCCAGCGCGAGGAGCCTTTCGAGGCTGAGCAAGCAGCCCCAAGCCGGCCTGCCTCCCTTCGCTCCCGAGCCCACCTCAGCTCCGACCGGGCCACGCCCACGAGGTGAGCCCCCATGCTGTCCTATCTAGCACCGTAGGCGCAATATATTATCCTGCGCCCACCTTGTTTTGGCCTAGTAGTAGCAAATTCGGCCCGTAGATGTTTTTTTAAACCTATGATTTAATTCCTTTTCAGAGAAAAAGAGCATATTTTCAAACGCCTGTAGATTTTAATCCGTGTGTCGGATTGCGACAAGTTATATATGTAACTTGGGTAAAATTTTGCGTAGAATAATATTTTCTATCTCTCTTAAATATTGAAAACTGTTTAGCATGCTGTTTGCATCGGTTTGCATGTCGACGTGATAGAAACGGTTAAGGTTGTATTTAATTAACCGTAGCTCCGTTGGAGATGAGCCATATATGTAAATGTACCATAATGATGTGTAGTTTCACATGAACCAATTTGGTTTGCCAATTAACAAACATAAAATGTGATTAGGATAAATCAGGACATATTTAGAATTTAACGTGTGGGGTCAGTTCGAAGACGCTATATGTCATTTTCGACCTCATTCAAAATGCCTAGATAGGTAGATTATTTGTGCTTCACCCCTTGCCATGTTTAACAACATTTTATATTGCCGTGTACCTAAACAAGAGCGAACTAAATAATTCGTATGTGGAGTATCGTCAATATGCAACTCGTTGCATATTGAGCTTCACTTAATGTGTAGCGTTTGCGTGATGTGAATTGCCATGCCAGGCCTTGCATAATTTTAACTAGACATGCATCATATTAGGGTGTGCATCATGTCGTGCATGTGCCGTGGTTAATATCATGTGTTGATTCTTGTTTCCGGTTTGCTTCGTCTCGATAGAGTTCTGCAAGCATGTCAGAATGTGAGGACCCGTTCGACTACGTCGGTTCATCTGCTTCACGGAGTTATTCTTCTTACAAACGGATCTCAGTCAAGATGATCATTTCCCTAGATACCATTACTATCATTGCCATATTAGTTCTTTCGTTTCTATCATTATATCTCGTTGCCTACCACGTGTTAAATGTCAGCCTCTCAACATTGCCAGGAAAACCTTCAACCTGATCACAAGCTAGCAAACCACTGACTGGCTATGTTACCGTTTGTTTAACCATGTGTTAGCGTGGCTAGTTGCTGGTGCAGTTGCTTCCATGTGATAACATGGGTTCCTTGTTATATCACCCTATTAATTCTATTTAATTTAATGCACCTATATACTTGGTAAAAGGTGGAAGGCTCGGCCTTTCTAGCCTGGTGTTTTGTTCCACCTTTGCATCCTTAGTTTCGGCTACCTGTCCTGTGTTCCATAAATGAGCCCTCCTAACATGCTTGGGGTTGTTATGGGGACCCCCTAGATTCTCGTTTTGGGATAAAGCTCGTCTGGCAAGGCCCAACATTGGTACTATATTTGCCCAACATAATAACTTTGTTAATACTAAAAAACATAGGGAGTTAGTGCTACCCAAGGAGTATTTCAACATAATACAGGGAGGGCAAGTGCTGATGGTGCTGGTCCAAACAAGAGGCGTTTGCGGGGCAACCGGGGCAACTCGGGCGATGTCTATCAGGACATCATACGCTGTGCTTATCCGTCGTGTCCTGAGAACGAGATACACGACTCTTATCGGGATTGTCGACACGGCGGGCGGCCTTGCTAGACTTGTTTTACATTTCTCGAGCGTCTTCTACAAGGGATTTCGAGGATGCTTTGGGTTATATCGAGGTTGAGGTTTTCCAATAGGAACCCGAGAAGATCACGGGTTTCCTTGATCGTGGTCATTCCATCGCAGCATGTGGTAGTTTGTGATGGACTAGTTGGAGTACCCCTGTAGTGTTAAATCTTGCGGAAAGCCGTGCCCACGGTTATGTGGCAACGTGGAGACTTTGTTTAACATCCGGTTCTAGATAATTTGAAGTAAGCTTAATTAAAACTTGCCAACTGAGTGCGTGATCGTGACAATCTCTTTTGTGAGCTCGTTCTCCGATCGAGGACACGGTAGGGTTATGTCTGACGCAAGTAGGTGTTCAGGATCATTCTTTTCATCATCAGTAGTTCACGTCCGCTATGCGTAGATCTTCCCCTCTTCTGTTCTTGTACTCGTAAGTTAGCCACCACATATAAATGCTTAGTCGCTTGTTGCAGTCTCACCACTTAACCATACCTCACCCAGTAAGCTTTGCTAGTCTTGATACCTTTGGAAATGAGATTGTTGAGTCCCTACGGCTCACAAATTACTACAACACCTGTTGCAGGTACATGTAACGGGTTACTTGACGCGAGCACGTTGATTGTTCATTTGGAGTTGCTTCTTCTTCTTCTTCATCATCAGCGATCTAGGATGGGTTCCATGCCGACAACCTGGGATAGCAACGATTGACGTTGTTCTTTTATCATCTCTTTTCGTCTGTAGACGGACCCTGCTCTTCTTCATGATGATTGTATGTATTGTGCTGATGTGACTCTGATGTAGCTTGTGTCGAGTGTAAGCCAACTCCTTATACTCATATTTTTAGTACATGTACTTCTAATGATATCCATTCTTGCACAACGACGAGATGCGTTTCTATCCTTGTCGAGGCCCTCACGCCAAAATAATGATTTGACCACATCTTGAGCGTTACAAGTTGGTATCAACGTAGTACCGACCTAGGAGCCCCCTTGATTGATCGAACTTGGCCGAGTCGAGTCTAGTGAAAAACTTCTGAGTCTAGTTATATATCAGAGAGTAGGATTCTTTTTCTCCTCTTCTATGCTCTGGTGAAGTTCACGACTTAGGGAATTTTAATTCCACTCCTCTTCTCACTCAAATTTTTTAGGATCTTGTAGATATTTTTGGAATCTATATGATACCAATGTGATGGAGTTCTGACTTGGTGCCTCCTGCTGTGTTGATTTTATTCCGGGGAGTTGAGCTCCAGGGGATTCTTGAGCACATCGTTATCATTCAGATTTCTTAATATCTCAGGACGAAGGATGTTCAAAATTGCTTCAATACTGGTAGTGGCGAGATAACCCCGGCATCCCCAGTACTGGTGCAGAGAGTTCGAGGGTATCGTCATACTTAGTATCGTTGTGATTACAAGGATCTGAGTTAGATGAGTTTCCGAGATCTCTGGTTATGTGTTGACGGATGTGATACACTCGACGGGTTAGATGCTAGGAGTTGAATGATGAATTTCTCCTTGTATCCATGGACCCGATTGCATGACCAGAAATTTTGGGAGTTCTTAGGTGGGAATTCAAGTAGTTACTTATAGGAGAATCTTCCAACAGATGCATCATGTGAGGTTGGGGTTCGACATCTAGTGGATTCATTTGTTCATGGTTGTCTTACAGTTGTTCTCGTTTTTTCTTAAAGAGTCGTTGTAGCTTTCTATGACTCGGGGACGCTTCATATGTCATGTGCACTGCCTTGTACATGATGGCTACTGTAGGATAGATCCCGTGCGATCCTATCCACGAAAATATCGAATGAAATCTCTGCCATGAATTTGTTTCGTCTTGTGTGGTAAGCCTCATCCTTTGTTTTGTTGGAGTATGGTAATTCGAGTTGCTTCTATGCGAAGTGATGAATTCATATCTTTCCAAGAAGTGTTCTCATATTTTTATGGGAATGCAGATTCTTTTGCTCAATCAAATTTTCTTATCAATTATTGTCAACCGGATTTGTCATGTCAATTCTTTTTCATGCGGTGTGCTTCTCTTCAAGTCAATTCTATCCTTTTAAATTTTTTGTAAGATCAATCTCTCATTCTTTCCGGAGTTCATCTCATCTGTCCCAAGTTGTTTTTGTTTTCCCCGCCCTACCGCCCTTTTCTTCAGTGATTAGATTATCATCCATGTGCATTTCATTTCATTGTTGCTTCCCCTATCTTTTCTTTTCTCTCTTATCCGGTGATTCATTCTGAAGATTCTCACGAGTTCTAGTTCATCATTTCTTCATGTTGTTTTCTTACCATGTGGATTCAATTCAAGATTTTGGTGTCATCATATCCTTTCCATTTGTTCAGTGTTGAAAATCATCTTCAAGCCTCTCTTGCTATTCGTCCATCTCTGTTCTATCCTGAGTGTTGAAGATATCTGAGAGCTCCTTGTTTTCAATCCTCTCAATAATTTCGAGGTTCTCACCTTATCAAGTTTTCATTTATACCGGTGCAATATCTCTCTTTCCAATCAATTGTTTCAAGGTGGTTTCTTTTGAGTGGGCCCATAACCCACAAGTTTTTCCCAGGATCTTATCTGGCTCTTCTAATCTTTCCCAGAGATCTCTAATTCTTTTCAATTATGATGTAAGTATGAAGTTCATCAGTCATATTCCGTCTCCAAGACGGCTTCAAAATTAATTCTCATCTTTGGCTCAACTTTTCATTCTTTATTATTCTGGAGTGTCTGAGTAATTTTGGTGGTGTCTCTTGCCATCGTTCTGAGCTTGTGAAGACCAAATGAGTGTTTCTCTCAAATCTTGCTTCATTCTTGTGAAATTCATCATTTCAGCTTTGTGTTATCATCTTGAATTATTCTTGATCATGAGAAATCCCTATCTTGCTATCCGGTGCATTTCGTATTCGTTTGATTCTCGATCCTCTGAAGGTAATCATTTCAAAAGATTTGTTCGTTCTTAGCTTTCAACTTTCATCATCAAATTCTTCTCAATTGTTGTCTCTTCGTTCATCTCTCAATTATTCCGGTACCTTGTTCAAGTTTCTTCTAGGTGGATCATGATCTCTTCATTCTCAAGTATATTCATTCATTCATGGTGGTCTCATTCATTTCAATTCTTAATGGTGTTATTCCAAAACTTCTTCAGTTTGTGCTCTATCTATCCCTCTCTTTTCAAGAAGAATAAGTGGTATGCTAAATCCGTTGCTTGTCATCAATTTAACTAATGAAGGATAAACATAACATAATTCTTATTCTTGTTTCATCAAGTGATTTCATTTCTTCTTCCGTAGTGGCTCATGATATCAATTCTTTTCCCAACTGTTCCATCTTTTCTTTTCCTTTATCCTTTGAGGTGGTGTTATACGTTCTAGTTAGTGGAGGAGTCTCGAATAGAAGTTGTTTTAAGAATGAAATATTTAACCCACCGATTCTATGATCATGAGATATTTCAAACCCATGGTTTCTTCATTGAGCTATCTTGGTTTAGACTTCACTTAAAGCTTTGTCTAAGGATTGTTGCTATTATGGTGATTATCGTTGATCCAAGTTCTTGATGTTTCCTCTTGGGGTAAGAAGTTTAGTCTTTCTTGTTACATCCAATCAATCCTTGTTTCTGTTAGTGGCTGGTTGTCACATCATTAATTGAGATGGTTTTCATAAGTCCACAACAATCCTGTTCTTTCCTTGTTGGTTTGCCAACAACTCCGTTCAATTCTTCTTGCAAGGCTGCTTGTCAAATTCAATTCTGGTAGTAGTTGTCATTTTCTTCTTCATTCTATTCTTCTCAAAGGTGTAGTCTATATTCTCTTGTTTAGGAGTTGTTGTTATGTGCTCTCATATTTCTATCATCTTGTTCTATCAAGATCATGTTCTTTCCTTGCTTATCAATTTAGTTGATTGTTGTGAGTCTTGTCAAGATCTTTCCATCTTATCGAATTTTTGTCCTCAATTTCTTACCGAAATGCTGCCAAAATTTTGTGTGAATTCTTGCTTGTTTCTCATATCATTCTTCACGTCTTTGCAAACTTCAAGGATTGTTGGTTTCACTCATTTGTCAAAGAAGCGACTAAGTTTTACCTCTTTCTCTTCCTCTTCCCCTTCCATTCTTAGATCTCGGGGCGAGATCCCTTGTTAGTGTAGGAGAGTTGTGTGAGACCGAGACTGATGCTCCATAAGATGCCCCTTTTATTCCATTGTTGTTGTGCGATTGGATTGTTTCTCGCATTCATCATCACATCATTCGCATCATCTGCTTTGCATCGGTACTCCGTTGCCGCCAGTTTTCAAACCTGCATCCGTTATTAGTTGCTGGTTCTCTCCGTTTTTTTCGTTGACCGTTTTGAGACCAACCACACACGCCCGCGCCCGCGACATTGATAAAATGTTGTTTTTAAAAGTGTACGGAAAAAAAATTCTCGGATTGGGTTGATACTTGGTGTGCGGCCTTAATATAGTGTAGGTAGACCGCGTGCCAAATTTTGTCGCAATCAGAGTCTGTTTGATACCCGAACGGTCGACCGTAGCAGCACCGTCTTCGGTTTATCATCGAATATTTTCGGTTTATAAAACTCCCTCTCTTCCCCACCTAGACCCTCTAAGACAACCACCTAACCCTAGGGCGCAACCGAAGCCATCCAATCGAGATCGGAGGGTCCGAAAACGCCCCAAATAGCAAACACTAGCTACCCGACTATAAAAGGAAGGCTAACCCTTCCTAAATGACCAAACCTTAACCCTAGCCTCGTTTTCTGTGCCCCCAACAACCAACCGCCACTCCCACTCCTCCTCTCTCCTCACCCGCTGCCGGGCCCGCCAAGCCCATCGCCGGCCCTCTCGGGCCCGAGCCGCCACCTCCAACGAGAGGAGCAGCTCCTCTGCTCCCGCTCTCCCCATGCACACCCAAGGGAGGAGCCCCAAGACGCAGCTCCCGAGGCGACCTCGCATGCCCCGCCGCCTCTATCGCTCGCTGTCTCGCCGCCGGCGACCAGGTCCCCGCCATGGCCATGGGGCTCTAGCCACTGTTGCTCGAGGCAGCGAGCCAAGGGCTCACCCTGCTAGCCACCGCCGCCAACATCCTCCGCAGGGCCTCTCGGCATCGCTACCTCGTCGCCCAGGCCCCGCCGCAATGCCTTGCGCCGGTTACCGACCGCCAGCCACAGTCGGCCTCGGACAGACCCCTGCCATCCCCGATCCGATCTGGATTGAGGGAATGGTGTTGATCGTGGCTGGGTTGCCATGCACCCGAGTGCGCCTGCTCCTCGCCTTGCTGCAGGCCCAGCGCGAGGAGCCTCCCGAGGCCTAGCAAGCAGCCCCAAGCCGGCGTGCCTCCTTTCGCCCCCGAGCCCAGCTCAGATCCGATTGGGCGAGGCCCACGAGGTGAGCCTCCCCCTGCTGTCCTATCTAGCACCGTATGCACAATATATTATCCCGTGCCCACCTTGTTTTGGCCCACTAGTAGTGAATTCGGCCCGTAGATGTTTTTTTAAACCTGTGATTTAATTTTTTTCAGAGAAAAAGAGCATATTTTCAAACGCCCGTAGATTTTCATCCGTGCATCTGATTGCGACAAGTTACATATGTAACTTGGCCATAATTTCGTGTACAATAATATTTTCCAACTCTCATGCATATTTCAAACTATTTAGCATGCTGTTTGCATCGGTTTGCGTGTCGACGTGATAGAAACGGTTTATGTCGTATTTAATTAACCGTAGCTCCGTTCGAGTTGAGCCATATATGTAAATGGACAAGAACGACGTGTAGTTTCACGTGAACCAATTTGTTTTCTTGTTTAACAAACATAAAACGTGATTAGGACAAATCTGGACAGATTTAGAATTTAATGTGTGGGGTCAGTTCAGAGACACTATATGTCGTTTACGGCCTCATTTAAAATGCCTAGATAGGTAGATTATTTGTGCTTCAACCCTTGCCATGTTTAACAACATTTAATATTGCCGTATACCTAAACAAGAGCGAACTAAATAATTCGTATGTGGAGTTTCGTCAATATGCAACTCATTGCATATTGAGATTCACTTAATGTGTAGCGTTTGCGTGATGTGAATTGCCATGCTAGGCATTGCATAATTCTAACTGGACATGCATCATATTAGGGTGTGCATCATGTCATGCATGTATGGTGGTGAATATCGTGTGTTGATTCTAGTTTCCGGTTTGCTTCGTCTCGATAGTGTTCCACAAGCGTGTCGGAATGTGAGAACCCGTTCAACTACGTTGGTTCATCTGCTTCAGAGAGTCGTTCTTGTTCCAAGCGGGATCTCTGGCAAGATGATCATTTCCCTAAATACCATTACTACCATTGCCACGCTAGTTGTTTTGTTTCTATCGTTATGTCTCGTTGCCTACCACCTGTTAAATGTCAGCCTCTCAAAATTGCCATGAAAACCTTCAACCTGATCACAACCTAGCAAACCACTGATTGGCTATGTTACCGCTTGCTTAACCATTTGTTAGCGTGGCTAGTTGGAGGTGCAGTTGCTTCCATGCGATAACATGGGTTCCTTGTTATATCACCCTATTAATGCTATTTAATTTAATGCACCTATATACTTGGTAAAAGGTGGAGGCTCGGCCTTTCTAGCCTGGTGTTTTGTTCCACCTTTGCCGCCTTAGTTTCAGCTACCGGTGTTATGTTCCATAAATGAGCGCTCCTAACATGCTTGGGGTTGTTATGGGACCCCCCTAGATTATCTTTTTGGGATAAAGATCGTGTGTCAAGGCCCAACATTGGTACTATATTTGCCCAACATAATAATTTATTTAATACTGAAAACATTGGCATTTAGCGCTACCCCAGGAGTATTTCAACATAATACAGGGAGGGCCAGTGCTGATAGTGCTGGTCCAAAGAAGAGCCGTTTGCGGGGCCAACCCGGGGCAACTCGGGTGATGTCTATGAGTCCATAGTACGCTGTGCTTATCCGTTGTCCTGAGAACGAGATATGCGGCTCCTATCGGGATTGTCGACACGCCGGGCGGCCTAGCTGGACTTGTTTTACCTTTCTTGAGCGTCTTGTGCGAGGGATTCCGAGGATGCTTTGGGTTTTCTCGAGGTTGAGGTTTTCCAATAGGAACCCGCGGAGATCATGGGTTTCCCTGATCGAGGTCATTCCGTCGCAGCATGTGGTAGTTTGTGATGGACTAGTTGGAGCACCCCTGTAGGGTTAAATCGTTCGGAAAGCCGTGCCCACGGTTATGTGGCAACATGGAAACTTTGTTTAACATCCAGTTCTAGATAATTCCAAGTAAGCCTAATTAAAATTGCCAACTGAGTGCGTGACCATGATTGTCTCTTTCGTGAGCTCCTTGTCCGATCGAGGACACGGTGGGGTTACGTATGACGTAAGTAGGTGTTTAGGATCATTCTTTTGATCATCCGTAGTTCACGTCCGCTATGCGTAGATCTTCCCCCTCTTTTATTCTTGTACTCGTAAGTTAGCCACCTCATATAAATGCTTAGTCGCTTGCTGCAGCCTCACCACTTAACCATACCTCACCCATTAAGCTTTACTAGTCTTTATACCTTAGGAAATGAGATTGCCGAGTGCGTGTGGCTCACAGATTACTACAACACCAGTTGCAGGTACATGTAAAGGGTTACTTGATGCGAGCGCTTTGATTGTTTATTTGGAGTTGCTTCTTCTTCTTCTTCATTGATCTAGGATTGGTTCCAGGTCGGCAGCTGGGATAGCAAGGATGGACGTCGTTCTTTTATCATTTGTTTTCGTCCGTAAACGGACCTTGCTCTTCTTCATGACGATTGTATGTATTGTACTGATGTGACTCTGATGTAGCTTGTGGCAACTGTAAGCCAACTCCTTATACTCATCTTTTAGTACATGTACTTGTAATGGTATCCATTCTGGCGAAACGACGAGATGCGTTTCTATCCCTACAGAGGCCCTCGCGCCAAAATAAGGATAGGACCACATCTTGTGTGTTACAAGTTGGTATCAGAGCAGTACCGACCTAGGAACCCCCTTGATTGATCAAAGTTGGCCAAGTCGAGTCTAGCGAAAAGCTGATTTGAGTCTAGTTATATATCGGAGAGTAGGATTCTTTTTCTCCTCTTCTATGTTGTGGTGAGATTCACGACTTAGGGAATTTTAATTCCACTCCTCTTCGCACTCAAATTTTTTAGGATCATGCGGGTATTTTTGAAATCTATATGATACCGATGTGACAGAGTTCTGACTTGGTGCCTCCTGATGTGTTGATTTTATTCCGGGGAGTTGATCTTTAGGGGATTCTTGAGCACATCGTTATCATTTAGATTTCTTAGTATCTCAGGACGAAGGATGTTCGAAATTGCTTCAATACTGATAGTGGCGACATAACCCCGACATCCCCAGTACTGGGGCAGAGAGTTTAGGGGTATCGCCATAGTTAGTATCGTTGTGATTATGAGGATCTGAGATAGATGAGTTTCCGAGATCTCTGGTTATGTGTTGATGGTTGTGATACACTGGATGGGTTAGTTGCTAGGAGTTGAGTGATGAATTTCTCCTTGTATCCGTGGACCCGATTGCATGACCAGAAATTTCGCGAGTTCTTAGGTGGGAATTCAAGTAGTTACTTATTGGACAATCTTCCAACAGATGCATGATGTGATGTTGGGGTTCGACATCTAGTGGATTCTTTTGTTCACGATCATCTTACAATGGTTCTTGTTGTGTCTTGAAGAGTCCTTGTAGCTTGCTACGACTCGGGGACACTTCGTATGTCATGTGCATTGCCTTGTACATGATGACTACTGTAGGATAGAGCCCGTGCGATCCTATCCACGAAAATATCAGATGAAATCTCTATCATGAATGTGCACTGATTTGCCATGCTTTGCATATTTAAACTTGGATGTGCACAATTCTTGTTTGTACATTATGCCATGGTTGTATGTTTATTGGATGCTGTTATTTCTTGTGGGTAGTATCGAGTAGCGAGTCTGAGTTCGAGGAACCTGGCGAGACCAGTTACGAGGAGTGATACAAGTGATGTGTGTTCGGTTTTTCCATAAAGAGGAGGGGATGATGCATCATAGCATAGATAAGTATTCCCCCCAGTGAGAAGCAAGGTTATCGAAACAATAGCAGGACCACTCGATTTCGCGTCTTCAGAGCCAACATACAAAAGAGCACACACTTGCACCCAACGCTGGCAAGAGGGTTGTCAATCCCCTTGAACTCATTACTTGCAAGTAATAAGTAGCGTAGATAGATAGTTTGATAAATATAAAATAGAAAATAAATCAAAAGTAAATAATAGGAGCAAGGCATGCAATATTTACTCATAACAATGATCATTACATATAGGCATCATGCCCATAAGCAAGTAAACCGACTCCTACCTGCATCTACTATTATTACTCTAGAAATCGACCGCTATCCAACATGTATGTAGAGTATTAAGTGAAAATATAGTAATGCTTGGAGAACAATGACATGATGTAGACAAAGTAAATCCAACTAATATGAATCAACCCCATCATTTTACTCTTAGTGGCAGCAATACAGTATGTGTCATGTCCCTTTTTGTCACTCTGATTGAGCACGACAAGATTGAACCCACTACAACATACCTCTCTCGCTGAAGATAAATCAATCTAGTTGGCCAAACCAAATTAATAGATCGGAGTGAATTATGAAGCTATCATAATCATGCATATATATGAAAAGACTAGCAAGGAACTCAATATAGTCTCATGAATAATCTCAACATAAACCCACAATTCATCAGATCGCAACAAATGCACTACACAAGAGTGAATACATAAGATATATCACCGCGGGAATCGCGGTGATCTTGGCAATGAAGAACATAAAGGGAGAGATACCATCTAGGTACTAACTATGGACCTGTAGGTCTGTGGTGAACTACTCACACATCACCATGAGAGCGACAAGTTTGATGTAGAGGCCCTCCATGAATGATCCCCCCGTAGAGCATCGAAAGAGTGTTCCAGATGGGCACACGGTGGAACACAGACTTGCAGCGCTGGAAAAAGTGTTTCGGGAGGCTCCTTAGGTCTAGAGGCCAAGGGAGGAAGCCCTAAGACATGAGTGTGTAGCCACCCCTGGGCGTGCCATATCGGTCTGGTGCCACCCCGTGGTGCCTACGACCCCCCTTCTCAAGCTTCCACGTCCTTATTTTGTCCAGAAAAAATCATCAAAAAGTATGAGGGTATTTGGACTTCGTTTGGTACAATATTCCTCAAAAGCCAAAAACATGCAAAACAACAACAACTAGCTCTTGGCACTGGGTTAATAAGTTAGTGCTCAAAAATAGTCACAACCTTTGTTTGTACAACTTTGCCACATTATGATTTTTTTAAAATTTGGAACCATTTGAAACTTTTTGTGTGCATGTGATGATTGAATTGGTTGTTATATGCTTGTTTGCCTATTTGGGTTTTTACTCACAAAAATTTCCCTTCTCTCAAAACTCATCTTGTTGCTCAAAATCCTTGCCCAATGACCATACCACGAGAATAGAACCTAAAACTATTTTTGTTAAATATTATTTTGACCAAAAAGCTTTTCTTTAATTTAAGTTTTCAAACCCCCCTAAATTGAGGTTTGTAGTGCAAGTCCTGAAATTAGGGTAGATGGTTTGCCCCAAAGATATTATTTAGATCCTATTATAAAAAAGACTTCCCAAAACCGCAAAATTCTTATTTTAAAAGTTAATTTCCTATTTTATTTAAATATCTCTTTCTAAGGCAAGAAATGATATTTTATCGGGAAAAATTATTTGTATGCTTTCCAAAGATTTGAGAAAATTTAAAGAAACTCAATGGACATATATTTCCACATATAAGAGTTTCAACACATGGTCATGTTCAACAGATTGGACAAAACCCTCCAAAACCCTTCATGCCTATTTCAAGCTCTTGAAATATTTCCCTAGGAAACTTTCTCAAATAATTCCAGGAAAATTCTAGGAAGTCACATATGATATATGTGATGATCTTGCAAAGTTTCATATCAATCTAAATTGATTTGGTCCACCAAAATATTGCAAAACCCTATGTGGCCAGAACCAAATTTGAGCAACTCTACATTGCCATGTTTTTGCAATTGATCCCTAATTTTTTTGGGCATGCTCTAATCACAAAATAATCTACCCACACCAAGTTTTGCATTAGGAGAAATGGTTTTGCATGGTTAGATATAGAGAAACCCGATTCTGTCCATTTCTAGGGTTTTCCATGTTTATATTACCAACTTACTTCAAATAGGCTCAAACCTTGTGATCACTCTTGTTTTTACCCATGATTTGACTGTGTTAAATATCACTGCAAGTGGGAAATTTTACCTTGCCCAAACAATCATCAAGCACCTTCTGGTGATTTGGTAAATGCTACATTTTGACCCCTTCTTCCATTTTCCTTCACCTCAAACTCTTACCACAATTCCACCATCCCTCTCCCCCACTCCAGTAGCAACCCCAACGACTCGCTCCATCATTGAGGGGGTGAAATCCCTACTTGCACCCCCGCACATCCATTTTCTCGCTCCACTTAGACTTTCCTCTCTCCTGGCAAGTTCCAGGGCATTCGATGCCCTTTTCCCCCATTGTTTAATGCCCGTGCAGCTGGTGGACACTTGAGGACGCGCTAGAGTGCCCCAAATGCATCATCATGCCGTCCAAAATCACGCTCTAGAGCATGCTACAAGACAACCAAGAGCTGACTTCGCGCCCTGCCCAAACCCTGGCCACCTCGCGCCCTTCCACTCGTGCCACTCGATGCACCTTGGCATCCACACCAGACTGGTCTGTCGGCCCCTTCCTTTGTGCCCCCTGCATCATGCACCCATAGCCGCACGAGCAGTCCAATGCACCGGGGCCTCCCTTGCCTCTTCTCTTGCTTCCTCCGGTTGTGGACCAGTCCCAGGAATGCCCCAGCCTCGCCCCACTCGCTCCCGTGCCCTCGAACATTGGCTACGTCCTCGTCGGCGCACGTGGGCATGGTGCACCGTGCCATGTCTATATAAGCCATTCCCTAAGCTCTCTCCCCCTTGTATCCTCTCTCTTCTCCCTTGTATCCTCTCTCTTCCTCCCAATCGACCACCCCGAGCTCCCTTTCTCCCCCTCAAAGCACGGGCTCGAGATCGATCAAAGCGCCATCGTTTCGGGACCATCGTAGATCTCTGGGTTCAGCCTTCCTCCGGTCTTCTTTTTCCACTCGTTGGACTCCCCTCACTCCTCTAATGCGCCCCCCTCCTCCTTGCTCAATTTGCAGCTCCAAGCGGCCCTCGTGATCATCTCCAGAAGCACCTTCACCACAGGACCTCGTCGCCGGTGAACCGGGCATCCTCTTCGACCAACTTCGCCTCCTCATGAACTACGGTTACGACCCGAACCCATTCGAGCCACCACCGCATCTTAGTGTGGCCTAGAACGTCGATGGTGAGCTCGCCGCCTCCTTTGTCCTGAGGTGAGGGATGACATGTGGGATCCACATGTCATCCTCAAACCTCCTCCTCCCCTCTCGGTGTGTCTTATTTTGGACCCACGTGTCGGGTTGAAAACCCAGACATGTGTGCGCCTTAGCTCGCCCCGGGCTGGTTAGCCTCTGGCCGACCCAGGTGTGGCCAGATCTGGCCCACGACACGAGGTCATTTTCCTTTTTCTAATTTCTGGCCTTTCCAGAATTTTTTCAGTAGAGAATAATTATCCAAATTCAAAGATGCCACGTCCTAAATTCTTGTAATATCCTAGGCTATTTAATGATGCCACTTGTGCATTTTTTCAAGAAATTTTTATACATTGTTTCTATTTAAAGCCTTTTTTTTAAATATTTTAACTCCCTATTAATATGCTTTTCACCACTTTATGTATTTCAACACCAGAGACTAGTACTTTTACAACACTAAGGATCACCCTAGTATTTTACAAAATTGATTTGACATTTTCTTAGTGTTATATTTTCCCTATTTTTGTCGTGGTCTTATTTCTTCATGTTACTATTGCAACGATAAATTGTGTTATTGATGAGGGAGTTAAACGAGAATATTTTGAAGACTTTGAAGACCTTGTTGAGCCAGGCAAGCAACCCCTTGACCATGTCTTGAAACCATTTTTATGCATGTCATATAGCACTTCACTTCATTGCATTTGAATCATGTTGAATCGATGACCACCTTGGTAGGTTGTGTGGGTGAGAAGTAGTTAGGATGTTATGTAGTTGCTATGAAAACGGGATGGGATTATGCATGGTGTTGGAAACAATGGTGTTTTCAAAGTCTCACTCAGAAAAATGTCGGGTGCCTCTAATGCCCAAGGGAGATGATGATTGATCTAGGTAACCACTTGAGAAAGAAGTGGTGTACCGAGGCAAGTGAGTGTGTTGTTTCTCGAAAATGGATTGGTTTATGTTGTGATTGTTACTCCAACCTTACATGTACGACCACAATATTCCTTATGCGACAGAGCTTTGTTGATTACAGTATTGGTACTAGGTAAGAGCTGCATTACTGGTGGCGGGAGTAATGTGGTCAGTCTCGATTCGGGGTTGTGCCTGAAAGGATTACCATGTGATGTTTTCACAGACATCGGGCACACCACTGCGTGCCTCGTGGATGATACTTATGATGTACATCACAAGCGATGGCACCAACGAGTGGACTCTTTGTTAGTATTGTCATGCGAAAGGCATTGTTCGGGTACTTACCTCGGGTACGGAAAATACCGCGAGTCGTGGGTTGACAGGAAGTGTCCCGAATCTTGTGGGTAAAGTGTGCAACCTCTAGATAGTGTAAAACTATTCGAACGAGTCATCAACCCGTTCATCAGCACGGGCTAGTTATTTGGGAATACATGGAGGAAATAATCGTATGTTGAATACACACATATTTACAAATTTGAAATATTAAAAAATTCAGAAATTCACCTAAACATATTGTTAGCATTGAAATCACTTAGAAATTACATAATCAAATTATGGACACTATTCAGGAAAATAATCGAACTTCAGATGTACACTACATCACTTATAGAGTTGTCATGCTAAAAAATGTCACACACAAAATGCATTCTCATGTATGATTACAAAGTAGCCTTAATATATAGATAAATATTTTCACTATCTCAGATTTTGTGTGAACAATTGGACTTGCTAGTGTTTTGCAACAACCATAACTTAGTCTTTCACTATTTTACTAAATCTTATTAGTCATCCAAATAAGTAAATTGTGTTGATAATATAAATAGTAAAAAATCGTCAGTTGTTTACTCAGCATAAATTTCTAAGATTTAAACCAAACCAAATATAATTCATTAGCAGCCAGTGGATCATCATAAGGCTTGAAAGAAAACAGTTGACCTACTATAAAAAATATAGCAATAACTTGAAACATTTGAGCACGTCATTTTCAAAATGTGTACCTAATCTATTTTACATTTTTTTGTTTTACAAATGAGCAATAGAAACCTAATGAGAGAGGACTATGATAGCAATATCTTTATCAAACGACATTAATTAATAATTACAAAATCACCTAAAACTTGGACATGCAACATGAGAATCACAACTATAAGAAAAATACCTGGTGATTCCACGTGTCCACTTGTTTACCATCTGAGGTATATCAGATATAAGAGAAAGGTGGAGTAAAAATAGATATAAGAAAAAGGTTCTAAAGAAAAGCAAATCAGACCTTAGTTTACATACTTCTATGCACCCATAAGATCCGGATGTTCATAGTCAATAAAAACTGATGATTTTAATAAATTTAAATTACATTTAAAAAATATAGTTGGTAGTTATAATGTCTGAAAACTATGAAACAGTAAAAGATGTACAAACAATATATACAAAAAACCAATAATCTACCGAAACATAAATTGAAACAACTATTTTTGAAAGAAAAATGTAATTACTATTTGCAATGCTTGAGCATTACACTCCATGTTCAATGAAAATAGTACACTACATAACTTGTGGCCAGATTAATTGACAAAAATGTCTTCGAATTGATCTTTCAGCATGCCCAAGCCTGGCATAAAATAGAGGGTAAATGAACATTTTTAACTAGGAGCACATAACTAAACATGGTGTAGTTATCTAATCCAAAAGGAAAATTTTATCTTAATTAAAATAAAAAATGCTAAATATTTTTGCAAGTTAATAACACGTACACTTGACTATAATCCAGGCAAACTTATAGTACCCAAACATGCTAGCTTTGGCATGAGATATAATAGCTTCAGCCAGTAGATTGTTTGTACGCATATCACATAGAAATTGACATGTCGTACCTGTTTATATATAGGTCCTCAACCTGATATCTTTTGAGGTGATTCCCTTACCTGTCAGGATAGTGCAGTGGTATCGTAACAGAGATAAACACATATTAAATTTAACCTACTTATCACAAACTATTATAATCTACAAGTTAGAGTCACATCTGATTTACATGCAACAACTACAATATCAATTTAACTCAGGCAATAAGGATTTGCACACGACTTATGAATTTGTATCAATATATATGTTTGCATAAGGAAAAAAATCTAGTGGAATCATATATAGCATATCATTTTATCAAGAGACTGAAAAGCTATATCATATGATAAATTGTTGAATGTGACTGTTCATATATAAATTTAGCGCTACGTACCATTGAGGTTGCTTCCAAGCATGCTTTCGCAAGTCGATGCAGGGGATCATATATCAGTAGGCATGTGTAATTCTGGCTTTAATATGTTTTTCTGTTTAAGCACCTCCTTATAAATTCACCATATCTTGCCTTTGAAGTTATTCGGTAAGCTATACAAACCGGTTCAGTTAATCTGCATAAGTGTCGTCAACGTGAGTAAAATGTCTATAAACAGGAGCAATAGTCAGTAGATACTACGGGCAACAATACTCATGTTTTTCGAGTAATTTGATACTTCTTACAACAGTTTGAAGTCTTCAAAATATCACAATGCAGCAGGAGAATAGTGATGCAATGCATCTAGTATTCGTAATACACAGATGAAAAATTAATTGCTTAAATGAAATCCTTTATAACCAAATAGTACATACAAATCAATGGAAATCTGACTTCTGCATTGTAGCCGATATGCATCTTATTTCTATTTATTAAAATGTAAATATAGTGGGGATATTTAGAAGAACTATAGCTTCGTGCCATGTTTTTGTCTACACAAAGGATCAATGCACGTGATATACTAGTTAGACTTCAGGAAATGGAAATCATCATAAAGGAAAAATATGTGGGAGAATTATAGAACAACATAGCGTCACCTAGCTGCCCAGCACATTTACTGCGGAGGGTCCTTCACACCAGAATCAATCAACCTGTCTGCTTGCGTAGCTGGCGTATATGTACGTGTGTGTTATTCTACTAGCTAATTAAAGCACCAACCAAGAAATAGTTCTTGGATCGATCCTTTCTACGTATTTGTGCATGTGCTATTGGCATCAAATAATCACATGGCAAGGTTATTCCTCGTCGGAGAGTAATAGGGAAGGAAAAAAAACAATATGTGCTTCCATTCAGCAACACGGCTGCACCGAACTACGTCTTGTACTGCTGGGCGCTCAAATGGAGAAACCATGGCATGGAGTAGGGAGGCTGAAGGAACTCTTCTTTGATGTATTGATGGATCTTGATGTGTGCGGCAACATACATGATCAGGTTAATTAGGAGGATTCAGAGGTACATCTGGGTGAAGTCTTCGATTCACAAAGTTAAGGCAGTACCAGTGGACATGACAAAGGATAGGGCAAGGACCTCAGTTGTACCATGAACTTCTAGGGTTTGCTCCTGCGTTCACATGCCGCTCCTATACATCCATACATGCATCCACCCTTGAGATGTGACTTGTGAGAGAGATGATGATGAGCTGCTTCTGGTAGGCCATGCAGCGGTCCCTTGAGAGTTCGAGAGAGATGGCGATCCAGGAATCTGCACAAAAAACTCATGAACGTGAGAGATGAGAGATTAGATGGAAATTAACTGTTTCCACGTAATAGAAGGAAAGGCATTTCTATCTCTCCGGTGCAAAACAGATCTCCAATGTGAGAGATGAGACATTAGTTTGAAATTAACTATTGTGCAAGAGAAGGAAATCTAGCTTATAGGTGGCCTTGTCTATTCCACCATGGCTTACGTACACACAAGACCAGCCTCACTCAGGGTAGATCTTCATGAAGTAGGCGATCTCCTTGCCTTTACAAACTTCTTGGTTCAACTCCATAACATGAAGTAGAAAGCTCCCAAGTGACACCTAACAAATCTTGGAGGCACCACCCTCCAAAAGGTAATAGATGCGGTAGAACAATGAATGCCTTGCTCTTGTGCTTCAAAAGACAGTCTCATCAACACTCAGTCACTCTCTCACAGATTTGGCATGGGCAGGATAGATTGATTTTGTGGAAAGCAACTTGGGGAGGCTAGAGATCTAGTTTCAAATGGATGGATTGGAATCTCTTGATCTCAACACATGAGTAGGTGGCTCTCTCTCAGAAAAATGGATATGGCAAGTGTGTGTGTTTTGAGTGCTTCCTCTACGAATGAGAGGTGGTGGAGGGGTATATATAGGCATGTCCCAAAATCTAACCATTACAACATTATTTCCCAACTCGGTGACACTGAAACGAATCTCGATGGTACCGAGTTGCACTAAATGTGGCAACTTTTGAATTCTCGGTGAGACCGATATACGAATCTTGGTGGTACCGGTCGATGACCTAGGGCAGTTTCCAATTCTCGGTGAGACCGCTTTCAAAACTCGGAAGTTCCGATTCTTGAAGTCAGCATACCAGAAAGTTGGTCACTGGCTTTCAGTGGCACCGATATGGAAGTTGGTGGTACTGAGAAATTAGAGTTCAACAAAGGTTCTGCCACTGGGAAAAATTAGTAGGGCCGAAATGGAATTCTTGGTGGCACCGATTTTGATGTGTAGGCTTTGGACAAAGTTTTTTGTGAGAGAAATGCTGAGTATTTTTGGTGTCTATCCCTAAGCACTTGAGCAACCAGTTCATTATAAATACCTCACCCCCATTTAATAGTGTTGGCTTTCCTATGGACTCAAAAGTATTTTCCCACAAATATAAAATGTAGAGTCCTCTTGCTTGAAGCTTGGCCAATCCTATTCCTTTCCTTGTATCAAGGGGTGTCTCCTCATAATCCTTTAGCCAATGCATCTTTGAACTTTTCTAAAATATACTTGGATAAAATCATTAGTTCAATGAGACATATGTTGTTATTAATTACCAAAACCACCTTAGGGAGCAATTGTGCTTTCAATCTCCCCCTTATTGGTAATTGATGACAACATATAGATCAAAGCTTCAACAAAATATATAATCAATAATTATCATTGTCACTTTGATAAGTATGTGAAAAGTAAGAGCTCCCCCTGAATTTGTGCATTATTTTAAACTTGCGTTTGAATGCAAATGCACAATAGATTAGGTTCATGAGTCACTCCTCGATGTCAAATACATCTTGGTTGTGCGCATAAACGATATGAATGAATATTAATGCACATAACACCAAACAAATGAGTGAATGATCATCATGTAGATAGCTCAAAGATATAACATAGTAGCATCAACAGTCAAAGCGTATGATCAAACACGAAAGTTCAAGTCATCCAAAAGACAAAATGTTTTGTAAAACAAAACGAGAGCAAATAAAAAGCAAAGCTGTCACACCATGTTTTTACCTTATTTTCAACTTTGGTCTCTTCAAAACTAGAGTTTATTAAAACTTTTTAAGCAAGTGCTATGAGTGCTATGATTGCCATTGTTTGTGTCTATGCTTGAGTGAGTGGATCCAAAATCAATATTTTTATAACATGATATTTCCAAAAAAGATCATTTTCTCATTTTTGACTATTTCGAAACCTTGCTTTGGGTTTGTACTACAAGTCCCCGACTCCAAGGGAGTGCCTTCACCCAAAGATTGTATTCTATTTTTGGCACTATTATAACTATCCAAAATCATAAAATAATTGTTTTATAAAATATTTTTCTATTTTATTTGCATGTCCTTTTCTGTGGGCAGAAATGATATTTGTGGATGCAAAATTATTTTTCTGCCTTAGAAAAATCTGAGAAAATTTGGAGATACTCAAAGGACATATATTTTCCATACATCAGATTTTCAACCCCTATTTATGTTCAAAATATTTGAGAAAATCCTTGAAAACCTATTATGTCTGTTTTGATCTTCTGAAATATTTGCAAAGGAAATATTTCCATTAAATTCTCAGAACATTCTAGCATGCTTCCCGAGCTATATATGGTGGTCATGCAAGTTTCACCTCATTCCAAAATGGTTTGGTTCAACAAATATTCCTAAAACCTTCCGTGTTCAGAATCAAGTTGTAGCAACTCTACGTAGCAAAGTTTGTCCTTATAGGCTGAAACTTTGCACGAGTGCTCAACACCCCAAATGAGGAGACCCTGCCAAAAATTTTATTTGTGGGATTAATTTACCCACATTCTCTTTTAAAAGGATAGAAATGCCCATTTGGGGGTGATTTCAAGTTTGCACTATCAAACTTGTTCAATGGAGCTCAAATTTGGTGGAGCATCCTACTTTTGCATCAAACCTAGTGCTGTTAACTTTCAGCATTAGTGGTGAAGGTTAACTACCCAAAACACAAATCAAACACCTCGTGCGAGTATCGTTAAACAACACTTAACACCCTCTACACCCACTCCCTTCCCACTAAACTCTTAGGGCAAGCTGCCAGCACCACTCCACAACTTAGTTTCTGAGCCAAGGCTTACAGCTCCTCTGGTTACAAGGAGGTGAGCCAAAATCCCCAATTTAGTTTCCGAATCAAGGCTGACAACTCCTCTCCAAGCACTTCCTTTGACCAGCAGTGAGACCCTTGTCTCCCAAATGGCTAAGGGGCATCTAAGCCAACCCCCGGACACGCGAGACAGGGCCAAAGCACCGCAGAGCGCGCCAATATGCTGTGGCATGCCAAATCTGCGCTCTCAGCACGCTAGAGGGCGCACCCTAGGCAAAGGAGGCCAGCCCCGGCCAGTTCTCACCTCCCCTCGGTGTACCTCCGCGTCTCCAACAAACCTCCTGACTCGGGGCAGCCCCAGTGCCCCTTCTCCCCGTCTCTGCTGACCAGGGAGACGCGTGCCCGTGCGCGCCAGATTCGGCTAGAAGAGCGCGGCCCCGCAACACGCACACACTGAGCCTCCTCCCTCTCTAGTTGAGTCTCTAGGGTCTAAAACCACGTCCGCGAAACCGTGGTATCGACCCCGAGCCCTCTCTCCCTCTCCAGCAATCGTGGTGAAACAACTAGCGCTCCCCCGCTCGGTGCACCATTGCTGGCCTACAAATAGCCACCCTTCACTCCAGCACCCCACACCACTCCTCCAGACCCTCAATCGGGGCCCTAGCTATTTCATTCGAGCAGAGAGAGCTCCGGTGCTCGAGATCGAACGAGGCCCCGCCGCTTCGGAGCTCCATCGATCTCGGGCTACATGCCAGCTCTCGTGCTCCTCTAACCTCCTCCATGACTGTAGAGAGCTCAACAAGCCTCCCCACTACTTCCCCGAGCATTTCCCAGCCCGTAGCACCCAACTCCACCACCACCCGTAGCACCTCCGCCGTGGCCACCTTGTCGTCGGTGACCTAGGGCCTCCCTGCTGTTCATTCAACCACCAGGAGGTAGGTGATGATGCCACGGTGTCGTTCCTATCGTCACCTAGCCTCGAGGGCGTCGGAATCGCCGCCGACGTGCCTCCCCTCCCCTGTGTACAGAGGAGGAAGTCGTCCCCGACACGCATGCCCCACCTATCGGTGGCGAGTCTCTCCCCTGTCTCCTCTCTCTTCCGCTGACCACAGGGGCCCGCGCGTCACATTTAAACCTGACGGCGCGTGCGCACGTGGGCTGCTGGCTGGCTAACTAACCGGTTGGCCTGTTGGGCTGGCCCAGCAACTGGCCGAGCCAGCCAAGGTTAAACCCTTTTCCTTTTTCTTTTCATGCTGATTCTAAATGATTTTTGTAAAATGAAATATTTAATCAAATTTAAATATTTTTCCACCACAATTCTTCTAAAAATGTGTATAATTTATTAGTGTTGTTGCACCATTTTTTGTAAAAACTTTTATACATGGCTTTGATTAAAATGTCTAGTTTAAATATTTTTGCCCTTGTTATTTAGGTTTAAAAAAACCTTTTCGCATCAAAGCCAGAGACAATTTTTTTTTCAACTATAATAAATATTTATCAGAATAGGGTAACATTTTTAAAATGAGTTTGTGCTCTATTTTTGAATGAGCTCCTTATTTTATTAATTTTATTACAACGATAGATTCCGCGTTCGGCGAAGACATGGACCCGAAGACCCCGAAGTCTCTAGATACCTAGCTGATCAAGGCAAGCAACCCTTTAACCATGTGTGAGAAAACATTTTAATTCTTGCCAAGTTGAATACTTTATTCTGATGCATATAGTTAAGGTTATTCAGTGCACCCCAACATGGTGTTACTGATGGCTCCTCCGGAGCACTTGCATTGAGCATGACCTTACCATCTATGAGGGTCACGCTGATAATATGTTGACAAGCAGACAGTTGTGCTACACATGGAAAGAGCATGTACATGATGATGGTAACACTGATTTGATATCAAAGGTTTTACGAAAACCCCGTCGGGTGACACTAATGCCTGAGGGTGAAGATGTTGATTTAGGTGACCCCTTGTGAAAAAAGTGGTGTACCAGGAATGTTTTGTGTCAGTGGTTTCGGAAACGGGATTAGATTTATGATGTGTCGACCGTCCCAACCTTACATGTGCAACCACGGTACCCCTTTATGGCACGGTGCTTTGTTGATTACTTTGGTCGGTGCTAGCAAAGAGGCCACGTTACTAGCGGCGGGAGTGATATGTGGTCACTCTCGTGACAGGGTCGTACCAGGTAGGTCGACTATGCCGTTTTTACGTGTTCCGGGCACACCGTTGGTCCCCGCATGGACGATACGGTCTAGAGTCGGTGCTCGTAAGATGTACATCATGTGGGCTGTGTACCAATCGAGTGGACTCTTTGTCTAGTGTCGTCAGGGAAAGGCAATGATCGGGTACTTACCTCGGGTATGTTATATATCGCGAGTCATGGATGACACGAAAGTTTCCCGGATCTCGTGGGTACATCATACAACCTTTGTAGAGTGTAAAACTATTGGAATAGCTGTGTCCACAGTTAAGGACAGTTGGGTAATCGTGCTTTAAAAAAGTCCAGTCGTTTCCGCATAAACCAAGAGTGTGTGTGTGTGTGTGTGTAAAAAGGTGTTATCTGAGAAAGATGATATGACAAGTTTGGTGACTTGGCATATAGGGTGAACCTGTGGTGTTCAACCCTCAACTGATATGTTGATATTTGTTACGTGTTCTTATGTTTGCCATCTAGCTTATGATGCATATCCATACAAGTACTTGACCATGTTCATTTTTGATTAAAACTTGCTTTCCTCAAAGTCTGCAATTACTTTATTATCGTACCAACTATATTATCCACATCATGGGCTGTTTGTGGGTACATTCAAAGTACTCATTGGCTTGCCACTGGTTATGTTATTGACTAGACATGGAGGAACCGGAGTTTGGAGAAGAAATCGTCATCGGAGAGGGACACGCAAACTAGGACGCTTCCCAGTCAGAATGCATGTTGGTGAAGGCTAATGGCATGGGCTCCCATTTATTACCAAGATTTCCGCTAGTAGTTGTATCGGTGTGATTGACCTTAGAGGCCCTACCTATGTGAGACTTGACTACGGTGGTCATTTGTTGTATCAAACGGTATGTTTGGATGTAACACTATAGGCATCAGATACTTTGCCGTCTGCCTTGGCTCACGGCAAAGGCCTTTGCCATCCGTCTACAAACGACAAACTGGAGGCCAAAGAAAAATCTGGTGAAGGGCGTCTTTGTCGTGTTCATTGGGTCTGCTGACGGCAAAAGATCTTTGTCGTGAGGGGGCAGACGACAAAGAATATGGGACAACACATCCGCGGGCACCTCTGTCAAGTGATAACGACAGCCTGCTCGGCCCACAGATTCTTTGTCGTCTGCCCTACCCTCCTTTGCCGTCTCCCATGCTTGTGGGTTGAAGGCAAAGGGTGGCACCCAACCTCTTTCATTGGAGCCTTTGCCGTCTGCCCTAGAGCCGTGTGCCATGTATGTGGGTAGACGGCAAAGGGGGCACCCAGTTTGCTTCAGCACGGGCAGTTTGGGCCCTTTGCCGTCTGCTATAGCCCCTTTGCCGTCGGTGGGCAGACGGCAAAGGCTCCAAACTAACCCTGTTTATTTTATTTTATATAATATCCAGCAAGTTTAACACAAAATCAGGTATATATATATATATATATATATATATGACAGTTTCATCCATAATACATAATATATATTTGAAAGTTCCAACCATAATCCATAATACATAATATATTTCACACAAACTGCCCCATACTCACAACCATATTAAAATAAATTTCATCCATAATACATACATATTATGCAAGTTTCATCCGTACCAAACCATATATTACACTAGTTTCATCCAAACATACAAAGTTTCATCTCCATATACTACAATAGTTCAATCCAAGCTTTTGTGAAGCCATTTTAGAAGAAACCATATTGAAGGACTCCATCAATATAATCCAAGCTTCCATGAAGTGAATGTAATCTGCAAAATGGGAAATAAGTAAGTTAGAAGAAGAAGACTAGATGAAGAAGAGAAGTATAGGTCATTTTAGAGCTAATTTAGCTTACTACATCATTAGGACGAAACTAAGCTAAGTATATGTCATTTTGGAGCTACTTAGATAAAAATAGGTCATTTTGTTGCTAACTATGCTTATTAAGCCATTTTAGAGCTAGCTAAGCTAATTATAGGCCATTTAATAGCTAAGTTAGGGGAATATGTCATCTTGGAGCTACGTAAGCATATTATGTCATTTACGAGAGAACTTAGCTAAGTATAGGTCATTTTTCATTAAATAGGCCATTTTGGAGCTAACTAAGCTAATTATGTCATTTAGGTGGTAGACAAGCTAAGTATAGGTCATTCTGGAGCTAACTTGGGTAAAATTTTTCAATTTGATGCTAACTACCATTTTGGAGCTAGCTAAGCTAATTATAGGCCATTCTAGAACTAAGTTAGGGGAAATAGGTCATGTGGGATCTACGTAAGCCTTATTATGTCATTTAGGAGAGAACTTAGCTAAGTATAGGTCATTTTTTTTATTAAATAGGCCATTTTGGAGCTAACTAAGCTAATTATGTCATTTAGGTGGAAGCCAAGCTAAGTATAGGTCATTCTAGAGCTAACTTGGGTAAAATTTGTCATTTTGGAGCTAACTATGCTTATTAACCATTTTGGAGCTAGCTAAGCTAATCATAAGCCATTTAATAGCCAAGTTAGGGGAATAGGTCATCTTGGAGCTACGCAAGCCTTATTATGTCCTTTAGGAGAGAACTTAGCTAAGTATATGGCATTTTTTTATTAAATTGGCCATTTTAGAGCTAACTAAGCTAATTATGTCATTTAGGTGGAAGCCAAGCTAAGTATATGTCATTGTGGAGCTAACTTGGGTAAAATTTGTCATTTTGGAGCAAGCTATGCTTATTAAGCCATTTTGAATCTAGCTAAGCTAATTATAGGCCATTTAATAGCTAAGTTTGGGGGAATAGGTCATCTTGGAGCTACGTAAGACTTATTATGTAATTTAGGAGAGAACTTGGCTAAGTATAAGTCATTTTTTATTAAATAGGCAATTTTCTAGCTAACTAAGCTAATTATGTCATTTAGGTGGAAGCCAAGCTAAGTATTTGCCATTGTGGAGCTAACTTGGGTAAAATTTCTCATTTTCAAGCTAACTATGCTTATTAAGCCATTTTGGAGCTAGCTAAGCTAATTATAGGCCATTTTATAGCTAAGTAAGGGGGAATAGGTCATCTTGGATCTACGTAAGCCTTATTATGTCATTTAGGAGAGAACTTAGCTAAGTACAGGTCATTTTTTATGAAATAGACCATTTTGGAGCTAACTAAGCTAATTATGTCATTTAGGTGGAAGCCAAGCTAAGTATAGGTCATTTTGGAGCTAACTTGGGTAAAATTTGTCATTCTGGAGCTAACTATGCTTATTAAGCCATTTTGGAGCTAGCTAAGCTAATTATAGGCCATTTTAGAGCTAACTATGCTTATTAAGCCATTTTGGAGCTAGCTAAGCTAAGTATATGTTATTCTAGAACTAACTTGGGTAAAATATGTCATTTTGGAGCTAAGGTAAGGTACGTAAAGGCCATTATGCGGTTGTTAAGCAAAACACTAGAAAAAACATACCATTATTGTCATCACGACGATGAAGCATGGTGGCTATTCCTTGTTTCACCTGGAGAAGGCTGCCCTGGCGAAGGCTCCACTTTAGAAGGGTCGTGCAATGCGTTTCGGAAGATATTCCGCACCAAACATCGTTTGCAATGTGTCGTTAGCATGATGACACTCTTGAGATCACTGCATTGAAATGAAACTCACCGTCCACGCCATGTTAATGTCTCGCATCGCCGGAGGGACGTGGCCGATCTTCTTGCACATAGAGTGTACATTTGGTTTCGACAAGTCAAACTTTTTAGTTATTAATGAAACGAACATTAAAATGCAAGATTTGACAAAATATGAAGAAGAAACTTACCACAAAGAGCTCGTACATGGCTATGTTAGACGCATCATTCTGTGCCCTCTCCGCCTCCACTAACGCAACCGTCCTCTCCCCCAACTCCTTCATCTCCTTATCCTTCTCCGCCAAAAGCGCCTGCATTGCCTCTCTCTTTCAGAATAGCAGCCTGCAACACAACTCATTGTTAGCACTGTAATCATATTGGTTCGCACGCATGACGTAATGCGGAAAGATACTTGAGTCCATTAAACTAACCTTGATGGCGAGCTCGACTTGCCAGGGATGAGGTGTTATCTCAGGACAGGAGCTTGTTTGGCGTGCCTTTATCCGCTGGAGAGTGCTAGGACAACGTATAAGGCCGTCTCCAAGGGAGATCGAGCCATGGGGCCTCCCGTTGCCAGCTATCATCACCAGCTCTTGATCAATAGGCCCCTGGCTCGGGTTAAAGTCCTCCCATTTCCTCGCCTTCCGTGATCTCTGTACTTCACGAGCTTGTTGTGGGGACCCCGACTTACGAGTCGAGATCACCGTGCTCAGTGATCCCAGAGATCAATGCTAACCGAACACAGATACCGAATAAAAAGAGTCTTGCATCCAAGTATCGATTATGACAACACATGACCGAATGGTCAAGTTCACAAACAGGGCCTAAGGTCAAATCATACTAATACATCTAATGGTGGAAAGCATAGTGGCTAAGCGGGTGCCCATGCCATCAAGCCTACACCGACAGGCATTTTGACTCGGAAGCGTCCTAGTTCACAGGGGCGTCTCCGAAGACGTACTCATCTCCAAACTCTGGTCCCTCCATGTCTGGTCAATAACATAACCAGTGGCAAGCCAATGAGTACTTTGAATGTACTCGTAAACAGCCCATGACATGAACAATGAAAGTGAAGGATAACAATAACATGCATCTTTGGTGGAATTAATCTTGGTGGAATGATCATGAATATGCATCAAGTTAAAGAATTACTTTTGAAGAACAGGTTACATCTATCAATATATCTGTTGAGGGCGGAACCATCCGGGCTCACCCTATATGCCAAGTCACCAAACTTGGTCATAAATTACTCTCATAACAACTCCTTTTTCAACACAACTCTCACACACTTGGTTTATGCGGAAACAACTGGACGTAGTTTAAGCAGGATTACCCAACCGTCCTTGACCGTGGACACGACTATTCGAATAGTTTTACACCGTGCAGATGTATTACGCTGGATCCACGAGATCTGGGAAACTTCCGTGTCAACCACGACTCGCGGTATATAACATACCCGAGGTAAGTACCCGATCAACGCCTGTCCTCTAACGATACTAGACAAAGAGGTCGACTCGATTGGTACCCAGCCCACATGTTGTACGTCTTACGAGCACCCACTCTGGACAGTAACAACTATGCGGGGACCAACTGTGTGCCTGGAACTCATAAAAATGGCATAGTCGTCCTACCTGGCATGACCCCATCACGAGAGTGACCACACATAACTCCCGCCACTAGTAATGTGGCTCTTTGCTAGCACCGACCAGATTAATCAACATAGCCCCGTCCCATAAGCGGTAACATGGTCGTACTAGTAAGGTCGGGACGGTCGACACATCATAAATCTATTCCTATTTCCGAAACCGTACTCACTCAAAATTCTTGGTGCACCACTTCACCAAAAGTGGCCACCTAACTCATCATCACCCTCAGGCATTAGTGGCACCCGGCGGGGTTTTTGATAAACTCTTGAATTATACCAACAACATGCTCATGTTATTATACTAGTATTACTTGTCAACATGATGATAGCGTGATCCTCAAGAGGGGTAGGATCAAGCTCAATGCATGTGCTCCGTAGGAGCCACCCATAATATCACATCGAATGATTTACCGACACTTATGATTATATGCAACGGAAAAATACTTGTCATGGTCAAAGGGTTGCTTGCCTTGGTCAGCTAGGTATCCGGGGTCTTCGAGGTCTTCCGCTCAGATTCCCTCGTCACACGGGTTTTTTGTCGTCGGTCAAAGAATAAATAAGAAATAGTTCACACAGAAACATATCACAAAGCTATTTTAAAAATGTTCTTTATTACTGATAAATCATAGTTATCTTTCTGAAAAATATTTGCCTCAATTTTTCATGAAGGAACATTTTTAAAATTAACCAAACAGAAGCAAAACTATTCCAATTTAGTCCTTTTTAATATTGCAAACAGAATAGTTGTTTGAAAAATTCATCCAATCATCTCGTTAAATACTTCATATTTTAGAAGAATAATAGTGGATAAATTATATTTTTACACTAGGTAAATATTTTCATAAAAATCTTTGAAATCAGATTTTTAAAAATAAAGAAAACTGGCCAAGTCCGTGTCCTGGCTCGGCCTGGAACTGGGCTGGCCCATGGCCAGCCGACAGCCTTCCCAGGCTTGCACGCCGTCAGGTTTGAACCTGACGTGCGGGGCCCTACGATCAGCGGCTGCGGGCAGCGCGGGGGAGGAGGCTCGGCCACCAACAGGTGGCGCACACCTATCGGGGTTGTCTCCTACATCTGGCCAGAGAGGAGGAGAAGCACGCCGGCGCGGCTGCCGACGTTCTCAAGCCCCAACAAGGTCATGAATGGATTCAACATGACGTCGGCTACCTGCTGGTGGTCGGAACAGCAACAGAGAGGCAGGGGTTCGCGAGCGACGAGAAGGCCGCGACGGAAGACTTTCAGGAGGTGGTCGAGGAGGTAGCTAGGGGCACGGAAATGCTCGGGCGAGTTGGGGGAAAGCTTCCTGGGGTTGAGGGGATCAGTTTGGTGGGACGAGGGGTGCAGGAGCCGTCGTGTAGACGGAGATTGACCAGAGCTCCGAGGCGGAGGGGCCTCGGTCGATCTCGAGCACCGGGGCTCTGCTAGCTTGCTGGGGTGTCTAGGGAGGTGCTAGTGGTCGTGGTGAAGCTATCTGAGGGGTGCAGGAGCGAAGGGGAGGGCTATATGTAGGCCCGCGACGGTGAGCCGATTCAGGAGCGTCGGTGACTCACCGTGGTGCGCATGGGGGTGCAGAGGGGGGCTCGGGTCGAAACCACGGTCTCACGACATGGTTTTGTACTGCCAGAATCATCTGCTACAGAGGGAGAGAGGGAGGAGTCGAGCATCCGTGGCCGCGCAACCTTGGCCGGTTCTCGTGGGCGCGGGCACGCGTCGCACGAGCTCTAGCACGGGAGAGGAGGCCCCCTGATGGTTGCTTGACGCAGAGGGGTTGTCGGGGAAGAGGTTGGACACCTCGGGGGAGGCTGGAACTGGCCGAGAGCGTCGCCGCCACCACGGTGGCTTCCTGTAGCGCGCCCGGAGCACATTTTTGGCATGCCACGTCATGCTGGTGCGCTCTAAGGCACTTTGGATGTGTCTAGCATGTCCTGTCACTGGCTAGTCCTAGAACTGGCTGAGAGCTTCGGCTGGTCAAGGGAGACAATAAATACTGGTGCTGTGAGCATTGAACTGAAGATCAAATTGGGGTTTTTGGCCTTTCCACTTTGAACCAGTGAGGGGCCAATTGACTAAGGTTAGGTATAGATACTGGCGACCTAATCTATGAGTTTGGAGTAAAGGGGTTGGGTTTAGCTGTGGCTAAGAGGGCTTTTTCCAATCTGTCAGAAGGTGCTCGATAGTGGTTTGAGGGGGTTGCACCCCACCACTAGTGCTACAACTTAACAGGTTTGGGTTTGGTGCTAGAACATGGGGTTTCACCAAGTTTGAGCCCCATTGGACAAGTTTAGCTTTGTAAACTTGAAAAGACCACTATATGACCAGATCTGTCCCTTCCAAAGAGAGTGTGGGCAAACTAAGTCCCACTAATCTCATTTGTGGTGTGGAACCCTCGTTTGAGGTGTTAGGCACTCCTACAAAGTTTCAGCATCATTGGAAAAACTTTGCTATGTAGAGTTGCTCTAACTCCAATCTGGACAGAAGGGGTTTTGGGTTATTTGGGGTTATTTGGGGTCCTTAATCAGCTTGGATCAAGGTGAAACTTTATGTGGACACCAAATATGGCTTAGGCATACCACTGGAATTTTCTAAGATTTTATTGAGAATATTTCCTTTGGAAATATTTCGAAAGGTCGAAACAGATAGAAATGGTTTTCAGGGTTTTATTCAAATAATAATAATATAAAATAGGGTTAAAAATCTTATTTATGGAAAATATATGTCCTTTCGATTATCTCCAACTTTAATCAGATTTTTCTATGGCAGAAAACTATTTTTCCTTGCAGGAATACCAATTCTGGCCTGAGAAATGGACATGAAATTTAATTAGGAAAACTGTTATAAAAATAATTATTTGTGGTTTTGGAATATAAATATAAGTTAAAATTAGATCACCAACTTTGGGTAGAAACACTCCTTGCCACCAAAGGCATGTAGTGAAATCCCAAAGTAGGGTTTTTATCTTGACCAAAAACAAGTAAGGGTTTTTAGAAATAATTCAATATTGTGAAATGGGGTTTTTATCATCACATGATCATACATACAAGCATACATTGACAATCATGGCACTCACATCATTATGTTTGAAAAAGTTTTAACATGCTCAGATTTTTGCATTACACAAAATGTGGTAGTTAAAACTGGGTGTGACAGACCTATCCCCCTTACAAGAGTCTCGTCCCCGAGATTCCTAAGCTAGGTGCTAAAAAGGTCCGGAAACTCAGAGCGGAGATAGTCTTTACGCTCCCATGTTGCTTGAGCTTCGGTGTGGTTGCTCCATTGAACCTTGAAATACTTGATGGTGTGGCTTCTGGTGCAACGCTGAGCTTCATCCAGAATGTGGATCGGCCTCTCGCGGTAGGTGAGATCAGGCTGAAGGTCAATGTCCTTCTAAGGATCGGGACAATTTGGTGCTTGAAGGAACTTCCGAAGTTGTGACATGTGCAAGACGTTATGCACACCCGAAAGTTCCGGAGGTAGCTCTAACTGATAAGCAATTTCTCCACGCCTTGCCGTGATCTTAAAAGGTCCAATGAACCTTGAAGCGAGTTTCCCTTTAACATGGAAACGCTTGGTTCCCTTGAGAGGTGTGACTCAGAGGTACACATGGTCTTCAAGGTTAAACTCCATTTCCCTACGGCGAGAATCTGCATAGCTCTTTTGCCGTGACTTGGCTGCCTTTAGATTCTCTCGGATGAGTTGCACCTTCTCTTCTGCCTTGTGCAAAACTTCTCGCCTGAAAATCAGCCCTTCTCCAGTTTTGGACCAGTTGAGCGGGGTGCGGCACTTTCATCCATACAATATTTAAAATGGGTCCATTTGGAGACTGGACTGGTAGTTGTTGTTGTATGAAAACTCAGTGAATGACAGACAGTCTTCCAATTTGGCACCATGTGCCAAGACACAAGCGTGGAGCATATCCTCAAGTATCTGATTTACTCTTTCCGTTTGTCCGCCCATCTGCGGGAGGAAAGCAGGGCTGAAAGAGATCTTGGTACCAAGGGCTTCTTGGAACTTCTTCCAACATCTTGAGGTGAAGTGCGTGCCTCGGTCAGATACAATCTCCTTGGGAACTCCGTGAAGGCTTACAATACGCTCAATACAGAGACTAGCCAACTTGTTCCCATCATAAGTGGTGTTGACAGGGATGAAATGGGCCACCTTGGTCAGATGGTCGACAATGACCCTTATAGAGTCATGGCCTCGGCAAGACCTTGGTAAGCCGGTAACAAAGTCCATGCCTATCTTGTCCCACTTCCATTCTGGCACCTGGAGAGGTTGTAGCAGTCCTGCAGGTCGCTGATGCTCAGCCTTGACTCGTTGGCACACGTCGCACTTGGCAACAAAAGATGCTATTTCTCTCTTCATTCCATGCCACCAGAATCTTTCTCAGAGATCTTGATACATTTTGGTACCACCGGGATGAATAGAGTAGGGTGTATCATGTGCTTCCTGTAGGATCAAGTCCTTGAGTTTAGCCTTGTTGGGTACGCATAAACGTTTCCCAAACCACACTACTCCTTGTTCATCCACCAAGAATCCTGGGGCTTTGCCTTCTTGAATCTTCTTCTTGATGCCTTCAATTCTCTTATGACCCTTCTGGGCTTCCTTGATATCATCCTCCGGCGTTGGTTTGACTTTGAGGTTAGCTAGGAATACTGATTCTACTAGCTCCAACCCAAAGTTCTCTAGTTCTTCATACAAGGCAGGTTGCCTTTCCTTGAGCATGACGTTCAAGGTGCTGGTCTTCCGGCTTAAGGCATCAACCACTATATTGGCCTTACCGGGGTGATATTGAATGATGAGGTCATAGTCTTTAATTAACTCCAACCATCTTCGTTGCCTCATATTCCATTCTCTTTGGGTGAAAATATACTTCACACTTTTGTGGTGAGTGTATATTTCACATCGCTTTCCCAGAAGGTAATGTCGCCACGTCTTCAGGGCATGCACTACCACTGCCAACTCGAGTTCATGGGTGGCATAGTTCTCCTCATGCGGGCGCAGTTGTCGTGATAGATATGCCACTACTCTGCCATCCTGCATTAGAACCCCACCGAGCCCGGTCCTGGAGGCATCACAATATATCACAAACTCCTTGCTGATATCTGGAGTGGCTAATACCGGTGCAGTAGTTAATCTCTTCTTCAATTCTTGGAGGCTCGCTTCACATTCCGGTGTCCATTCGAACTTCTTGCCTTTATTCAAGAGCTGAGTCATAGGTCGAGCGATGCGGGACAATCCTTCTTTGAACTTCCGGTAACATCCCGCGAGTCCGAGGAAGCTCCTGACTTCCTTCACATTAATTGGCGATTCCCAGTTGGTTACCATAGTAATCTTGGACGGATCAACTGCCAATCCACTAGCCGTCATGGTATGACCCAAGAATCCAACTTCGTTTAGCCAAAATTGGCACTTGCTGAACTTGGCATGAAGTTGGTGCTCTCGAAGCTTCTCCAACACTAACCTCAAGTGTTGCTCATGCTCTTCTACGGACTTGGAAATGATTAATATGTCATCGATGAATACGACGACAAACTTGTCCAGGTATTCCATGAAGACCTTGTTCATGAGGTACATGAAGTTAGCTGGGGCATTAGTCAATCCAAAACACAAGATAGTGCATTCGTACAGACCGTACTGGGTCACGAACGCAGTCTTGGGTATGTCTTCGGGTCGGATCTTCAATTGGTAGTATCCAGATCGGAGGTCGATCTTGGAGAATACCTTAGCCCCATTTAGCTGATCAAACAAGTCTTCAATCTTGGGAAGTGGATACTTGTTCTTAATCGTGACCTCATTGAGAGAACGGTAATAGACGCAGAGTCTTATAGTCCCATCCTTCTTGGACACAAAGAGAACAGGTGATCCCCAAGGGGACGCACTCGGATGAATAAACCCTTTCCTGAGTTGCTCATCCAGCTGCTTCTTTAATTCTGCCAGCTCTTCGGATCCCATCCTGTAAGGTTTCTTATAGATAGTCCTTGATCTTGGCATGAGCTCAATTATGAACTCGATGTCTCGGTCAGGAGGCACTCTCGGCAGCTCATCAGGAAAGGCGTCTGGGTTCTTACAGACTATTGGCACTTGATCGAGTTCTACCTCTGACAGGCTATTAACTCGTGGTACTCGAGCGGGTACTGGCTCAGAGACATACTTGACTTTGACCCCTTGGTTGCTTGTCATGGTAATGGCGCTGTTGGCACAGTCCAAAATGCTTTGATGCTTGTCGAACCAATCCATGCCGAGAATTACTTCTAGGCCTTGCGACTTAATCACAATGAGATCCATTGAGAAGCTCATCCCATTAAGAACTACTGCGACCTTTCTACACCCTAGGTTGGTCTTCAATTCTCCTCCCGGGGTTTGAATTGCCATTTGCCCGCGAAGCAGGGTAGGTTTTAAACCACATTTTCCCGCAAATCTTTGTGTAACAAAAGAATGTGAAGCACCACAATCAAACAATACTATTGCTGGGGTGGAGTTGACGAGGAACGTACCCAGAATGCAGTCCGGGTCTTCCTGTGCCTCTTCTACGGAGATGGGATTAATCCGCCCCCTGCTATGATACTGCTGATTGCGGGGAGACTGATTCTTGCCTAGTGCCCCTTGACCTTGATTTGGCGCATTGGGGAGCGGTGCATCGGGCTTCTTATTGGGGCACTGCCTGGAATAATGCCATGTTTGTCCACATCCAAAATAGGTAACTTGCGCTGGGATATTGGTCTTGACTCCACTGTTGTTCGGCAAATTGATTGCTGGCTTGGTGTTGACTTGCTGCTCAGGTTGGTAGTTCTGGCGAAATGTTGGATACTTATATTGTTGCTGCTGATAGTTGGGTCTTGCTGGAGCTGGCTGCCATGGGCGTGGCTTCGGGTTACTTGGTCCTCCACGACCCATTAGCTTGCACTTACGGGTGTCGTCCATAGAATGACACTTGTCTTCCAATATAAGGGCCTTATTAACCAGATCGCTGAAGGTCCGGCATTCACAAACAACCAGCTGATACTGGAGTGACTGTTGTATTCCTTCCATAAAGCGTTCCACTTTTGCGGCCTAAGTGTTGACGTCCTCAGGTGCGTACTTTGATAGGAGGTTGAACTTCTGCAAATACTCCTTAACGGATCCACTGCCTTGCCTTAAGGCTCACAATTCTCACTTCTTAATGGTCATCATTCAAGGAGGAATGTGAGCAGCGCGGAATCCATCTTTGAACATAGCCCAAGTGATGACTTGTCCTGCTCGCATGATCTAAAATCCATCCCACCAAGCTCTAGTTGTGCCACCGAGACAGTGAGAAGCATAGAGTACCTTCTCATTATCATCAGTGCATTTGACCAGCGCGAGGAGGTCTTCGATAGTACGGACCCAGTCATCGGCATCCAATGGTTTGAGTTGTCTATGTGAATATGCATGGCGTAGTTCACATGAACTCAGAGAGAGTAGAGAGACCATTGCCATTCCCGTTCTGCGGCGGGTTGTTTACCAAGTTTGAGCCAGCTGCTGAATAGCGGCATTGTTGGCTTGACATTCCTCTCAAAGAGCTTGAAGGAACTGGGCCATAATCAAGCTCTCGGGAGGAGGCGGTGGTGGCGGAACATCGTCTCGTTGCCCGTGGTGATCTCCAGCTTGAGCTTCCCCTACAGTTCCCTGCTGCTGACCTGAAGAGGCAGAGCCGGGGTTGCCGAAGGTGCTGTTGTGAGTAGCATTCACCATCCTGTCAGGGGAGTAGACAGGTCAATTTTGCCGAACTGGCGGAATCATAAGGGATGATGCTCTAGTAAAGAGGGGGTCTGGTGTTGTGCTAGTGTGGAAATTTTTAAGTCAATGGTTTTAAAAGAACTAATGCATTAGATTAAACAGGAGATGCAGTCGCTCACAAGCTGCCTAAGGAAGAATGCGACTTGCACCCAGCATAATCACACAACACTAGTGGTTCACTGAACCGATACATGAACTCCTATGCTCGGGGAGTAATTCCTAATTGCCTACGCCACTAGTTCTAACTGGCAGACTGCGCGGTCTCATAAGTGGGTTCTGCGGGATCTTCGTCTTCATCTTCATCTTCATCAGTGCTTCCCTTCTTTGAAGGAGTAGGGGAAGGAAGCGGACCATCACGGCGTCTCTTGGTTGGCGAGGTAGCGAAAAGTTCGGTGTACTCTTCCGTGGTCAGGCGACGACTCTGAAGAGGAGTGGCCAGAAGCGGTGGTATTCCTCCTCGAAAAGCAAAGCCAGGTGGTCCTACGGGTGCTCCATCCTTCTTCACCTTGCGGTTCTTCATCTTCTCCATGCGAAGCAGATCCTTGACTTGGTGCAGCTCTTGGCGAATCCTCGTTGACTCTTTGATCAAAAGGTGTGTCAAAGTGTCGGAGGAGAGACTGAAGTAGGTCTGAATCCTCAGTGGCATCCCGTCCTCGGAAGATGAATTGAGTGTCCAACTCCCGTCTACCCCATCCTTAACAAAGGGTAGGTGACGAGTAGCTAGCTCGTCAGCCATCTCGGGAAGGATGTCATGGAGTCGCACAAGTGCCTCTCGTGTTGCGGTCTCCACTGCCAACATCAGATCCTCCATCTATGGTCCCTCAAAGAACCAGCTAGTCGGGGAGTCGTTAGCCTTCACTATCACATCCACGTGATATTCCTTGGTGTCGGCGTTGACCCAGTGCTCATGGTAAAGGAAGATGGGCGTGCGGCGTACTTGACACTTCTCGAGGCTATCGCTCAAAAGTAGAGGAAAGCCTGTCTCATGAAGCATCTCAGGTACGATGGCCATCTACAAGATGTAGAGGAGAGGGTTAGAAAGTTTTTAGTGGGTGCAGAATCTCAGGCTAAGGTCTATGTGCACTAATCGTTTCAGCTATCCTCCATGCTACCTAAGGCTTCCCATAGTCAGGATGGCTCTGATACGAGCTCTATGGGGACCCCGAGTTACGAGTCGAGATCACCGTGCTCAGCGATCCCAGAGATCAATGCTCACTGAACACAGATACTGAATAAAAAGATTGTTACATCCATGTACCGATTATTACAACACATGACCGAATGGTCAAGTTCACAAACAGGGCTTATGGACAAATCATACTGATACATCTAATGGCGGAAAGCATAGGGGCTAAGCGGGTGCCCATGCCATCAAGCCTACACCGACACACATTCTCACTCGGAAGCATCCTAGTTCACAGGGGCGTCTCCTAAGATGTACTCATCTCCAAACTTTGGTCCCTCAATGTATGGTCAATAACATAACGAGTGGCAAGCCAATGAGTACTTTGAATGTACTCGCAAACAGCCCACGACATGAACAATGAAAGTGAAGGATAACAATAACATGCATCTTTGGTGGAATTCATCTTGGTGGAATGAACATGAATATGCATCAAGTTAAAGAATTACTTTTGAAGAACAGGTTACATATATCAATATATCTGTCGAGGGCGGAACCATCCGGGCTCACCCTATATTCCAAGTCACCAAACATGGTCATATCATTACTCTCATAACAACTCCTTTTTCAACACAACTCTCACACACTTGGTTTATGCGGAAACAACTTAGTCATGGTCAAAGGGCTGCTTGCCTTGGTCAGCTAGGTATCCGGGGTCTTCGAGGTCTTCCGCTTCGATTCCGTCGTCACACGGGTTTTCTTCCATCGATAAAAGAATAAATAAGAAATAGCTCACACAGAAACATATCACAAAGCTTTTTTAAAAATGTTCTTTATTACTGATAAATCTTAGTTATCTTTCTGAAAATTATTTGCCTCAATTTTTCATGAAGGAACATTTTTAAAATTAACCAAACATAAGCAAAACAATTCCAATTTAGTCCTTTTTAATATTGCAATAGGAATAGTTGTTTGAAAAATTCATCCAATCATCTAATTAAATACTTCATATTTTTATAAGAATAGTAGTGGAAAAATTATATTTTTACACTGGGTAAATATTTTTATAAAAATCTTTGAAATCAGATTTTTAAAAATAAAGTAAAACTGGCCAAGTCCCTGGCCTGACATCCTGCCCAGGCGCGCGCGCCGTCAGGTTTGAACCTAACGTGCGGGGCCCTGCGGTCAGCGGCTGCGGGCAGCGCGGGGGAGGAGGCTGGGCCAGTGGCAAGTGGGGCACACCTATAAGTGTCGTCTCGTACCTCTAGCCAGAGAGGAGGAGGAGCATGCCGGCGTGGCTGCCGACGTTCTCAAGCCTCAACAAGGACATGAATGGATTCTGCATGATGTCGCCTACCTGCTGGTGGTCTGAACAACGACGGAGAGGCAGGGGTTCGCCGGTGACGAGAAGGCCGCGTCGGAGGAGTTTCGGGAGGTGGTTGAGGAGGTAGCTAGGGGCACGGAAATGCTTAGGCGAGTTGGGGTAAAGCTTCCTAGGGTTGAGCGGATCAGTTTGGTGGGTCGAGGGGTGCATGAGCCGTCGTGTAGCCGGATATCGATTGGAGCTCCGAGGCGGAGGGGCCGCTGTCGATCTCAAGCACAGGGGCTCTGCTAGCTTGCTTGGGGTGGCTAGGGAGGTGCTAGTGGTCATGGTGAGGGGTGCAATAGCGTGGGGAGGGATCTATATAGGCCCGCGACGGTTAGCCGATTCGGGAGCGCCGGTGACTCACCATGGTGCGCATGGGGGGTGCATAGAGGGGTTGGGTCGAAACCACGGTCTCAAGACATGGTTTTGGACTACGAGAACAATCTGCTACAGAGGGAGAGAGGGAGGAGTCGAGCATCCGTGGCCGCGCAACCTTGGCCGGTTCTGGTGCACGCGGGCACGCGTCGCACGAGCTCTAGCGCGGGAGAGGAGGGGCCCTGATGGTTGCTCGACGTAGAGGGGTTGTCGGGGAAGAGGTTGGACACCTCGGGGGAGGCTGGAACTGGCCGAGAGCGTCGCCCCCACCTCGGTGGCTTCCTGTAGCGCGCCCAGAGCATAGTTTTGGCATGGCACGGCATGCCGGTGCACTTTGACGCACTTTGGACATGTCTAGCATGTCCTGGCACTGGTTGGGAGTGTGGCTAGCCGTTTGGCTCTCGTGGGAGGTTCGACTGGTCAAGGGAGACAAGAAATACTGGTGCTGTTAACCTTGAACTGAAGCTTAAATTGGGGTTTTTGGCCTTACCACTTTGAACCAGTGAGGGGCCAGGTGACTGGGGTTAGGTATAGATACTGGCCACCTAATCTATGAGTTTGGAGTAAAGGGGTTGGGTTTAGCTATGGCTAAGAGGGCTTTTTCCTATCTGTCAGAAGGTTCTCGACAGTGGTTTGAGGGGGTTGCACCCCACCACTGGTGCTGCAACTTATCAGGTTTGGTGCTAAAACATGGGGTTTCACTAAGTTTGAGCCCCATTGGACAAATTTAGCTTTGTAAACTTAAAAACACCACTATATGACCAGATCTGTCCCTTCCAAAGAGAGTGTGGGCAAACTAAGTCCCACAAATCTCATTTTTGGTGTCGAACTCTCATTTGAGGTGTTAGGCACTCCTGCAAAGTTTCAGCATCATTAGACAAACTGTGCTATGTAGAGTTGCTCTAACTTCAAGCTGGACAGAAGGGGTTTAGGGTTATTTGGGGTCCTTAATCACCTTGGATCAAGGTGAAACTTTATGTGGACACCAAATATGGTTTAGGGATACCACTGGAATTTTCTAGGATTTTATTGAGAATATTTCCTTTGGAAATATTTCAAAAGGTCAAAACAGACAGAAATGGTTTTGACGGTTTTATTCAAATAATAATAATATAAAATAGGGTTAAAAATCTTATGTATGGAAAATATATGTCCTTCTCATCATCTCCAAATTTAATCAGATTTTTCTAAGGCAGAAAAGTTTTTTTGCTTGTAGGAATACCAATTCTGGCCTGACAAATGGACATGCAATTTAATTAGGAAAACGTTTATAAAAATAATTACTTTCGTGGTTCTGGAATATAAATATTAGTTAAAATTAGATCACCAACTTTGGGTAGAAACACTGCTTGCCACCAAAGGCATGTAGTGCAATTCCAAAGTAGGGTTTTTATCTTGATCAAAAACAATTAAGGGTTTTTAGAAATAATTCAATATTGTGAAATGGGGTTTTTATCATCACAGGATCACACATACAAGCATACATTGACAACCATGGAACTAACATCATTAGTTTTGAAAAAGTTTTAACAAGCTCAGATTTTTGCATTACAGAGAATGTGGTAGTAAAAACAGGGTGTGACACTTGTGGTGGGAGGAGATGTTGGTGAAGTTTTCTGGATGCTCGAGTTCGGACTCAGAGAATGCCTTGACCTTCGTGTATGAGGCAGTATGGGCCATCACATAGAGGTCGTACATTTGTGGCACCTCCGTCTTATTGTGACGGGCCTAAAAGAGAGAGACAGGAAAATTTATTAGTAAAGGGCTCAAGCTAGCATTAAGAATGAATTGCATGAGTCATGAAGCAAACCACATACCGAGTTCTCGCCAAATTGAATTAAGTTGACGCTCCTTTTATGGTGTGGCACACCAACCATTTTGCCACGCCTCTCCTTGGCGTTGTTGTGGCTGGCCTCCCACGTTTCGGAGCACCGGCGATCCACCAAGGCCTCCCAACAATCCATGTTATCCACACACCATCTCGGGAGCACCTAAGTTAATAAAGAGAAATTTGAGCGCAACGCATGAGAATCAAATCAAGGAAACTAACTACAAGGCCTTAATAATATTTAATTACCTTCATGTAATGCTCCTTCTCCATCTTAGAATCGCGGCACTTCGCCTTTTCCTTCCTAATACGCCGCGAGCCATAGTAGTCTCGAACAGCCTGCACCCGAGCCTCGTGCCGAAAATTTTGAAGTAGGCAGCGACATTCAGTTTCGATAACCTTTGCCGTGTCCTCCTCGTATCCCTCCTCACACCTGTAGAAGGTGTGCAAATGAGACAACACCGATTAGTACAATAACTAGCTATGGTTGATTTAAAATTGTGTAAAGGAGAAATTACCCAGAACTGTGTGATCACCATGTCGGCCCTCGTGTGGCACAAAACACCGTTGATCTCCACCTCCAGCGGGGCCGGGGCGCCCAAGTAGTGCTCCCAGGTCATTCCTACCTCTCGATCCCTACCGGGCAACGTAACAAACCCCGGGAAGTTTTGCCGACAAAGCACACCAAGGACGCTGATGGGCTTGCGGACACCCTTGGCAACAATCCAACCCTTGTAGTTTGACAAATTAAAGCCAAAACACTAGATATTTGAGAAAACAGGAGAGAAAAAGGTTAAATAAGAGTAATTTAACTTACTTGTCCCCATTTGGCTGAATCGACCACCTCTGCTCGCGGGTCGCCGGCACGAGCGGGAGCCCCAAACTACCATGCTGGTAGATGGGGGCCCCCTCACTCAGCTCCTCGTCACTATCAGCAAGGCCATTTGGCTCAAGCTGACCCAGATCACGCCAGGTATCGCACTGGGTATCTTGGGACGTACCCTCATCCTTGCCTTGCTTCGGAGTCGCCTGGAACGAAGCCTCTGGGACACGAGTCTCGTGGGTCGAAGGCTCGTCGACCTGAGCCTCGTGAATCGGAGACCATGTAGCCTCCACCTCAGACGAATCCACCCTAGCAGTCCTTTGCTCAGGTGAATCAGCTTGGGGTGGCTGCGAGGAAGGCGTGGCAGCCACCGCCCTACCTCTCCCGCTGCAACGTGTACCTTTAGTAGCTCTCGGCTTCGCGGGGGGGGTCGACCTCCTCTCACGGGGGCCGCGGGAGTCAAAGAAGTGGCCACTCAGTGCAGAGTAGAGAGCAACGCTCTCCGAAGAGGCGAGCAAGGAATGGAAGTACCCATGCCACCACCCGCCAACGAAGAAGGAGCCGCGGAGTGCTTTCGATCCTTTCCCACCATCTTTCAACACCTGCCATGACAAAGAGTAAATGAAATTAGTACAACATAAATACCAACATGAGTAATAAAATGTATATAATTTAAGTGTATCATCATCATAAATACCAACATGACTAATAAAAATTGAATACCTAACATGAACTCAAAATTATATATGCATATATAGTAATAGTTGAATACGTGACATGAACTAATAACAATCGTGCTCGTCTATATATGCTTCGGGGTCAATAAATGCATCATGATCATCACTATCATCAATAAATGCAGCATCATCTTCACTATCAGGAAGAACATGTGGAAGGCCACCATTATGTAATCGGTCAAGAAGTGACAGGTCATCCGCAACAGTAACGTCTTCTTCTTCCGGCTCTCCCTGTTTGGGCTCAGGGGTTAAGACGGATTCTATCTCGCTGTCTACTTCAATGTTCTGGGGTGAAGCAGATCATTCTTGAAACGTTTCTTGGAAGAATTCTCCTTCGTATGTGTCTGGGTTAATGTGAGGTTCGTAATCCTCTTCATTGAGGGTAGGTGGTCTAAAATGTGGCGGCACTTCATAAACGACATCCCAACCTTTCAGATTTGGATCAGTTTGGCAGGACCATGGTAGATAGAAAACTTGTGTCGCGTGTTGACCCGTAATATAGACATCGGGAACATCTAAGTGGGTGTTTTGGTTGATTTCGACTAGTCCTATATGTTCAGGAGTACTTCCAGTCTCTGTCGGCTCAAATCAATAACATTTGAAGACTATGACGGTCGGTGGGTTTTCACCATAGAATAGAAGGTCATAAATTGCTTCAACTCTTCCATAATACTCGGTACCTCCTTCACCGATAGCAGAGACAGAACAATTTGTAGTCTTGAGGTCGGGCATAGATAACTCTTTTCCAAAGGTACGAAAGGGATACCCATTGATGTTGTATTTGTTAAATTAATGTTCCTTATAGTCGAAACCATTAGCGACTTGTCTCAACTCGGCCTTCATAGACTCTGCATCAGCCTACAAGTTTAATACGAAAGAATGGATGCATTAGCCGCAAATTCGACCAAGAAATCAAATGGCCCATTAATGGTAATTAATTACCCTTTGTTTGAACCAAGAGATGAAACCGGGATAGTCGCCTCCATGCTTTGCGAGAAGCTCATACTCTTCGACGGAATCCTTTTTGATGACCGCACCATCCGAGAATTCGGCGACGTATCGACTATATCAAATATACAAGAATAAGAGGAGTTCAAAGGAATTAGAAGTTTCGGAACGATAATTTACCAAGAACTTACTCGATGTACAGCCGCACTTCTGTTAGGTTGGTGAAGATATACAATGAAATGGTCCACCATTCTTCGACATCCAACGATTTCCCTTTTGAAGCACCGGATGGTGCGAGCTTCCGTTTGAATAGGCTGAGCTTGGATCCACCTTTTTTAGGATCGCCATCATTGCACCGAGGCTTCGGGTTATGCAAATGATGATTTTTGGCTTCGTAGTGTGCTGTCACAAAGTTTGTCGCCTCCTCAGTATGAATGCCTCGGCCATGAATGCTTAAATTCTACGTTTATTTTTACATTTAGCTCGAAGCATCTTCTGCATCCTCTTAGTTGGGTAGCACCATCGATTTTGAACTGCCCCCCCCCCCAATCTTGCCTCGGTTCAGAGATGCAAAATCAAATGCTGCATTGGACTAATGAAGCCCCGTGGAAATATCTTTTCTAATTTGAAGATCAACTCCGCTGCCAACACTTCCATTTCATCTAGCACGTGAGGCGATAGTTCTTTCGCACAAAGAGAACGGAAGAAATAGCTCAGCTCAGCCAGTACTAGCCATTCATCCTCACGGATAAAGCCACGCAACATCATCGGCATTACCCGCTCAATCCATATGTGCCAATCATGATTCTTGAGACCAAATATTTCAAATTTCTCAAGACTCGCTCCCCTCTTTAGATTTGCAGCATACCTATCAGGGAGCATCAACCGCATTTTCACCCAGAATAGCATTTCCCTCATAGCTGGCCTTTCAAGATTGAACCATGCATTTGGCTTCGCTATGCTTTGCTTTCCTTTCGGTTGTCGCAAGTTTTGTAACGGTCTATCACATAGTGCCTCTTGGTCGATTCTAGCCTTAGGATTATCCTTTGACTTCCCCTCTATGCCGAACAATGTACCAAAAATGGCCTCCACAATATTCTTTTCAATGTGCTTCACGTCGATGTTGTGTGGGCAAAGGATGTCTTTGAAGTAAGGCAGTTCCCATAAACGTGACTTGTGATTCATGGCGTGTTTCGTATTATACCCTTTGAAGTACCCTGGACGCAAAGGATGAGGCTCGAGAGCGTTTAAGTGATCAAGGGTATGTTGGCATGTCAACGCAGCTGGTGCAGTGTTTTTGACAACTCTAACTTTGATGAAATTCTTCTTGCATGTCGAAGCAAGAAAACTTGCGACCAGCCTACACCCAACGGAACTGAAGAGCTGCCTTGCATGTGGTGCACGGGAACCTTCCACGCACACACCAGCCAGCGAATAGTGCAAACGCCGGATAATCACGCGTCGAGTACATGTACCACACATGCATTTTGAATTTTTTTTTGGTAGCGGCGTCGTATGTCTTGATCCCATTATCCCAAGCTTCTTGCAACTCATCCTTAAGCGGCTGCATGTACACATTCATATTCTTCCCCGGATAGTTGGACCCTGGTATTATCAACGTCAGGAAAATGTTCTTTGTTTTCATAATCTCTCAGGGTGGGATATTGAGTGGAATGACAAATACAGGCCAACAACTGTATTGTGTTGCTGACATACCATACAGATTGAACCCATCCGTGCTGATGCCAACTCTAGGATGCCTTGGATCTTCCGATTTATCCTTATGTAATGCATCGAAGTGCTTCCACGCAAAACCATTTGAAGTGTGTACCAGCATCTTGTTCCCATCCGCATCTAGTTCGGTTCCTTTGCCCAATTTGTGCCATGTCATCTATTTGGCCGTCTCTTCGACCATGAAAAGATGTTGAAGTCTTGGTACGTTTGGCAGATACCAAAGAACACTAATGGGGATTTTGGTCTAATTCTTCTCACCCATACCGTTGTCGACCACAATATACGTGGACGAATTGCAAATGGGGCAATAGTTCAAGGCCGCATACTCAAGCCAAAATAAGGCACATCCATTGTCATAGGCATGTATCTTCTCATAGGGCATCTTAAGTACACGGAGGATTCTCTCTGATTGGTACAGGTTTGCAGGCAATACATGGCCTTTGGGTAGAAAGCATCCAAATATCGTCATCACCGCGTCGTAGCATTCTCTGCCTAGGTTGAATTGAATCTCCAGAGCCATTACTTGCGCGATGGCATCCAACTGACAAAGCTCAGTGTGCTCGTGGGGAGGATGTTTTGAAGACTCCAACATTTCATAGAAGGCCTTTGTAGACTCCTCCATCTCATCATTCAAATCCCGAGCATCATCAAAGTCTTGCACCTTGTCATCGATCCCGGTACCATGCTCGTCGGTGCGACGACGAATCACCTTAGCTCTGGCACGTTGGTTAGACTCACCATGAAAAGGCCACACCGTATAATTAGGCGTAAAACCCCACTTCTGCAGGTGTTTACCCATTTCAAACTATGTCCTCTTTTTTGAGTTGTCCCAGTTGGGACAGGGGCACCATGTTTTTTGTTGGCCATTTGCAAAAGCGGCTCTCACAAACCCCCTGGTTTTTGTTAACCATTCATGGGTCATGTCTTTCTGACTAGGGGGACCAGTGTACATCCAAGCACGATCACTCATCTTGCCTAGCTACTTATGGGCACACAAGAAATAAATATATAATTCATCATCTATATTCATCCGCTAATCAAGTTTGTCAGTTTTTTACGTCCATACAACCTACATGCTAATAGGTAAAGATAGGTCATAATCCCACCCGAGTATGTGTAGATTGGGTTCGTTTTCCCATGCTCTACTCCAGATCCGACGCAGAATTTCGGCAACACCTCCCCGCTATTCTCCTGATATACGTCTCGGTAATAAGCAGAGAGGATGTGTACCTAGAGAACAACAGGGAGGCACTGACGAAATTCCGCATCGGATCCGGAGCACAGCATACGGCAAAACGAACCCAATCTACACATACTCGGGCTGTCCATGGATAACGTTGGACAATTCGAAAGGATGGCGGTTACAAATATGCAAAGCCATGCATATTTATAAATGTCGCTCTTTCGAACGGGAGACGCATACTGGTCACGCATACTCATGATTGTAGAAACCTATAGCTCGCAAGTTTCACCAACACGAAGACCGAAACAGAGCAAATTAAGCGGGTAGGAGGAGAAGTCATTTGTTCTCACCAACAAACACAGGGGTAGAGCTTGTCCAACGCATGTGGAGGTCGTCGAGCAACTGCACATTGAAATTCACCCGATCAACACAAATATGATGTTTTAATAATTAACATAATTGGAAAATATGTGACCAAACTCATAATTTACAAAACTATGACCCCGTCGGCCTCTGGAAGGCCGAAAAGCACCTTCTCGTTCAACAGGAGGCACAAGAGGTGTCGGGGGTTGGGGCTTAGTGGCGTCGGAACTCGATGCCGTCGAGGGTCGGCGGTGTCGGGTGTCACTGGCGTCGAGGGTCGGGGGTTTGTGGCATCGGTGGTCGGGGGTTAGTGTGGTCGGCGGTTGAGGGTTAGTGGCGTCGGGGGTCTTTTCGGTTAATAAGACGCCGAAGAGGTGTTGGGGGTTGGGGGTTAGTGGCATCGTGGGTCGGGGTAGGGGGTCGGGGGTCAGGGGTCGGCTTAGTGACGTCGGGGGTCGGGGGTCGAGGTTCAGTGGCGTCGGGAGTCGAGGGTCAGTGACGTCGAGCGTCGGGGGTCGGGGTCAGGGGTCGGGTGTTAGTGGCGTCAGGGGTCCGGGGTCCAGGGTCGGGGGCTGGTGGCGTCGGGGGTCGGGGTTCGAGGGTTGGGGGTCAGTGGCGTCGGGGGTCGAGTGTCAGTGGCGTTGGGCGTCAGGGGTCGGGGGTCAGGGGTCAATGGTCAATGGCGTCGGGGGTCGAGGGTTAGTGGCGTCGGGCTTCGGGGGTCGGGGGTCGAGGGTCAGTGTCGGGGTGTCGGGGTTCTTTTTTCCTCTTCTTTCTTCGTCTCCTCTCTCCTCTTCTTCTTCTTCTTCTTGATCATCTTCTTCTTATTATTATTATTATTCCTTTTTCTCCTCCTCCTCCTCTTCTTCTTCTTCTTCTTCCTTTTCTCTTTCTCCTCCTCTCCTCTTTCTTCTTCTTCTTCTTGTTCTTGTTCTTGTTCTTCTTTTTTCTTCTAGTTTTTTTCTTCTCTTATTTTCTTCTAAGTTTTTTCTTTTCTATCTAATTTTTTATTTTCTATCTTCTTTTTTATACGTAATAAACTAACTATCTAATTTAACAGAAAAACAGAAAAAACTAACTATCTAATTTAAAAGAAAAACAGAAAATAAACTAACTATCCAATTTAACAGAAAAAATAAAATAAACTAACTATTTAAATTAACTATCTAATTTAAAAGAAAAAAAAACTGAAAATAGGCCTAGGGTTACAGGAGGCACTAACCGGAGTTGGGGACAGCCGGTGAGGGGAGGGGCGTCGCCGGGAGCTGGTGAGGGGAGGGGCGTCGCCAAAAGCCAGTGAGGGAAGAGGGCGTCGGCGAGAGCCGTTGAGGGGAGGGGGCTGCGCAGGGAGCCGTTGAGGGGAGGGGGCGGCGACGGGATCCGGTGTGGGGAGGGGAGGCGCCCGCAGCTGGTGAGAGGAGGGGCGGCGTCGGGAGCCGGTGAGGGGAGGGTGCGGCGCCGGGGGCGGGTGAGGGGAGGGGGCGGCGCCCGCAGCCGGTGAGAGGAGCGGTGGCGCCCGCAACCGGTGAGAGGAGGGGCGCGCCGGGAGACGGTGAGGGGAGGGGGCGGCACCAGGAGCGGGTGAGGGGAGGGGAGGCACAGCGGGCGGCACCGGGGTGGTATAGGGGTGGCCGGCCGCCGGTGGTGCTGGAGCAAGACGCGCACGCGGGTGGAGAGAGAGACAGTGGGCGAGTGGGGTAGTGGAGCGAGGGGCCGGGGGGACGGCCGTTATAGGCACGTCCCCTTTGTCTTCTGCCCCGAGACCGCAAAGAGCCCCACGACAGACAGCAAAGGCTCGGCGGACGGCAAAGAGCCCATCCATTCGACCTGGCCAAGCCCAAGGTCTAGTGGGACCACTCTGTCCTTTTTGCCGTGTGCCCTAGGTCTCTTTGCCATCCGCTGGCAGACGACAAAGGACTGGCTGATGGCTAATACTCTCTTTGCCATCAGTCAGCCGTTTACTGTCTGCTTGAAGTCGGCTGACGACAAAGAGGTTCTTTGCCATCAGCCAGCAGACGACAAAGAACTGGCTGATGGCAAATTACTGGATTCCAGTAGTGTAAGACTCTTAATATTCAGTATTTGTGTGTTCGGTGAGCATTGATCTGTGTGATCACTGAGCACATTCATTCGGCGATCTCGACTCGTAAGTCGGGGTCCACACAGATCTAGTATGAGAGCCATCGTGACTGTAGGAAGCCTTAGGTAACATGGACGATAGCCGAGACGATTAGCACACTCAGCCCTTACATTTGAGATATCTACACCCTACTACCATTTCATACCACCCACACGTTTCTAACCCTCTCCTAAAAACCATGTAGATGGCCGTCGTACCAGAGACGCTTCCAGAAACTGGCTTTCTCTTGCTTTTGGGAGACAGCCTGGAGAAGTGTCTAGTACGCCGCACACCCATTTTCTTCTACCACAAGCACTGGGTCAATGCCGACACATAGGAATATCACGTAAACGTGATAGTCATGGCAAATGACTCCCCAACTAGCTGGTTCTTTCAAGGACCACAGATGGAGAACCTAGTGTTGGTAGTGGAGACAGCAACACGAGAGGCGCTCGTGCATCTCCGCGATGTCCTTCCCAAGATGTACAATGAGACAGCTACTCGTCACCTGCCTTTTGTTAAGGATGGGTTTTGACTGGAGCTGGACACTCAACCCATCCTCGGAGGACGGGATGCCACTCAGGTTTCAGACCCACTACAACCTCTCCGCCGACACCCCAACTCATCTTCTAATCAAGGAATCTGTGACGCTTGGCCAAGAACTACACCAAGTCAAGGACCTACTTCGCCTGGAAAAGATGAAGACCCGCAAGGTCAAGAAGGAAGGAGCACCCGGAGGGCAGCCTACCATTGCCTTCCGAGGAGGAATACCATCGCTCCAGGCCACTCCTATATAGAGTCGCCGTCTGACCGCAGAAGAATACACAGAAATCCTCACTGCATCACCAACCAAGCGACACCGAGATGGAACTCTTCCTTCCCCCACACCTCTGAAGGAAGAAGACACCAACGAGGATGAAGACGAATACCCTGTAGAACCTGCATATGAGACCGAGCAGTCTGCCGCTTAGAGGAACGTCTTAGGGAACTTAGGAGCTCCCCTGCGAAGTCGAGTCCATGTATCGGTTCATGAGAACCACGAGTGTTGTGTGCTTCCTGTTCTTGTTTCGATGGAAGCCGCGTTTCTGCCTTAGGCAACATGTAAGCGACTGCATAACCTGTTTTAATTGAGTATTTGCATAAGGTTCGTCGAACCTTTTGTTTGTCTCACATGCTTACACTGTACCAACCCCCTTATCTAGGCGTGTCATCCCTTTATGATTCCCCGACCACTTCGGAATTTTGACCAATCTACTGCCAAACAAAATGGTGATTTCTACTCGCACCAGCACCTTGGGCAACCCCAGCACTGGCACTTCTACCCAGCAGCCAGGAACCGGTGGGTCTGCCCAAGCTGGAGATCACCCCGAGCAGCAGCAAGGCGACATTCCCCCGCTACCGCCTCCTCCGAAGAGCATGACCGTGGCTCAGTTCCTCCAGGCTCTCCGACAGGAACATCAAGCCAACAATGCCACCATCCAACAGTTGGCTCAAGCCTTAGTGAACAATCCGCAACAAAACGGAAATGGCAACGGTCGCTCCACTCTGTCTGAGTTTATGACGACTACGCCCCCAATAATCACAGAGACAACTGAACCTTTGGATGTCGATGACTGGATCCGCACCATTGAAGACCTCCTCGCGCTGGTTAAATGCACTGACAACCGCGAGAAAGTCCATTATGCTTCTCACTGTATCGGAGGCACGACCAGGGCTTGGTGTGACGGGTTCCAAATTATGCGCGAAGGGCAGGCTATCTCTTGGACTATCTTCAAGAAAGGACTCTGCGCTCCCCACATTCCCCCTAGAATGATGATCATTAAGAAGCGGGAATTTCGAGCTTTGAGGCAAGGCAGCGGTACAGTCAGGGAGTACCTGCAGAAGTTTAACCTTTTGTCAATGTATGCACCAGAAGATGTCAACACTGAAGCCACGAAAGTGGAACGCTTCATGGGAGGACTTCAACAGTCGCTTTAGTATTAGCTTGTTGTCTGTGAATGCTGGACCTTCTACGATCTGGTAAACAAGGCCCTCATGCTGGAATATAAGCGTCGTGCGATGGATGACACCCGCAAGCATAAGATGATGGGCAATGGAGGTTCCAGTAACCAAAAGGCACGTCCGTGGCAATCTGCCCCGGCAAAACCTAGCTATCAGCAACAGCAGTACAAGGCACCAACATTCCGCCAAAACTACCAGCCCCAGTAGCATGCCAACCCCAAGCCAATGTTCAGTCTGCCCAACAGCAGTGGGGTCAAGCCCAACATTCCAGGATAGGTTACCTTCTTTGGATGTGGTCAGACTGGGCACTACTCTAGGCAGTGCCCCAACAAGAAGCCCGATGCACCGCGCCCCGATGCGCCTACTCCAGGACAAGGTCATGGAGCGCCAAGCAGGAACCAGGCTCCCTGCAACCAACAATATCATAGCAGGGGACGCGTGAATCACATCTCTGCAGAAGAAGCCCAGGAGGACCCAGACTGCATTCTGGTTCGTTCCTCGTCAACTCCACCCCAGCAACAATATTGTTTGATTGTGGTGCTTCGCCTTCTTTTGTCACCCAAAAGTTTGCGGAAAAATGTGCTTTGAAGCCTACCCTCCTTAATGGGCAAATGGCAGTACATACCCCAGGAGCAGTGTAAAGGACCAACCTAGGATGTAGAAGAGTTGGGATCAACATCAACAAGATAAGCTTCATAGCAGATCTCATCGTCCTTAAGTCGCAAGGCTTGGACGTGATCCTTGGTGTGGATTGGTTGGCCAGGCACCAAAGCATACTAGACTGCTCCAAGAGGGCTATTACCATGAAAAGTGACCAAGGGGTCAATGTCAAGTATGTCGCTGAACCTACCTCCACCCAAGTTCCTCAGGTTGATTGCCTTTCGGAAGAAGAGTTGGACCGATTACCAATAGTCTGCGACTACCCGGACGTCTTTCCTCATGAGCTGCCTGGGATGCCTTCTGACCGTGACATCGAGTTCATCATTGAGCTGATGCCCGGATCAAGGCCTATCTATAAGAAGCCCTATGGGATGGGATCCAAAGAGCTAGCAGAGTTGAAGAAGCAGTAGGATGGGCAACTAAGGAAGGGATTCATCCGTCTGAGTACATCAGCTTAGGGATCACCTGTTCTATTCGTGTCCAAGAAGGACGGGACTATCAGGATCTACGTGGACTACCGGTCCCTCAATGAAGTCACGATAAAGAACAAGTACTCACTCCCCAAGATTGAAGACCTATTTGACCAGTTAAATTGTGCCAAGGTATTTTCCAAGATTGACCTCCGATCTGTATATTACCAACTAAAGATACGACCCGAGGACATACCTAAGACGATAGTCGTGACCCTGTACGGTCTATACGAGTGCGCAGTCATGTCGTTTGGGTTGACCAATAGCATACTTGATGTACCTCATGAAAAAAGTGTTCATGGAATACCTGGATAAGTTTGTCATCATCTTCACCGATGACATATTAATCTTCTCCAAGTCCGAAGAAGAACATGAGATACTCTTGAGGCTAGTATTCGAAAAACTTCGAGAGCACCAACTTTATGACAAGATTAGCAAATGCAAATTTTGGCTGCACGAAGTTGGATTCTTGGGTCATACCATGACGGAAAACGGATTGGCATTCGATCCTTCCAAGATTACTACGGTAACCAACTGGGAGTCGCCAATCAATGTGAAGGAAGTCAGAAGCTTCCTCGGACTCGTGGGATACTACCGCAAGTTCGTGGAAGGATTCTCCCGCATCACCCGACCAATGACTCAGCTCTTGAAGAAGGGCAAGAAGTTCGAATGGACGTCGGAGTGTGAAGAAAGCTTCGAGGAACTGAAGAAGAGGTTGACTACCGCCCCGGTACTCGTTACTCTAAATATCAACAAGTAGTTCGTGATATACTGTGATGCCTCCAGAATTGGGCTCGGTGGCATCCTAATGCAAGACTGCAGGGTCGTGGCTTACCTATCACGACAACTGCACCCGCATGAGGATAATTACGCCACTCATGACCTCGAGTTGGCAGCAGTAGTGCATGCCCTGAAGACATGGTGGCATTACCTTCTGGCGAAGCGATGTGAAATATACATCGAGCACAAGAGTCTGAAGTATATTTTTACTCAAAGGGAGTTGAATATGAGGCAACGAAGATGGTTGGACTGATCAAAGACTACGACCTCAGCATTCAATGCCACCCCGGTAAGGCCAATGTGGTGGCCGATGCCTTGAGCCGGAAGGCCTGCACCTTGAATGCTATAATCAAGGAAAGGATACTCGCCCTATATGACGAGATGGAGAGCTTCAGGTTGGACCTGGTTGAACCAGGATTCCTAGCTAACCTCGAAGTCAAACCCACTCTGGCAAACGACATCAAAGAGGCCCAGAAGGGGCACAAGAGCATTGAAGGCATCAAGAAGAAGATCCAAGAAGGCAAGGCCCCAGAATTCTCAGTGGATGAACAAGGAGTTGGGTGGTTTGGGAAACGTTTATGCGTACCCAACAAGGCTGAACTCAAGAATTTAATCTTGCAAGAAGCCCGCGCACACCCTACTCAGTTCACCCCGGTGGGACGAAGATGTATCAAGACCTCCGAGAAATGTTCTGGTGGCATGGCATGAAGAGGGAAATAGCTTCCTATACCGCCAAGTGTGATGTGTGCAAGCGTGTCAAGGCTGAGCACCAGTGACCTATTGGGCTGCTACAACCTCTCCAGGTGCCCGAATGGAAGTGGGACCGAGTTGGCATGGACTTTGTCACCGGTCTACCTAGGTCTAGCAGAGGCCATGACTCCATACGGGTCATTGTGAACCATCTGACCAAGGTCTCTCACTTCATTCCAGTCAGCACCACTTATGGTGGTGACAAGCTGGCTAGTCTCTACATTGAGCGTATTGTGAGGCTCCATGGAGTTCCCAAGGAAATTGTATCCAACGAGGCACGCAGTTCACCTCGAGATTCTGGAGGAAGTTCCAAGAAGCTCTGGGAACCAATCTCTCTTTCAGCACTGCCTTCCACCCGCAGATGGGAGAACAAACACAGAGAGTGAATCAGATACTTGAGGATATGCTCCGTGCTTGTGTCTTAGCACATGAGTACAAATGGGAAGACTGTCCGCCATTTGCTGATTTCTCATACAACAACATCTATCAGTCCAGTCTCCAAATGGCCCCATTTGAAGTGCTATACAGACAGAAGTGCCGCACCGCTCTCAACTGGTCCAAAACTAGTGAAGGATTGATTTTCGGGCTAGACATTCTTCGTGAAGCAGAAGACAAGGTACAACTTGTTAGGGAACACCTGAAAGCAGCCAAGTCGCGATAGAAGAGCTTTGTGGATTCTCACCGCACAGAAGCGGAGTTCAACCCTGGAGACCAGGTGTACCTTCACGTCACACCTCTCAAGGGAACTAAGCGTTTCCACGTCAAGGGGAAACTTTCTCCAAGGTTCATTGGACCTTTTAAGATCATGACAAGGCGTGGAGAAGTTGCTTACCAGTTGGAGCTACCTCCGGAAATTTCGTGTGTGCACAACCTATTCCACGTGTCAGAACTTCGGAAGTGCCTTCAAGCGCCAAACCTTTCAGATCCTTATAAGGACCTGAGCTCACTTATTGCAAGAGGTTGGTCCACATCATGGACGAAGCCAAGCGTTGTACCAGAAGCCGCACCATCAAGTATTTCAACGTTTAGTGGGGCAACCACACCGAAGCAGAAGAAACATGGCAGTGTGAAGACTATCTCCGATCCGAATTTCCATACCTTTTTAGCACATAGCTTAGAAATCTCGGGGACGAGATTCTTGTAAGGGGGATAGATCTGTCACACTCTGGTTTACCTTATTTTCAACTGTAGTATCTTCAAAACCTGAGTTTATTAAAACTTTTTAAGAAAGTGCTATGAGTGCTATGATTGCCATTGTTTGTGTGTATACTCGAGTGAGTGGATCCAAAAACAATATTTTTATAACATGATATTTCAAAAAAAGATCCTTTTCTCATTTTTGACTATTGCAAAACCTTACTTCGGGTTTGCACTACAAGTCCCTGACTCCAAGGGAGTGCCTTCACCCAAAGATTGTATTCTGATGTTGGCACTATTATAACTCTACAAAATCATAAAATAATTATTTTATAAAATATTTTTCTATTTTATTTGCATGTCCTTTTCTGAGGCTAGAAATGATATTTCTGGATGGAAAATTATTTTTCTTCCTTAGAAAAATCTGAGAAAATTTGGAGATACTAAGAGGACATATATTTTCCATACATAAGATTTTCAACCCCTATTTATGTTCAAAAAATTTGAGCAAATTCTTGAAAACATATTATGTCTGTTTTGATCCTTTGAAATATTTCCAAAGGAAATATTTTCAATAAATTCTCAGAAATTTCTAGCATGCTTCCCAAGCTATATCTCGTGGTCATGCCAAGTTCACCTCATTCCAAAATGGGTTGGATCACCAAATATTCCTAAAACCTACCGTGTCCTGAATCAAGTTGTAGCAACTCTACATAACAAAGTTTGTCCTTATGGCCTGGAACTTTGCAGGAGTGCTCAACACCCCAAATGAGGAGATCCTGGCAAAAATTGGATTTGTGGGGATTAATTTACCCAAATTCTCTTTTAAAAGGACACAACTGCGCATTTCGGGGTCATTTCAAGTTTGAAGTGTCAAACTTGTCCAATGGAGCTCAAATTTGGGGGAGCATCCTACTTTCGCATCAAACCCAATCCTGTTAACTTTGAGCATCAGTGGTGAAGGTTAACTACCCCAAACAAAAATCAAACACCTTTTTCCACTATGGTCAAGCAACACTTAATACCCTCTACACCCACTCCCTTCCCACTGAACTCTTAGTGCAAGCTGCCAGCACCACTCCTCAACTCTAGACGAGTGGCCCCTCTCTGGTTGCAAGCATGTGAGCCAAAATTCCCAATTTAGTTTCTGAATCAAGGCTGACAACTCCTCTCCAACCACTTCCTTTGACCAACAGTGAGACCCTCGACTCCCAAATGGCTAAGGGGCATCTAGGCCAAACCCCGAACTCGCCAGAAAGGGCCAAACCCCCGGGCATGCCAAATCCGCGCTCTGGGCGTGCTACAGGGCGCACCCGAGGCAAAGTAGGCCAACCCCGGCCGGTTCTCACCTCCACGCGGTGTCCCTCCGCATATTCGACAAACCTCCTGACTTGGGGCAGCCCCAGGGCTCCTTCTCCCCCCTCTCTGCTGACCAGGGCGACGTGTGCCCACGTGCGCCACTTTCAGCCAGAAGAGTGCGGCCCCGCAGCATGCGCGGACTAAGCCTCCTCTATCTCTGTTTGAGTCTCTGGGGTCTCAAACCACGTCCGCGAAACTGTGGTTTCGACCCCGAGCCTTCTCTCCCTCTTTAGCAACCGTTATGAAACTACCAGCATTCCCCGCTCGATGCACCGTTGCTAGCCTATAAATAGGCCCCCACCCTTCACTCCAGAAGCCCACACCACTCCTCCAGACCCTAAATCGGGGCCCTAACCACTCCATTCGAGCAGAGAGAGCTCCAGTGCTCGAGATCGACCGAAGCCTCACCGCTTCAGAGTTCCATCAATCTCCAGCTAAAGGCCAACTCTCGTGCTCCTCTCACCTCCTCCGTGATCGTAGAGAGCTTAGCAAGCCTCCCCACCTCGTCCCCAAGCATTTCCCTGCCCGTAGCACCCAACTCCACCACCACCTATAGCACCTACGCCGCGGACACCTCATCGCCGGGGACCCAGGGCCTCCCCGTTGTTCATTCAACTATCAACAGGTAGGCCATGGTGCCGTTCCTGCCGTCACCTAGCCTTGAGGGCGTCGGAATCGCCGTCGGCATGCGTCCCCTCCCCTATGTTCAGAGGAGGAAGAGGACCCCGATAGGCATGCCCCACCTGTCGGTGGCCAGTCTCTCCCCCTCTCTCCTCTCTCTGCTGCTGACTGCACGGGCACGCGTGTCAGGTTTAAACTTGACGGCGCGCGTGCACCTCGGGTGCTGCCTGGCTAACTGACCGGTTAGCCAGTTGGGCCGACCCAGCCACTGGCCAAGCCAGGCAAGGGTTAAGCCCTTTTCCTTTTTCTTTTTTTGTTGATGCTAAATGAATTTTGCAAAATAAAATATTTAATGAAATTTAAATATTTTTCCACCACAATTCTTCTAAAAATTTGTATAATTCATTAGTGTTGTTGCCCCAATTTTGGTAAAAACTTTTATACGTGGCTTTGAAGAAAATGTCTAGTTTAAATATTTTTGCCCCTGTTATTTAGGTTCTAAAAATACCTTTTTGCATCAAAACGATAGACAAACATTTTTATAACTATATTAAAGATTTATTAGAATCGGATAGCATTCTTAAAGCAAGTTTGTGCTCTGTTTTTGAATGAGATCCTTATTTTATTACTATTATTACAATGATAGATTTCGCGTTCGACGAAGGACTTGGACCCGAAGACACCGAAGATCCCGAATACCTAGCTGATCAAGGCAAGCAGCCCTTTCACCATGTTTGACAAAACATTTTCATGCATGCCAAGTTGAATACTTTATTCTGATGCATATAGTTAAGGTTATTCGATGCACCCCAGCAGGGTGTTACCGATGGCTCCTCCGGAGCACTTGCATTGAGCATGACCTTACCATCTATGAGGGTCACGCTGATAATATGTTGACAAGTAGACAGTAGTGCTACGCATAGAAAGAGCATGTGCATGATGATGGTAACACGGAGTTGATATCAAAGGTTTTACGAAAACCCCGTCGGGTGCCACTAATGCCCGAGGGTGAAGATGTTGAGTTAGGTGACCCCTTGTGAAAGAAGTGGTGCACTCGGAATGTTTTGTGTGAGTGGTTTCAGAAACATGATTAGATCTATGATGTGTCGACCATCCCAACCTTACATGTGCTGCCACGATACCCCTTTATTGGACGGGGCTTTGTTGATTACTTTGGTTGGTGCTAACAAGGAGGCCACATTACTTGTGGCGGGAGTGATATGTGGTCACTCTTGTGACGGGGTCATACCAGGTAGGTCGACCATGTCGTTTTTACGTGTTCCGGGCACACCGATTGTCCGTGCATGGATGACATGGTCCAGAGTCAGTGCTCGTAAGACATACATCATGTGGGTTGGGTACCAATCGAGTGACTCTTTGTCTAGTGTCATCACGGGAAAGGCAATGATCGGGTAGTTACCTCGGGTATGTTATATACCGCAAGTCGTGGATGACACAGAAGTTTCCTGGATCTCGTGGGTACAACCTACAACCTCTGCAGAGTGTAAAACTATTCGAATTGCCGTGTCCACAGTCAAGGACAGTTGGGTAATCCTGTTTAACCTACGTTCGGTCGTTTGCACATACACCAAGGGTGTGTTTGTGTGTAAAAAGGTGTTATTTGAGAAAGATGATATGACAAGTTTGGTGAATTGGCATATAGGGTGAACCTGTGGTGTTCTACCCTCAATAGATACGTTGATATCTCTGACTTGTTCTTATGTTTACTATCTAGCTTATGATGCATATCCATACAAGTACTTGACCATGTTCATTTTTGATTAAAACTTTCTTTCCTCAATGTCTGCATATTACTTTATTATCGTAGCAAGTACATTATCCGCATCATGGGTTGTTTGCGAGTACATTCAAAGTACTCATTGGCTTGCCACTAGTTATGTTATTGACCAGACATGGAGGAACCAGAGTTTCGAGAAGAATTCGTCATCAGACACGGACACGCGAACTAGGACGCTTCCCAGTCAGAATGCCTGTTGGTGAAGGCTGATGGCATGGGCTCCCGTTTATTACCAAGATTTCCGCTAGTAGTTGTATCGGTGTGATTGTCCTTATATGCCCTACCTATGTGAGACTTGACCACGATGGTCATTTGTTGTATCAAACGATATGTTTGGATGTAAGACTCTTTATATTCAGTATCTGTGTGTTCTGTGAGCATTGATCTCTGGGATCACTGAGCAAGTTCATTCGGAGATCTCGACTCATAAGTCAGGGTCTCTACAAAAGCTCTCTCTATCTCGAAGCCTTAATTGATCAAAACACTTCTCCTTTGGCAACAAGTTACCAAACATTTTAAATTTCTAGAACTAAGCGTTGCTCTGGGTTCGACCTCCTTCGATAGAATATGATGGAGCAGAAAAGAGAGCGTTGGCAAAGGCTTATGTGGATGTCCCTGGAGGTGGAGGCGTAGACACTGGAGGTGCAGGAGCTTGAGATGGAGCTGGAGCGGAAGACGCTGATGCTTGAGCTGATGAAGTTGGTCTTGCTTCCGTCACTCGCACAACTGCAGACCTCGATTGGGTCCTGAACTCAGTAGTTGTTGGAAGAGGCGAATCTTCATCATCACTGCTAGAGCGAGGAATATGTACTGCATCAACCTTATGTTGGAGCTTCTCAACAGTTGTAGCCAACTCTGTCACTTTGACATCGAGGTCATGGAATTTAGTCTCCACGATCATCTCAATGCGCTTCTCATTCGGCAAGATTTTTGAAATACTCTTCTCCATCCCTTGGATGGTTCTGACAAGAAGCCACATATGCTCCTCTCTAGATCTAATCTATGGAGCTGGAGCATCTTTGGCTGCCTCTGGCTCTGTTGCCTCTACCTGCTGACGCGCTGTAGTTGAGCTGGGATGGTTGTCGTCCATCACAACTTCATTGTCCTTGAACTTTGGTTGTAGTGGAAGGTGTGGACAATCTAGTTGATATGCATGCTTGCCAATCTTGGCATTGATGAGCATCTGAATATATGGTGCATACCCACAATATCTCTTCTTATGTGTAGCAGTCCTCCTGACAGTCTCGACTATGAGATCCATCACTCTGATCCTAGTGTGGTTGTCTAAATGGTGTAGCATGTTGATGGAATATCATGTGATCATCTTATCATCTCCTAATTTAGGCATCAGGGTGTATCTCATATTGGTGTTCGTTGTTGATATTCCTGCTTGCAAAAAATAGACAGAGCCAAACTTATGTGTCTTGCGATACTGACAGTGCACTCGATTGATCATGTTTTCCATAGTGTTATGATTCATCTTGGACTCTGAGTACACATCCAAATCTCCCTCTTGGGTCTTAGGGGCACCAATGCTAGTGGCCCACTCGTCTACGGTAGAATGATACCAGTGACCTTCCGTCATCCACAATATCCTTCCATCTAGATAGAAATGAGGAGTTGAATAGTTCATAATTATTTCATCAGTACAAGTTGTCTTCTTTCTACCAACAAAATCATCAATGTCAATCAGCCCGAAGTTCTCTCTCACATGAGGGAAGTAGTCCTCATGTTGCCTGATGAAATCCCAGTCAACATATCTCATGTCACTGACTGCACGACTCTTGTCCAACAACACTCTCATAAAAATCTTGTTGTTACATAGTGTGAAAACGAGGATCAACAACAATTCTTATCCTGACAAAATATGGTTAAACAGACCTCCACTGTCTCGGTCCCTGATCCCTCCACTTCTTCATATTTTTAGCAATAGGATGAGCAACATTGTGCAATGGCAAGCGAGCTCTCAATTTCTGAGCACAGATGCATCTTCCTCCTCCTCTGCAACAGTCTCTCTGGATGCAGAGCTCTTGTTCTTCTCTACTACATGTATGTCCCTAGTAGTCTTCTTAGGAGCTACTGGCTTCTTGGACTTGGGTGCTGAAGCTTTAGGTTCAGACCTGCTTGGCATAGCATCTTCCATGAGCTTCTTCTTCTTAGATGGAAGTGCATTAGCAGCAACCTCTTCTTCCTCTTCCTCAGCAGCTTCTGCTAGATCTTCACACATGGATGTCTGCCTTCCAACAACATGCACACTCTCTTCCTCGCTCTTTTATACCCTGGCTTCTTAGCCTGCTTGGAAGATGGGTTCTCAAGTATAAGCTTCAACCATTTCTAAGGAGCCTTTGGAACTCTCATAGAACCTGGTCTGGCATACTCTTTTCTCACATTCTTCTTGACTATAACTCTCTCCTTTTGCTTCTGGGGGATGCTCTCCTCTGGGATAAAATCAACATCCTCCTCATCAAAATTAAGCTTCTTCCTAGACCTGCTAGCTGCCTTTGGAAAATCATGAAAACTAGGAGTACTTGGGTTAGAAGCAGTCCTCTTTGGACTAGTGCCTGAATCCATCTAAACACTGGGATCTCTGAAGACATTCTAACTATCCTCTGAACCTAACATGCTAACATCAACCAAGCAATCAATCTAGACATTTCAAAATAATTAGAAGAGCTGGAGTGGATGACCATGAGAAACATTTCAGATGTTTTAGCAAGTTTGAACTCTGAAAATCTTAAGTTAACTTTCTGCAAAGAAAACATATCGGTTCCACTGAGACAAAAATTTCACAGCCACCGAGACACACAATCTCCTCAATAGAAACTTGGCACACTTTTTAGTTCCACCGAAAAGTGTAACTCGGTTTCACCGAGAGTGTTCTCAGTAGTGCAAAACCAAAATCGGTAGGACTGTTTTTTCTGACTCGGTGACACCGAGATTCAATTTTGCAGATTGTTAACCCTAAAATTTTCTTCATTCTCTAATCTATTCGAGGCTTCTTATGGATAGGAAGAGTGCAAACATGATTGAAGATGGGAAATTCTAATTGCGCAAGATTCAGATTTGGGAGCGTAAGAAGGGTCCAAAACCTTAACCTAATGCAATGAATGTCTTGCTACGGTCGACGATGATGATTCCCGTCGGCAGCGAGGATTCCTGTGGCGAGGGTGCACGCGAGACAATGTAGATGTCCGGAGGACTAGGGCTCGGGAACGAGGTGGTTAGGGGCGGCTAAGTTTGGGGGTTTATTTCAAACATCGGGTCCGTGAGGAATATATACCCCATGGGTGTTAGTGACACCGAGTTGGATTTTACGGTGCCACTAAGTTCCATAACTGTCAGGTGACAGTGAAACTTGGTGAGGCCAAAAACTTCCTCTCGGTGGTACCGTGACTGAAAAACCAGATCAACCCTAGGCTTTGGTGGGACCGAGTTTTTGAGGTTGGTCACACCGAGATGCACTTGGAAGTTTTGGAAGTCAGCCCTTGTCAAGACGGATCTCTGAGTGCTCCTCACACCGAGTATCTTGAAAGTGCTTGCTCAAGTTTTGTGATGTAGCATGAATAGAATATGAGACGAGAAAGCATAGATAGCTAGAGAGAGGTACATAGGCATTCTTGTATATCCAGTTGGCTAACTAAGAAGAAATCCAAATAACACAAAATGGATATCCTTGAATGAGCAAGAATATGCATACCAACATGCTCACATAATAAGATGTCAAATAAAACATGGTGCAACATGCAGAAACACTCTAGTATCTACCAAGCACTTTGGCGATGACGAAGTCATCTATATATGAGCATATTGACATAGGAGCCAAGCAAGAATACTTGATCATAGGTCATACTCATCTTTTAAGCAGTAGTGGGGTTACCAATTTTACATAAAGCTTTCAATGTATTCACATCTTAAGAAGTCTCACAGTACAACTCCCCCTTGATGTGACATCCCCCCTAAGAGGGATAAACTAAGCTTGGGTTTTATCATAGAAGACTTCATGTAGGTGTAGTAGTGTTGGATGCTCATTGTTGATGAATATCATCTTGAGTTGGGTGCAATCCTTGTTGTTTCTTACTCTTGTCACCTACATGGGTTAGTCCCAAAGAACAATGAACATATAGAAGGATATCAATGGACATGGAGTGAAGTGCATGTGAGATGATGTCCAAAGATACATTAATTACCTTGTCCCTTGCTTACCTTTAGGAAATGTGTGACTCCTTGAACTAATGCATATGGTTGGAGTTGGTTGAATATAGTTCTTGCCAAAATGACTAAGAGTGAATTTCATTTGCGGAGTCAGACCTCTAGAATTTCTCTAGTTCTTCTTCTTGTGGACCCACATCAAGTTGATGGGGATCCATGGAGTTGTGGTAGCACTAGATGAAGTAGATCTAGCAGTGTCCTTTGGAATCCACTTGACCTTGGCTTGGGGTTCTTCCTCAGATGAATCAATATCCTCTTTAAGCTTTCCCTTTCCCTTGTGGTCTTGTGGTAGAAGGTGATCTTGAGAGCTTGCTTCCTTGGGGAGAGTAGGATCATACTTGTCCTTTGGGGGAACAAACTTCAGGATGGGGTATTGACATTCTTCCCATTCTACTCCCTTGGCATTGAAGTAGCCAACACCTTGCTTGTTTCGATGTCCTCCTTGCTTGCGCACAATTTCCTCGAATTGCTTATTTCTGGCATGACTCTTGAAGACACCTCTCTCTATAATTCCTTTCAATAAATTGTTTTCTTGCTCAAGTGTAACTTAGCTAAGAGAATCATTAGTGGAATCAAGTGAGCTACTAGCAACAACATCATTTAATTTAAATTTAGAATTGTTGTAAGTAGATGAAGAAACTTCCCTTCCTTTGTTACTACTGTAATTAGATTTAACTTGTGAAAAAAATACAAGAGTAATCGTTTGCTTCTTTCGAATATCATCATTTATTGCTTTTAGAAACTCATGCTCTTAATCTAAATTTAGCTTCTTGAAGCGTAGCTTCTCATGAGTTCTTGCAAGCTCTCTATGATCTTATAGTGTAGTTTCAAGGGCTAAATTAAGAGTGTTTAATTCTTTAGTTAGTCATTCAATCTATTTCTTATCATCATCATTCGACTCCTCTTGACTAGTACGATTATTATCAAGTTCATTTTTATCATTGTCACTAGTTTTATCAAGAGCAAGTCATCTTCTTCTAAGAAGTCATCCTCATCACTATGAAAGTTAAAGTACTCAGGGTGTGATACCTTGGGGCCTTTTGCCATGAAGCAGTTTCCAATCCATTCATTTGGTGGATCAAATATGTTGTAGGACTTGGAGGAAATGAGTACAATACCAGCAATACCTTCATCTTGACCATACTCAGAGTTGGAGTGGTAGCTTCTCTCGGATTGGTTGTCGGACTCGTAGCCGGATACCCATTCACCGACAAGCGCTTGATGTCTTCTTCTTGAGTAGCTCTTGGTGTAGTTGTCCTTCTTCTGTGATTCCTTACTTCTCCGGGAGTGTCTTTTTTCATAACGATCTTCTCTACTCCTCTCTCTGTGAGGCGACTCTTCTCTTGAGCTTCGTCTTCTAGGTTACTCTTCCCTTTGTTTGTGGGGAGCCGAGTACTCATTGGAATTGTGTCCGGGCTTTGCACAATTGTAGCAGTTTCTGTCCTGACTAGATGAACGCTTCTCTTCATATCTTGAGCTAGAGCTTCTCTCTTTGCCTCTACTCTTGTAGAACTTGTTGAATTTCCTTACCATGAGCCTTATCTCTTCATTAGTAAGAAGATTGTCACTTTAGGTAGCGGGAGTATCACTTGAAGCTTTGTAAGCACCGCTTGACTGGTTGTGCATCTCATCTTTGTCCATGAGTGTCATTTCATGAGCGACAATCCTTCCAATGACTTCTGTTGACTTGAGATCCTTGTAGTTTGGCATCATTTTGATCAATTTGCACATGGTGTCGTATCTTCCATCCAAGGCTCTAAGTATCTTCTTGATGATGAATTTGTTGGTCATCTCTTCACTTCCTAAGCCGGTAATCTCATTTGTGATGCGAGTTAACCTGGAGTTCATCTGAGCAACTCCTTCACCATCCTTCATCTTGAACTTGTCAAGATGACATTGTAGCATATCCAACTTAGATTCACAAACATATTTTGTACCTTCGTGCATATCAACGAACGTATCCAAAATTTCCTTTGCATTCTCAAGGCGGCTGATTTTGTTGAATTCTTCAGGGCACACGCAGTTGAATAGAATGTTGCAAGCTTGAGCATTGTATTGTGACACTTCAATTATTATGCTATCGCATCGTGACCTGGTTCCCTTCCATCACCGAAGAAATCACCTTGCACACCAACATGAACAACAACCCAGATGGCAGGGTTATGACCAAGAATATGAATTTTCATCTTATGCTTCCAACTAGCATTGTTTGTACCATCAAAATATGGACCTCTATGATGGTAATTTCCCATAGTTAGACGCCGTATGTTCATGGTTGTGAAACCAATGCAGTGGATACCAAAGCTCCGACACCACTTGTAGGATCCGAAGTATGTCTAGAGGGGGTGATTAGACTACTTGACCAAATAAAAACTTAGCCTTTTCCCAATTTTAGTCGTGGGCCAGTTTTAGCAATTTGACTACTCAAGTTCACCCTACACATGCATATCTAAGAGTATAGTAGCGGAAAGTAAAGACATGCAAATGCAAGTAGAGGGTAGGGAAGGAAGATCAAACACACATTTTGACACGCGATTTTTGGCGTGGTTCTGATAGGTGGTCCTATCGTACGTCGACATTAGTGGAGACTTCATCCCAAAATGGTAACAACTGCGAGAGTCCATGGAGGGCTCCATCCACAAGGGGTTCACGAAGAAGTGGCCTTGTCTATTCCACCATCGCTTACGTCCACACACGACTAGCCTCACTGAAAGTAGATCTTCACGAAGTAGGCTATCTCCTTGCCCTTACAAACTTCTTGGTTCAACTCCACAACACAAAGTAGGAGGTTCCCAAGCAACACCTAACCAATCTAGGAGGCACCACCCTCCAAAATGTAATAGATGCGGTAGAACGATGAACTCCTTACTCTTGTGATTCAAAAGATAGTCTCCTCAACACTCAATCACTCTCTCACATATTTCGCATGGGTAGAAGAGATTGATTTGGTGGCAAGCAACTTGGGGAGCCTCACTGAGTGCAGTATTAAGGACCAAGATATGATGTAGCTATGTGTTCGATCCCTCTCTCTCTCTCTCTCTCTCTCGTGTTCTTGACATGGCACGATCTTGACGTATCACGGGCCTTGTTAATCTAGTTGGATCATATGATGTTATTCCCTTGCTACCTTGTTGTGATGAATTGAATCTTTCCCTTTAAGATATCGTTATGTCGGATTGAATATTTTGGTTTGAGAACACTTGATGTATGTCTTGCATACGGATACCTGCAGTGACATTGGGCAATTCAAGTAATTCACTTGACATATGTTATGTCATCAACTTGCGGATTCCGGTGACCTTGGGAATCTATGCATATGGGTTGATTGCATGTTTTCATATTGTGTTCTCCGATAGAAATCTTGGGGTGCTCCTTGAAGTTCTTTGTGTTGGATTGAATACGATAGATGTGCAATTGTTTGATGCATGTCGCATAATTTACCCGCGGATACTTGGGGTGACATTGGAGTATCTAGGTGACATTAATGTTTCTTGATATAAATCATGGGTGTTACTCTAGTACAAACTCTAGGCCTGTTTGTGACACTTATAGGAATATCTCAAAAGATTGATTAGAAAGAATAACTTTGAGGTGGTTCTACTACCTACACCAATTTCATCTTATTATTCTATGCTAGATAGGAACTTTGGAGTGATTCTTTGTTGCACGATGAGGGATGATCACATGATTCTACCATGTTAGCATTATTGAGAGATTGCAGGAGAGAAAGTATGAACCCTAGGCCTTATTACCGAGCAGTTATACAACATTTTTCTCACTATTTTACACTTTCTACCTTGTTGTTTATATATTTTGAGATTACAAAAACATATATCTACTATCCATATTACACTTTTATCACCATCTCTTCGCTGAACTAGTGCACCTATATAACTTGCCAATGTATTGGGTGTGTTGGGGGCATAATAGATTTATTGTATTTGATTCTAGTGTTGTTTGAGAGAGACCATCTTCATCCTACACCTCCTACAGATTCATAAACCTCATCCACTTGAGGGAAAATTGCTACTGTCCTACAAAACTCTACGCTTGGAGGCCCAACATAGTCTACAATAATAAAATTGCATAGTAGACATCAAGCTCTTTTCTGGCGCCGTTGTCGGGGAGGTGATTGCTTGAGGGTATATCCTTAGATATTGTAATTGAATCTTTTAGTTTCTTATTTTTCACTAGTTTGGTTTTATAAAAGAAAACTACAAAAAAATATAGTTTTGGTTGCCTCATTTACTTCATCCTTATGATGTCTTTTGTAAAAATAATGGTTCAAAAAATTGTGCCCAATTGCTAGAGGAAGAGTTTATGTAAATGCTTAACATGAAATCCTTGAATGATGAGCATGATAGCAATATTGTTGCTATGAATTCTCTGAATATCCATGATGCTAATGATCATTTCACTAGTCATGATAAAAATATTTCTTGTAAGCATGTCAATTTTTGTGGAGTGAGTAAAATTCGTGAAGACATGCCTTATAGGGACGATATATTTTTTAAGAAGCATAAACAAAATGAAACTAATTGGTGGCTTAAAGTGATATATGAATTTGCCACAAGATTATGCTCTCTCCACTCGTGAAGTTTGCAATAGGGTTGGTCATCTTAATTTACGATGCATGCATTTTCATGATTGAACTGTTCCCAAATATTGTGATAAGTTGATCTTGAGGGTTCAATATAAGAGGTGTCTACAGGGGGTGTGGGGACCCCGACTTACAAGTCGAGAATCGCCGTGCTCACTGATCCCAGAGATCGATGCTCACTGAACACAGATACCGAATAAAAGAGTCTTACATCCATACATACCGTTTGATACAACAAATGACTACTTCGGTCGAGTCTTACATAAATAGGGCCTTAAAGGCCTACACTTGAAACCGAACCAATAGAGGAATTATTGGTTGAAAGCGTGAACCCATCCCATCAGCCATAACCTACAGGCATTTTGACTAGGAAACATCCTAGCTCGCATGAACGTCACCGAGTTAATCTTGACCATATCCCGTCTTTCACACCTGGTCAATGAAATAACCAGTGGCAAGCCAATGAGTACTTTGAATGTACTCGCAAACAGCCCATGATATGAACAATGGAAGTGAAGGATGAAAATATCATGCATCTCTAGTATAACTCATCTGGGTGGAATGATCATGATATGCATCAAGATAAAGAATTACTCTTGAAGAACAGGTTACAGATACCAATATATTTGTCGACGGCTGAACCATCTGGGTTCACCTTATATGCCAAGTCACGGAACTTGTTCATATCATTGCTATCATAGAAAACATCTTTCTCAACACCACAAACACACAACTCACGCACGCTTGGTTTATGCGGACATATCAGGACGTAGTTTAAGAAGGATTACCCAACTGTCCTTGACCGTGGACACGGCTATTCGAATAGTTTATACTCTGCAGAGGTTGCGCGCTGTACGCACGAGAACCGGGAAACTTCCGTGTCATCCACGACTCACGGTATATCACATATACCCGAGGTAAGTACCCGATCATTATCTTTCCCCTGACGGTGCTAAACAAGGAGGTCCACTCGATTGGTACCCAACCCACATGTTATACGTCTTACGAGCACCGACTCTGGACAGTATCAGCCATGCGGGGACCAACGGTGTGCCTGGAACTCATAAAAATGGCATAGTCGCCCTTCCTGGCACGACCCCATCACGAGAGTGACGACAATCACTCCCGCCACTAGTAATGTGGCTCCTTGCTAGTACCGACCAGAGTAATCAACAAAGCCCCGTCCCATAAAGGGGTAACGTGGTCGCACAGGTGAGGTTGGGACGGTCGACACATCATAAATCTAATCCCATTTCCGAAACCATACTCAGACAAAACACCGGTGCACCACTTCACCAGAAGTGGCCATCCATCTTATCATCACCCTCGGGCATCAGTGGCACCCGACGGGGTTTTTCATAAACCTTTGATTTAACTCATCATTATGCTCATGCAAGGGTTCTCTAACTCTACTAGTTAACATGATAGTAACATGATCCTCATAGATAGTAGGATCAACCTCATCATGCTTGTGCTCCGAGGAGCCATATGTATAACATCACTATCATGCAAGTGCTTCGAAGAAGCCTTCGGTACCATCTCACCAATGATGAACCGGTACTATGATCACATGCAACGGAAAAGTACTTGCTATTCTAGCATTCATCAATTCATATGCTCAAGTCATGGTCAAAGGGCTGCTTGCCTTGCTCACGTAAGTCCTCGTGGTCTTCGAGGTCTTCCGCTCCAACTCCGAATACTTCGTCTACAATCGACTATCGTCGAAAAGAACCATAGTAAGCCATATAGCAAGCAGAATAAAAGTGTTCTACAAATAGAAGTTTTATTTTTCTTGGACCTCTCTGGTCATAAGAGAAATACCTGAAGCTTCTCACAGGAGATTTGAATCATCAAGTATTTTGAATGGATGGAAAGAGCAATAGGTGCTCATTAAAGAAGCCAACAGAAATCATTCTGTTAAAGTGAGTGAAGGCACCCATTTAACAGAGAATGATTTTAGAAATATTTAGGAAGTGGTTTCAATGGATTTGGAGTTGGTATGAATATTCTAGAGATTTCATAATGTGGAATAAATAGCAATAGGATCTATTTATTTATTGCAACAGAAGTAAGCCACACAAAAATGTTGACCAGGGTTCTAAAAATAGGGGATGATTTTAGAAGACCCTAGGAATTTGAATCACTACATTTGAAGTTGATTTGCATCCTAGGGAAATTTCCAAAGTGGAGTCAAATATGGACAATTGTGGATTTAAATGAAAATGCCACAGAAAGTGGGTGGGGAAAAATGTGCAAATCACTTATTTGGATAGGCCTCATTTTTAGGATCTTGCAGAAATTTGAATCAAAGAAATTGGAGTTAGAATGATTTTATAATGGAATTTTGAAACTTGCAGATAAATGAAAAAGAGAAACTGGTCTCCAGATTTGGCTATCATGCGCACTCGGCGCTAGGTAGGCCTTCGGGCCGGACCAGTTGCGCAGACCGCCCGGAACCCTGGTGACGCCGAAGGCGCACTTCCTGGAGTACGTCTCCCGCGCAGGGACACGCAAACGAGGGAGGGCGCGACCACTTAAAGCTGGGGGCCTGGCCGGCGTTTGGCTGACGCGGGGGCCCCGCCTGTCGGGCCCTTCTTCCTCCTCCCACTCGATCTGGGAACAGGAAGGGGAGGCAGGGCCGGCCGATGTAGGACCGGCTCCGACGGCGCTCCGGCCATCCCCAGCCGAGGTGAGCGCACCTGCGGGCTCGGGGGGACCGTGTCGACCCCATTCCCCTGCACGGCGCTCGTAGGGAGCTTCGGGGAGAGCTGCCCATGGCCGCGGCAGAGGGCGGTGATGGAGTCCGTGGGGAGAGGAGCTATGGCCACCTGGAGGGAAGAGGGAGGATGGGGACTGGTGCTCCTGGAGGCGCTAAGGAGAAGGAGGGAGCTTGGGGAGGCTCGGATTCGAGCATGGCCGAAACGGCCATGGCTGCGGCCATGGAAGAAGAGGTGGGGAGAAGGGCTTGGGAGAGAAGGTGGGAGGCTCATGAGCTTCACGGGAGAAGGGGAGAGCCGAGTGTGAGCCACAGAGGCTCAGGGAGAGGAGATAAGGGAGGGGGAATGGAGAGAGAGTTCAGGAGTTCCCCGGAGCTTCCTGGCATGGCAAGGACGCGCGTCCCTGGGCACCTTGGAGCTTAGCGAGCATGGGGAGGAGCTTGGACTAGTCAAATGGGGTACCCTGGTGCTCATAGACATGCTGCAACGGTGGGACACGCCCTGGAGAAAGAAGACAAGGTGCACAACACCGTTTCTGCATGCCAGGGAGGTGGTCACCATGGCCACTCATGTCCACGTGGCACACAAGACCAGTCAAGCATGTCTGGCACGTAGGGCACACCTGCAGCAAGGAGACTCTGGAGTTTGGCAACTAGTGGAGGTGGTCTGATGTGGTTTGGACTCTGGTTTATTTTGCAGCAGTAACCTAGGGGCTGGCATAAGGGGTTTTCATAGGAGGGGATGGGAGGTGAAACCATGTCTAGCAGTGTTTTTAATAGAAAGACTACAAGACTGCAAAGTTTCAGCTCAAGAAAGCAAGTGTAGCTAGTACTTGCTGTACAAAGCCACATTTCAGCCAAAAATGAACTTGAAGAGGTGTTGCTCATTTTTCCTACATGAGCAGGTCATCTATTGGGTTGAAATGATGCATTGACACACTAGAGAGGATCTAGAAAGAATTTGGGTGATAGCTTAAGTAGAAGAATGGAAAGAGAGGTAAAACAGTGCTGCCAAGGGTGAAAATGAGAGAAAGTTACAAAGGGACCTTCTCCAATAATTGACCAGTGGCCAAGGAAAAGTTACTGGAAGTAAAATGTAACTAGTTATAGCTGTGGTAGAAATTTGAGCTCAAGGGCAATAGTGGAAGGGGCAAAAGAAGCCAAATCAGTGAGTGCACACAAGGTGTTTGATCTATGGCTAGGCTACCAGATGGATTCCAATGGCTATGAAACTTAACAGGGTCAAATAATAGATGAAAGTAGGCTTGTATACCAAATTTGGGATTTGCTGGAGAAGTTTTCCAATGTAGAGTTGGAAAAACCCATGAAATGGGCAGAAATGACTTTCTGCCTACAACCCTATTCAAATCAATTCCCACAAATCCAATATTTGGTGTAGGGGCATTATTGGAGCATTAAAGCATGCACAAAAAGTTTGAGGTCAATTGGAGAAACTTTTTAATGTAAAGTTTACCAAAGTCAGAAATCAAAAGAGAGGGTTTTGAGGTTCTTAGGGAAAGTTCTTCTATTCTCCTTGGTGTACCACGTGGTGTGGATCCCTTATTGGAGTAGTAGAACATGTCCACCAAATTGGAGCACAATTGGAGATACTTCTCAATGTAAAGTTGGTCAAATTTGATTTTGGACAGATAGGGTTTTAGAGTGGTTAGGGGAGCCAAATCAACTTGGATTGAAATGAAACCTGGCAAGATCGTCATTTATATCATAGATGACAAGCTAGAATTTTACTGGAATTTATTGAGAATATTTCTAATAGAAATATTTCAAAACCTTGAAATAGGCAGGAATGGTTTTGGAGGGGTTGGCCCAATATTTTGAACATGACCATGTGTTGAAACTCATAAATATGGAATAAGTATATCCACTCAGTTTCCCTAAATTTTATTAAATATTTTGAAAGCAATAAAAATAACTATCCTTCATAAGAGACCATTTCTGGCCTCACAGAAAGGCTTTTAAATAAAATAATAAAATAACTTTTTAAAATAATAATATGGTGGTTTTTGGAAGACCTTTTGATAATAGGTTTTAAATAAAATAATTGGTGCAAAAGAAATTCCCTAATTTGAGGACTTGTAGTACAAACCTCATCTCAGAGGTTTGAAAGTTTAATTCAAAGAAATGCTTTTTGGGTAAAAATAAATATTGGTGAAAATAGTTATTTATCCTAAACACATGGCCTGATCATTAGGCACGAGATCATGGGTTGAGGAGGTGATTAGGGGAGTGACAGGATTTATGGGGAGCAATCACATGCATTCAAGCAAACAAGCAAACAATGGTCACTCCAAGCATCACAAGCATTCACAAATTTTTTTAATTGGTCCTAACTTTTTGAATAAGTTAATTAGTCAGGAAGGCCAAAAGTGGGTGTTACAGACCTTACCCCCTTAAGAAAATCTCGTCCCCAAGATTTGTTAAGGCAGAAACAAGGGTCTGCTCCTCTTATGCTGCAGGACTTACTTGTAGCAACAATCCAAATACGCGGTCTCATGGGATCACCTCAAGAGTACCACTTATTGGTGCATCTGCGTTCTACGAGGATGTTGGAGAAAGGGAAAGTTGTCATACCTGGTTGCTAGTCGTACCTATTGCTCGATACTTACTCCGGCTGACAAGTGGGCCCAGGGTCCGCAGTCAGCCTCTTCTTCTCCCTCTGATTCTTCTTTCTTGGGTGAGTCCCGTGTGCTGCCTCCACTTGTGGTGCCTAGGGCGTACGGTGTCCGTGGCCGCCCTACGATGGTGTGCGGTGAGCCATCTGCCAGCGCAGCGAGCACTCACCTCGCGGGCCTGGTATGTCGGAACTGCTCTGGGATTCCCAGCGAGCACCGACGGTCGAGCGACAAACGGGGCTGGTGGCCTGGTTAGTGGCTCTCCGAGCCTGGCTATAAATTGGCCAGGGAGTCCTTCTCGTTCTCCTCCCAGCCTCGCCACTTGTTGCTGCTCCGGTCCTCTTCTTCTTCTTCTTGTGATGCAGGTGCTCAAGGAAGGATGCCAATGGCGGACGAGACTCGAGGGTGGCTCGTCATCTTCCTGTCCGGGATGGTGGCATTGCTGCTCGGGGTCTCGACGCTGTACTACGCGATTGTCCACGATGATCGCCATGATGCTGCCGCCCGCATGGCAGTTCTCCACGGTGACAGAGTTCATGACGATTAGGCACCTGATTGGCGCACGCGTGGTGTTAGTGTGCCAGTGGTGTCCTTGCGGTCTCTTCTTACGAAGGAACCGAGGTGTGCCAAAGTGGCAAGTGGTTAGGCGTTGGTGTGCTGTGTGGTCGTGGATGCAGTTGGTCCGGGTGGAGGTTGCTCCTAGTGGGTTTGTCGTTGCTGGCCTTACTGTCTCGTGGTTGACGTAGTTGATGCTAGAGTTGCAATAAAATGCGTCGTTCTTCTGTGTCGTCGAGGCTCCTTGATCATGTGGATGCTTCACCACGCTCGTGAAGACTATCTTTGGTTGTCGGGGTTGCAGTCTGCAGTGTCTGTGGTCCAGCTAAACATCACTGAGGTACTTGTCCTCTTAATGGGTGAATAAGTATGTCATCAGTGAGGAAGACAACATACCTTCCCCAAACATGACATAAGCTCAATGCTCGAGAGTCAGGTGAGGAAAATGGGGACTTTCTATGGGTGGTACTGGCCATATTTTAACGACTTAGAGTTGTGTTCTATGGTCGCAGTCCGTCCATCTCGTGGCTCAGTGAAGCTTTAGGGTCTTAAGGAACTTAGGATGTGGGCGAACAGTTATCATCTTATCTCTAAGCACATTCCTTAGATGCCAATACTTCGACCTCTAATCTCGGGATGATATCACCTCATCTCATCAAAGATACCATCCCACGGGGTCAACTCCACACCGCTCATGCTAGTCACCTCCGGGTTGAGGGCAGAACTAAACCCAAACACTATAAGTATGGTATAGTTTCGATGCACATGCATTCCTATGCAATAACCTCAGGAGGCATACGAGCTCCTATGGTTAAGTTAAGACTCCACAAATCCAAATGTCCATCTAAGTCATCCAATGGACAGGGTACTACATTACTATATTAAGGAAACACATAGTATCCCAATCCAATATCTTGTTTCCTTTCTACGAATCCGACCAGGTGATCCATCAATCCGATCAATCATTACTGGACCTATCACCCCTACAAATCCAACATAGATGGGGTTCTACATAATCTCTTAGAGTCCTCATAATTCACATATTACTGCAAGAATTACGTCATAGTATATCCACCAACTTCAATAATCATGGCCATCTAATCTCCAAGGCCAAACTACATATGTTGTAAATCTACTTGGCAACTCCAAGTATATGCACTCTATATCCATTGAGACTCACGGTATCCTGATCGAGATTATCAGGCTAAATCCGATTTAATCCGAACCATGTGACCTTTGTGTCATCCTCCATACTCTATTAAGATTACCTATTTAAATCCAAGACTCAAGTCCAATATGAAGTCTACTTGTTACTCCGAGTCATCATGGTAAAGGCATCAAGTCAACTACTTGCTAAAGTCATGTATACCACCGAGAATGTTGTTGTTCGCGATAATGATCGTCCTACTAAATCCAATCTTACTCCAGGTTATGTAGGTTATGCTACTATATCAACTTGTTCCACCAAGTTCACCTGCCTTATAAGTGTCTCATGATCCACCAAATTAGTCCGGCTATATCCTCAAGACAACTATTATCATCACAACAATCTTAGTCTAATGCTCTCATATCTCAGATTGGTCCTCTTATGGTATCAAGGTTACAGTGCTAGCTTGAGATGGAGGGATACTTGTTCATGGTGATCACTCGTTCCACAAGGAACCCGGTGCTTAGCGGGGTTTATCGGGGACCTACACAAGTTCTCGCAGGTCCGTGCACTAGACACGTGACCAGAAATTTTGATCCGGAAAGGCTTGTGGAGGTTAGTCTGGCCTAGTGTGGTTTTCCAATCTTGAGGGAAAAGCACACTCCTACGGGTTGCGTGTGGTTAAGCATAGCACAGTCAGTGTCTTCAGCATTAGTCGTCCATCGCAGTGGATCCTTAGGGCATCTTGCCTTGCTGTCTTCAGTTGTCGAGAGGGGTGAGAGAGAGAGAGGACAGAGGGGAATGTCTAAGGGTTTGAGTGCAATCAAACAAGCGTTTGAAAGTCAACTCAGACAAGTGCAAAAATTTATTTTGATCATCAAAAATAAGACGAGTGATATAACCGCATGCTTGTTGCCTAAGCAAAAGTGCGACTTATATCAAAGCACAAACAACAAAACAAACAACACATAACATGGTCCATCTGAACCATTCCACGGACTCGACTTCGCATAGGGAATTCACGACTCATCCTATCCTAGGGTTATAGGACTCGATGGTCGTGCTCGCTTCGTGCCTCGGAGAGGAGTCCGCTAAGTCTTCTGGACCTTCTCATGGTGTTGTCACGCCTCTTGTTGTTGCTTGCCAAAGCAATTTGCTTGAGTTGTAGAGAACTCTTGTTGTCTTCTCGTCTGGGAAGTTGCTGACGAAGGTGGTTCTTCATTGCTGTCATTGACAGGATCTTCCTTGTTTTCATGATATTGTCATCATCTTCTTGTTTTCTGAGGCTTCGAGGGTCTCAAGGGGACATCTTCATGCACCGATGTTTGCAAGACATGATAGAGTTTTGATCTGTCAATCATACTAATTGCGATACCGACACCTAGAGCGGGGGATGAAGAGAACCGTTTTCCTGCTCATTAAGGTGAGGCGGACCAAATGGTGAGGTTCTCATCCACCGGTGGCGGCCGACACAATTCCTTATAACTGACAGGGTCGCTCTATTAGTGATGCAGATCAAGGTTCGCATATAGTATGTCCAAATTATCATAGGCGAATGTGGCATCACTCTGGGACAGTGCCCAAGGTTTCACCATCTTCTAAGCCTCGATATCCTTGTCCCTCATGGATGTACTTCTGTTGGTGTCGTTTAGAGTTGTCTTCTCTGTCTTTCAGCACAGGTGTTTTCCTGGAAAGGTTACTTCCTTCTGGGTTGCCCACGAGGATTTCAATTTATCGCGTGGTCAAAGGGCATAAGGTTCTAGCAACCGCTTGCAAATTTTGAAAAAGTTGACGAGGAGTGTGAGGAAAATAAGAGTGGAATGCTAGAGCATAACCTTCAATTTCTTTGAAGATTTAGGAGAGTCGAGAAAATATATAGGTTTTGTAAGTATTTTGAAGGATTTGGAAAGTTATTTTATCCTAACTATCGTCCGTGCTAACTAAGGCTTCCTACAGTCAGGATGCCTCTGATACGAGCTCTGTGGGAACCCCGACTTACTAGTCGAGAATCGCCATGCTCAGTGATCCCGGAGATCAATGCTCACCGAACACAGATGCCGAATAAAAGAGTCTTACATCCATACATACTGTTTGATACAACAAATGACCACTTCGGTCGAGTCTTACATAAATAGGGCCTTAAAGTCCTACACTCGAAACCGAACCAATAGCGGAATTATTGGTTGAAAGCGTGAACCCATGCCATCAGCTTTAACCTACACGCATTCTGAGTGGGAAACACCCTAGCTCGCATGAACGTCATCGAGTTAATCTTCACCATATCATGTCTTTCACACCTGGTCAATGAAATAACCAGTGGCAAGCCAATGAGTACTTTGAATATACTCGCAAACAACCCATGATATGAACAATGAAAGTGAAGGATGACAATATCATGCATCTCTATATAACTCATCTGAGTGGAATGATCATGATACGCATCAAGATAAAGAATTACTCTTGAAGAACAGGTTACAGATACCAATATATCTGTCAAGGGCTGAACCATCCGGGTTCACCCTATATGCCAAGTCACCGAACTTGGTCATATCATTGCTATCATAGCAACATCTTTCTCAACACCACACACACACACAACTCACACACGCTTGGTTTATGCGGAAATATCAGGACGTAGTTTAAGAAGGATTACCCAATTGTCCTTGACCGTGGACACGACTATTCGAATAGTTTACACTCTGCAGAGGTTGCGCGCTGTACCCACGAGAACCAGGAAACTTCCTTGTCATCCACGACTCGCGGTATATCACATATACCCGAGGTAAGTACCCAATCATTATCTTTCTCCTGACGGTGCTAAACAAGGAGGTCCACTCAATTGGTACCCAGCCCACATGTTGTACGTCTTACGAGCACCGACTCTGCACAGTGTCAACCATGCGGAGACCAACGGTGTGCCTGGAACTCATAAAAATGGCATAGTCGCCCTTCCTGGCACGACCCCATCATGAGAGTGACGACAATCACTCCCACCACTAGTAATGTGGCTCCTTGCTAGTACCGACCAGAGTAATCAACAAAGCCCCGTCCCATAAAGCAGTAACATGGCCGCACGGGTGAGGTTGGGATGGTCGACACATCATAAATATAATCCCATTTCCGAAACCATACTCACACAAAACACCGGTGCACCACTTCACCAAAAGTGGCCACCCTTCTCATCATCACCCTCGGGCATTAGTGGCACCCGACGGGTTTTTTCATAAACCTTTGATTTAACTCATCATCATGCTCATGCAATGGTTCTCTAACTCTACTAGTCAACATGATAGTAGCATGATCCTCATAGAGGGTAGGATCAAGCTCATCATGCTTGTGCTCCGAGGAGCCATATGTATAACATCACCATCATGCAAGTGCTTCGAAGAAGCCTTCAGTACCATCTCACCAATGATGAACCGGCAATATGATCACATGCAACGGAAAAGTACTTCCTATTCTAGCATGCATCAATTCATATGCTCAAGTCATGGTCAAAGGGCTGCTTGCCTTGCTCACGTAAGTCCTCGGGGTCATCGAGGTCTTCCGCTCCAACTCAGAATACTTCGTCTACAATCGAATATCGTCGAAAAGAACCATAGTAAGCCATATAGCAAGCAGAATAAAAGTGTTCTATAAATAGAAGTTTTATTTTTCTTGGACCTCTCTGGTCATAAGAGAAATACCCGAAGCTTCTCATAGGAGATTTGAATCATCAATTATTTTGAATGGATGGAAAGAGCAATAGGTGCTCATTAAAGAAGCCAACAGAAATCATTCTGTTAAAGTGAGTGAAGGCACCCATTTAACAGAGAATGATTTTAGAAATATTGAGGAAGTGGTTTCAATGGATTTGGAGTTGGTATGAATATTCTAGAGATTTCATAATGTGGAATAAATAGCAATAGGATCTATTTATTTATTTCAACAGAAGTAAGCCACACAAAAATTTTGACCAGGGTTCTAAAAATAGGGGATGATTTTAGAAGACCCTAGGAATTTGAATCACTCCATTCGGAGTTGATTTGCATCCTAGGGAAATTTTCAAAGTGGAGTCAAATATGGACAATTGTGGATTTAAATGAAAATGCGACAAAAAGTGGGTGGGGAAAAATGTGCAAAGCACTTATTTGGATTGGCCTCATTTTTAGGATCTTGCAGAAATTTGAATCAATGAAATTGGAGTTAGAATGATTTTATAATGGAATTTTGAAACTTGCAGATAAATGAAAAAGAGAAACTAGTCTCCAGATTTGGCTATCATGCGCACTTGGCGCTAGGTAGGCCTTCGGGCCGGCCAGTTGCGCAGACCGCCCGGAACCCTGGTGACGCCGAAGGCGCACTTCCTGGAGTACGTCTCCTACGCAGGGACACGCGAACGAGGGAGGGCGCAACCACTTAAAGCTGGGGGGCCGGTCAGCATGTGGCTGACGCGTGGGCCCCGCCTGTCGGGCCCTTCTTCCTCCTCCTACTCGATCTGGGAACAGGCTTTGGAGGAAGGGCCGGTCGATGCAGGACCGGCTCCGACGATGCTCCGGACATCTCTAGCCAAGGTGAGCGCACCTGCGGGCTCGGGGGACCGCGCCGACCCCATTCCCCTGCACGGCGCTCGTAGGGAGCTTCGGGGAGAGCTGCCCATGGCCGCGGCAGAGGGCGGCGATGGAGGCCATGGGGAGAGGAGCTCTGGCCACCTGGAGGGAAGAGGGATGATGGGGACTGGTGCCACAGGTCAGGAGGTCCTCCTGGAGGCGCTAAGGAGAAGGAGGGAGCTCGGGGAGGCTCAGATTCGAGCATGGCCGAAACGGCCATGGCGGCGGCCATGGAAGAAGAGGTGGGCAGAAGGGCTTGGGAGAGAAGGAGGGAGGCTCATGAGCTTCACGGGAGAAGGGGAGAGCCGAGTGTGAGCCACAGAGGCTCAGGGAGAGGAGATACGGGAGGGGGAATGGAGAGAGAGCTCGGGAGTTCCCTGGAGCTTCCTGGCATGGCAAGGACACGCGTCACTGGGCACCTTGGAGCTTAGCGAGCATGGGGGAGGAGCTTGGACTAGTCAAATGGGGTTCCCTGGTGCTCATAGACATGCTGCAACGGTGGGACACGCCCTGGCGAAAGAAGACAAGGTACAGAGCACCGTTTCTGCATGCCAGGGAGGTGGTCACCATGGCCACTCATGTCCACATGGCACACAAGACCAGTCAAGCATGTCTGGCACGTAGGGCACACCTGCAGCAAGGAGACTCTGGAGTTTGGCAACTAGTGGAGGTGGTCTGATGTGGTTTGGACTCTGGTTTAGTTTGCAGCAGCAAACTAGGGGCTGGCATAAGGGGTTTTCATAGGAGGGGATGGGAGGTGAAACCATGTCTAGCAGTGTTTTTAATTGAAGGACTACAAGACTGCAAAGTTTCAGCTCAAGAAAGCAAGTGTAGCTAGTACTTGTTGTACAAAGCCACATTTCAGCCAAAAATGAACTTGAAGAGGTGTTGCTCATTTTTCCTACATGAGCAGGCCATCTATTGGTTTGAAATGATGCATTGACACGCTAGAGAGGCTCTGGAAAGAATATGGAGTGATAGCTTAAGCAGAAGAATGGAAAGAGAGGTAAAACAGTGCTGTCAATGGTGAAAATGAGAGAAAGTTACAAAGGGACCTTCTCCAATAATTGACGAGTGGCCAAGGAAACGTTACTGGAAGTAAAATGTAACTAGTTATAGCTGTGGTAGAAATTTGAGCTCAAGGGTAAAAGTGGAAGGGGCAAAAGAAGCCAAATCAGTGAGTGCACACAAGGTGTTTGATCTATGGCTAGGCTACTAGATGGATTCCAATGGCTATGAAACTTAACAGGGCCAAATAATAGATGAAAATAGGCTTGCATATCAAATTTGGGATTTGCTGGAGAAGTTTTCCAATGTAGAAATGGAAAAACCTATGAAATGGGCAGAAATGACTTTCTGCCTACAACCCTATTCAAATCAATTCCCACAAATCCAATATTTCGTGTAGGGGCATTATTTGAGCATTAAATCATGCACAAAAAGGTTGAGGTCAATTGGAGAAACTTTTTAATGTAAAGTTTACCAAAGTCGGAAATCAACAGAGAGGGTTTTGAGGTTATCAGGGCAAGTTCTTCTATTCTCCTTGGTGTACCACTTAGTGTGGATCCCTTATTGGAGTAGTAGAACATGTCCACAAAATTTGAGCATAATTGGAGATACTTCTCAATGTAGAGTTGCTCAAATTTGATTCTGGACAGATAGGGTTTTAGAGTGGTTAGGGGAGCCAAATCAACTTGGATTGAAATGAAATTTGGCAAGATCATCATTTATATCATACATGACAAGCTTGAATTTTACTGGAATTTATTGAGAATATTTCTAATAGAAATATTTCAAAAGCTTGAAATAGGCAGGAATGGTTTTCGAGGGGTTTGCCCAATATTTTGAACATGACCATGTGTTGAAACTCACAAATATGGAATAAGTATATCCACTGAGTTTCCCTAAATTTTCTTAAATATTTTGAAAGCAATAAAAATAACTTTCCTTCATAAGAGACCATTTCTGGCCTCACAGAAAGGCTTTTAAATAAAATAATAAAATAACTTTTTAAAATAATAATATGGTGGTTTTTGGAAGACCTTTTGATAATAGGTTTTAAATAAAATAATTGGTGCAAAAGAAATTCCCTAATTTGAGGACTTGTAGTACAAACCTCATCTTAGGGGTTTGAAAGTTTAATTCAAAGAAATGTTTTTTGGGTAAAAATAAATATTGGTGAAAATAGATATTTCTCCTAAACACATGGCCTGATCATTAGGCAGGAGATCATGGGTTGAGGAGGTGATTAGGGGAGTGACAGGATATATGGGGAGCAATCACATGCATTCAAGCAAACAAGCAAACAATTGTCACTCCTAGCATCACAAGCATTCACAATTTTTTTTAATTGGTCCTAAGGAATAAGTTAATTAGTCACGAAGGCCAAAAACTGGGTGTTACATGGAGGGGGTTGAATAGACTACTTGACAAGATTAAAATCCTAGCCTGTTCCCAAATTAATGGTTGGCAAATTTTAGCGATTCTAACAAGTCCAGTGCACCCTACAGATGCTAGTAAACATATATGGCAGCGGAAAGTAAAAGGCTTTGCACTTGTACGAAGGAGTAGAGTTTAGGAGATCAAACGCAAAGAGGTTGACACGGTGATTTTTTGCATGGCTCCGATAGGTGGCACTATCATACGTCCATATTAGTGGAGACTTCAACCCATGGAGGGTAACGGCTAAGAGAGTCCATGGAGGGCTCTACCCATAAGGGGTCCATGAAGAAGCAGCCTTGTCTACTCCACCACGGCTTCCGTCCACTAAGGACTAGCCTCACTCACTATAGATCTTCATGAAGTAGATGATCTCCTTGCCCTTACAAACATCTTGGTTCAACTCCACAACACGAAGTAGGAGGCTCCCAAGCTACATCTAACCAATCTAGGAGGCACCACCCTCCAAAAGGTAATAGATGTGGTAGAACTATGAACTCCTTGCTCTTGTGCTTCTAAAGATAGTCTCCTCAACACTCAATAACTCTCTCATAGAATAGGCATGGGTACAAGCGATTGATTTGGTGGAAAGGAACTCGGGGAGGCTAGAGATCATGTTTCAAATGGACGGATTGGAATATCTTGGTCTCAAAACATGAGTAGGTGGCTCTCTCTCAGAAAAATGGTTCTGGCAATGAAGTGTGTGTTATGAGTGCTTCCTCTACGAATGAGTGGTTGGTGGAGGGGTATATATAAGCAGCACCCAAAATCCGAACGTTACACCAAAAGTGACCAACTCGGTGACACCGAAGTCATAAACTCGGTGGTACCGACTTGCACAAAAGGCAGCGACTTTTGAATCTCGGTGAGACCGATATACACAACTCGGTAGAACTGAAAAGGTGGCTAACGATGAGATGTCCCAACTCGCTGACACTGATACCCAAACTCAGAAATTCTGATTTTGTGTACCGAAGCAACAGAAGGTTGGTCACCTAAACTCGGTAGCACCGAAGCAGAATTAGTTCTACCGAAATGGTAGGTTTGGCTAGGGTTCCGTCTCGGTTGAAAATTGGTAGGGCCGAATCAGAAAAATTGGTGGCACCGATTTTCGATATTTGGCTTTGGACAGAAGTGTTATGTGGGAAAATGTCTGAGTACTTTTGGTGCCTATCTCTGAGCACTTGAGCAACCAGTTCATTTTCATACCTCACCCGTTTTAATAGTATTGGCTTTCCTATGGACTCAAAAGTGAGTTCTCACATCTAATGGATCAGATTCGCCCAGTTTCCCACCTACCGGACATGTCCGCGCCTCCTATCGGACACGTCCGGCGTCGATCCGCGCAGCCCTAAGGTTCTTGTCGCTGCCGGCTCGTCTCCGGTCAGGATCCGGCCGCCCCGGCATCGACCTCGCCGGAGCCGCCGTTGCCCCAGCCTCTCTGCGGCCTCCCGTCCCCAGTCAACACCGGCATCGAGGCAGCTCGTCCCCGTCGAACACTAGCAGGAGGAGCCGGCCGCTCCTCGCCGCCATGTCGGATCCCGGGCGGAACCGCCGCCAGCAGCGCGTCCTGGCCGTCCCCGCGCCGGTGCTTCGCCCCCCCCCCCCCGCCTGCCTTCTGCCGCCATCGCCGTCAACTCCCGCCGCCATGGCCTCGTGGCCTCGCTCCCAGAGGAGACGGGAGGACGACGAGGTGCGAGTGCCATCCGCTCGCGACCTGGGCGCCCTAGCTCCCCTCGGCCCACTAGCCCCACAGCCGGCCTCCTCCCGCAGCGCTCCAGCGGCCCAAGCACCCGGCCCGCCGACCTGGCCCATGGCTAAGGGGAGTATCCCCCGCCGTGGCGAGTTATACTAAATTGCGCTGCCTCTGTTTAGGCCCGTAGATGGGTTCGGCCCAATAGGTTTTTATTGGAGTTTTCGAATTAGATAGATTTCAGGAAATTTAGATATATTAGAATGGCCGTATCTTTTATTCCGTAAGTCGGATCACGACGTGTAGTATATGTATTTTGTGCAGTTATGCACGTAGATTACGAATTTACAACTTGCATAATTGTTTGAAGTAGTTTGAGCCACTGTTTGCCTAGAAATGCGTGTTGTCCTAATAGGTTGTTTGCCCGTGTTTATTTTTTTTTGTGCGGTCCGGATTGCTAGAACCCCGTAGATAAAATGTTCATGTTTTAGGAACCCCTTTTCCATGTATTGTAGAGTAGCCGTTGGTATTTTGCGTGTAGGATTCCGTAGCTAGTTTATTATTCCGTGTTTAGGACATTATCTCGCATTTACGTGTGGCGATATTTTTGTGTTGCAACCCCACATGCTTTATATGTTTTCGGGGTAGAAAAATCCATAGGATTTTTCTGGGCATTTAGTTTTAGCTTTTGATTAATTTAGTTCGCGTGATAGTTTGCTATGTTGCCCTCTTGTCTCTTTTGTGGGATTTAATCCGTGCGTGCTTTCTAGGAGTTGTCAACTAGAGTTATGCCCTTGGATGTTTAGACTAGCCCCTGGTAATTTTGGTTGCAATAGAAATCCATGTTTAGGTATGGTTTGCTTGTTCTTTACTTGCTAGGAAATAGTGTTGTTTTAGAGATGCTGAAATATTTCTAGGTCTGAATCTGTTATATTTTGTTGCTGTCTTTGCATGAGTTTATCTTGTGATCTGTAGCTCTTTTGAGGTTGGTGCAATGGAGTTAGTTGTAGACTTCGGGATTCTCTAGCATGCTATTAATTTTCATGCCATTTGGAGTCCTGTAGCTTGTGGTTTTACTGCTAACAATATGCCTTCAGATCAAAAACTGCACTTTCATGAAGTGTTATTTTCACTAAGTCTGAAACTACGTGTGAGAAGCCATTTTGTGACTTCTTTTCCCAGTGATCCATGCTTCCATGCTAGGTGTTTATAGATGTATGTGGTAGTGCTTATTGCCCTCTATCGTCTCATGCCTTGGTTGAGCATATTAGAATTGTGTAGCTCGTAGTTGTGGGGTGTAGAAAATGCTATGTGGCTGATTCTGGCAGATTGTAGTGATTTCTTGTTTAGCTCGTAGTTGTTGAACCGTTGCTCTGTTTAGATCGTGTCCTATATGAAACTTGCTTAGAATCTCGTGTAGTTCCATATTTTCTTTCTGGTTGTGTGTTTTGAAATGTTGTGGATGCCATTTGCACACATATTGCATTCATGCCATCGTATCTTGCGGTGCTCGTATCTTTTGAACCGTAGCTCCGTTGGAGATGTTCTCTATGTGTAAATTGCTTGTAATGACGCGTAGAATCACGTGAACCTATTTGTTTTGCTGTTTAACAACTATTTAAACATGTTAGTTCAGATCTGGACAGAATTGTAAATTAACATGTGAGGTCATGTCGGAGGTGCTATATGTCATTTCCGACCTCATTTAAAATGTCTAGATAGGTAGTTTAATTACGCTTCACCTGTTGCCACGTTTAACCACATTTAATATTGTCGTGTATCTAATCGGGATAGAACTAAATAATTAAACGTGGAGTTTCGTCAATATGCAACTCTTCGCATATTGAACTTCACTTAGTGTGTAGTATTTGGTTGTTGTGATTTGAGATGCCGTGACTTGCGTGTATTCCGCTGATCATGCATCATATGCGAATTGCATCTTGTTGTGCTTATGCGGTGGTGAATATTTATGTTGATGCTTGTTTCCGGTTTCCTTCGTCTCGATAGAGTACTGCAAGCGTGTCGGATTGTGAGGACCCGTACGACTACATCGGTTCGTCTGCTTCACGGGGTCATTCTTCTTCCAAGCGGGATCTCAGGAAAGATGACCATTTCTCCAGATACCATTACTACCATTGCCATGCTAGTTTCACCGTTTCTATCGATTATGTCTCGTTGCCTACCACATGTTAATTATCAGCCTCTCGACAATGCCATGAAAACATTCACCTGTTCACAACCTAGCGAACCACTGATTGGCTATGTTACTGCCTGCATAATCGTGTGTTAGCGTTGCTCGTTGCAGGTGCAGTTGCTTCCATGTGATAACATGGGTTCCTTGTTATATCACCATATTAATTGCTATTTAATTTAATGGACCGATATACTTGGTAAAAGGTGGAAGGCTCGGCCTTTCTAGCCTGGTGTTTTGTTCCACCTTTGCCCCCTTAGTTTCGGCTACCGGTGTTATGTTCCATAATTGAGCGCTCCTAACACGATCGGGGTTGTTATGGGGACCCCCTTGATAATTCGTTTTAGATTAAAGCTGGTCTAGCAAGGCCCAACTTTGGTACTACATTTGCCTAAACACCTAATAAAATTGCATAGGGACTTTCCGGACCCCGAGGATAATTTAATCAACCCCCGGTCCAGTGCTCCTCATGAGTGTTGGTCCAAACTGGTAGACTACGGGGCCACCGTGGGGCAACCCGAGGTTTGGTTTCTCCTAGTGTGACCCATCTGTCGTGTCCTGAGAACGAGATATGCGGCTCCTATCGGGTTCGTCGACACGTCGGGTGGCCTTGCTGGATTAGTTTTACCTTTGACAAAATATCTTGTGCATCAGGTTCCGGTGATGCTTTGGGTAATCTCAGAGTTGAGGTTTTCCACTAAGGAGTCCGACGAGATCACGAGCTTCGTGATTGAGGATTTCTATGCGGCTTGTGGTAATTTGTGATGGACCAGTTGGAGCACCCCTGCAGGGTTAAATTGTTTCGGAAAGGCATGCTCGCGGTTATGTGGCAACGTGGAATCTTTGTTTAACACTGGTTCTAGATAAATTGAAGTTAACTTAATTAAAATGTGCCAACTAAGTGCGTAACCGTGACTGTCTCTTTCGTGAGTTCCTTCTCCGATCGAGGACACGGTGGGGTTATGTCTGACGTAGGTAGGTGTTCAGGATCATTCATTTGATCATCGGTAGTTCACGTCCGATATGGGTAGATCATCCCCCTCTTTATTTCTCGTACTCGTAAGTTTAGCCATCAAATATATGCTTAGCCGCTGCTGCAACCTCACCACTTAACCTTACCTCACCTAATAAGCTTTGCCAGTCTTTATACCTTTGGAAATGAGATTGCTGAGTCCCCTGTGGCTCACAGATTACTACAACACTAGTTGCAGGTACAGGTAAAAAGGTCACTTGACGCGAGTGCGTTTATTGTTCATTTGGAGTTGCTTCTTATTCTTCTTCTTCATCGATCTAGGATGGGTTCCAGGCCGGCAGCCTGGTATAGCAAGGATGGACGTCGTTCTTCCTTTCTCGTTTGTTTTCGTCCTTAGTCGGACCCTTCTCTTCTTCATGACGTTTATATGTTGTACTGATGTGACTCTGATGTAGCTTGTGGCGAGTGTAAGCCAATTCTTTATATATTTCATCTTTTCAGTACATGTACTTGTAACGATATCCATTCTTGCGAAACGACGAGATGCGCTTCTATCCCTCACAAGGCCCTCGTGCCAAATTGAGGATAGGATCGCATATGGGCGTGACACTAGCCCCCGTCGACTATTTGAGGGAAGTCTTCTCCAAGTCAAAGGAGAACTAGCCCCACTGCCAGAAGATTTTCTATGGTGTGAACTTCGCTGCCAAGAAGCAAATGCAATACTGCCTGGAGCACACCATCGACGTGGTGAGCACGGATCCGCTCTCAGAGATCATGGGCAGTCGGGACGCCACCGGTTGTATCGCCAAGTGGGCTATTGCCCTCGCCGACCACGACATCCAGTACGAGCCTTGCACGACCATCAAGTCCCAAACATCGACCGACTTCCTCGGCGACTGGGCAGAGACCCAGCATATGCCACAACCTCGTGACTCAACGCACTAGCACATGCAATTTGATTGCTTGAAGCCGCACACTGGCTTACGAAATGGCATCGTCCTGTACTCCCTCAAGGGAGATCAGCTCAAGTACGCACTACAAATGCACTTTGGGGCCTCCAACATGGTGGCCGAGTATGAGGCGCTCGTCCAAGACTTCGGGCTTGCCAAGGAGATAGGCATCCCATGCTTCGGTGACTTGGACCTCATGGTGCGGCAGGTCTGTGGCGAGTGGGACGCCAGGGATGCCAACATGGCCAGCTACCGGTTCCTCATCTAGCAAATCACCGGCTCTTTTGAGGGTTGTGAATTCCATCATGTCCCCCAAGAGAACAAAGAGGTGGCCGACACACTTGCCAAGGTCGACCCCACCCATCATGCCAACCCAGCCGACGTTTTCCTCGAGCGGCTACTTAAGCCTTCAATCAAGCCCCTCCAAATCGGAATCCATATTCGTGCTGGCTGACCCAACTGCCACTGCTACTGGCCCGAGGACTGCCTCGGCTCCTCCGACTGCCTCAAACTTTGTCCCGGGGGCTTCTAGCTCCACCTCGGTCGTTGTCGTCTTCGATCCAACGATTGTCTGTATCATGGCAGAAGCGCCTCCGGTCGACATAGACCCAGGGGACTGCCAGCTCAGCCCCGGGGATTGTCGGCTCGGCTACGAACGTCGCGGCCTCCAACGAAAATTTTGGCGCCTTCCTGGGCTCACTCCATCCTTGCATTCATCGCACGAGGCGATCTCCCATCTAACGAAATCATGGCCCGGCAAGTGCAACGCTGCACTCCCTCATATGCCATCATCAACAGTGAACTCGTCAAGCAGCGCAACTGGTGTCTTCCAACGCTATGTTGAGGCAGACAAAGGGCACGCAATTCTCAAGGATATCCACTAGGGCGACTGCGGCCACCACACCGCCTAGGGAGACCTGGTGGCCAAGACGTTCCGCCATGGCTTCTACTGCCCGACGACTTTGGATGACACCAAGGCCCTGATGGACAAGCACGAGGGCTGCTAGCGCTTCACCAGCTAAAGCCACCTGCTGACCGTGGCCATCAAAACCATTCCCATCTCGTGTCCCTTTGTTGTATGGGGTCCCAACATGGTGGGGCCATTCAAAACCGTGTGAGGGGGCATCACACATTTGTTGGTGGCAGTCCACAAATTCACCCAATGGATCAAATACAAAGCCATCAAGAAGTTGGATGGCCCGACGACCATCGGATTCATCAAGGACATCACTGTCCGCTATAGTGTCCCCCATAGCATCATCATCGACAATGGCACAAACTTTGCCAAAGGAGCGCTCGCTTGGTTCCGCTCGGCCTAGGGCATCCAGCTTGACCTTCTGTCGGTGGCCCACCCCTATTCAAACAGTCAAGCGGAGAGAGACGATGGCCTAATTCTAGCTGACATCAAGCCCCGGATCATTGAGCCACTAGTACACTCGGCCAGCTGCTAGATCGATGAGTTGTCAGCCACATTACTGAGCCTCAGGACCACGCTTGATTGGTCAACCGTCTTTACTCCCTTCTTCCTCGTGTATAGGTCCGAGGTGGTCATCTCAAGATACACCAAGTTCGACTCGCGTCGCGTCACACTCTACATAGAGGCGGAAGCCAATGAGGTGTGAGAAGACGGTGTCCTCCTTCTTGAGGAAGAATGAGAGCTAGCCATGAGCCGGTCGGCCATCTACGAGCAACAACTGTGATCCTACCATAGCAAGAAGATCTGACCTCTCACCTTCCACAAGGGTGACCTGGTGCTCCAGCTGGCCCAACGGATAGCCGAGAAGCATAACTTGGCTTCACCACGGGAAGGCTCTTCCAGCATAAGCAAAGCGATGCACAACAATGCATACTATCTCATAGGCGTAGAAGTCACACAAGCACAAGAAGAACGCCTCCGGCGAGGAGACGGCGCACCAGTGGAACACGGCGCTCCTTCGCCCGTTTTATGTCTCAAGAAGTGCACATACGTACCCCCCACCTTTTTGGTTTTATGAATGAAGCAGGGCCCCCATGAATCTTGGGGACTACCTTTTCATTATCTCTTTGTAGCATTCCCTGTCGCCTTTTTTCTCCTAGCATCCCTATCCGCCTTGCAGAACCAAGGGCTCATCGGCTAGTCCAAGTCCCCCCAAGCCAGCTAAGTAATGTACATAGCACCTAGGCCCACTCTTCGTCCCACCCATAGACCGGCTCCAGGTTGTTCGACTCGCAAGAATATGATACCAAAGGTGCTACCACACAAAAAATGACTAAGGAAGGGAGACCGGCTCAGACTCCCCAGCTTCGCCAACCTTTTTAGCTTCCACCTCCACCCTAGCCAGCCCACCGCGCACTCTTCCTAGCTAAACTCCAAGACCTCGAGTAAAGTCCTGCCTTCTCCAAAGTTGACTCCCCATTTTACTCGCAGACCGGTGCCCGACTTCCTTGCTGGCGGGACGGAAACCGGGAGGAGGAAGTGCAAGATAAAGGGGCCACAGCCAAAGGAAACAGGCGAGTCAACTCAAATATTACGCAGCAAGAGCATGCATGTATTTAAATTAATGCAAGGCTCACAGCCACGAGCTCATTGTACTGAACCTACACCCCGAGTTGGTGGACTTGCACTAACAAAAAGCAGGTGTGAAAAGGGAAATTCTTGCTAGTCGAGGCGCCATCTGCCCCGGGACGGTCAACTCCAGACACTATGCCGGTGTCTTCCTCCCCATCAGCATCGCTATACTGGTGGGTGCTGGAGCCCCTCCCTTCGTCTTCCGTCTCGGTGGAGCTTCCCTTCGGCTCATCCAGAGCCAGCGTGTATGTGTCCTCTGGGATCGCCATGCCGTCCATGGTCCTCTCCGGGATGTAGGAGTCCCACGGAGTGAAGGGCGAGATGTCGCTCACCCGCGCAGTCAGCGGCACGATGGCCACCACCAGCTAAGCCTCCGTGTCGGCTCGTTAGGTGTCCAACAAACTTAGATGCAGATCCGGGTGCCAGGACAACACGATGCTTCGGGCCATCTTCGAGGCCGACACAGGCTGTGGAGGCCCTCCAGCCATGAATCCATGGTAACCGAGCCTACAGCGACCATGCCAACTGGCTGACACTGTTGGGTTGCACTACGTTCGGCTAGAGGGTGTGAACCACCGCCAGGCCAGAGTCCTGGAGCCGATTCATGGCCCTGTTTGGATCTTAGGGTTAGAGTTAGATTGGGTTAGAGTTGAGCTATCTAACCCTCAAAAATCCAAAAAGGTAGGGTCAGATTGGGTTAGATGCATCTAACCCACCCAAAAACTCCAACCCACCCAAGAGGTGCTTTTTTGGGTTAGAGTTAGGTGGGGAGACAAAAAAAGAAAAAAAATCAATTGCTACTGCATCCAGCCCACACCAGATCCCACCAACCCCCGTCCCTCCCGTCGCCCTCCCTCCTCACCATCCCAGCCGCCGGCCGCTGCGCCCTGCCGCGGCCCGCCCCGCCCTGCCGCCGGGCCGCCGGGCCGCCCCGCCCCGCCGCGCCCTGCCGCCCCGCCGCCGGGCCGCCCCACCGTGCCCTGCCGGCCACACAACGATCGGCCACACCAAATCCGACAGTGAATATGGACAAAAGTAACCAGATGATTGAGAAAGGGCATTTATTGTCAATCTAACCCTCTCATCCAAGCACCTTTTGGGTTAGAGTTAGTTCAGGATTAGTTGAGGGTTAGAATCTAACTCTAACCTCTAACCCGGTTAGAGTATCCAAACAGGGCCCATGATGTGCACAACCATCTTCAGGTGGGCCACATTGGCAATTCCGACCTCCTCCACCACCCAGTCGGCAAGCGGCCCGATGTGGCCCCTTGTGCATCTGCTCCTCCTGGCGGGATTCCATGGCCGCCTATGCCGGTCCCTTCTTCTCGGGGAAGGCCCCTAGGAGGAAGAGACACACAGATAAAGACAAGAAACCAAATCCAGAGCAAGGCATGGCAAGCGAATGAGACAATAGTGTGTTTTGTTTCAGGATGAGGTGGAATCGGACGGGTTGGTTCCATACCTAGCAGCCGTTCTCGTGTTTAGTTGGGTTAGGAATCAGAATTGGGTCATCCACATGCAGAGAATATTCCCTCCAGATGCTTCACCAAGTGATTCCACCGATTTGAAGGAATCGACTCGTTATTCGTCTGAGAAAGCAAAGAAAAAAAGAAATAACCAAGCAATTCTTACCGCGTTCACCCCCGCACCCGAACAAAAGTTTTCGTGGTTATTTTTCTGTGGTTATTTTTTCGTGGTTATTTTTCTCGTTTTCGTGGTTATTTTTTCATTTTTGTGATTATTTTTCGTAAATATTTGATATGTACTCAGGATCATATATTTTTATTTGCATGTGTTGAAAATAGAAAGAAAATGTTGCTGAAAATTTAAATTATAGGCTTGTTAAATGCAAATAACTCTATTTATTCAGATATGTAATTTCACCATTTATATCAAAAAGGTGAGTGGTATTAGATTCTTTTCATTTCATCTCTCCAATTAAACATCGGGACGGAACCAACCCATGATTTTTTTATCATCAACTGAACACAAGGATGGAACCAACCCATGACTTCGAGACAGAACCATGACATTCCATGACTTTCGGTCAATGTGATGGGCCTCTTGCAGCATTTCCTGCTCCTTCACCGACCATGCACAGGCTTGATGGTCATCGTCCTCCTTCAATAGGCGTGCCTCATTAAGAGCCTTCTCTAGCAGCACATGCTTGGCCGCCAACAACTGGCGATGCTCCTCCGCTATCTAGCGCAACTCCAGCTGTCTCCTCTCTGTCGAGAGACAGCCTGCCTCCTTACACAGCCGGCCGCATTCTCTGTACAGAAGGTCATGCTGCTGGCCTCCTCGGGCCAGCCAGAGCCGGATAGTGTCCGACTCAAGGGAGAAACCTGCATGACACGAACGCACTTCGGTTAGCCATCCGAACGAAAAAGCCTTATAGAACAGATACGGCCCGCCTACAGCGCAGTCGAGATGAATCTTAGGGTCTACACCCAGTTGGTGCCGTGGCGTGCCCATTGAAGAACCCCAGTTACGTATCTCGTGTACGCTGCACAACCACCTCTTGAGCATCCGGTTAGGCTTCAGTCTCCCCATACAAGGCCAGCAGCTCGTTGAAGGCCGCCACCGGACGGCCATGAAGAGACTATAGAATACAAAGGTAACTAATGGCACATAAGACTCGACCCGACTACTTCACAACCGGACCAAGCCTCCGGGGCTACAACAAGTGGGTGCACTGGCACGCCCCACTGGAAAACATCCCTTAGAAGAAGCAAAGCAAATGGTAAGAAGCACGTACGACCGTGGACTGCTCGAGATCGACCAGCTGGCCCTGGGCTTTGCGGGCAATCTGGTACATCTTCTTATGGCAAACGACGAACTCACCAAAATCTGTGTTCACCACGGCCGCAAGGGGGCTTGCAGTGGTTCCGTCGGTGGCATCACTGGCCATCGCGCAAGTCTCTTGCCGCTGAGTACGGGAACCGGTACCGACGCCTCTCGGGGGCGGCCGTACGGGGGTCACCATGATGGGCCCGGAGCCGGTTTGAGGCGCTCCTCCCGGCACCATGGCGCCGGGTCCATCGAGCAAGGACACAGATCCGACCCGGTGCTTCCCTCCCCGCACGATGGCCCTGTCCTCCGGGACATCCCCGCCTCTAACACCATTTCCAGCGACTCCTCTGCCGGTTCAGCCCGCGTCACGTCCCTCTGCACGGACAATCACCGGTTCCGGGATGCCTCCTGGTAAGGCTCGGGGTCATCGGAGGTCATCTACGCATCAACGGTCGCGCGCTCGTCGACCGATGCACGGCCGTCGCCCGCGCGTCGGCTTCGGCCCGACGCACTAGGTCGTGCACCTGCTTTGAGCTCCTCTCCCCTCGCGGCAGCGAGGGGGCGGACTGCCTCACCACGACGAATAGTCGATCGTGCTCGCCTCAACGCGGGCCAATCGCAAGCTCGTGCTCCGTCGCCGTGCCCGTCCATTGCGTTGCTCCTCCTCCGACAACTCTGTTCGACAGCCTCTTGTCCTTCGAGGCGGCTTGCTCCCTGTCCTCATTGGTTGCCTGCGGCGGAGACGCACGGCTCTCTGTGGTGGTCGCGTTCGCCTCCAGCAGGGTCGCGGCCCCGAGAGCGTGGGGAGGTCTACATAGCACGTGAGGTAGGTCGAGAAAGAAGGAAATAAATAGACAAGAGAAAAAAGAATGATATCAAGAAGGAGATGACTCACCCGACGCTTGTAAGAGCATCACTAATAGTGCCCTTAAATCTTCAAACCAGTTTCAGGGTTGAAAATTGGCATTTTTTAACAGTTTTAAGGGTTGAAAAATAGGAGCAAAGACTAGAACCCTCAAACCCAACCCTTATGAGGGTTCCAGTCTTTGCCGCAACCCAACTCTTAAAACTGACATTTGACATATCACAATTTTCATCATTTCAATAACGGTTTGAAGAAAACAATAATAATTCTAGTTATTATTACAACACGAATAGTACTTTCAAACTCATAATAATCATTCAAGTTATTACAACAATGTGTTCAAGAAAATTACAATAATTGTTCGAATCAAATAGGACATAGAAAAGTAAACAAAGGTAGATCATGGGCCTTGGCGCCGCCCAGCCAACTGCCACTGGTGCTCTAATAAATTATCCTGGAGCTGACCATGAGTGTGTGCATCTTCAGTCTGATGATGTGCTTGAAGAAAAACTTGTACGCGAGAAGGGTTTTTTTCCGGTTGCACACGGGTACCAACATTGTCATAGAAACAAGCCGGTTTTAACCCTCTCTCATCCTCGAGGATCATGTTGTGTAGATTCACACAACATTTCATGATGTTCTCCAAGGTTTTTTTGTACCAAAAACGAGCTGGACCCCGAACTATGGAAAACCTTGCTTGCAAACACCGAAAGCTCTCTCAATATCCTTGCGGGATGCCTCTTGTGCCTTGGTGAAATGAGCCTCTTGTCTCGTTAAGGGCACCCCATTTTTCTCCTTGATGGTCTTCACAAGAGTTGCCAAATCGGGGTAAATTCCATCGGTGAGATAGTATCCCATTGAGTACCCATTGTCCATGATTTTCTACTACTATAGATGCTCTAAGGATTGCCTTCCTAGGGGTAGGTGTCAAGGGGGTGCGACACACTTTGTTGCCGCCTCCCCCACGGCTGCGTCACAACTATGCGATTGTTGTGCGCCTTGCAGCCGGTTGGTTCTTGAACGCCTACTTATCGCGCTCGTGCTGACCCGCAGCTCGCCTACTGGGCACCGGGTCCTTGCCGACCCACCGCAATCGCCTTTTGTGGCACATAAGCCTCGTCCTCCAGAGCCACCGGATCTATAGAACCACGTATCTCCTCGGATTCAGCATCGTCATCATCCGTCCAATCTCATGGGGGAAATGAAGAGTGGAACTCACTGACTGATCCTGATCCCCCGGCTCCCGATTCGCTCGCTCGAGCTTCTTCCTCCGTTGGCTCCACGTCCTTGAAGTCCTCCACCACTTCGGCGTCTGAGTCTGCCTGGTCGTGTGCCGGCTCATCGTGCACCTGTTATCTCGGGAACATCTGTAGCCAGGCCAGGTCACTGAGTCAGCCAAGATACAACAAGCTAATGTACAAAGGAAACAACGACGCCATGTACGTCAGGAGCCAGAAGGGCCCGACTGTAAGGCTCCTTGCCCCACCACTATCCGTCCTCCGGTAGCTTGGTCGTGGTGATCACGTTCACCCGCCTCGCGATGGCACATGACTTCAGCTCCTCGTGGATAGTCGGCTCAGGTCTTTTCACCCACTCATATCATAGATGTTGTGCTGGCAATGCTGTAGCGGCTGGAGCCGGCGGGTGACCATGATGACAATGAAGTCGATGCCATTGATCCCTTCCTCGTCTGTCATCACGGCGAGCCAGGCGCACATCAGGTTCACCTCTTCATTGGTCTGCCCAGTGTCCACCCTCCAGTTTAGCTGTGCGAGTGGGGGTTGGTTGACAAAACAGGAGGTTGATGTAGTCCTAGTATAGGTGCATGTTCTTCACATAGAAGAACGAGTGCTTCCAGTTCTTGGCCGACTCCATCAGCCGGAGTTTGGCGTACCGGTTCCTTACCCGGCGTAAACAAGGGCCGCCCCGCACGCGGTCATCTCCTTCGTCTTCTTTGCCTTGTCGTCGTACGTGTGAGCTTGAGGAAGAACAGCTGGCACCAGATGTCCAACAACGGCTCAGTCCTGAGGTAGCCCTCCGACAATGCGGAGAAGGAGGCAAGCTGCAGGATGGAGTTGGGCCCGAGGTGGTGCAGCTGTAATCCCATGTGGGTGAGGAATCACCAGAAGAAGGCGCTTGCCGACAGCTCGAACCCACGGGTAAAGTGCTCGGCAAAGACAACCACCTCGCCGTCCTTCGTCATCAGGACGATCTCCGCCCCGACAATGTGCGCCTCCACAAGCTCCGTGAGCTGTAGCTTTCGACGGTAGCGCAGATGCTCGATGTAGTCCTCGTCTACATCGCTGTCGTCCTGAGTGCCTTTCCTCCCCATCGGCAGGCTTCGCGTGAGCTCATGCGTGGTGGCGGAGAGGACGACACACAAAATGTTTCCCAGAAGGGCGCCGGCGGTGAGAGGAGGCGTGGTGGCCTCTCCCGCTCCCTCCCATTCTGTCTCTTTGTGGACGGGATGGCGAAGAAGGCAAGGGGCGTGGGGGGGGGGGGGCAAAAGGGACTAATGGCCTTGTTGCCCCCCTCTAACCCTCCATTTAAACCCCCCGCAGAAGAGGTGGGGGAGCGGGATCGGTTGCGACACGTTCCCACTGCCCCTGCATCACACGAGCGCTCTAACGTGTGTCTACGATCTCAAACATCAAGCTCGGCTGCAATAGATCCCGCATTAAAGCCAAGGCCGCGGCCGTTTGGGACCGGCCCATAGCCTTTTCCCGTCATGTGCGTGGCCTGGCAGGGTGCGACCCGCAAGCAGGCGACGTGTGGCGGCCCCGACACGTGCAGCGGGAACGTTCCCCACGCTGATGGACACGAGACGGCTGAGGCCTTTCGTCTGCTTGCTAGTTGGACCATTCTCGAAGCTTCTGGACCGGTGGGCGGCTGGGCCGCCTAGCCCTGGCTCATGGGCCGGGCCTGTTGTAATAGCGCAAGTGCCCCCCTTTGCCTTATTCTAAGACATTCCATGTTGGAACCATCCATGTGTTGGGTTTCATAAAGTTTGTGCTTCATGACTCACCTCATAATAATTGCATCATGGCATCATATCCTCATTTCTATTTATTTGTTGTTGCATCATAAGCTTGTTCTTGCTTTGGTTGAAGTGATGTGTGGTTTGGTGTGCTTGAGAGAGAGTGTGGAGTGGGTCCCCAACCCAAAAACCCTTTCAACAAAGCTATGTAAAACCCATATATTCCAAATTTAGTTATGTGTGTTGTTCAACTTGCCTTCTTCAAATTAATAAAATGTTGTTCTGCTTCAAAATATTCTGACAATCTTTTTGAAATAACTCTCAACCATGTCTCACTATGTTTACTTTTGGACTTATTGCAAAACAGATTCGAATAGGCATTTTATGTGAATTATTTTGTTGCTCAATAGGGCCTATTTTTCTGAGTCCCAAGCTATTTTTTATTTTTCTCAAACTCCTTCTAAAACTCTCAGGTTCAATTTTGTTTGTTGTTGTTTTCTTAAAGAAAAGCGAGATTTTGTTATTTTTCTGGGAGAGAGGCAAGCCTCTCCTAGGCCTCTGCCTTCTCTCCCGGCCTAGTAGAAATAGCCGTGCAGCAGCCACCGGGGACCAGCAGCAACCCCGGGCAGGCTGCACCACCCCAGCCCTTGCCCCTGACGCTCAACTGCTCCGTCTCTGTTGCCGTTGCTTTTCAACAGAGGCAATGACCAGAGAGCATGCGCGACTCAGTGAGAGTCATGGACGCCAAGGGAACACCGTCCCGCCGTGCCCCCTTTATAAGTGGAACGCATCCCTAGGGTTCCCCTCTCCCCTCTCCTCTTCCACGCGTCGTCGCCCTCTCTTCCCTCCTTCCTCTACCCCCTGCAGGTAAGGTTCAAAGAACCAGAGAGAGTCGAGAAGAGGTGAGAGAGAGTGCAACAGCTGTGCCGCTCGTGGTCATCGTCAACCCCGCCGGTGGACTCCTCCATTCCATCCATGAAGTCCGTGGCGTCCGCGGTACTGTCCGCATTTGGTTCCCGGCTTTAGCTGGGTGGCAGGCCCTCCATCGCCTTCGGTTGGGCGTCATCCTCGTCGCGGTAGGGTGGCTCCACTGCATCACGCTATCACCGAATCCCTGCTTCTGCTCGCGATATTCCTTCGTTCCCGCCCAACCCTTTGTGAGTAGTCCACCAATTAGCCATACAACAGCCCACGTGCGCCTGCGCCGTCAGGTTGAAACCTGACGCGCGGGCCATTGCGGTCAGCGGCAGAGAGAGGAGAGATGGGGAGATACTGGTCACCGACAGGTGGGGCATGCCGGTTGGGCTCGTCTTCCTCTTCTGGACAGAGGGGAGGGAGGCACGCCGACGACGATTCCGACACCCTCGAGGCCAGCTGACGGCAGGAACAACACCTTGGCATCGTCGTCTACCTGCTGGTGGTTGAAAGAATGGCGGGGAGGCCCTCGGTCAACAGCGACGAGGTGTCCACGGCAGAGGTGCTACGGGTGGTGGTGGAGTTGGGTGCTACGGGAAGGGAAATGCTCGGGGAAGAGGTGGGGAGGCTTGCTAAGCTCTCTACGGTCACGGAGGAGGTGAGAGGAGCATGAGAGCTGGCTTGTAGACCAAGATCGACGGAGCTCCGAAGCGGAGGGTCCTCGGTCAATCTCGAGCACCGGAGCTCTCTCTGCTCGAATGGAGTGTCTAGGGCCCCGAGTGAGGGTGTGGAGGAGTGGTGTGGGCTGCTGGAGTGAAGGGGGATGGCCTATTTATAGGCCAGCAACGATACACCAAGCGGGGCAGCGCTGGTGGTTTCACCGTGGCTGCTGGAGTGGGAGAGAAGGCTCGGGGTTGATACCACAGTTTCACGGACGTTGTTTGAGACCCCAGAGACTCAACGAGAGGGAGGAGGTGATGAGGACATAAACACCATTGTTACACCCACAACCCCAGCTTCTATACATACTAGACTAGTTACTAGAGCTCGTGCACGCCAATTGAATTATCGATACTTCCGTTTCTTGGGAATACTTCTAATGTTCATGAACATATCATGCTGCCTAAGTTAGATACTTTTGTTGTGCTCATGAATGAAGGACCTAGCATGGACACGAAGGATATTTGTTGGAACAGGATCAAGCATGGAGAAGAAGGAGCACGTGCGGGAGAGAACAATGGAGCTTCCACTGGTGATTTTCGCACTTTAAAGCCACCATCAGGAGAGCATGAAGGCTTTGGACGAAATATTCAAGATGCCACTTTATAAATTTCGTCCATAGGCTATTATAGGTGTTGCGCCACCTTATTTTTGTGCCAGGCCCATGTAATTTCAAAATACCGTAATATAGGCTATTTTTAGAGTCCGTATGTGTGGGGAAACCGAGTTTAGGTTTGTTTTCGGACCCCTCTTCCAAGGGTCACGGAATTGCCTCTCTATTCCCTCATATATACAGCCCTTAGGGCACCGTTTAGACTTGGGTTTTGTCTAGATTACAAGTTCGCCATAGCTGCAACTTCGCGTTCTTCGTTTGTGTTTACGACCAGACAAAGGCATCATAGAATCCCACCTTCATCAATAAAGCATTCCTCTTATATTCGCAATATCTGGATTGCATCTTAGTTTATTGCTTGTTCTTCGTTTGCGTGCAGGAAACAAACCTTCGTGGTCAGGTTGGTCGTCCTTCGACGTGGTAAATAACCTCTCGGAGTTGGTTTAGCGATTGCTAATGCGCGACGTCTTCACACGTTCTTAGTCGGATCGTCAAAGTCTACTCCACCAAAACGATCCCCACAATCTCATCGAAAGACAGGGACAACTTCGCCTCTATCAGGAGACTCAGTGTGCGCGTGCTGCGGGGACGCGCTCTTCTGGCCGAATCTAGCGCGTGCGGGCACGTGTTGCCCTGGTCAGCAGAGAGGTGGAAAAGGGGCCCTAGGGCTGCCCCAAGTTAGGAGGTTTGTCGGAGACGTGGAGGGACACCAAGGGGAGGTGAGAACCGGCCGGGGATGGCCTCCTTTGCCTCGGGTGCGCCCTGTAGCACGCCCAGAGCGCAAATTTGGCATGCCACGACATACTCGCGTGCTCTGGGGTGCTTTTGCCCTGTCTGGCATGTTCAGGGGTTTGCTTAGATGCCCCTTACCCGTTTGGGAGCCGACGGTCTCACTGCTGGTCAAAGGAAGTGCTTGGAGAGGAGCTGCCAGCCTTGATTCAAAAATTAAATTGGGGATTTTGGCTCACCTGCTTGGAACTAGAGAGGGGCCACTATATGCAGTTGAGGAGTGGTGCTGGCAGCTTGCACTAAGAGTTTAGTAGGAAGGGAGTGGGTGTAGAGGGTGTTAAGTGATGTTTGACCATACTAGCAGAAGGTGTTTTATTTGTGTTTACGGTAGTTAACCTTCACCACTGATGTTGAAAGTTAACAGGATTGGGTTTGATGCAAAAGTAGGATGCTCTAGCAAATTTGAGCTCCATTGGACAAGTTTGACAGTGCAAACTTGAAATCACCCACAAATGGGCAGTTCTGTCCTTCTAAAAGAGAATGTGGGTAAATTAGTCCCCACAAATCCAATTTTTGGCAGGGTCTCCTCATTTGGGGTGTTGAGCACTCCTGCAAAGTTTCAGGCCATAAGGACAAACTTTGCTATGTAGAGTTGCTACAACTTGATTCTGGACAAGGAAGGTTTTAGGAATATTTGCTGAACCAAACTATTTTGGAATGAGGTGAAACTTGGCATGACCACCAGATATAGCTTGTGAAGCATGCTAGAATTTTCAGAGAATTTATTGAAAATATTTCCTTTGGATTTGCTCAAATATTTTAATCAAAACAGACATAATAGGTTTTCAATGATTTGCTCAAATATTTCGAACATAAATAGTGGTTGAAAATCTGATGTATGGAAAATATATGTCCTGTGAGTACCTCCAAATTTTCTCAGATTTTTCTAAGGCAGAAAAATAATTTTCAAAAAAGGACATGCAAATAAAATAGAAAAATATTTTATAAAATAAATATTTTATGATTTTGGAGAGTTATAATAGTGCCAAAATCAGAATACAATCTTTGGGTGAAGGCACTCCCTTGGAGTGAGGGACTTGTAGTGCAAACCCAAAGCAAGGTTTTGAAATAGTCAAAAATAAGAAAAGGATCTTTTTGGAAATATCATGTTATAAAAATATTGTTTTTGGATCCAATCACTCAAGCATATACACAAATAATGGAAATCATAGCACTCATAGCACTTGCTTAAAAAGTTTTAATATACTCAGGTTTTGAAGACATTATAGTTGAAAATAAGGTAAAAACAGGGTGTGATAGACTCATCCCCCTTACAAGAATCTCGTCCCCGAGATTCCTAAGCTAGGCGCTAAAAAGGTATGGAAATTCAGATCGGAGATAGTCTTCGCGCTCCCATGTTGCTTCTGCTTCGGTGTGGTTGCTGGACTTAACCTTGAAATACTTGATGGTGTGGCTTCTGGTACAACGCTTGGCTCCATCCACGATGGGGATCGGCCTCTCGCGATAATTGAGGTCAGGTTAAAGGTCAATGGCTTGATGGTCGATGCCCTTATAAGGATCTAGACGATTTGGCGCTTGAAGGCACTTCCGAAGTTGTGACACGTGGAATACGTTGTGCACACCCAAAAGTTCCGGAGGTAGCTCCAACTGGTAAGCGCTTCTCCATGCCTTGCATGTAACACCTTGTGTTTAGCTTTCCTGACTAATTAAATTATTTAAAAAATTAGGACCAATTTTTTTTTGTGAATGCTTATGAAGCTTGAAGTGACTGTTGTTTGCTTGCTTGCTTGTATGCTTGTGTTTGATTCTCAGCAATTCCTATTACTCTCCAGACTCACCTCCTCATCCCAAAACTCCTCCCTAACAATCATGCCATGTGTTTAGGACCAAAAACTATTTTTACCAAATATTATTTTTACCAAAAATCATTTCTTTGAATTAAGCTTTCAAAACCCGTGAGATGGGATTTGTACTACAAGTCCTTAAATTGGGGAATTTATTTTGCACCAACTATTTTATTTAAAACCCATTATAAAAATGACTTCCCAAAACCACAATATTATTATTTTAAAAGTTATTTTACTATTTTATTTAAATGCCTTCCTGTGAGGCAAGAAATGGTCTTTATGAAGGAAACTTATTTTTATTGCTTTCAACATATTTAAGAAAATTTAGGGAAACTCAGTGGACATATATGAGTTTAAACACATGGTCATGTTCTAAATATTGGGAAAACCCCTCCAAAACCCTTCCTGCCTATTTCAAGGTTTTGGAATATTTTTAAAATAAATATTCTCAGTAATTTCCAGTAAAATTCTAGCATGTCACATCTCATATATGTGATGATCTTGCCAAGTTTCATCTCATTCCAAGTTCATTTGCTTCCCCTAATTATTCTAAAACCCTATTTGTCCAGATCCAAATTTGAGCAACTCTACATTGTCAAGTATCTCTAATTGTGCTCAAATTTGGTAGACATATTCTGCAGAGTGTAAAACAATTCGAATATCCGTGTCCATGGTCAAGGACAGTTGGGTAATCCTGCTTAAACTACGCTCATTCGTTTCCGCATAAACCAAGTGTGTGTGAGTGTGTGGTAAATGGAGTTAATATAAAAGAGTTGATATGACCAAGTTTGGTGACTTGGCATATCGTGTGAACCCGGAGTGTTCAGCCCTTGACAAATATGTTGATATCTGTAACCTGTTCTTCTAAATACCATCTAGCTTATGTTGCACATCCATCTATGATCATTTTTATTTACAGTTAAGTTGCTAACCACCAAATACTGCATATTACTGGTTACCATACCAACTACATTATCCATAGCATGGGCTGTTTATTTACATGTTTATTTACATTCAAAGTACTCATTGGCTTGCCACTGGTTATTTCATTGACCAGGTTTGAGAGAATAGTATATGGTGAAGAGAAACTCGGTGACGTTTTTGCGAACTAGGACACTTCCCAAACAGAATGCCTGTAGGTTAAGGCTGATGGCATGGGTTCACTATCACGCCCAAGATGCGACCCTATCCTCAATTTGGCACGAAGGCCTCGTCAGGGATAGAAGCGCATCTCGTCGTGTCGCAAGAATGGATATCGTTACAAGTACATGTACTGAAAAGAAGAGATATATATTTAGAGTTGGCTTACACTCGCCACAAGCTACATCAGAGTCACATCAATACATTACATAATGATCAAGAGTAAGAGCAGGGTCCGACTACGGATGAAAACAAAAGAGAAAAATAAGAACGACGTCCATCCTTGCTATCACAGGCTGCCGGCCTGGAACCCATCCTAGATCGATGAAGAAGAAGAAGAAGAAGCAACTCCAAACGAACAATCAACACGCTCGCGTCAAGTAACCTTTACCTGTACCTCCAACTGGTGTTGTAGTAATCTGTGAGCCACAGGGGACTCAGCAATCTCATTTCCAAAGGTATCAAGACTAGCAAAGCTTAATGGGTGAGATCAGGTTAAGTGGTGAGGTTGCAGAAGCGGCTAAGCACATATTTGGTGGCTAAACTTACAAGTACAAGAAATAAGAGGGGGAAGATCTACGCATAACGGACGTGAACTACTGATGATCAAATGAATGATCCTGAACACCTACCTACGGCAAACATAACCCCACCGTGTCCTCGATCGGAGAAAGAACTCATGAAAGAGACAGTCACGATTACGCACAGAGTTGGCAAGTTTTAATTAAGTTAACTGCAAGTTATCTAGAACCAGTGTTAAACAAAGTTTCCACGTTGCCACATAACCGCGGGCACGGCTTTCCGAAAGATTTAACCGTGCAGGGGTGCTCCAACTAGTCCATCACAAATTACCACAAGTTGCATAGAAATCCTCAATCACGAAGCTCGCGATCTCGTCGGATTCCCTAGTGGAAAAACTCAACTCTGAGATTACCCAAAGCATCACCGGAATCCGGATGCACAAGATATCTCGTCAAAGGTAAAACTAATCCAGCAAGGCCGCCCGGCGTGTCGACGATCCCGATAGTAGCCGTGTATCTCGTTCTCAGGACACGACGGATGAGCGACGCGTACGAGTGCCAAACCTCGAGTTTCCTCGCGGTGGCCCCGCACAGTGCTCTGTTTTGGACCAGCACCATCAGCACTGGCCCTCCCTGTATTATGTAGAATTACTCCTCGGGTTCATGACGCCCTATGCATTTCAATTTAACAGAATTATTATGTTGGGCAAATGTAGTACCAATGTTGGGCCTTGCCAGAACAGCTTTAATCTAAAACGAATTATCAAGGGGGTCCCCATAACAACCCCGATCGTGTTAGGAGCGCTCAATTATGGAACATAGCACCGGTAGCCGAAACTAAGGGGGCAAAGGTGGAACAAAACACCAGGCTAGAAAGGCCGAGCCTTCCACCTTTTACCAAGTATATAGGTGCATTAAATTAAATAGCATTTAATATATTTATAAGATAAGGAACCCATGTTATCACATGGAAGCAACTTCACCTGCAACTAGCAACGCTAACAACAGGGTTAAGAAAGCAGTAACATAGCCAATCAGTGGTTTGCTAGGTTGAACAGGTTGAAGGTTTTCATGGCATTGTTGAGAGGCTCATATATAACACGTGGTAGGCCATGAGATGTTAACGGTAGAAACGGTAAAACTAGCATGACAATGATAGTAATGGTATCTGGGGAAATGGTCATCTTGCCTGAGATCCTGCTTGGTAGAAGAACAACTCGGTGAAGCAGACGAACCAATGTGGACGAACGGGTCCTCACATTCCGACACGCTTGCGGAACTCTATCGAGACGGAACTAACCGGAAACAAACATCAACACAAATATTCACCGCACGATGCACAACATGATGCACATACTAATATGATGCGTAATCAGTTCATAATGCAAGGGATGGCATGGCAATTCACCTCACGCAAACACTACACATTAAGTGAAGCTCGATATGCAACGGGTTGCATATCGATGTAACTCCACGTTTAATTATTAGTTCACTCCCGTTAATTTACACGACAATATTAAACTGTTGTTAAGATGGCAAGGGGTGAAGCGACGGTTCTACGTGGCATCCTAGTCGGGTAACAGGCGAGACATAGATTGGAGCTACGTTACAAGAGACATGCAACACAAGATAATTATGCCATGAATGCGTCATGCATGCGAGTTCATAACACCACGGCAAGAGGAGAAAGAAGCAAGTTTCGCCACGGCGAGCAAGAGGGAACCATGGCGGCAAGACGGAAACGATGCAACGACAACGTTCCTATCCCGATAACTCAACGAGATATCGGTGCCATGATCTGCAAGCGTGTGCGGGAATGTTAAATAAAGATGGGGTGATCCCGTATCTCGGGTTCCCGTGTGTCGAGGCACAACGAAAGAAGACAACGTGCAATGGGCATACATACGGTGCAAACATACATACAACTCATACATCACATTCGTTCGGTTCACGGCAACGTCTCATCGGTATACCTTCGAAGCGTGCATATCGGAGCGTTTCGGTTTGGAGCGGACGTCGTGGAAGTCGAGGTACTCGGTCTCGTCGACGGTAGTCGTTCGCTCGGCGTCGTGGTTCACGTCTTCGGCGACGGTAGTCAAACTCGTTCCGGGGGTCGTCGAGGACGTAGACGGGTCTTCGGCGTCGTCGAGGAAGTCGTTGTACACAGTGAACTTGTTGATTCCACGGCGGCGGAGATGGTGCACGGGGTCTTCGGCGTCGTTCCAACAGGCAAAAGGGCAAGGCACCAGCAAGCGACGACGGCAACATAAGCAAGCAGCAGCTATCTACCTCTGCACAAGCAGCAACTAAGCTCGGCACAAGCAGCTACAACCTAGCACCTAACAGCAAAACTACTAGTACAAGCTATAGCAACTACAGCTAGCAGCAAGCAAGCATCTACAGCAGCAGCAACAAGCACTAAGCAACCCAAGCAGCAACCAGCAACAGCTAGCAAGCATCAACCGGTAGCAGGTATAGCAAGCTTGCCAAGCAACTACTGCAGCAGCTAGCACTAAGCACGGCAAGGCATTCTACAAGGCAACAGCAAGGCGCAACACATCCAACAAGCAACAGCAGCAAGCATCCAACGCGACAGCGACAGCAGCAAATCGGCACAGCAACAGCAGGCAGGTAGCAGCGGCAAGCAAGCAGAGCAACATGAGCAGCTAGCAAACGCAGCAACAGCAGCAGCAGGAACCAGCAGCTAGCCTAGCATGCATCAACAACCTAGCAGCGACAGCAGCAGAAACTCAGCGACAACAACCGCGAAAGCAGGGACAACAAGCAGGGCAGCAACTGCACCGCGAGGCAAAGCGGCAAAGCAACGGCGAGCTCGGCAGGGGAACAGGAGGATGGAGCCAGGCGGCTCCGGAGGACGGCGGCGCGGCCAAAGGCAGGGCACGGCGTGGAAGATGGCGGCCAGAGGAACCGGCGCGGGGAAGCACGAGGCGCGCGGGACGAACGGCGAGGCGGGCCAGCACGGGAGGCCAGGGCGAAGGTGGCACGACGACGCCGGCGATGCAGCGAGACGCGGGGCTGGCGGCGCGCGGCACAGGTCGGCCATGGCGGCGTGCCTGCAGCGCGGGGCGAGGTAGCACGGCGGCGGGGCACGGGGACGCGGTGCGGCCAAGGGAGGCACGGCGGCGGGGCGGCTCAGACGGGAGGCTGGCGAGGCGCGGGGACAGAGGGGATCGAGGGGATGGGAGCGACGACGCACAAAGGAGAAGCCACGAGGGAGGCTGCGGGGAAGGAGGCGCTAGGGCAGTGGCCTTGGGGCTGGGACTGGCCTTGGGCCTCGGAACTCCCTCCCCCCTTTTTTTGCCTTTTGGTTGTTTTTTTGTCTTTTAAAACAGAAAACACACACACAAAAAAATATAGATTTTTAAAAAATAAAATAAAATGAAATACTTTTGACATATTTTAAAACAAACCCCAACTATAAAATAGATTGGGCATTTTTTCCAACTAATAAAATAAAATCGTTTGAAGATTTAAAAATTAAAACCCTTTCACAAAAGAATAAATCTAAACTCCTTTTTGACAAAAGAATAAAATAAACCTCTTTTATTTAAAGAATAAAATAATATCTCTTTAAAAGAGAAAATAAAATGAGACGGTTTTAAAATAAAACAAAAGGAGAAATAAAATAAACCCAAGGGTTGCCCCCACATTTAATAAAAGAATTTTTAAAAGAAGACGCTTTTTTTAGAAGGGTTAAAACAGAAACTTTAGCAAACCGCAAAAACAAAATAAGAGGGGAGAGGGGGAGTTTCTATCGCACTACGACTCGGTGATCCCTCGAAGCACAACACTCAAAACACCACACGCGACAGACGATGCAAGATGCCATGCATGATGCGATGATGCAAACTACATGATGATGCAACAAATAAAAATAAGCACAAGACGGAAGCAGAAATAAAGGGGAATCTTCTCGAACGTCGGTCTCGGGCCGTCACAACTCTCCTACACTACAAGAGGATCTCGCCCCGAGATCCAAGAATGAAAGGGGGAGAGGATGAGAAAGAACAAGAGGTAAAAACTTAGTCGCTTCTTTGACAAACGAGTGAAACCAACGATCCTTGAAGGTTGCAAAGAGATGAGGAATGATATGAGAAGAGGCAAGAATTCATGGAAAATTTCGGCAGCACTTCGGTAGGAAAATGGGACAAAAAATTCGATAACAAGAGAGAATTAGACAATATGCACAACCAACAACTAAGTAGAGCAAGGGAACACCATGATATTGATAGAACAACATAATAGACCGAAAAGAGCAACATCACAAAGCCTCCGGAACAAGAGAGTATGAACTAGCTCAAGCAGAAGAAGAGAATGAAGAAAGAATGCCAACTATCATCACAATAGAATTGAAGAGCCTCCGGACAGAGAATTGATGTAGCAATTGGAAAAGCAACAACGAAAAGAACAAGATAGTAGTGGGCTTATGAAAATCATCTCAACAAATATGAGGTGACAACCAACCACTAAAAGAAACAAGGATAGCTTGGGAGCAACAAGAAATGGACGCTTATTACACCAAGAGGGTACATTGAGAACTGGGATTAATAACAAGCACCATGATAGCATAATCCATAGGAAAAGCTTTAGGTGAAATCCAAAGCAAGATAACTCAATGAAGAAATCATGGGTTCCAAATATCTCATGATCATAGAATTGGTGGATTTAATTATCTCATTCTTGAAAGGAAATCTCTTCGAGGCTCCTACACCAACAAAAATGCTATAATACCACCTCCAAGGATGAAGGAAGAACGAATGCACTGAAATGCAAGGAAAAGAATGCTTGAGGTACTCCAACGGGAATCTTGAAGATCACTTTGAGAAAAATCACATACTTGAAGAACCACCAAGATGAGCCTCTGTATCAAAATGAATGATGCAAAGATAAGAAGGATGACAAAATAAGTTTAAGACCTAACGAAGACTTAGATGAAACCTCACAAAGAGATACTAAAAGAACTCGGAACTCCAGAAAAGAAAGATAAGCACTTGAGAAAAGAATTGATATCATGAGCCACTTCGGAAGAAGAATTGAAATCATTTGATGAAACAAGAATAAGAATTATGTTATGCTAATCCTTCACCAAATTAAATTGACGATAAACAATAGATTTAGCATACCACTTAATCTTCTTGAAATGATTTAGGAGAGATAAGCACCACCTGAAGCATAAATGAAGGAAGCACCGGTAAGAATTCCAATTGAATGGAAAAACTAAGAATTAATGGAGATACAAGAGAATGGAGAGATCATTATCCACCTGAGAGGAAAAATTTAAACAAGACACCAGAATAATTGAGAGACGAATGAAGAGACAACAATTGAGAAGAATTGAGGATGAAAGCTGAAAGCTGAGAACGAAGAATCTTCTGAAATGATGGGCTTCGGAGAATCGAGATTGAAACAACTCAGAAATGCACCGGATAGCAAGAAAGAGATTACTCATGATTGAAAACAATTGAAGATGATAAAGCAAAGCTATAATGATGAATATCCAAGAGGATGGACCAAGATTTGAGAGAAACACTCCTTCGAATTTGCAAGATGAGAATGATGACGAGGAACACACCAAGAATTAATGAGACACTCCGGAATAAACAAGAACGAAAGGTTGAGCCAATATGAGAATTAATTCAAATAGATCTTGGAGAAGGAATATGACTGATGAAAATCATGCTTACGTCATAGTTGAAATAATTAGAGAACTCCGGAAAAAGATTAAAAGAGCCAGATAAGATCCTGGGAAAACCTATGGGTTATGGGCCCACTCAAAGAAACCACCGTTGAAAACAATTGAATAGAAGGAGAGATTGCACTGGTATAAATGGAAACTTGATGAGGTTGAACACCTCGAAATAATTGAAGGATTGAAAACCAGAACTTCTGAAATATGTTTAACACTCCGGATAAAAAGAGAGAGAAATTAGTAACAAGATAGCCTGAAAAGAATTTCCAACATGGGAAAGAATTTACAAGGATGAAAAGGATATGATGAACACGGACAACTGAATTAAATTCACCATAAAGGAATAAAATGAAGAAATGATGAACTCGACTCCTGAGAATCTTCACAATGAATCACCGGCTACGAAAGGAAGACGAGATAGCGGAAACATCACTCGAATGAAATGCACTTGGATGAAATCCAAACACTGAAGAAAAGGGCGGGAGGGCGGGGAAAAACAAAGACAGCTTGGGACAGATGAGATGAACTCCGGAATAAAAAAGAGAATGATCTTGCAAAATTGGAGAGGATTGAATTACTTGAAGAGAAACACACCGGTTGGAAAAGAATTAACATGACGACTCCGGTTGACAAGAAATGATATGACAACCTGATTTGAGCAAAGAGAATTAGCATTCCCACAAAAATATGAGAACACCGCTTAGAAAAGATCTGAAATCACCACTTGACATCGAAGCAACTTGAATTACCATATTCAGCAAAACAAAGGGATGAGGCTTATGAAACAAGCCAGAACAAACTCATGAGAGAGATTTCGTCCAATATTTTCGTGGACAGGAATCCACTAGATGTCGAACCCCAACCTAACATCATGCATTTGTTGGAAGATTGTTCTATAAGCAACTACTTGAATTCCCACCTAAGAATTCCCAAAATATCTTGTCATGCAATCTGGTACATGGATACAAGGAGTAATATCACACAACTCCTATACTAACCCGTCACCTGTATCACATCCGTCAACACACAACCAGAATCTCGGACCTTCATCTACAACACACCCTCGTGATCACAATGATACAAAGTATGGCAGTACTCCTGAACAATCTGCACCAGTACTGGGGACATCGGGGTTATCTCGCCACTACTAGTATTGAAGCAATTACGAACATGCTTCATTCTGATATACTAAGAGATCCAAAAGATAACGATGTGCTCAAGAATCCCTTGGAGCTCAACTCCCCTGAAACTCAAAGCAGATAGGAGGCACCAAGACAGAACTCCGTCACATCAGCATCATATAGATTCCAAAAATATCCGCGTGATCCTAAACAAATTTGAGTGAGAAGAGGAGTAGAATTAAATTATTACGTCAAGCTTCCTCACTAGAGCATAGAAGAGGAGAAAAAAGAATCCAACTCTCCGATATATAACTAGACTCAAAGCAGTTTTTCACTAGACTCGACTCGGCCAAGTTCGATCAATCAAGGGGACTCCTAGGTCGTTACTGTTGTGATACCAACTTATCACGCCCAAGATGCGACCATATCCTCAATTTGGCACGAAGGCCTCGTCAGGGATAGAAGCGCATCTCGTCGTGTCGCAAGAATGGATATCGTTACAAGTACATGTACTGAAAAGAAGAGATATATATTTAGAGTTCTCTTACACTCGGCACAAGCTACATCAGAGTCACATCAATACATTACATAATCATCAAGAGTAAGAGTAGGGTCCGACTACGGACGAAAACAAACGAGAAAAATAAGAACGACGTCCATCCTTGCTATCCCAGGCTGCCGGCCTGGAACCCATCCTAGATCGATGAATAAGAAGAAGAAGCAACTCCAAACGAACAATCAACGCGCTCGCGTCAAGTAACCTTTACCTGTACCTGCAACTGGTGTTGTAGTAATCTGTGAGCCACAGGGGACTCAGCAATCTCATTTCCAAAGGTATCAAGAGTAGCAAAGCTTAATGCGTGAGATCAGGTTAAGTGGTGAGGTTGCAGCAGCGGCTAAGCACATATTTGGTGGCTAAACTTACAAGTACAAGAAATAAGAGGGGGAAGATCTACGCATAACGGACGTGAACTACTGATGATCAAATGAATGATCCTGAACACCTACCTACGGCAAACATAACCCCACCGTGTCCTCGATCGGAGAAAGAACTCATGAAAGAGACAATCACGATTACGCACACAATTGGCAAGTTTTAATTAAGTTAACTTCAAGTTATCTAGAACCTGTGTTAAGCAAAGTTTCCACGTTGCCACATAATCGCAGGCACGGCTTTCCGAAAGATTTAACCCTGCAGGGGTGCTCCAACTAGTCCATCACAAATTACCACAAGCCGCATAAAAATCCTCAATAACGAAGCTCGCGATCTCGTCGGATTCCCTAGTGGAAAACCTCAACTCTGAGATTACCCAAAGCATCACCGGAATCCCGATGCACAAGATATCTCGTCAAAGGTAAAACTAATCCAGCAAGGCCGCCTGGCGTGTCGACGGTCCCGATAGGAGCCGCGTATCTCGTTCTCAGGACACGACGGATGAGCGACGCGTACGAGTGCCAAACCTCGAGTTTGCTCGCGGTGGCCCCGCACAGTGCTCTGTTTTGGACCAGCACCATCAGCACTGGCCCTCCCTGTATTATGTAGAATTACTCCTCGGGTTCATGATTCCCTATGCATTTCAATTTAACAGAATTATTATGTTGGGCAAATGTAGTACCAATGTTGGGCCTTGCCAGACCAGCTTTAATCTAAAACGAATTATCAAGGGGGTCCCCATAACAACCCCGATCGTGTTAGGAGCGCTAATTATAGAACATAACACCGGCAGGCGAAACTAAGGGGGCAAAGGTGGAACAAAACACCAGGCTAGAAAGACCGAGCCTTCCACCTTTTACCAAGTATATAGGTGCATTAAATTAAATAGCATTTAATATAGTGATAAGACAAGGAACCCATGTTATCACATGGAAGAAACTTCACCTGCAACTAGCAAAGCTAACAACATGGTTAAGCAAGCAGTAACATAGCTAATCAGTGGTTTGCTAGGTTGAACAGGTTGAAGGTTTTCATGGCATTGTTGAGAGGCTCATATATAACAAGTGGTAGGCAACGAGACGTAAACGGTAGAAACGGTAAAACTAGCATGGCAATGATAGTAATGGTATCTGGGGAAATGGTCATCTTGCCTGAGATCCCTCTTGGTAGAAGAACAACTCAGTGAAGCAGACGAACCAACGTGGACAAATTGGTCCTCACATTCCGACACGCTTGCGGAACTCTATCGAGACGGAACAAACCGGAAACAAACATCAACACAAATATTCACCACACGATGCACAACATGATGCACATTCTAATATGATGCGTGATCAGTTCATAATGCAAGGGATGGCATGGCAATTCACCTCACGCAAACACAACACATTAAGTGAAGCTCGATATGCAACGGGTTGCATATCGACGAAACTCCACGTTTAATTATTAGTTCACTCCCGTTAATTTACACGGCAATATTAAACTGTTGTTAACATGGCAAGGGGTGAAGCGACGGTTCTACGTGGCATCCTAGTCGGGTAACACGCGAGACATAGATCGGAGCTACGTTACAAGAGACATGCAACACAAGATAATTATGCCATGAATGCGTCATGCATGCGAGTTCATAACACCACGACAAGAGGAGAAAGAAGAAAGTTTCGCCACGGCGAGCGAGAGGGAACCATGGCGGCAAGGCAGAAACGATGCCACAACAACGTTCCTATCCCGATAACTCAACGAGATATCGGTGCCACGATCTGGAAGCATGTGCGGGAACGTTAAATAAAGATGGGGTGATCCCGTATCTCGGGTTCCCATGTGTCGAGGCACGACGAAACAAGACAACGTGCAATGGGCATACATACGGTGCAAACATACATACAACTCATACATCACATTCGTTCGGTTCACGACAACGTCTCACCGGTATACCTTCAAAGCGTTCATATCGGAGCGTTTCAGTTCAGAGCGGACGTCGTGGAAGTTGAGGTACTCGGTCTCGTCGACGGTAGTCGTTCGCTCGACGTCGTGGTTTACGTCTTCGGCGACGGTAGTCGAACTCGTTCCGGGGGTCGTCGAGGACGTAGACGGGTCTTCGGCGTCATCGAGGAAGTCGTTGTACACAGCGAACTTGTCGATTCCACGGCGGCGGAGATGGTGCACGGGGTCTTCGGCGTCGTTCCAACAGGCAAAAGGGCAAGGCAACAGCAAGCGGCGACGGCAACATAAGCAAGCAACAGCTATCTACCTCGGCACAAGCAGCAGCTAAGCTCGGCACAAGCAGCTACAACCTAGCACCTAACAGCAAAACTACTAGCACAAGCTATAACAACTACAGCTAGCAGCAAGCAAGCATCTACAACAGCAGCAACAAGCACTAAGTAACCCAAGCACCAGCGAGCAACAGCTAGCAAGCATCAACCTGCATCAGGTATAGCAAGCTTGCCAAGCAACTACTGCAGCAGCTAGCACTAAGCACGACGAGGCATGCTACAAGGCAGCAGCAAGGCGCAACACATCCAACAAGCAACAACAGCAAGCATCCAACGCGACAGCAACAACAGCAAATCGGCACAGCAACAGCAGGCAGGTAGCAGCGGCAAGCAAGCAGAGCAACAACAACAGCTAGCAAACGCAGCAACAGCGCCAGCAGGAACCAGTAGCTAGCCTAGCATGCATCTACAACCTAGCAGCGGGAGCAGCAGAAACTCAGCGACAGCAACAGCAAAAGCAGGGACAACAAGCAGGCCAGCAACTGCACCGCGAGGCAAAGCGGCAAAGCAACAGCGAGCTCGGCAGGGGAACAGGAGGATGGAGGCAGGCGGCTCCGGAGGACGGCGACGCGGGGCCCCTGCAGGCGGGCGGCGCGGCCAACGGTAGGGCACGGTGCGGAAGACGGTGGCCAGAGGAACTGGCGCGGGGAAGCAGGAGGCGCGCGGGGCGAACAACGAGGCGGGCCAGCACGGGAGGCCAGGGCGAAGGCGGCAGGACGGCGCCGGCGATGCAGCGATACGCGGGGCTGGCGGCGCGCGGCAGAAGTCGGCCATGGCGGCGTGCCTGTAGCGCGGGGCGAGGTAGCACGGCGGTGGGGCACGGGGACGCGGCGCGGCCAAGGGAGGCACGACGGCGGGGCGGCTCGGACGGGAGGCCGGCGAGGCGCGGGGACAGAGGGGATCGAGGGGATGGGAGCGACGTCGCACAAAGGAGGAGCCACGAGGGAGGCTGCGGGGAAGGAGGCGCTAGGGCCGGGAACTTGGGCCTGGGACTGGCCTTGGGCCTGGGAACTCGCTCCTCCCTTTTTTTGCCTTTTGGTTGTTTTTTCTCTTTTAAAAAAGAAAACACACACACACAAAAAATTAGAATTTTACAAAATAAAATAAAATAAAATACTTTTGACATCTTTTAAAACAAAGCCCAACTATAAAATAGATTGGGCATTTTTTTCTAGCGAATAAAATAAAATCCTTTGAAGATTTAAAAATTAAAACCCTTTCACAAAAGAATAAAATCTAAACTCCTTTTTGACAAAAGAATAAAATAAACCTCTTTTATTGAAAGAATAAAATAATAGCTCTTTAAAAGAGAAAAGAAAACGTGACGGTATTAAAATAAAACAAAAGGAGAAATAAAATAAACCCAAGGGTTGCCCCCACAATTAATAAAAGAATTTCTAAAAGAAGATGCTTTTTTAGAAGGGTTAAAACAGAAACTTTAGCACACCGCAAAAACAAAATAAGAGGGGAGAGGGGGAGTTTCTATCACACTGCGACTCGGTGATCCCTCGAAGCACAATACTCAAAACACCACACGCGACAGACGATGCAAGATGCCATGCATGATGCGATGATGCAAACTACATGATGATGCAACAAATAAAAATAAGCACACAACGAAAACAGAAATAAAGGGGAATCTTCTGGAACGTCGGTCTCGGGCTGTCACATTCACGCTTTCGACCAATATTTCCGCTATTGGTCTGGTTTGGTGTGATGGCCCTCAAGGCCCTATATATGTAAGACTTGACCACACTGGTCATTTATTGTATCAAACTGTATGTATGGATGTAAGACTCTTGTTATTCAGTTTCTGTTTGTTGAGTGAGCATTGCTCTTTAGGATCACTAAGCACGTTCATTCAGCGATCTCGGCTCGTAAGTCGGGGGTCCCCACAGAGCTGGTATCAGAGCCATCCTCACTGTAGGAAGCCCTTAGTTAGCACGGCTGTTAGTTAGGTTAAAACTGATTTCCAGACCCTTCAAAAGTACTTACAAGCCTGTATCTTTCTCACCTCTCCTAAATTTTCAAAGGAAGCAAGGTTTATGCCTTAGCACTTCCACCCTTATTCTCCGACACTCCTCGTCTACTTTTGCAAAACCTGCAAATGGCCGCTAGCACCCTTATGCCTGACCACGGGATTACTTCAGATCCTCTTGGACAACTTGGACGGAAGGAATCTTTCCAAGTGACAACTTGGACGCAAGGCCACGATATGCATCGCTAATAGAGAGACCCTGTCAACATTAAGGTTGTGTCGACCACCACCGGTGGATGAGAATCTCGCTATTTGGTCCTCCTGACCTAAGTGAGCAGGAAAACGGTTCTCTTCATCCCCCGGTCTAGGTTTCGTTGTCGTGATCAACATGACTAGCGGGTCGAAACTCTATCATGCCATACTGACGTCATTGTGTAAAGGTCGTCCGCTTGGAACACTCGACGCCTTGGAAGGCAAGAAGACAATGGCCAGATTATAAAGACAACCGAAGACCTTGTCAATGACAGCCATGAGGAACCACCTTTGTTGGGGATATGACCTACGGTCTAACCCGCCCTAACTGGGCCGGGTCACAAAGGTGCGACTCATCCTTTGGTAATGTAAGCCTTGGCCCAGGGGACCAGGAGCCGGATGGCGGTTCAGGATTGATACAGAAGATAAGCCGCCAAGGAGGTTTCGAGTCTTGGAAAGCATCGCGACTTAGAGATGTGGAAGTCCACGATCTGTAGTGTGTCTAGGACTCTTGTAAACCCTAGGGCCTCGACCTGTATATAAAGGCGAGTCCCTGGGGCAGATAGGGAAGGTTAGAAATCATCGAGAGCTAGGTCAGGCAAGTTACGCCCTCCTTGTAATCGAAATCATCATCAATGTAACAGAGCAGGACGTAGGATTTCACCTCCACACGAGGGGCCGAACCTGGGTAAATCTGAGTCTCGCTTTCGCTCACCCCCTTTGAGTCGCCACCAAGGTGCGATGGATCCTTCACTAAGTCCTTCCACGAGGACATCTGCCGTGACAAAACCACGACAGTTGGCGCCCACCGTGGGGCTAGCGCACGATGGAGTTGAGTTCTCAAAGGGATCCCTACCAGGGTCAGAAAGCTACACGGTCGACATCATGATGAAGAGCTACCACGGAAAATACTGCATCGATAACTCGTAGTGGGGGCTTGAAGCCGATTCAATCGAATCTGGTTATAGGGTCCCCTTCGGCAAGGTCAACATCTTCATCGGCATGTTTGGAGCACCGGTGCCTGAGCCGGACACCTCCACCGACATCGTTGAGCCAGCAAGGTACGCCCTCCCCGTCACATGTCAGGACATGAGACGCCACGTTTTCATCGGTTTTACGCAGGGAGCGAGCATACATGACGAACCGGCAGTCCAGGAGATGACCCCCGTCAACTCCGATGAGGAATCATCCATGGGTGACACAGATTCAATTCACCCTCTTCACGAGGGACAACTCGGAGGGTTGCCACTGGCGTCGGACTCCGAGGACTTCGAAAGATCCCGTCGACAAGTCGCCGTCTACATGGCAGGAGTGGCACAACCTTAGCCAAACCCGGCCAACAAAAATGAGACTGGCGAGTCGTCGAAAACTCTGGCTCAAGCCATGGCGGATTTGACGGTGGAAATCACCAGACTCATGACAACTGTTGTGACGGCGGAGAATCAGGAAGCGATCAATGCCGAACTGGCGAAGCTGCGGGAGGAGATAGCCAAGACCCAGTGGGACGTGGAAGCGGAAGCCGCCAGGATGGCGGCACAGCAGGCTCGGATCACCGCGGAAGCGGAACGACTGAACACCGAAGGCTGGCTGCTCGAGAGACAACAACGCGCATCTGATGCTATTCATCACAGGAGGCATCACGGGCGCCTCCCGGCTGATCTACTTCGACACCCCACGCACTCCTGAGATGGGACCCGATCGGCCTTTGTAGGCCGCTCAATGGGAAGCTCCGGTTATACCGCCTAACCCGCCACCACCTCAACCAACGGAGGCCCACGCACCTCGCTTCCATACACCATGAGGCCACTTCTCAAATCCAGAGGATAAAGTGCTGGCGGCAACCCACCACTTGGAGTCCCTCCCAACCTATGGAAACTCCCCGGCCGAGGTGGAGGCGAGAAACGCCATCGAGATTCTGCAGACAACAGTGGTCTAACAGGCAGAATACTCACACAGCCTTGACCGGTTACACTCAACACCCCAGGTGAGTCACACCAGGAGTCACCATGAGGACCAACCCGCGGTGACCAGTGGGCAACGACGTCCGCCTTAGACGAACCCGCCCGGGATGAATGATACTCGAGCCCAAGACATTGTGGATGCAGCATGGGCCGCGCGCCTGATGGAGACGGCGGCCGCGGCGGGTCAGGGCTATCTGGCTTATACCCAGACACCTCCCGCACCGCTCGATACCGGCGGCATGCACGTTGGGGTGCCCTGTCTCATGCCCGCTCTGCGTAATGAGCGAATGCCGAAGGATTTCAAAGGACCGAGGATGGTACCCAGTTACACACCATATCTCAAGCGAGGGTCATGGATCGAGAGTTAAGAACTTGTGATGGACATGCTCGACGTGAACGCGGCGGTTTGCGCCAAGTATTTTACAATGATGCTTGATGGAACGACGCGTACGTGGTTGAAAAACCTGCCGCCTAACTCCATCAACACTTGGGCAGAATTAAAGGAGAGTTTCATCAAAACATTTCGAGGGACTTGCAAACGCCCAATGACCATCGTTGACTTACAACACTGCATTCAACGACCGGATGAGTTGGCCCATCATTGGATACGGCGAGTTGCAGAGGTCATTCATTCGTCGGACAACATCTCGGTGGCTCAGGCAGTGCTGATTCTGGAGAAAAATTGCCATTACGAGCCTTTGGTACTGGAGCTGGGGGGACTTAAGCGTAAGGTGCACGACATGGGCAAGTTGATGGACACCCTCACCAGATATGCCGAGTCAGACGACACTAAGGATCCTGGGGAGGATGATGACAAGGTTAGCACTGCCAGGAGGGGCGAGTCGTCAAAAGGTCACTCCCAGTTTCAAGGGCGGGTTAACCACAACCACGGCGGGCAAGGTAAGAGGAGACCATAGGAAGGTCCCACAGACTTTGTTGCCAATACAAGTGCCGGCAACGGGAACCAACACCAGAAGAAGCGAGGCTTCACTAGAAAGAAGCCGCACAACTATCATGAGATGCTCAAAGGCCCCTGCCCACAGCACGCTACGGCCGAGGGACCGGCTACCCACTCCTGGGGGATTGCTATGTGATGCAGGAGTTCCGAGTTGAGGCGCTCAAGAAAGGCCAAGGAGGTGATCACGGCCAGCGACAGGAACAGTTCGGCGCACCCGGGTCATGCCAAAGCCCGTTCGGTGGGTTTCCTAGCCCGGGTCCGCAGGGCGGGTCACAACCTAATAGTGGACAGTACCAAGTTCACAACCAACAGTGGTATAACCCGCAGGGAGTGTTTCAGCAACCACCCCCGCAAGGAGATCCCCAGCGACAGGATGATAATAGCTGTTTCTAGAATAACCCTAAGCAGCTGAATAGTGGGCAATATCATGTGTTCACCACCAGCACCTGCAAACGGGACCATAAGGTGAAACATAGAACTTTCAGCGTGGCTGAGCCGACGCTCCCTAGGTACCTCCATTGGTCCGAACAGCCCATAACCTGGAGTAGGGAGGATCACCCCCCCCCCCCCCGAGCTGATAACCCTGGCGACCTGGCTTTGGTCATGGCTCCCCAAGTCGGAGGATACACCCTTTCCAAAGTCCTTATGGATGGTGGTAGCAGCTTAAACATCTTATACTTCGATACCTTTCGTAGGATGAACTTCTCGGAGAAAGACTTGATGCCGTCGTCCACGGTTTTCCACGACATTATTCCGGGTAAGTCAGCCTACCCAATTGGGCGGATCAAGCTTAACGTGGCTTTTGGCACAGAGTGTAATTACAGGAGCGATTCACTCATGTTCGAGGTCGTCAAAATCAAGAGCGCTTACCACGCGTTGTTTGGAAGGCCAGCTTACGCTCGATTCATGGCTCACCCCTATTATGTTTATCTCAAGATCAATATGCCTAATCCTAAGGGGCCTATTACAATCAACGGAATCAGGAAAATAGCCCTAGAGTGCGAAGAAGGAGAAATGAGACACAACTTATGCCGAGACGGCTTGTGCGGCCGAGGAGCTTAAGTTTCACCAAGCCAATGTTGATACGGCAGATATGACGCCGCTCAAGAGACCAACAATTGACTCAAAGCCGCCCCTCAAATTCAAACCAACAGACGACACGAAGGTGATAGACTTCACGCCTGGCGACTCAACCAAGCAGTTCACCATTGGGATGGGCCTGGATCCCAAATAGGAAAGCCCGCTCATCGAATTCATCCATGAGAACCGGGACATCTTTGCATGGAAACCTTCAGACATGCCGGGTGTCCCGAGAGAATTCGCTGAGCACCACCTTAATACTGACCCCAAGGTAAAGTCGGTTTAGCAGTATCTTCGCAGGTTTAACGAAGAACGGCGTAAGGCAATTGGAGAGGAAGTCGCCCGATTTTTGGCCGCCGGATTCATCATCGAGGTTTTTCATCCTGAATGGTTGGCTAACCCGGTCCTGGTGCTCAAAAGGAACGACACTTTTCGCATGTGCATCGACTACACTGACCTCAACAGAGCTGTCCAAAGGATCCTTTCGCCCTTCCACACATTGATCAAATCATTGACTCGACGGCGGGTTGCGAGCGTTTTTGTTTTTTGGATGCTTACTCAGGATATCACCAGATGAAGATGGCCATGGCGGACGAGGAGAAAACGTCATTCATAACCCCCTTCGGAGCCTTCTGTTACGTGTCTATGCCGCTCGGGCACAAGAGTGCGGGGGCAGCTTATCAACGTTGCATCCAGAATTTCTTGCATAACCAGATCGGACATAATGTCCATGCCTATGTTGACGACATCATGGTCAGGTCTCAGAAGAAAGAGTCGCTCTTGGAAGATCTCAAGGAGACTTTTGACAATTTGCGCGTATATCACATGAGGCTTAATCCTACAAAGTGTGTGTTTGGTGTTCCCGCAGGAAAGTTGCTGGTGTTTTTGGTGTCAGAGCACGGCATTGAAGCTAACCCAACTAAAATTGAAGCGATCACTTCGTTAGGCAAGCCGGACAATATCAATCAAGTCCAACGCATGGTGGGTCGTATCGCGGCTCTAAGTCGCTTAATAAGTCGCCTTGGGGAGAAAGCGATCCCTCTTTATCAGTTACTCAAGAAAACTGATCGTTTCGTTTGGACGGATGAAGGCAACGAAGCCTTTGAAGCCGTGAAGCAACAACTGGCTAAGCCGCTAGTATTGGCTGCTCCGACGGACAAGGAGCCTATGCTCTTGTACATCGCGGCTAATTCTAAGGCAGTGAGCATGGCAGTGGTCGTCGAGCGGAAGGAAGAAGGGAAGGAATATCCGGTTCAGCGACCAGTATATTTTATCACCGAAATCCTGACCCTCTCCAAACAACGCTACCTGCATTCGCACAAGCTGGTCTTTGGGGGTGTTTATGGCAAGTCGGAAGCTAAAGAACTACTTATAAGAGTATCCCATCATGGTGGTCATTTCTGCCCCCCTTGGTGACATTATACAAAATCGAGAAGCGACTGGACGGATTGCTAAGTGGGCCATCGAGTTAGGACCTCATCACGTGCGATATACCCCCGTACGGCCATTAAGTCTCAAGCACTAGTGGATTTCATGAACGACTGGACCGAGTTGCAGATTCCAGAAGATAGGCCCGATCACACATATTGGACCATCCATTTTGATGGATCTAGGCAATTGGAAGGCTCGGGGGCTGGTGTGGTGTTAACTTCTCCTCAGGGTGACAAATTCTGTTATGTCCTCCGACTCATGTTTCCATGTACCAACAATGTAGTAGAGTATGAAGCTCTGCTCCATGGGCTGTGACTCACCAAAGAGATGAACCTCACCCGAGTCAGATGTTTGGGCGACTCAGATCTAGTGGCACAACAGGTTTCTAGCACGTGTCGGACGTGGCGGGTCATTTTCATGGTTATCAAGCGGATCACATCGATCGACGACTCAATGAAGTAGCAGATGCTCTTTCACGCCTCTGTTCACAATGTAAGCTGGTTCCCCCCAATGTCTTTTTGGATGTGTTACATAACCCCTCGGTGAGGCTACCTTGAGAGGAAGAGTTGGCGGTGCCAGACCCTGAGTCTCAACTTGTGGCGGCTCTTCGTGCTACCCCGGATTGGGCGATTCCCTACATGGCGTATCTGATACGAGGCGAGTTACCCACGGATGAGTTATTGGCTCGCCAAATCATCCGTCGATGCAAATCCATGGTCATACATAACGACAAGTTGCATAAGCGAAGCACTTCAGGGGTATTTCAAAGGTGTGTCTCTTCCAAGGAACGCTGTATGATTCTCAATGAAATTCATGCAGGCGAGTGTGGTCATCATGCCGGGTCACGCTCCCTGGTTTGCAAAGCCTTTAGGCACGGGTTTCATTGGTTGACTGCTCATGCAGATGCTGAAGATATAGTTCACCGATGTGATGCTTGCCAAAAATTTGGACGCCAGATGCACGTGCCGACTCAGGAATTACGGATGATTCCAATTACTTGGCCGTTTGCGGTCTGGGGGCTGGACATGGTTGGTCCTTTCAAAATGTTGTCCAATAAAAAGACCCACCTATTGGTGGCGGTTGACAATTTCACTAAGTGGGTTGAAGCAGAAGCCGTTAGTGGCTGTGATGCAGACATGGCTGTCAAATTCTTGAAAAAGTTGATCTTCTGGTTCGGATACCCTCATAGTATCATTACTGACAATGGCACTAATGTATCAAAGGCCGCAATGCAAGAGTTTTGTGGACGAGCGCATATCCGGCTTGACGTTTCTACAGTCGCACACCCTCAGTCTAATGGACACGGAAAAAGGGCGAATCAGGAAATATTGCGAGGAATCAATCCTCGGCTTATGGTACCTCTGGAGCATACTGTAGCATGTTGGGTTGAAGAATTGCCCTCGGTGTTATAGAGTATCAGGACCACCCCAAATCGCTCCACGGGTTTTACCCCCTTGTTTCTGGTCCACGGGGCAGAGGCAGTATTGCCAAGTGATATCAGACACGATTCACCACGAGTCACCACCTATGTGGAACAGGACAACGAGTTGGCACGACAAGATTCGTTGGATGTTTGGAGGAAGAGCGAGACTTGGTTGCATTGCGATCGGCGATCTATCAACAGGACTTGCGATGCTATCACAGCCGCCGCGTCAAGAGCCGGACTTTTCAAGGGGGCGACTTAGTGCTCTAGTTGATTCAAGACCACACTAGCATGCATAAGTTATCACCTCCATGGGAAGGATCGTTTGTCATCAGCAAGAATCTTCGGAATGGTTCATACTACTTGGTTGATCTTCGCCCTGATAGGCCAACTACACGGGTTGAGACAACTCGCCCCTAGAATATTGTCCACTTGCGGCCTTACTACACCTAGAGCCATGGGCTCCTTTCTTTTCTGCAAATCTCAGAACTTGTAATCTTTTATTTATAAAGCAATAAAGCCGGCACCCACGAACTTCGGGGTCCTTTGCCGTTTCAGCTTCTTGAAAGCATGAGTCTTTATTGTTCTATGAGTCGTCCAAGCATGGACACTATCAGTACCAAAGAGCATAAGTCGCCACGCTGCACTTGTTTCAAAACTGGGTACTGATAAGCCAAAGAGGACCAAAGTTGCCACATTGCACAGTTCAAACATGGGCGCCTTATATGGTTTTGGGAATTAAGCCGGCTTACTTGGAGGCTACTAGTTCCCAAGTCGTTTTGTAGTAAGAGCGTAACCGCTTCTGCAATCCTATGTCCGAATTTTCCCTAATCATAGGTCACTTGGGGGCTTGCACTCACTGAGTTCAGCCTCAATACCCTCTTGGCTAGCGAAAAATTACCGCATTACAAATGATTATACTGGACTATGTGTTGGACGAGTCGCCCTATGGACCCATGTACTCTTGGCGAGTAAATCCGCTTTTTGAACCCTGAACTCGCCTTGGTTAAAACATGAAAGGCATCGTCCAGAGCCACACATGGAAAATAGAGAAACCATTGGTTCACTGCACCTACTTCACTGAAGCTTGACTCGCGCCTGATCAGCCGGTCTAAAAAACTGGGGCTGTTGCAAAAGCCTTCTTAGGGTAGCACTAGAGTTTTGCAAACTCGTCCTATCCTGTCGTAGCTCATCGAGCCGACAAATTTTTACGACTATCTTCGTGGCACTGCCACAAGGTTTCGTAAACCATTTTATGACTCGTCGCGACTCACTGAGCCGGCTCCTTGCTTATAACTCGCCATGACGCACTGGGCTAGCTTATCTCTTGCCACAACTCATTGAGTCGGCCTATGGTGTTTTTTCCCTGACAAACACGTTGAAGAAGTTTTTTCTTGTCAAAATATGACACTTCCTAAACTATCAAGCATCAGCATTGGTAAAGGCGATTCATGATTCGAAAAAAGGATAGCAGTTCACAACTGTCAAGCAAAAGGCATGGATGGAAGATTGTTTCCCTGAAACCTAACGACTATTACATGGCTCACTCGGCCATACTGAGCGTCATCTCTCGGTCAAGGAGAGATCAAATTTTTTCAAGAAATGATTACATGCTGGGTAAACTTAAGCCGCCTCCGGATCACGTTCCCTTGAGCTCTCTCCATCTTAAATTTGTAAGTCGCCCAGCTTCCAGTTCCACTTGGACAAGGCGACGAATTCATCTTCATCGTTCAGAAAGACAGATAGGTCTGCTTCAAAGTCAAAGGGGTTCTTGGGCCGGCGAGGGGTCAGGCTGGTAATTTCAAATGAAGGAGGAGTCACCTTTTTATTATTCTCATCATATGCAGCCTAGTATTTGTTCAAGTCCAAACTAGCCGCCAGCTGAGTAGCCGCGGCACGAGACTCTTTCACAAGCAGGTGGTAATCGTCTTCGGTGAACTCCGACTCATCGTCTTTCAACTCAGGATAACCAGCAGGTACCTCCTCTGGCTTGAGTTCATGGCATAGGCTAGACACCGACTTAGGGTAGTCAGAGCTCCCTTGCGGGCGGGTGACCTCTTTAGTTCATCTACTTGCGGTGGCAACATTGACAGGCAACCCAGCATATTCTTGATGGACTTAATTGGCTCCTTGTTGCCCATCACTGCCTTCATCGTCATCATGCTCCCCGGATACAGCTGCTCTGTAAAGGTGTAAATCGCCTTCAGCTTTAGGATGTACTCGCTTTGAAGGTTGGCGGCTCGTGGACCTACAAAGGATAAACCATGACAATTAGTATTTGCAAATTGAATTGTGGCTATTCTTTTCGACAAAGGGAATTGATCCTTACCAAAGATGGCTTGGGTCATGTTGGAGATATGCTTTTTAACCCGAAGAGCTATTGTAGGGCGTTTTCTAGCTTTTTCTCGGCTTGTTCCGCCCATTTCAGGATGGCAGCTTGATCAATGTTGGCTTGCTTTTCAAATTTTTGGTGGTCAGCCTTCATTTTCTCCATATCAGTCAGGGCCAACCGATATTTCTATTCAGACTCAGTCCGCGCATTCTGCTGTTCGGCTAAGTTTTTCTTCAACTCAGCAAGGGATGACTCGGCTCCGGTTACAGATTCCTGCAAACAAATTTTGGGGAGGCAAGTTTCGGAACCGTTGCAAGCAACATCTCTGACACTTGGGGGCTAATGTATAATTCTTTTCGAAGCCATACAAAATTCAAGACCTGGCTCATCTTTCAAAAGATGACCCGACCCTTGGGGGCTACAGGTTGAAGTTTTTCTCTAATTCAAGACCCGGCTCATCTTTCAAAAGATGACCCGGCCCTTGGGGGGTACAGGTTGAAGTTTTTCTCTAATTCAAGACCCGTCTCATCTTTCAAAAGATGACCCGGCCCTTGGGGGCTACATCTTGAAGTTGTTCTATAATTCAAGACCCGGCTCATCTTTCAAAAGATGATACGGCCCTTGGGGGCTACAGGTTGAAGTTTTTCTCTAATTCAAGACCCGACCCATCTTTCAAAAGATGACCCGGCCCTTGGGGATTACAGGTTGAATTTTTTCTCTAATTCAAGACCCACTCATCTTTCAAAAGATGACCAGGCCCTTGGGGGCTACAGGTTGAAGTTTTTCTATAATTCAAGACCTGGCTCATCTTTCAAAAGATGACCCGGCCCTTGGGGGATACAGGTTGAAGTTTTTCTATAATTCAAGACCCGACTCATCTTTCAAAAGATGACCCATCCCTTGGGGGCCACAGGTTAAAGTTTTTCTATAATTCAAGACCCTGCTCATCTTTCAAAAGATGACCCGGCCCTTGGGGCTACATGTTGAAGTTTTTCTATAATTCAAGACCCGACTCATCTTTCAAAAGATGACCCGACCCTTGGGAGCTACATGTTAAAGTTTTTCTATAATTCAAGACCCGACTCATCTTTCAAAAGATACCCGGCCCTTGGGGGCTACAGGTTGAAGTTTCTCCAATTCAAGACCCGGCTCATCATTCAAAAAATGACTCGGTCCTTGGGGGCTACGGGTCGAAGTTTTCCTCTAATTCAAGACCCGGCTCATCTTTCAGAAGATGACCCGGGCCTTGGGGGCTATGGACAGATATGGGTCTACCAAATATTGCAACAAACATAATTCATCAAACAAGACTAGTCTTCTGGAAGGCTAATGGGTGGAGGTACACATAACAAAGGATGTACCTCATGTTTCATTCTCATCATGTTGATCAAGCTCTTCTCCATTTCATAACTCGTCTCCAGGCGACTTACGAAGCCAGAGCAGAGTTGCTCAAATTCAAGCTTCTCCTAATGGGGAAGCTTCAGCTTAGTGATGTCTTGTTCCGCGGAAGGATGGGCCTCTTTTGATGCAAGTTTGGATAACACCGCTGTTGCAGGATTGGAGTAGCAAGTACCAGTAACAATTACGGTATCTGGATCTTCAGTTGCTTTGGAAGAGCTCGGCGGGTTGACATTTTCAATGGTTTCCTTCAGAAGGCCTGGAGAGTCGGTCTGGACGTCAGGAATGTCATGCATAGGATCATCACGAGCCGCCGCTTGGTCTTCATCAAACTCTGGGGCAGAGGTGCTCATACCTATCACCTTAGTTGTCTTAGGAGCAGAAGACAAGTCGCCCGTTTTTCTCTTCTTTGCTTGTGCTCTGACATGAAAAGACATCAAAATTATAACAAGTATCAATATTGGGAAGGGAAAAGGTTAATAAAAGAGCTTACCCCTGTAGACGAATCATTGACGGAAGAGCCGACACTATTGGGTCGCTAGATGAAGGAGGAGAGACCTGAAGAACAAAAGTTCAAGGAGTGAACGAGTTATGAATAACATTTTATACAAGAAGGAGAATGTGTTAACAGGAGTATACCTCGCTTGGTCGTTTTCGACCAGTTGTCTTTTCGGGTAACCCAGAAACTAAGTCGCCAGAATGGCTTCGGGTTATACGTTTGGGAGCATACCTCACCTTCTTCAAAAGGAAATCAGGGTCCAGTTAAGCATTTGGGTGAGACATGGGAACCTTTCCACAAATCCGCCTGGCCGACCTAGGTGAAGAGGAAGTTGAGTCGGAAGAAATAGAAATTACCTCGACCACGTCATCCTGGCTCTCAGAGCCATCTTCCTATGCACAAAGGTAATATGATATAAGCATAAGTCGGAACATAATGATGACAATCAAAAGGGTAAATTTTAACCTCTGATTGTCCTTCGCCGGCTCGGGACTCGCTGACGACGGATGACTCCTTGACGGCAGCTTTGCCCTTGCTTTTCTTTTTCTTCTTCGGTGGCGGCTTAGTTGTTTTCTGGACACTCACCTTTGGCCTTCGAGACCAAAATGTTGATCCTTTTTGGTGGATAGAATCAAATTTCAAACCTGGAACATTGGCACATATGTTGAAAAAGGTAAAAGGATGCGACTTAGATTGTTACCAGTGGAGCCGGTTTAGAGAGGCAGAAAGGCTTGAGCCCGACCATGGCATAGTTTTCCGAGGACTCGCCGGTTAACTTCTTGATTATGTCGACAATGTCTTGTTCGATGAGTCTTGTATGAAAAACGAATTGGGGATGGTTCTCGCTGTCGTCGTACTCGCACATCAGACCATCGCGGCGACTCAAAGGAAGAATTCTCCACTCCACCCAACAGCGGAATAGGTCAACCCCGGTGAGGCCATTATTGGTCAAAGACCTTAGCTGGGAGAAGACGGGGATAAATTCCGATTCTTCTTCTTCGGTAAGTTTCCCTGGCAGCTTGAAATCCATGGGTAAGCGATCTTCTCATTAACCTGGAAGTGGGTTCTCTCCGGGAGGAGAAGTGTCACGACAATAAAACCATGACTCGGCCCAGCCTTTGGGATGGCTAGGCAGGACGACAGAGAGAAACCCACATTCGCGGCGCCGCTGGATGTTGACCCCCCAAGTTCCAAGTTGGGCCCGCTGGTAAATTCAGTCTCGCGGTTCAGATGGAAGAAGTTCCAAAATAATAGAACTGTGGGCTGTGTCTGCAGATAGGCCTCGCAAAATACATGGAATTGACAGAGGTTATTGATAGAGTTGGGCCCCAAGTCCTGAGGGTGAACATTGAGGAAGTGCAGAGCATCTCTAAAAAACTTTGACCCGGGAGGCTTGAAGCCTGGCTCAAGATGATCAACAAAAATGACTACTTCCCCCTCGGCAGGATTGGGAGTCACCTCGCCTGGGGCGGTCCGCCAACCAACGACTTCCTTACGATCAAGATAACCCGCCAAGACATATTTCTCGAGAAAGGCGTCAGTAATCTTGGTTGGTAGCCAATTGCATTTTGAGATGATGACCATGACTACAAAAAGAAGGAACAAGGCGGCTCATTAAAGACCATAAAACTTGGTAACTCGCGAGTTGGAGATCTACAATATGTCTGTAGGGGCATTATGAGTCGCCGTTAGGTAACCAAAGGTCTAGATATGATGATATTCTAACTCGCCAGTTGAGAGATTTATGGCATGTCTACGAAGGCGTTATGACTCGCCATTCAGCAATCAAAGGCGTAGCTATGGTAATGTTCTAACTCGCTGTGGTGGAAGAAGGTGAGTGGCGACTCTGAAAGGATTTTTTCCTTTGGGATATTCCTGGGAGAAGGGTAAAGAAATTTCTAAAATCAAGCAATAAAATACGGATTTATGTGTGGATCAAATTAAAAAGATAATGCGTGATGAAACTGCAAAGACTATGAACGCAACAATGCGACAGGGATGCCGTATGAATCTATGAAGTAAAAACATCAAAATGGCCGGGAGATGCAGCGATACTACCGTGCTTTACTACTACGGAGGATCTACCGGAGGTACGATTGATGGATCTAAAATAGAAGGGAGATCTTCATTGCATTCCGAGGCTAAACTAGACGAACATTGGGGCGAGGTCTAACCCTAATGAAGGAAAGGTGCTTACTGAGAAGGAAGGACGACTCTAGGAGGTGGATGCGGAAGATCTGCGGTGAATACTGCGCCTTTGCTTGTCCTGGAGGCGTCCGAACCTCGATGGTTGGCGATGGAGCTTCAGGAACGGCGAGCAGGCCGAGGCGCAAACGCGAGGAAGACGAAGCTGATGAGAAAGGCGAAGTGGGGGTAGGTGCCGGCGCCACCACTCCCCCCTCCGGTTATTTAAAGGTCGGGCATTGGAAACGAAACATCAGGCGCGGTAATATAGGCGACTAATTGAAGATTCGCAATGATGGCGCCTGGATTTTCAGGATAACTAAATGACGGTGAGAAAGATCCGTTGGGTGGTTGCATCATTAAGTCCCGAAATTGGAGGGAAAAGGTGATGTCATCGAAAACTACTTGGGGGCTCAGACAATTCATGATAGATGGCGGCTTGTTTTTCGTCAAAAGATGGGAGTGATACAAGTCGCCCCAAAATGAGCGTGGAAGTTCATTGGCATGAATAAATTCAAGTCAATCTGGGGCCTAATGTTGGGGGTATTACCTATGGTGTAACCAGCCCTAACTAGGCCGGTTCACAAAAGGGGCGACTCATCCTTTGGTAATGCAAGCATTGCCCCAGGGGCCTAGGAGCTGGATGGCGGTTCAGGATTGATAAAAAAGATAAGCCGCCAAGGAGGTTTCTAGTCTTGGAAAGCACAACGACTTAGAGATATGGAAGACCACAATCTGTAGCGTGGCTGGGACTCTTGTGAACCCTAGGGCCTCGGCCTGTATATAAAGGCGAGTCCCCTGGGGCAGAAAGGGCAGGTTAGAAATCATCGAGAGCTAGGTCACGCGAGTTATGCCCTCCTTGTAATCGAAATCATCATCAATCTACACAAAACAGGACGTAGGCTTTTACCTCCACACGAGGGGCCTAACCTGGGTAAATCTGAGTCTCGCTTTCGCTCACCCCCGTTGAGTCGCCACCAAGGTGCGATGGCTCCTTCACTAAGTCCTTTCACGAGGACATCTACCGTGACAAAACCACGATAACCTTCATCAGTAACTCTCCAATGAGGAAGTCACCAAGAATTCTTTCAGCCCAACCCGAGTCATTCGGCGAGCAACAACAAGAGAGGTGGAAAGACCATGAGAAGATCCAGAAGACTTAGCAGACTCCTCTTCGGGACATGAAGCAAGCACGACTGTCGAGTCTGAGAACCCCTAGGGTAGGAAAAGTCGTGTCGAGTCCATGAAATGGTTCTGATGGGACCACGTTGTGTGATGTTTATTTTGTTGTCTGTGCTTTGATAAAAGTCGCACCTTTGCTTTAAGCAGCAAGCATGCGGTTATATCACCTGCCTCGTCTTGATGTTTGGGTTGACTTTCCAAACACTTGTTTGATTGCACTCGCACTCTAGCACCCCTTTGGCACTCTCCTCTGTGTTACTCTGTTTCTCACCCCTCTCGACAACTGAAGACCAGCAAGACAAGATGCACCAGGGATCCACTTCGACGGAAAACTGACGCTGAAGACGCTGGCTATACCATGCTTAACCACACGCCACCCATAGGAGTTATGCTTTCCCTCAACATTAGAAACCCTCCCTAACCCAGCTTAACCTCCCAAGCCATTCCGGCTCAATTTTCTGGTCACGTGTCTAATACATGGATTTGCCAGAACACCCGTAGATCCATGTTAAACCCCTGTTTAGCACCGGGTTCCTTATGGAACAAGTTATCATGGTGAACGAGTATCCCTCATTCTCAAGCTAGCACCATAACCCTGATGTCATAAGAAGGACCATTCTCTCACATAATAGGATTAGACTAAGGTTGTGGTGATGATAGTTGTCTTGAGGATATAACTAGACTACGTTGGTGGATCGTGAGACCCTTACAAAGGTAAGTGAACTTGGTGGAACAAGTTGATATAGTAGCATAACCTACATATTCCTGGAGTATGTTTTGATTCAGTAAAACGATTATGATCGCGAGCAATAATTCTTGGTGGTATAATTGACTTTATCAAGTAGCTGATATGGTTTGATGATAATTACCATAATCACTTGGAGTAGCAAGTAAGAGTTATTCTTGGACTTGAGTTTTGGATTTAAATATGTAGTCCCAATAGACTATTAATGATGTATGAGGCCACATGGTTCAGAGTAAACTGGATTTATCCCGATGATCTCAATCATGATACCATGTTTCTCGGTTGATAATGAGTGCGAATACTTGGAGTAGTCGAATTGATTTGCGAACCTATGTGGATTGGCCTTGGAGATTAGATGGCCATGATATTGGAAGTAGGTGGATAAATTATGACATAATCCCTGAAGTAATACGTGAATTATGAGGACTCTAAGTGATTATGTAGAACCCCATCAATATTGGATTGGTAGGAGTGATGGGTCCAGTGATGATCGACCGGATTGATGAACCACTTGATCGGATTAGTAGAAAGGAAACCGGACCTTGGATTGAAATACTACGTGTTTCCTTAATATAGAAATGTAGTACCCTCTCCATTGAATGATCTAGCTGGATGTTGGATTTGTAGTATCCCAGATCAAGCTCAACAGCTTGTATGCTTCCGAGAGGTTCTTGCATAGGGATGCATGTGCAATTTAGCTACACCATACTTGTAGTGTTTGGGTTTAGTTCCTCCCTCAACCCTCGTGTCGACTAGCATGAGTAGTGTGGAGGTGACCCATGTGAGATGGTATCTTTGATGAGATAGGGTGATGTTGTCCAGAGTTAGAGGTCAGACTATTGGCATCTAAGTAATGTGCTTAGCGATAAGATGATGACTGTTCACCCACGTCCTAAGTTCGTTGAGACCCTAAAGCTTCACCATCCATAAGGTGGTCGGATTACGAACATAGAAGACGACTCTAAGTCGTTCGAATATGGCCAGGACTCCGCCCGACCATCACCCATCGTGTCTATGTCAAACATGGGCATGAAGGACTAGGTCATTTTGGACCACAAACCCCTCGACCAGCGAACAACCATAAGAAGTCCCCATTCTCCTCACGTGTCTCATGAGAATGGTGCTTATGTTATGCTTGGGGAAAATATGTTGTCATCCTCACTGATGACTTACTTATTCACCCAATAAGAGGAAGAACACCTTAGTCCTGTTTGGACGAGCCCCAGGAATGTTGATTGCTATGCCTCTCGAGGGTACAGTGTTATCTCGAGAAGGCGGGCTTCTCGAAGCGACCTCAAGACAGCGGAAGTCTACCCTACCCAAGACAAGACGAAGGACCGCCATGGTTGGGAAACCACGACAATGACAAAGAAGCAGAAGACGTCAGCCACCGATCCTGCACCAACCGCATCAACGATGTCCAGAAGCCACAATGATTCAAGACAATGAAGCGTTTGGACAGCAAGAGAAATCAGACGGCCTCTTCTTGGACCAAACCCAGGACGTGAGTCCTAATTGGGTCATGGTGAAAACCTGCTAAAGGTGATTCACCCGCTTGCCGAGTCGCAGACCTTGGGAGTGGATGAATGGTCTGTACTATTGGGTAGCCAGCTCATCTAGAACCCCTCGTGAACCCTCCGAGATGGTAGGACCTGTTCTAGACTCATAGTCTCCAAGCTTAGACTCATGGACGAGACCCGACCCAGACCCGTTCACGAGAAGCCTTCGAAAAACACTACAACACCCTCGATGATGAAGACCACCCGCGACTATAGCTCGCGTGCCTTAAGGGAGTCCAGGACTTCCCCGTCAGCAGGAAGCTACGTGAAGGCCTTGACCCTTATGTTTTAACGCGAGACATCTAGATGTCACTAACCGCCATGAGCGGCCCGTGGACCCAAACCAGACACATTATCTTGCCACATATTCCTATCTTGGAATGCACTTGCAAGCCAGAACCTTGCACAAACTTAGTTCACCCTTGGTCAAGCCTAACTTAATGCCAGAACCCGTTCAGTCAGGCAAAGACGTGCGGAGCATTCAAAGCTGTATCGTCAAGCACCTCAAGACCCACAACAGCAACATGGGGACATGAAGACTACCTTCGACTCAAGATTTTGTATCTCTCCAACCCCTAGCCTAGAAATCTCGGGGATGAGATTTTCATAACGGGGTAAGGTCTGTAACACCCTGTGTTTAGCTTTCCTGACTAATTAACTTATTTCAAAAATTAGGACCAATTCAAATTTTATTTGAATGCTTATGATGCTTGAAGTGACTGTTGTTTGCTTGCTTGCTTCTATGCTTGTGTTTGATTCTCAGCAATTCCTATTAGTCTCGAGACTCACCTCCTCACCCTAAAACTCCTCCCTAATAATCATGCCATGTGTTTAGGACAAAAAACTATTTTTACCAAATATTATTTTTACCAAAAAGCATTTCTTTGAATTAAGCTTTCAAAACCCGTGAGATGGCATTTGTACTACAAGTACTCAACTTAGGGAAATTATTTTGCACCAACTATTTTATTTAAAACCCATTATCAAAATGACTTCCCAAAACCACAATATTATTATTTTAAAATTTATTTAAAATTTTATTTAAATGCCTTCTTGGGAGGCCAGACATGGTCTTTATGAAGGCAAGTTATTTTTATTTCTTTCAAAATATTTAAGAAAATTTAGGGAAACTCACTGGACATATATATTCCATATATATGAGTTTAAACGAATGGTCATGTTCACAATATTGGGCAAACCCCTCCAAAACCACTCCTGCCTATTTCAAGCTTTTGGAATATTTCTATAAGAAATATTATCAATAAATTCCAGTAAAATTCTAGCATGTCACATATGATATATGTGATGATATTGCCAAGTTTCATGTCATTCAAAGTTCATTTGCTTCCCGTAGTTATTCTAAAACCCTATCTATCGAGATCCAAATTTGAGCAACTCTACATTGTCAAGTATCTCGATGGAGCTCAAATTTGGTACACATGTTTTGACACTCCAATAATGCATCCACAACGAGTGGTGCATCAACGAGAATAGAAGAACTTGTCACAAGCCCCTGGTCAATTATTAGAGAGAGGCTCCATGTAACAACTTCTCATTTTACCCTTGGAGTCACCATTTTTACCCCTCTTGCCCCACTTTGGTTAAGCCAAAGCCCCCCATATCTTTCCAGAGGGTCCCTAGCATCCCTAGCCATTATTTCAAACCAAGATATGGCATGGTCGTGTGGGGAAAATGAGCAGCACATCTGCAAGTTGATTTCTAGCTTAAAAGTAGCTTTGTACAACAAGTACTAGCTACCTTCCTCTGCTTGATCTCCAACTTGGCAGTGTTGTAGTCCTTGCATATTTGACACTAACACACATAATGTTTCCCCAAGACTCCCCATTTGGGACCCACTTTCTTTAACTCTAAGTTTGCTGTTGCCAACTTAACAACAGTCAAACCCTAGTCTAAACTGGTCCTCTTGGGTTCAAACTGCACCAGTACCTCGTGGCACGCATGCCTTGCATGCTTGACACCTTGGCCTGGCCAAGGGGTGGCCCAAGACACGAAGTGGGGTGGTAACCACATTCGTGGAGTGCAGAAACGGTGCTCTGCACCTTGTTTGTTTTTTCCAGGCCGCATCTAGCCATTGCAACATCTCTAAGCATGCCATGGGACCTCCCTTTGACTGGTCCAAGCCATTACCGACGCCAGCTAGCTTCCAAGCTCTCTCTGGGGTGCGTGGCATCCATGCACCATGAAGCTCCAAAGAGCTCCCGAGCTCTCTCTCCCTCTCCCCCTCCTATCTCCTCTCTCCCCGAGCCTCTGCTCTCTAGCATCTCCCCCCTCTCCCATGGGATCCTCCTGAGCACCTCCCCTTCCTTCCCAAGCTCTCCTTCCCCTCCTAACCTTCCCATGGCCGAAGCCCATCGGTTATCTCCGCTCGAGCCGGACCAACCAGGGGCTCCCCCCTGACCTGTAGCCCCCAAGAGAACCCCATACCCCGCAACTTCTCCCCCTCCTTCCTCTTCATTCCAGGTGGCGGAGCTCCTCTCCCCACTGCCTCTGTCGACACCCTCTGCCGCGGCCATGGGAAGCTCGCCCCGAGGCTCCCCCACAGGCACCGGCATGGGGCTGGGCACGGTGCCCCTCCCCGAGGTGCCGGTGCGCTCGCCTTGGTCGGAGCTGGCCAGAGGCACCGGGGTCAGCGCTTCTACTCCCTCCCTTCGCTGCTCCTCCCTGCCAGCGTGAGGAAGGAGAAGAACCTGCCAGTGGGGCTGGCTACCCCACTGGTCAGCCTCTGGACCGGCCTGCTGGGCCCGCCTGTCAGGTTAAGTGGAGGCGGCACTGGTTGTGGGCGCCTTCGCATGCAGAAGGCGCACTCCAGCAAAGGCGCCTTCGAAGTGGCCCTTCTACGCGCCAGGCCGAGCCACTGGGCCGACCTAGTCCCTCTCTAGCGCCCTGGGAGCAATTTAGTGTAGTGGATAAGCCCTGTTTTCATTATTTTCCTTTTGATCAGAAAGTAAAAAATCTTTAGTTAAATCATTCTAACTCTAAAAATGTTGATTCACATTTCTGTAGGTCCCTAAAATCAATACATATCCAAATATGTGCTTTGCACATTTTTCCAAGCAACTTTTATACCGTATTTATATTTAAATACAGATTTGGGATGCTTCTAGCTCCCCTTTCAAAAATCCTAGAGGATTCAAATCCACTCCAAATCGAGTTATTCCAATTTCGAGAGCCTTCTAATATCATACCCCATTTTTAAAGCCTTGGTCAACATTTTTACGTGGCATATTTCTCCTGCTATAAAAAAATAGCTCCCTTTTTCTATTTATCCAGTATTGTAAAATCCCTAGAATATTCATTTCAACTCCAAATCCAATGAAACAACTTCCTAAATATTCCTAAAATTATTTTTATTAAATGAGTGCCTCCACTCATTTTTATCATGATATGTTATGCGGGCTTCATAAAGGATCCCCTATTCCTCCATTCATCCATTCAAATTTTTTTGATGATACAAACCTCCTATTGCAAGCGAGAGATATTTTTCTTATGACCAAGAAAAATATAGCTTCCATTCTTATAGCATTTCTATTTCTGCTTGTTATTTGGCTTATTGTGTTTGTTTCCGACGATAGTTGACGGAGTAGATGGAATACTCGGAGTTTGATTGGAAGACCTCGAATACCCCGAGAACTTATGAGAGCAAAGCCAAGCAGCCCTTTCACCATGTTTGAGCATATGTTATAATGCATGCTAAGTAGCACAAATATTTTCGTTGCATATGATCATAAGTATCGGTAAATCATTGAAGTGATGTTACCGATGGCTCCTCCAGAGCACTTGCATTTTGAGCATGATCCTACCACCTATGAGGGTCACGCTAATATCATGTTGACAAGTAGAGCTAAGCATAGTAGCATGAGCATTATTGGTATAAATCAAAGGTTTATAGAACCCCCGTCGGGTGTCACTAATGCCCGAGGGCGATGATGAGTTAGGTGGCCACTTTTGGTGAAGTGGTGCATCGCGTAATTGTGTGAGTATGGTTTCAGAAATGGGAATAGATTTATATTGTGTCGATCGTCCCAGCCTTACATGTACGGCCACGTTACCCCTTTATGGGACGGGGCTTTCTTGATTACTCTGGTCGATGCTAGCAAAGAGCCACATTATTAGTGGCGGCAGTGATGTGTGGTCACTTTCGTGAAGGGGTCGTGCCAGGTAGGGCGACTATGCCATTTTTACGTGTTCCAGGCACACCGTTGGTCTCCGCATGGATGATACTGTCCAGAGTAGATGCTCGTAAGACGTACCTCATGTGGGCTGGGTACCAATCGAGTGGACCTCATTGTCTAGTATTCTCAGGGGAAAGGCATTGATCGGGTACTTACCTCGGGTATGTTATATACCGCGAGTCATGGATGACTCGGAAGTTTCCCGGATCTCGTGGGTCCAGCGTACTACCTCTGCAGAGTGTAAAACTATTCGAATAGTCGTGTCCACAGTCAAGGACAGTTGGGTAATCCTTCTGAAACTACGTCGAGTCGTTTCCGCATAAACCATGTGTGTGTGAGTGTGTGGTAAATAGAGTTAATATAAAAGAGTTGATATGACAAAGTTTGGTGACTTGGCATATCGGGTGAACCCGGAGTGTTCAGCCCTTGACAAATATGTTGATATCTATAACCTGTTCTTCTAAATACAATCTAGCTTATGTTGCACATCCATCTATGATCATGTTTATTTACAGTTAAGTTGCTAACCACCAAATACTGCATATTACTGGTTACCATACCAACTGCATTATCCATAGCATGGGCTGTTTGCGAGTACACTCAAAGTACTCATTGGCTTGCCACTGGTTATTTCATTGACCAGGTATGAGAGAACATGATACGGTGAAGCGAATCTCGGCGACGTTCTTGCAAGCTAGGACGCTTCCTAGTCAGAATGCTTGTAGATTAAGGCTGATGGCGTTCACACTTTCGACCAATATTTCCGCTATTGGTTCGGTTTGGTGTGATCGCCCTCAAGGCCCTATATATGTCAGACTTGACCACAATGGTCATTTATTTTATCAAACGGTATGTATGGATGTAAGACTCTTGTTATTCAGTTTCTGCGTGTTCGGTGCGCATTGATCTCTCGGATCACTGAGCACGTTCACTCGGCGATCTCGACTTGTAAGTCGGGGTCCCCACATTGCCTTGATATTTAAAGGTCCAATGAACCTTGGAGCAAGTTTCCCCTTAACATGGAAACGCTTAGTTCCCTTGAGAGGTGTGACATGAAGGTACACCTGGTCTCCGGGGTTGAACTCCACTTCTCTGCGGTGAGAATCCGCATAGCTCTTCTGTCGCGACTTGGCTTCTTTCAGGTGTTCCCTGCCAAGTTGTACTTTTCTTCTGCTTCACGAAGAACGTCTGGCACGAAAGTCAATCCTTCACCAGTTTCGGACCAGTGAGTGGGGTGCGGCACTTCCGTCCGTATAGCACTTCAAATGGGGCTATCTGGAGACCGGACTGATAGCTGTTGTTGTATGAGAACTCAGCGAATCGCAAACAGTCTTCCCATTTGGTCCCATGTGCTAAGACACAAGCGTGGAGCATATCCTCAAGTATCTAATTCACTCGCTTTGTCTGTCCGCCTGTCTGCGGGTGGAAGGCGGTGCTGAAAGAGAGCCTTGTTCCGAGAGCTTCTTGGAACTTCCTCCAGAATCTCGAGGTGAACTACGTGCCTCGGTCGGATACAATTTCCTTGGGAACTCCATGGAGGCTCACAATACGCTCATTGTAGAGACTAGCCAGCTTGTCACCACCATAAGTGGAGCTGACTGGAATGAAGTGAGAGAGCTTGGTCAGATAGTCGACAATGACCCATATGGAGTCATGGCCTTTCTTGGACCTAGGTAGATCGGAGACGAAGTCCATGCCAACTTGGTCCCACTTCCATTCGGGCACGTGGACAGGTTGTAGCAGCCCAACAAGTCGCTGGTGTTCAGCCTTGACACGCTGGCACACATTGCACTTGGCAGTGTAGGAAGCTATTTCCCTCTTCATGCCATGCCACCAGAACCTTTCTCGGAGGTCTTGATACATCTTCGACCCACCGGGGTGAATTGAGTAGGGTGTGTTGTGGGATTCTTGCAAGATTAAATTCATGAGTTCAGCCTTGTTCGGTACGCATAAACGTTTCCCAAACCACACAAATCCTTGTTCATCCACTGAGAATTCTGGGGCCTTGCCTTCCTGGATCTTCTTCTTGATGTCTTCAATGCTCTTGTGGCCCTTCTGGGCCTCTTTGATGTTGTCTGCCAGAGTGGGTTTGACTTTGAAGTTAGCTAGGAATCCTGGTTCAACCAGCTCCAACCCGAAGCTCTCCGGCTCATTATATAGGGCGGGTAGACTTTCCTTGATTATGGCATTTAAGGTGTAGGCCTTCCGGCTCAAGGCATCGGCCACCACATTGGCCTTATCGGGGTGGTATTGAATGCTGAGGTCGTAGTCTTTGATCAACTCCAACCATCTTCGCTGCCTCATATTCAACTCCATTTGAGTAAAAATATACTTCAGACTCTTGTTGTCGGTGTATATTTCACATCGCTTCCATAGAAGGTAATGTCGCCATGTCTTCAGGGCATGCACTACTACTGCAAACTCGAGGTCATGAGTGGCGTAGTTCTCCTCATGCGGGCACAGTTTCCGTGACACATAATCCAAGACCTTGTCGTCTTGCATTAGGATGCCACCGAGCCCGATTCTGGAGGCATCACAGTATATCACGAACTCCTTGTTGATATCTGGAGTAGCCAGTACTGGGGCAGTAGTCAACCTCTTCTTCAGTTCATGGAAGCTTTCTTTGCACTCCGGCGTCCATTCGAACTTCTTGCCCTTCCTCAAGAGCTGATTCATTGGTCGGGCGATGCGGGAGAATCCTTCCACGAACTTGCGGTAGTATCCCGCAAGTCCGAGGAAGCTTCTGACTTCCGTCACATCAATTGGCGACTCCCAGTTGGTTACCGTGGTAATCCCGGAAGGATCGACTGCCAATCCTTCTGTCGTCATGGTATGACCCAAGAATCCAACTTCGTGCAGCCAGAATTTGTATTTGCTAAACTTGGCATAAAGTTTGTTCTCTCGAAGTTTTTCCAATACTAGCCTCAAGTGTTGCTCATGTTCTTCTTCAAACTTGGAGAAGATTAATATGTCATTGATGAAGACGACGACAAACTTATCCACGTATTCCATGAAGACTTTGTTCCTGAGGTACATGAAGTATGCTAGGGCATTGGTCAACCCAAACGACATGACTGTGCACTCGTATAGACCGTACCGGGTCATGAATGTCGTCTTAGGCATGTCCTTGGGTCGGATCTTCATTTGGTAATATCTAGATCAGAGGTCGATCTTGGAAAATACCTTGGCACCATTTAACCAGTCAAATAGGTCCTCAATCTTGGGGAGTGGGTACATGTTCTTTATCAAGACTTCATTGGGGGATCAGTAATCGATGTAGAGCCTGATAGTCCCGTCTTTCTTGGGCACGAATAGAACAGGTGATCCCCAAGGTGATGCACTCGGACATCATCCAATTGCTTCTTCAACTCCGCTAGCTCTTGGGATCCCATCGTATAGTGCTTCTTATAGATAGGCCTTGATCCGAGCATGAGCTCAATGATGAATTCGATGTCATGGTCATGAGGCATCCCAGGCAGCTCATCAGGAAAGACGTTCGGGTATTCACAGACCACTGGTACTCGGTCCAACTCTTCTCCCAAAAGGCAATTAACCAGAGGAACTTGAGTGGAGGTAGGTTCACGGGCATACTTGACTTTGACCCCTTGGTCACTTGTCATGGTAATAGCCCTCTTGGCGCAGTTCAGTATGCTTTGGTGCGTGACCAACCAATCCATATCAAGGATCACGTCCAAGCCTTGCGACTTAAGGACAATGAGATCTGCTATGACGCTTATCCCGTTGATGTTGATCCCAACTCCTCTACATCCTAGGTTGGTCCTTAGCACTGCTCCCGGGGTATGTACGGTCATTTGCCCATTAAGGAGGGTAGGCTTCAAACCACATTTCCACAAACTTTTGCGTGACAAAACAATGCGAAGCACCACAATCAAATAATACTGTTGCTGGGGTGGAGTTGACGAGGAACGTACCCAGAATGCAGTCTGGGTCCTCCTGGGCTTCTTCTGCGGAGATTTGATTCAAGTGTCCCATGCTGTGGTACTGCTGGTTGTGGGGAGCCTTTTTCATGCTTGGCGCTCCATGACCTTGTCCTGGATTAGGCGCATTGGGGCGCGGTGCATCGGGCTTCTTGTTGGGGCACTGCCTAGAGTAGTGCCCAGTCTAACCACATCCAAGCAGGTAACATGCTCTGGAATGTTGGGCTTGACCCCACTGCTGTTGGGCAGATTGATCGTTGGCTTGGGGTTGGCATGCTGCTGGGACTGGTAGTTCTGGCGGAACATTGGTGCCTTGTACTATCATTGCTCATAGCTAGGTTTTGCCGAGGCGGGTTGCCACGGACGTGCCTTCTAGTTACTGGAACCTCCATTGCCCATCAGCTTACGCTTGCAGGTGTCATCCATCGCACGACGCTTATCTTCCAGCATGAGGGCCTTGTTTACCAGATCGCAGAAGGTCTGGCATTCACAGACAGCAAGCTGATACTGAAGCAACTTCTAAAGTCCTTCCATGAAGCGTTCCACGTTCGCGGCTTCAGTGTTGACGTCTTTTGGTGCATACCTTGACAGAAGGTTAATCTTCTGCAGGTATTCCATGACTGTCCCGCTGCCAAGCCTCAGATCTTGGACTTCGCACTTCTTAATGGTCATCATTCCAGATGGAATGTGCGTAGCGTGGGATCCTTCCTTGAAGACAGTCCTAGTGATAGCCTGCCCTTCCCGCATAATTTGGAACCCGTCCCACCAAGCCCTGGTCGTGCCTCCGAGACAGTGAGAAGCATAAAGGACTTTCTCGTTGTCTTCGGTGCATTTAACGAGCGCGAGGAGGTCTTTAATGGTGTGCATCCAGTCATCGGCATCTAAGGGTTCAATTATCTCCGTGAATATTGGGGGCGTAGTCCTCATAAACTTAGACAGTGTGGAGCGACCGTTGCCATTTCCGTTTTGCGGTGGGTTGTTCACTAAGACTTGAGCTAACTGCAGGATGGAGGAATTGTTGGCTTGACGTTCCACTCGGAGAGCTTAGAGGAACAGAGCCACGGTCATGCTCTCCGGAGGAGGCGGTGGCTAGGGAATGTAGCCTTGCTGCTGCTCGGGGTGATCTCTAGCTTGGGCAGACCAACCGGTTCCTGGCTGCTGGCTAGAAGTGCCAGTGATGGGGTTGCTGAAGGTGCTGGTTCGAGTAGAAATCACCATCCTGTTTTGGAGCAGACAGGTCAAACTTACGAGGTGGTCGGGGAATCAAAAAGGGATGACGCGCCTAGATAAGGGGTTGGTACAGTGCAAGCGTGTGATGCAAACAAAAGGTTCGAGGAACCTTATGCAAATACTCAATTAAAACAGGTGATGAAGTCTCTTACATGCTGCCTAAGGCAGAAACGCGGCTTGCATCTAAACATGAACAGGAAGCACACAACACTCGTGGTTCTCATGAACCGATACATAGACTCGACTTTGCAAGGGAGACTCCTCATTTTCCTAAGACGTTCCTCTAAGCGGCGGACTGCTTGATCTCGTATGCAGGTACTACAAGGTCTTCGTCTTCATCCTCACTAGTGTCTTCTTCCTTCAGAGGCGTGGGGGAAGGAAGAGGTCCATCTCGGTGTCGCTTGGTTGGTGATGCGGTGGGGAGTTCCGTGTATTCTTCCATGGTCAGACGACGACTCTGTATAGGAGTGGCCTGGAGCGGTGGTATTCCTCCTCAGAAGGTAATGATAGGCTGCACTCCGGGTGCACCTTCCTTCTTGACCTTGCGATTCTTCATCTTTTCCAAGTGAAGTAGGTCCTTGACTTGGTGTAGTTCTTGTCGAAGCGTCATAAATTCCTTGATCAAAAGATGAGTCAGGGTGTCGGTGGAGAGTCTATTGTAGTTGTGAAACCTGAGTGGTGTCCCGTCCTCCGGGGATGGGTTGAGTGTCCAGCTCCCGTCAAACCCGTCCTTAACAAAAGGTAGGGGACGAGTAGCTGGCTCGTTAGGCATCTCGGGAAGGACATCGCGGAGATGCACGAGTGCCTCTCGTGCTGCTGTCTCCACTCCCAACACTAGGTTCTCCATCTGTGGTCCTTCAAAGAACCAGCTATTTGGGGAGTCGTTTGCCTTCACTGTCATGTCTATGTGATATTCCTTTGTGTCGGCGTTGACCCAGTGCCCGTGGTAGAGGAAAGTGGGCATGCAGCATACTTGACACTTCTCCAGGCTGTCTCCCAAAAGCAAGGGAAAGCCAGTTTCCAGAAGCATCTCAGGTACGACAGCCATCTACAAGGTTTTTAGGAGAGGGTTAGAAATTTGCGGGTGTTATTAAATGGTAGTAGGGTGTAGATATCTCAAGTGTAAGGGCTGAGTGTGCTAATTGTCTCGGCTATCTTCCATGCTACCTAAGGCTTCCTACAGTGAGGATGGCTCTATTACCAACTCTGTGGGGACCCCGACTTATGAGTCGAGATCGCCGAATGAAGGTGCTTAGTGATCCTGGAGATAAATGCTCACCGAACACATAGATACTAAATATTAAGAGTCTTACATTCAAACATACCGTTTGATACAACAAATTACCATTGTGGTTAAGTCTCACATAGGTAGGGCCTATAAGGCCAATCACACCGATACAACTACTAGCGGAAATCTTGGTAATAAACGGGAGCCCATGCCATCAACCTTCACCAACAGGCATTCTGACTTTGAAGCATCCTAGTTCGCGTGTCCGTCTCCGATGACGAATTCTTCTTCAAACCCCGATTCCTCCATGTCTCCTCAATAACATAACAAGTGGCAATCCAGTGCGTACTTTGAATGCACACACAAACAACGCATGATGCAGATAATGCAGTTGGTACGATAAGAAAGTAATATGCGGACTTTGCAGAAAGCAAGTTTTAATCAAAAATGAACATGGTCAAGTACTTGAATGGATATGCATCATAAACTAGATGGTAAACATAAGAAGATGTCACAGATATCAACATATCTGTTGAGGGTTGAACACCACAAGTTCATCCTATATGCCAAGTCACCAGACTTGTCATATCATCTTTCTCAAATAACACCTTTACACACACACACACACACACACACACACACTCTTGGTTTATGCGGAAACGACCGGACGTAGTTTAAGAAGGATTACCCAACTGTCCTTGACCATGGACATGGCTATTCGAATAGTTTTACACTCTACACAGGCTATACGCTGTACCCACGAGATCCGAGAAAGTTCCGTGTCATCCACGACTCATGGTATATAACATACCCGAGGTAAGTACCCGATCATTGCCTTTCCCCTGATGACACTAGACAAAGAGTCCACTGGATTGGTACCCAGCCGACATGATGTACATCTTACGAGCACCAACTCTAGACCGTATCATCCATGGGGGGACCAACGGTGTGCCCGGAACACGTAAAAATGGCATAGTCGACCTACCTGGTACGACGCCCTCATGAGAGTGACCATATATCACTCCCGCCACTAGTAATGTGGCCTCTTTGCTAGTACCGACCAAAGTAATCAACAAAGCCCCGTCCCATAAAGGGGTATTGTGGTCGCACATGTAAGGTTGGGACGGTCGACACATCATAAATCTGATCCCATTTCCAAAACTACTCACACAAAACACTCCCGGTGCACAAACAAGGGGTCACCTAACTCAACGTCTCCACCCTCGAGAATTAGTGGCACCCGACGGGGATTTTCTAAAACCTTTGATATCAACTCTGTGTTACCATCATCATGCACATGCTCTTTCTATGCGTAGCACTACTGTCTATTTGTCAACATATTAGCAGCGTGACACTCATAGATGGTAAGGTCATGCTCCATGCAAGTGCTCCAGAGGAGCCATTGGTAACACCATGCTGGGATGCACCGAATAACCTTAACTATATGCATCGGAATAAAGTATTCAACTTGGAATGCATGAAAATGTTTTCTCAGACATGGTCAAAGGTCTGCTTGCCTTGATCAGCTAGGTATCCGGGGTCTTCGAGGTCTTCGGGTCCTAGTCCTTCGCCGAACGCGGAATCTATCGTCGTAATAATAGTAATAAAATAAGGAGTTCATTCAAAAACATAGAACACACTCACTTTAAAAATGTTATCCTTTTGTTGTAAATATTTATTATAGTTTTAAAAATGTTTGTCTTTGGTTTTTAAGCAAAAAGGTATTTTTAAAACCTAAATAACAAGGGCAACAATATTTAAACTAGACATTTTAATCAAAGCCATGTACAAAAGTTTTTACAAAAATTGGTGCAACATCACTAAGAAAATTATACGCATTTTTAGAAGAATTGTGGTGGAAAATTATTTAAATATTATTAAACAATTAATTTTACAAAAATCATTTATAATCAACATAAAAATAAAAAGGAAAAGGGCTTAACCCTGGCCTGGCTCGGCCAGTTAGCCAGCGAGCAGGCCAAGTGCGCGCGCGCCGTTAGGTTGAAAACTGACGCACGTGCCCCTGCGTTCAGCGGCAGAGAGAGGAGAGAGGGGGAGAGACTAGCCACCGACAGGTGGGGCATGAATGCCGGGGTCGTCTTTCTCCTCTGGACAGAGGGGAGGGGAGGCATGCCGGCGGCGATTCCAATGCCCTCGAGGCCAGGTGACGGCAGGAACGACACTGTGGCATTGTCGCCTACCTGTTGGTGGTTGAATGAACAGCGGGGAGGCCCTAGGTCACCGGCGACGAGGTGGCCGCAGCGGAGGTGCTACGGGTGGTGGTGGAGTTGGGTGCTACGGGCCGGGAAATGCTTGGGGAAGAGGTGGGGAGGCTTGCTGAGCTCTCGATTGTCACGGAGGAGGTGAGAGGAGCACGAGAGATGGCATGTAGCCCGAGATCGACGGAGCTCCTAAGCGGCGGGGCCTCGGTCGATCTCGAGCACTAGAGCTCTCTCTGCTCGAATGGAGTGGCTAGGGCCCTGATTGGGGGGCTTTTATAGGCCAGCAACGGTGCACCGAGTGGGGGAGTGCTGGTGGTTTAACCGCAGCTGCTAGAGAGGGAGAGAGGGCTCGGGGTCGAGACCACCATTTCACGGACGTGGTTTGAGACCCCATAGACTCAAGAAGAGAGAGAGGAGGCTAAGTGCGCGCGTGCTGCAGGGCCGCGCTCTTCTGGCCAAATCTGGCGCACGCGGCATACGTCGCCCTTGTCAGCAAAGAGGGGGAGAAGGGGCCCTGCGGCTGCCCCGAGTCTGGGGCGGCATACGTCGCCCTTGTCAGCAAAGAGGGGGAGACGCGGAGGGACACCGAGGGGAGGTGAGAACCGGCCGGGGCTGGCCTCCTTTGCCTCGGGTGCGCCCTGTAGCGCGCCCAGAGCATATATTTGGCTTGCCACATCATAGTGGCACGCTCTCGGGTGCTTTGGCCCTGTCTGGCGTGTTCGGGGGTTGGCTTAGATGCCCCTTAGCCGTTTGGGAGCTGAGGGTCTAACTCCTGGTCAAAGGAAGTGCTTGCGGAGGAGCTGTCAGGCTTGATTCATAAGCTAAATTGCGGATTTTGGCTCACCTGCTTGGAACTAGAGAGGGGCAACTTGTGTTCAGTTGAGGAGTGGTGCTGGCAGCTTGCACTAAGAGTTTAGTGGGAAGGGAGTGGGTGTAGAGGGTCTTAAGTGGTGTTTGATTTGTGTTTGGGGTAGTTAACCTTCACCACTGATGGCGAAAGTTAACAGGATTGGGTTTGATGCAAAAGTAGGATGCTCCACCAAATTTGAGCTCCATTGGACAAGTTTGATAGCGCAAACTTGAAATCACCCCCAAATGGGCAGTTATGTCCTTTTAAAAGAGAATGTAGGTTAATTAGTCCACTCAAATCCAATTTTTGGCAGGCTCTCCTCATTTGGGGTGTTGAGCACTACTGCAAAGTTTTAGGCCATAAGGAGAAACTTTGCTATGTAGAGTTGCTACAACTTGATTTTGGACAGAGAAGGTGTTAGGAATATTTGGTCAACCAAACCATTTTGGAATGGGGTGAAACTTGGCATGACCACCTGATATAGCTTGGGAAGCATGCTAGAATTTTCTGAGAATTTATTGAAATTAATTCCTTTGGAAATATTTCAAAAGATCAAAGCAGACATAATAGGTTTTCAAGGATTTTCTCAAATATTTTGAACATAAATAGGGGTTGATAATCTTATGTATGAAAAATATATGTTCTATGAGTATCTCCAAATTTCTCAGATTTTTCTAAGGCAGAAAAATAATTTTCCATCCAGAAATATCATTTCTGGCCTCGAAAAAGGACATGCAAATAAAATAGAAAAATATTTTATAAAATAATTATTTTATGATTTTGGAGACTTATAATAGTGCCAAAATCGGAATACAATCTTTGGGTGAAGGCACTCCCTTGGAGTCAGGGACTTGTAGTGCAAACCCAAAGCAAGGTTTTGAAATAGTCAAAAAAATGAGAAAATGATCTTTTTTGAAAATATCATGTTATAAAAATATTGTTTTTGGATCCACTCACTCAAGCATAAACACAAACAATGTCAATCATAGCACTCATAGCACTTGCTTAAAAAGTTTTAATAAACTCAGGTTTTGAAGAGACTACAGTTGAAAATAAGGTAAAAACATGGTTTGAGACCACCCGTGCCGCTCGTTGCCGATGTCGCTTGCCGTCGTGGCGACACGCCTTGCCTCACCCACTGTCGTAGTTTCCGCCATTCCCGAGCCAAGCGGAAGCTCGAGCTTGAGCTCCTCACACTAGCCCACTTAGGTGCCTGGCATCCACGAGGACGGGTTCCTCTCGATTCCTGCAACCCCCGCCGATAGTTCCCCTCGCCAGAGTATGCCGCCGTTGCCGTTGCACAGTCATCGTCGCCTCTGTCGCGGTAGAGGTGGAACTAGGAGCTAGGCTTGTTCAAATGGGGTGAGTCCCCCTCTTAGATCATACCCCCACCTAGACTGGTGGTTGCGTTCTGTGCCTCCTCCCGGGAAGACGCAAGTTTGATCCCCCCGCCAAAAATATTAAATCTCCATTTTTGCCCTCTTGTCTATGAGGCTTGACAGTGGGCCCTTGGGCCGACATGTCATCCCACAGAGGCCCCTAGTTTCTATGCCACTTGGGGCCTGTCACTTATTTTATTTTTTGTGATGTTTATCTTTGTTGTTTAATTTGTTTTGATTCCTTACCGTTTAGGAAATTGCCAGATCTGGTAGTGGCCAAATATGGAATATGCCAAATTTGGCATATAACTTATTGCACCTAGATGTGTGTAATTTTCTATTTGAGTTGTGTGGTGCTTTTTCTGCAGAAAGATAGGGGTGTGATATATGGTATTGGGGTAGAAAATCCAATGATTCCAATGGTGCCATTAGATGTGCCATTGGAGCAACTTTGTGAAAATATTATTTTGTGATGAGGTGCCATTTTGTCATTTTTGCGTGAATTAATCCTTGCACTATTTGGTGATCTTGTCAACATGGAAGTGGTAGTGTTTTGAGGGTACTAGGCGGTGGTATTTTTCCTTGCCATGTTAAGCTTGTAGTTTAGTGGGTTTCTTGCTGTAAAGCTTCTAAGAAAATGTTGCTGATTCACATGGTCAAATATTTCTAAGCGTAGAAACTTTATTTTCTTGCCATATTGTGTTGATGATTCCCATGAATAGATTGCTCCTTTGAGGTAGGTCCAATGCCATGAATTGTTGTGCTTGTTACCCTCTGTCATTTGGTGCCTTCACCTTGCCAAATAGGTTTTGCATCTTAGTTTTATTCCCTGTCAAATCTGCTATGATGTTATGAAGTGCTGCAATTTCCCCTTTGTGATTTTGACCAAGTCCGAGAATCTGTAGTTATTTTCATGCCATCTTTAGGGGATGCTACCAAGTATTTTGTGTAGTTTCATCTCACGCTTAGTGCTAGTGATTTCTAGTAGTTGTTGCCCTCTATCACCTTGCTAAATTTCATGCCATGTAACTTGTTGTAGAATAGTGTTTTGTTGTGTCAACATGTTACCAGATTAAAAACTGCAAGCGCAAACTGAGAATTTCACCAAGTCCTAATCTGTAATATTTCTTACCATGTTGAGAGCATGATTGCCATTGTTTTAAGAACTGATCGTTTTTTTCTCTTAGTTAGAGATTGTGCTCTTTGATAGCTTCATATTCATGTCTTGGTTTAACTCATTGAGTGGATGTAGCTACTAGTTTGAACATGATCAATGTGGTATGTTGATGCTTGTGGACATATTGGGTGTTCTTTTGTTTTGTGTTTTGTCTGAGTTGTGCATATTTTTTTGCATGTTTTTTAGGTCTATTTGACCTAGGATTTTATGCCCAATATAGTGGCATACTTGGAGTTCAAAGAAATTTCCCATAACTCCCTGTCAAATGATGTTTAATCATTGTTGCCTTTCGTACCTTGTTTTGTGATTTCCGAGAGATCCATAGCCCAGTTTGCGAAGTTCTTTATATGTTTTTGCATCATTTTCTCATGATGCATCTATTTATTCCATGTCAATGCATGCTAAAATTAATAAACTTGAGGTTCCGTCCAAAATTCCAACAACTGAATAAATGCATGAGAAACTTGACTAGTTAGCATTGCCATGCTCCTTTCATACCTACACTCATGCATCATGCTATTTGAAGCATTGCACCATGCCTTGTGTTCATTGGATATGTATTTTATCTTTGGGTAGCATCAGGAGCTTAGAACGAGTACGAGGATCATGTTCAGTACGTTCCCGAAGAATAAGAGTTGTACCCGTCAGAAGAACCAACACGCAAGATGATTGTGACCTTGATACCGTCTCTAATTTTGTTGTGCTTAGATGACTTGATTCCATCACTATTTTATCGCTACCTACCACCAGAATAGATAGCCTCCAAACATTGCCATGAAAAGCCTCTAACCCTCCACAACCTAGCAAATATTGATAGGCTAAGATAGCGCTTGCTCAACCCTGTTATAGCATTGCTATTTGCAGGTGCAGGCTGATCCATGTATTTACATGGGATTTTGAATATCATCTTATTAGTGCTATTTTATTTAATGCACCTATATACTTGGTAAGAGGCGGAAGGCTAGGCCTTTTGCTGGGTGTTTTGTTCCGCTTTTGCCGCCTTAGTTTAGAGCTCCATAATTTAGAGCTACCGGTGTTATGTTCCATAATTTAGAGCTCCTAACACACTTGGGTATTTATGGTGACCCCCTTGATAACCCGATTTCGTTTAAAACTTGTCTGGCAAGACCCAATATTGGTTTTAAATTTGCTAACAACTTAACAAAACTGCATAGGGATAATCCCTGCCGAGTGGTCCCGATGAGTGTTGGTCCACCTACCTAGCAGTCGGCGGTGCCACCTCATGGCAACTCGAGTCCTTTTGGCTATCGTTCACTATGCATACACGGTTGTGTCCTGAGAACAAGATAAGCGGCTCCTATTGGTTTCGTCGACACACCGGGTGGTCTTGCTGGATTATTATTTTTTACCTTTTTGAAATATCTTGTGCATTGGGATTCCTTGGATACTTTGCGCTATCTCAAGGTTGAGGTTTTCCACTAAGGAATCTGAGGAGATCATGGGTTTTATGTGGTTGAGGCTTCCTATGCAGCTTGTGGTAGTTTGTGATGGACTAGTTGGAGCACCCTTGCAGGGTTAATATCTTTCGAAGAGCCGTGCATGTGGTTATGTGTCAACTAGTAAACTTTGGTTAACATTCGATTCTAGATAACTTGAAGTAAACCTAATTAGAATGTGCCAACTCTGTTCGTGACCGTGACAGTCTCTTTCACGAGCTCCTTCTCCGACCGAGAACACGACGGGGTTATGAGTGACGTAAGTAGGTGTTCAGGATCACTTACTGATCATTAAGTAGTTCCGACTGTCATGCGTAGACCACTCATTGTACTTCATGATTCTAGTAAGTTAGCCACCATATATGCTTAGTGCTGTTGCAACCTAAATACTTAACCTTCCACACTCAATAGCTTGATTAGATCCGGTATCATGGTGACAAGATTGATGTGTCCTTGTGGCTTACAGATTACTACAATACAACAGGTCCAGGTACAACAGATCCAGAGGCTTTTGATGCTCCACAGCTGCAGTGGGAGTTCGACAAAGGTAGTGGCCGCATGTACGTGACGTACCCTGATGATTAGAGGACCTTGTCCGTCTCCCGGGCTAGCGAAAAAGATCATTGCAATTTTATCATTCATCTTGTCTGTAGTCGGACCTTGTCTTATGGATGATTTGAAATAAATCGTTGAGTGACTTGTAACTTAACTTGTGGCAAGTGTAAGCCATTCCATATACTCATCTCTTCATGTATGTATTGCGATGATTTTTGTACTTGCAAAACACTAAGATGTGCCTCTTTCCCTATTGAGCCCCATCCCCAAATATGTAAAGTGTCGCATCTTGGTCGTTAGAAGTCGGTATCAGAGCCATACGACGGTAGGAGCCTATGACTGATCGATCTTGGCCGAGTCGAGTCTAGTGAAATATTGTTTTGAGTCATAGTTATATCGGATAGTAGGTTTTTTTTTACTCGTCTTCCCTGCTTTGGTGAGGTTCACGACTTAGGAATTTTAATTCTACTCTTCTCGTTCAAGATGTTTTTTAGGATCACGCGAATATTTTGGAATCTATATGATACCAATGTGACGGAGTTCTGTCTTGGTGCCTCCTGTTTGGATTGATTACTTCCGGTGAGTTGAGCTACACGGGATTCTTGTGCACATCGTTATCATTCAATTTTCTTAGTATATTAGGACAAAGGATGTTTGAAATTTCATCAATATAGTAGTGGTGAGAGTTGCCTGACATACCCAGTACTGGTGGAGAGAGTTCGGATGTACTGCCATACTTAGGGGCTGTTCGGATGCTCTCCGCTCCGCAACTGCAGCTCCCGGAGCGGAGGGAGCCACGGCCCAATTCCAGGGAGTTTCTCAAACCGAGCTTCGTGCGCGGAGCGGAGCTGTCAACCTAGAAAGGATCCGAACAGTTCCTTAGTATCGTTGTGTTTTCGAGGGTCCGAGATAGATGAGTTTATGAGACTCTGGTTATGTGTTGACGGATGTGTTACATTGGATCATAGTATCATGTTACGAGTTGTGTAAAGTTTTTCACCTAGTATCCGTGGACCGATTGCATAACAACAAGTTTTGGGAGTTCTTAGGTGGGAATTCCATTAGTCAACTAGGAAATTCTTTCATCGGATGTATGCTCGGATATACATTTGTTCCGAGCAATTCTATCTCAAACTTGCAATTGCAAGTGGCTTTTGAATCAAATGTCTTCATTCTAATTTTGTGGAAGCATTCTCACTAATTCTAGATCGAATGCAAACTGCTAAGACTTTATGTTTCAATATTTCAATCCTTTGATTCAACTTGTCAACTTCATCTTTCATTTGTGGTCTAATGTTGTTTTCCTTCTCCAAGATAGCTCTGGCAACTCGCCATAACTCGGCTCGTGATGGAGAGCGGTCAAACCATCCACCACCCCCTCCTCCTCCTCAAGAGGTATGGCAGGCTTTGATGGCTGCGACCAATGCAAACACTCAGATGCTGCTTCAGATTATGCAAGAAAGGAACCAAGGCCAGTTTGGGAGTTTCAACAACCAACGACAGTTTGCAACTCCCAATCAATTCCTGGCAAATCAGCCCAAGTCCTTCACGTGTTGTGAGCAGCCGTTTGATCCGGATGATTGGCTACATGAAATGAATAACCATTTTGAGTAGTGTCAGCCCAGAGGACTTTTTCATATTTGCTACTTTCCAGCTGAAGGGTCAGGCAGCCGAGTGGTGTCTGTATCTCAAGGATTCCATAGGTGATTGTGTGATCAGTTGGGATGACTTATGTCGTGATTTCACAACCCATCATATTCCGGCATGCTTTGTTGATAGTATGCGTCAGAAGTTTAGGTGTTTGAACCAAGGAAGCTCATGTGTGTACACTTACAAAATTGAGTTCTAGAACCATGCCGCAATGGCAAGAAGGATGTTGCAGATGAGAAGAGAAATATCTATCACTTTCGAGGTGGTCTCCAGGAAGATTTGCGACTTTTTGTTGCTCTGCACGACCCTCCTGAGTTCGATGAGGTCTATAACTTAGCTGTCACGGCTGAGTTAACTTTGCTCAGGGTTGAAAATTCAAGGAAGCGTGTGAGGGAATCCAATTCCTCTTCTTCCTCAGCTCAGATTGTCCCGAAGCAACAGAAGTTTTGGGTTCCTCCTCTGCCTCATCAGCCTCAACATTTCAAGAAGTCTCGTGGTCGTGGATCTTCTTACCCACCAAACCAAGGTTTCCAGCAGAAGTCTTAGCCACCTAAGTTAGGAGCTCCTCTACCTCACTTCCGTCTGCTGTGAGAGGTTACTTGTACAAGTGTGGTCAGAAGGGCCACTACTCCAACAAGTGTACCAACCAACATCATATTCTGCCTCCACCTCCAATCAGGCCCCCAGGCAATGCAATGGTGAAGCATAATCCCTAGTTCGGAAGGGTGAATAATGTGAATGCAGCTGAAGCAGAGGACTCCTGAGATATGATCTTGGGTAATCTCTTGGATAATTCTATTCCTCCAAAAGCTCTGTTTGACACTCGTGCATCTCATTTATTCATTTCAAGGCCTTTCTCATTTAAGCACGGATTCTTAACCCGTGACTTGCAAAAACCTCTTTCGATCGTGTCTCCCGGTAAGATCATGAATTCAAGTATGGTGGTTCCGGATGTTTCTATGAAGATGGGCAGTTATTCTTTTCTGGCTTCTCCAATTGTTCTTCGCAATTCCGATGAACAAGGTTTTTGTCGATTGTGAAGCCAAAGAAGTCAAATTGATTCATCCTTCTGAAGACGTGATCAATTTCGCGGCTCGTGATGACACGATTCGTCTATTTTCTCTCAACGAGAAGGGTGAAATCTCACCCATTTCTCAAGTGCCTGTTGTTTGTGAGTATGAAGATGTCTTTCTAGAAGAATTTTCAGGAATGCCTCATCACCAGCCCGTAGAGTTTGTAATTGAACTCGAGCCTCGAACTGAACCGGTTTGGAAGCGTCCTTATAAGCTTGGTCCTGAAGAGCTGAAAGAGATAAAGAATCAGCTTGATGATCAAGACAGTTAGAGTCTAATCAGACAAATTTCTTCTCCTTGGGGTCATGGTGTTCTTTTTGTCAATAAGAAGGATGGCACGGAATGACTTTGTGTCGATTACCGTCCATTGAATAAGAAGACAATCAGGAACAAGTATCCACTTCCCAACATTAATTAGTTTGAGCAATTGAAAGGGGCCAAGATTTTCTCTAAGCTTGATCTTCGGACGGGCTATCATCAAATCCGCATTCGCGAAGAAGATATTCCCAAGACTGCTTTCAGGTCTAGCTTTGGCTCTTATAAGTACACAATGATGTTTTTGATCTCGTCAATGCTCCTCGGACTTTCTCTTGGATGATGAATTATGCCTTCTCACCCTTCAAGAATGAGTATTTCTTTGTGTATCTTGATGACATTCTAGTGTTCTTGGAGACTAAGCAAGAACATGCAGAACATCTCCGGCTTGTTCTTGATAAGCTAAGAGAGCATAAATTCTATGCTAAGTTCTCAAAATGTGAGTTTTGGCTCAATAAAGTGGTGTACCTTGGGCACATCATATCTGCCGAGGGCATCAAGGTACATCCTGAAAAGGTTCTAGCCATTGTTTAGTGGGAGCCTCCTTAGAATGTGAAGCAGCTTTGAAGCTTTCTCGGGCTTGGAAGCTATTGCATAAGATTCGTTGAGAACTTCTCCAAGATTGCTAAGCCTCTGTCTAACCTTCTTTCAAAGAGCGTGAGATATGTCTGGTCTCTAGAGTATGATTTGGCCTTCAATACACTCAAGGAGAAGCTCACCTCAGCTCCGGTTTTGACTCCTCCTGATGATTCCAAGCCTTTCCAAGTGTTGTGTGATGCATTTCTCCAAGGTATTGGTGGTGCTCTGATGCAAGAGAAGAAAGTGGTAGCTTATACCTCTAGGCACATGAAGCCAAGTGAGAAAAACTATCCCACTCATGATCTTGAGTTGGCGGCAGTGGTCCATGCTTTGGTGACTTGGAGACACCTCTTGTTGGGAAGACAGGTTGAAGTCTACACCGACCACAAGAGTTTGAAATACATATTTACTCAGCTGAATCTCAATCTTCATCAAACTCGTTGGGTGGAGATGATCCAATATTACAATCCAAGCATTGATTATACTCCAGGCAAAGTGATTGCGTATTCTTTGAGCAAAGAGGCTTACTACAATAGTCTCATCCTCAAGCCATTCTAGTCTGATCTTTGTGAATCTTTCAGGAAGCTGAACCTTCAACTAGTTCCTCATGGATTTCTTGACAACCTCCAGATTTCTCCTATCTTGGAAGACCAAGTCCGCCAAGCTCAACTTCTTGATGCTATGGTCAAGAAAGTGAAGATAGGCTTGGCAAAGAGCAACCCAAAGTATAACTGCTTCCGAGTTGATGACAAAGATACTTTGTTCTTCGAGTATCGCCTTGTGGTTTCGAAAGGAAAGCTCGGGAAAGATATCATGGATGAAGCCCACAATTCCCTCCTCTTGATAGATCTAGCCAGCTCTAAGAAGTATCAGGATCTAAAGCAAAACTTCTGGTGGACTCGCATGAAATGTCAAATTGCTTAGTTCATGAACGAGTGTGATCTGTGTCATAGAGTGAAGGCGGAACGTCAACGTCCATCAGGTCTCATTCATCCTTTGCCTAACCCGGGTGGAAATTCGATCATGAGGAGATGGATTTCGTAACTGGGTTTCCTAAGTCCAAGAAGTGCAATGATGCCATCTTTTTGGTCATTGACAAGCTGACTAAAGTTGCTCATTTCCGCCCAGTCAAGGAGTCTATCTTGGCAACTCACGTGACAGCAATGATAATTTATTTGCATGGTGTTCCAATGCTCATTACTTAAGATCGTGGAAGCATCTTTACTTCCAAGTTCTAGGATTCCTTCCAGACTGCAATGGCACCAATGTCCATTTCAGTACTGCCTTCCATCCTCGGACTAGTGGTCAAGTGGAGAGAGTCAATCAAATTCAAGAATATATACTCAGATCTTGTGTAATTTCTTTTGGCATGAAGTGGCAAGACTGCTTCCCATTTGCTGAGTTCTCATACAATAACATTTATCAAGAAAGTTCAAGCAAGTCCCCTTTTGAGATCCTATATGGTAGGAAGTGTCGTACCGCGCTCAATTGGTGCAAGACTCGTGAGCGTCAGATTCTTGGAAATGACATGATCATTGAAGAGGAAGAAGTTTACCGTGCCATTGGGATAATCTCGAAGCTGCCCAATCCCGTCAGAAGAGCTATTACGATATCAAGCATCTTGACATGGCTTTTCACATCGATGATCTTCCATATATCAAAGTGTCTCTCATGAAGGGAACTCAATGCTTTGGCATCAAAGGAAAGCATGATCGTTGTTTTTTGGGTACTTTCAAGATTGTTGGCAAAAGAGGTGACCTTGATTATCTGCTAGAGCTTCCATCCAACTTCTCAAATCTGCATGATATGTTTCACGTCTCTTAGCTATGGAGGTGCTTCAAGACTCCCGAGCGCACAATTAACTTCCAAGACATTGTTCTTCATCTAGACCTTTCCTATAATGAGCATCCACTTGCAATTCTCTAAGAGACCGAGCACAAGACTTGTAACAAGTCTATCAAATTCCTCAAAGTCAAATGTTCACACCATTCCGATATAGAAGAAACTGGGGAACGTGAGGACCTTTCCGTTTTGAAGTATCCATGTCATGTGTACAACAATTTTATGAAGTATCCATGCCTTGTTTACAAGATTTCATTAGAACTAACTCGGACTGACGCTATTTTCAGCATAACTACCATGGTGTTGTTTTTGTGCATAAATAAAAGTTCTCGGAATGGGCTGAAAAATTACGGAGAATATTTTTGGAAAATATAAAAAATATTAGGGAAAAGAGCTGGGCCAGGAAGTGGACCAGGAGGTCACAAGCCTACCAGGCGCGGCCACCCTCCTAGCCACGACCCAGTGGCTTGTGACCTCCTCGAGAACCTTCCCGACGTGATTCCAACTCTAAGTACTCCTATATATACCCAAACCTCTGAAAAGAAACCTAGATCAAGAGTTCCGCGGCCGCAAGCCTCCAGCGCCACGAAAAACAAACTGGGAGCCCGTTCCGGCACCCTGCCGAAGGGGGAAACCATCACCGGAGGCCATCTTCATCATCCGACGGTCTCCATGACGAGGACGGAGTAGTTCACCCTCGGGGCTGAGGGTATGTACCCATAGCTATGTGTTTGATATCTCTCTCTCGTGTTCTTGAGATGGCACGGTCTTGATGTATCGCGAGTTTAATAATATAGATGAATCATATGGAGTTTTCTGTCTCTATCTTCTTGTGATGAATTAAGTTTTATCTTTGAAGTTTTCGTATCGGATTGAGTCTTTAACGATTTGAGAACACTTGATTTATGTCTTGTGATGGGATATCCCTGGTGACAATGGGACGTTCTATTGATCCACTTGATGTATGCTTTGGTGATCCACTTGCGGGTTGTGTGACCTTGGGAATCTATGCATAGGGGTTGGCACACGTTTTCGTCTTTACTCTCCGGTAGAAACTTTGGGGCACTCTTTGATGTTCTTTGTGTTGGTTTGAACATGGTGAATCTGAAATTGTGTGATGCATATCATATAATCAGGCCCATGGGTACTTGTGGTGACGTTGGAGTATCTAGGTGACATGAGGGTTTTGGTTTATTTGTGTCTTAAGGTGTTATTTTAGTATGAGCTCTAGGGCTGTTCGTAACACTTATAGGGACAACTCATAAGACTGATCGGAAAAGATAACTTGGAGGTGGTTTCGTACTCTACAATAATTTCTTTGTGACAAAAATAGTTCTCCGCTATTTGTGACTTTGGAGTGAACTCTTTGTCACACGAGAGGTATTTACATATGATTCAACTATGTTAGTCTTGTTCAGAGAACTTGCACAAGTGAAAGTATGAACCCTAGGTCTTGTTTCAAGGCATTGCAATACCATTTGTGCTCACTTTTATTATTAGTTACCTTGCTATTTTTATATTTTTAGATAACAAAAACCTATATCTACCATCCATATTAAGATTTATCACCATCTCTTTGCCGAACTAGTGCACCTATACAATTTACCATTGTATTGGGTGTGTTGGGGACACAAGAGACTCTTTGTTATTTGATTGCAGGGTTTTTGAGAGAGACCATTTCATCTTACACCTCGCACGGATTGATAAACCTTAGGTCATCCACTTGAGGTAAACTTGCTATTGTCCTACAAAACTCTACGCTTGGAGGCCCAACACGAGTCTACAAGAAGAAGGTTGTGTAGTAGACATCAAGCATTTTTCGGGCGCCGTTGCCGGGGAGGATACATAGCAAGATCAAGCCTACCAAGTACCCATCACAAACTCATCTCTTGCATTTACTTTATTTGCATTATGCGTCTCATTTTCCTCTCCCCCACTTCTAAAATGATTTTCCGAAAATACCAAATAGATTTGCCTTTTTATTCGGCCTTCTTCCGCTCGTCTTTTTCGTCTATTCGTTTCCATGGCTCAACCCAAAAGTTTTGATCCATATCTTAGGAAGTTGGAATATATTGAGAATAATGCTAAGGGATTCATGTTGCTCCAATTTGGCCATAATAATTTCCTTAGGAACGAGCTTAAAGAACAAAGGTTTAAGTTAGAATACATGAATAAAGAACTTGATGATATGACCAAGGAATTTTCTGGTTTGAAATCTCAATTTGCTCACCTTGAAAATTTAGTAGGTCAAATTTCTGATAAAGAAGCCACCTTAGTTAATAAAATGACCATGAAGCCACAATATTTAATTATTGATGAAGATCTTAAAGTGATTGATGTGAATCCTATCGAATCTTTGTTTTCTAATATAAATCTCAAAAAATGGGACTGGAGGCGAGTCAACTTTACTTAAAAGGCATCCCAATGATTCAGAGTTTATAGATCTTAATGCTAAGATTGGTAAAAGTGGGATTGAATATGTCAATACTTTAAATAGCAATGAACCTCTTTTGGATTTCAAGGACTTTAATTATGATAGTTGGTCTTTGATTGATTGTCTTTCCTGGTTGCAATCCTTATTGTGGACGCTATGATGATATATTTTGAAGAAAAACTTGATTTGGAAGTTCCTGTACCTAGGAAGCTTTATGATTAGTGGGAACCTACTATTAATATTAAAATGAAAGATTATGAGTGCCCTGCTTTGTGTGATTTGGGTGCTAGCATTTCCACGATTCCAAAAACTTTATGTGATGTGCTAGGTTTCCATGAATTTGATGATTGCTCTGTAAATTTGCATCTAGCGGATTCAACCATCAAGAAACCTATGGGAAGGATTAATGATGTTCTTATTGTTGCAAACAGGAATTATGTGCCCGTAGATTTCATTGTTCTTGATATAGATTGCAATCCTACATGTATTAGAAAGGATTGATACTTATTGTTAATGAAAACAAAGTTTTTATTAGTAATGAAAACAAAGTGCTAAACGCATACTCCTAGGGGAAGGGTTGGTAGGTGTTAACCATCACGCGACCCCGACCGCAACAGAAAGGATGACAATCAATAAATCAATTATGCTCCGACTTCCTAACATAGAGGTTCACCATACGTGCATGTTACGGGAATTACTAACTTCAACACAAGTATTTCTAGATTCACAACACCCTACTAACATAACTCTTAATATTAATAAATCCATGTCTCAAAACTATTTGAGAGGAATCAAACTTCTCTTTCTAATCAATGCACATGAAGATGGAAGTTTTATTGTATCCTCTTTGGGTGCCTATCACCTTTGTGACTACTTTCATAGCACAAGCCAACTACCAAGTTACTCGGAGAGATCACTCTCAAAAAGATATAAGTGAAGATCGAGAGTTCTTATTTCTCCAAAGTATGACACCGCCGTGCTCTAAAATATCTAAGTGAAGCACTTAGAGCAAAGTTATCTAGCTCAAAAGATATAAGTGAAGCACATGTGAGCTAAATTGCCTAACTCAAAAGATATAAGCGAAGGTCAAAGAGTATTCTAGCAAATTCACGATGAGTGCATGTCTCTCTAAAAAGGTGTGCAACAAGGATGATTGTGACACAACAAAAAGAAAAGACTCCTACGATACAAGACGCTCCAAGCAAAGCACATATCATGTGGCGAAAAAAATATAGCTCCAAGTAATGTTACCGATGGATTGAAAACGAAAGAGGGGATGCCTTCCCGGGCTATCCCCAAGCTTAGGCTTTTTGGTGTCCTTGAATTTGGCTTGGGATTCCTTGGGCATCGCCAATCTTGAGGTCTTTCCACTCTTTATCTCATCGTCCATGAGAACATCACCTAAAACTTGAAAACTTCACAACACAAAACTTAAACAGAAAGTCGTGATATCATTAGCACAAGAAAACAAACTACCACCTGTTGAGGTATTGTAGAAAACTTGATTATTATTTATATTGGTGTTAGATTACTGTATTCTCACTTTTCCATGGCTAGTACCCCCAGATACTATCCATAGTTTCATCAAAACAAGCAATCAACACAACAAAAACAGAAACTATCAAAAACAGACCAGTCTGTAGCAATATGTATACTTCGTATACTTCTGGTATCTCAAAAATTGTGAAAACTTATGACGGTTTGGGCAATTGGCATATAAACCAGTAGAAAAATTAATCAACTCAAAAGCTCTTTCTCGGTAAAAATCAAAAATACCTTTGTGAGCGAAAAGTTTCTGTCTTTTTCCAGCATGATCAAACAACCATCACCAAACTAGTCATAAAGGTTTTAATTGGCTCAAACAGAAAAAGAAACACAAAAGACACAATCATAACAGAATTATGATGGTGTGGACGCAACAAAACAGAAAGAAAAAAAGCAAAGATAAATTCATTGGGTTGCCTCCCAACGAGCGCTATTGTTTAACGCCCTTAGCTGGGCATTGATAATTCAATCATGCTCACACAAAAGACAAGAATTGAAGCACAACGAGAGCATCATAAAGCATGTGAAAATCACATCTAAGTCTAACATACTTCCTATGCATAGGCATTTTATAGGAAAACACATTGTCAAGACAACCAATAGTTACCATATGCAAGGAAGAAGAAAGAGACAATATCAATCTCAACAAAGCGAGAGGTAATTTAGTGATATGAAAGTTTCTACCACAATATTTTACTCTCTCATAACAATTACATGTGGGATCATATTCAAATTCAACAATATAGCTATCACATAGGATATTCTTTTCATGATCCACATGCATGCAAAGTTGATGCTCTTAAAAAATAGTGGGATTATCATCACCTAAAGTCATGACTTCTCCAAACCCACTTTCAATATTATTGCAAATAACATATTCATCATGAGGCTTAAACAAATTTTCAAGATCATAAGAAAAATCATTACCCCAATCATGATCATTGCAACAAGTAGTGGAAAAAGCAAAACTAGCATCCCCAAGCTTAGGGTTTTGCATATCTTTAGCATGATTGACACTAATAGGATTTATAGTGAAACCATTGCAATCATTCTTTTCATTCAAGGAGCCCTCGTGAATAATTTCATAAATTTATTCATCACGATTTTCAGATTAACGCATCTCAAGCAAAACTCCATAGAGAAATTCAAGTGCACCCAACTCACTAGCAATTGGATCAACATAATTGGATCTCTTAAAGAGATTAGCAAGTGGATGAGGATCCATATAAATAGATTTTCAGCAAGCGAAGATGCAAACATATTGAAGGCACATAGCACACAAGCAAAGGAAATACAAACGAAAAAGGCAAATATTTTTGTAAATTTTTGTTTTCAGAAGTGGGGGAGAGGAAAACGAGAGGCAAAAAAAATGCAAGAGATGAGTTTGCGACACTTACTTGGATAAGCTTCACTTGATGCTCCCCGGCAACGGCGCCAGAAATTGGCACGTTGACGGGAGACTATTCTTGACTTGATACTCCCCAGCAACGGCACAAGAAATTGGCACGTTGAAGGGAGACTATTCTTGACTTGACACTCCCCGGCAACGGCGCCAGAAATTCTTCTTGCTACCTCTTGAGCTTGCGTTGGTTTTTTCCCTTGAAGAGGAAAGGGTGATGCATCAGAGTAGCAATAAGTATTTCGCTCAGTTTGGGAACCAAGGTATCAATCCAATATTAGTTTCCAATTTCCATTAAGGAAAGGCATGGAGCACTTTGGTAGAAAGAAAATAAAATTACCTTATGAATCTATTATGAGAAATACTTATGGATTGCATACCAAAGATCACTATACCTAGACCTATTGCATTATGCCTAGCTAGGGGCGTTAAACAATAGTGCATGTTGGGAGGCAACCCAATTTTATTTTTATGATTTTGTTTTTTCTTCTGTTTTTGAGTGCTTTACACATTATTACCTCTGTAATAATTGTGTTTTCTTGTTTTTATTAGTGTTTGAACCAAGTAAGACCTTTGGGATGGTGTAGGGTGTTTGCATGTTGATTTTGCTGAAAACCTAAACTTTTGCTCTTAGTCTAGGAATTTTGTAAATTCACTGGAACGTGCTTTTCATCTGAAATTTTGACACAAGATATATATACAAATTTAACTGATTGTCATAATTTTTAAAAAAATTTAGAGTTACAGAAGTATTAGAAGTTTATAGATTGCTACAAATTGTTCTGTTTTTGACAGATTCTATTTGCTTTGTGTTGTGTGCTTATTTTGATGAATCTATGGGTTGTATCGGGGGGTATAAACCCAGGATAAGTTGGAATAAAGAAAATATTGCACCAATATAAATAGTTAATGAGTTCTCAACAGTACCTAAAGTGGTGATTTATTTTTCTTATACTAACGGATCTCATGAGTTTTCTATTGAGTTTTGTGTTGTGAAGTTTTCAAGTTTTGGGTAAAGATTTGATGGACTGTGGAATAAGGAGTGGAAAGAGCCTAATCTTGGGAATGACCAAGGCACCCCAGGCCATATTCAAGGATACCAAAGAGCCTAAGAATGGGGATGCCACGGAAGGTATCCCTATTTCGTCTTCAATCCATCGGTATATTTACTTGAGGCTATATTTTAATTCACCACATGATATGTGTTATGCTTGGAGCGTCTTGCATGATATGAGTCTTTACTTTTTAGTTTTCCACAATCATCCTTGCTGCACACATATTTTTAGAGATACGCGCTGAATCGTTAATTTATTAGAATACTCTATGTGCTTCACCTATATCTTTTGAGCTAGGTAATGTTGCTCTAGTGCTACACTTATATCTTTTAGAGCACGGTGGTGTTTTATTTTATAGAAATTATTAAACTCTCGTACCTCACTTATATTATTTTGAGAGTCTTTAAACAGGATAATAATTTGTTTAGGTTATGAATTTAGTCCAAATATAATGGGCATCCAAGAGGGATATAATAAAAACTTTCATATTAAGTGCATTGAATGTGATAAGAAGTTTGATTCCTTGCATATAGTTTTGAGATATGAAGATGGTAATATGAGAATCATGATAGTAAGTAATTGTGAATCGGAAGAAATACTTGTGTTAAAGTTTGTGATTCCCGTAGCATGCACGTATGGTGAACCGTTATGTGATGAAGTCGTAGCATGATTTGTTTAATAATTGTCAACCTTTGTGGCGAGGTCGGGATCGCGCGATGGTTAACTCCGACCAATCATTCCCCTAGGAGTATGCGTCTAATAGTTTGCTTCAATAACTAATAGGCTTTTGCAATAAGTATGTGAGTTCTTTATGACTAATCTTGAGTTCAAGGATTATACGTACTCTCACCCTTCCACCTTTGCAAGCCTCTCTAGTACCGCACAACTTTCGCCGATACATTAAACCCACCTTACTCAAGACAGCCACCATATACTTTCCTCAAAATAGCCACCATATATACCAATTTTGGGATTTTCATAACCATTCCTAGATATATTGCCATGCAACACCACTGTTCCATTTTTTATGACAAACACCGTCACTTCCATATTTCTTATAGAGTCATATTTCGTTCGAGATATCGAGTTGTAATCTTTGAGTTGTAAGTGAATAAAAGTATGATGATTTGCATTATTAGAGCTTTGTCCTGTGTGAGAAAAGGATGATGGAAGCTATGATTCCCTCACAAGTTGAGATGAGTCTCTGGACTTTACAAAAAATAAAAGAGTCTAGCGAAGCCCATATAAAAAATAAAAGAGGCCAAAGATGCCCAACAAGAAAAGGAAAAAATGAGAGAAAGAGAGAAGGGACAATGCTACAATCTTTTCCACATTTTTTGCTTGAAAGTAGCACCATGTTCTTCATAGAGAGTTTCCTATTTTGTCACTTTCATATAACTTCTGGATTTTTCATCTTATGTACAACCACTTAGTTTTCTTTTTGAGCTTTCATACATTTATAACTGTAGTGCATTTGTTGCATGGCAATCCCTAGTCACTCACATTGATATCTATTGATGGGCATCTCCATAGCCCGTTGATATGCCTAGTTGATGTGAGACTATCTTCTCCTTGTTTTCTCTTGCAACCTCCACCATATTCTATGCCACCTATAGTGCTATATCCATGGCTCACGCTCATGTATTGCGTAAGAGTTGAAAAGGTTTGAGAACATAACAAATATGAAACAATTGCTTGACATTCATTGGGGTTGTGCATGATTTAGATACTTTGTGTGGGTAAGATGGAGCATAGACAGACCATATGATTTTGTAGGGATAACTTTCTAAGGCCATGTTATTTTGAAAGGACGCAATTGCCTTGTTAGTATGCTTGAAGTATTATTGTTTTTATGTCAATATAGTCTTTTGTTTCGAATTTTATGGATCTGAATATTCATGCCACAACAAAGAATATTACATGGATAAATATGTTAGGTAGCATTCCGCATCAAAAATTATGTTTTTATCATTTAGCTACTCGAGGACGAGAAGGAATTAAGCTTGGGGATGCTTGATACGTCTCCAAGGTATCTATAATATTTGATTGTTCCATGTTATTATATTATCTGTTTTGGATGTTTTATATGCATTAATATGCTATTTTATATTATTTTGGGACTAACCTATTAATCTAGAGCCTAGTGCCCGTTTCTATTTTTTTCCTTGTTTTGAGTATTGCATATAAGGAATATTAAACGGAGTCCAAGCGGAATAAAATCTTCGGAATGATTTTTCTTGGACTAGAAGAAACCTGCCAGACATGGAGAGGGGGTAGGAGACCTGCCAGGAGACAACAAGGCAGCAGGGCGCGCCCGTGGCTTGTGACCCTTGTGTAGGCCTCCCAACCCTCATCCTCCTCGGCTTTTCTCAGTACGATGGTTGTAGCCCTTTCAGATATGTTTGTTATTTTGTTTCTATTTTGGGAAAATTCAAATGTCATTTTGTATAATTAATATAAATACAATTGTGCATTATATGAGGTCAAGTTATATATGTAAAATGCCCAGAATTTGATGTACTTCCCATTGTTACAAAGTTTACACTTGATCAAAATTATTAAACTGCTGTTTTGATTCGTTGAAGTGCATATGAAATATATTTAGTGCCATGTTGATGTCAAACTCCGGTAATTCATATCTTAATAAGTGGTATCTAAATAAATTATGTGAGATATGAAAATTGGGTAGAATTTCATATAGTGTCATATTATGTCACTTTAGTTCATGTTAAAAGTGTCCAAATTGTTGTTTCTATTTAATTTGCATCAGTGTCATGTTAACAACTTAATTCATAGCTATTAAATCATAACTCCGATTCAAATGAAATATATATGTAAATCACTTAGAAAATGTGGATAGTAACTTAGTGCATTTAATTTTCATGATGAATGAATATAAAATATGTTTAGGCAGAACAAGAACAAATTCATAATATGTATACGAGGTCGTTTCAGAAATATTATATGTTGTTTCCCGCCTCATTTAAGATGCCTAGATAATGTAGTTTTCTTATGCTTCACCTCTTCCCATGATAATCACCATTTATGCTTGTTGGGTACCTAAACAAGAGTGAACTAAATAACTCAAATGTGGAGTTCCATTAATATGCAACTCGTTGCATATTGAACGCCACTTGATGTGTAGTAATTGATTGTTGTCCTTTGCCATGGCTTGCATATATAAAACTAATCATGCATCATTCTTGTTTCTGTATTATGCGATGGTGGTATATTTTGGATGTTGTTCTTTCTTGTGCGTAGTACTGAATGTTGAGTCTGATTTTGTGGAACGTGGCGCGATTGTTACGAGGAGCAAGCTTATTATCCCACTTAAGAAACACAAGGAAAGATGATCATAACCCTAGATATAGTTTCTAACTTTGCTATGCTAGTTGTATCATTTCTATCACTATGTCTCGCTGCTTACCACATGTATGTCAAGCCTCCCAAAATACCATGACAAGTCTCTAACCCTCCACATCCTAGCAAAACATTGTTTGGCTAAGTTACCACTTGCTCAGCCCTTCTTATAGCGTTGCTAGATGCAAGTGAAGGTTGTTCCATGTGATACCATGGATATCTTTTGGGTTTCACAATATTCTTGTTATTTCATTTAATGCACCTGTATACTTGGTACAAGTTGGAATGCTTAGCCTTTTGCTCGGTGTTTAGTGCCACCATTGCAGCCCTAGTTTCCGTTTGCCGGTGTTATGTTATATATTGAGCGCTCTTAACATAATTGGGGTTGTTATGGGGACCCCCTTGATTTTCGTTTGGGATAACACTCTTCCAGCAAGGCCCAACATGGGTACTCCATTTGCTTAATAACTAATAAAACTGCATAGGGCTTAGCTACCCCATGGATAAGTCATCAACAACCTGGGCGAGGGCTCCTCATCGGTGTTAGTCCAAAACAAAGTTGTTTGTGGCTTCCCCCATGGAAACCCGACTCTTAGTTGTTGTATGTTGTGCTCTTCTAGTAGTCCGTGAGAAAGACATACGTCTGGCTCCCATCGGGATCTGGCCTGCTAGGAGGTCTTGCTGGATTTCTTTTACCTTTAACGAATGTGTGTTGCATGAGGATTCCGAGGATAGTTTGGGCTATCTCGAGGTTGAGGTTTTCCACCGCAACTTGTGGTTAGTTTGTGATGTCTGAGTTGGAGCACCACTATAGGGTTAAATGTTTCGGGAAGCCGTCCTACGGTTATGTGGAAACTTGGAAATTGTTTAAAACGCGGTTATAGAAAACTTGAAGTAAACTCTAATAAAATACACCAACCGTGTACATAACTGTGATTGTCTATTTTCGAGGGATATCGGGAAGAGAACATGATGGGGTTATGTTTAACTCGTAAGTACATGTTTAGGATCACTTCTTGATCATAACTAGTACTTGTTTGTTTATGCATATACACTTATCTTATTATTGTACTCATAAATTAGCCACTTAAACATGCTTAGTGCTTCTGCAACCTCACCACTAAACCATACCTTACCTATTAGCTTAGCTAGACTCTGTAGCTTGGATGATGAGATTGTTGAGTCCCCGTGGCTCACAGATTAGTACAACACAACAAGTCCAAGTATAGATGACACCAAGCTAGATGATTCTACCAGACTACTTTAAGAGTACAATGAGGAACGTGGCCGCATGTACGTGCCATATCCAGACAAGTAGGAGGGATACTTGGTCGACAGCCTGGGATAGCAGGATATATGTCATATTTTTCCATTTGACTTTTTGAGTAGTCGAACCCTGTTCTTCTGGATGATGCTTATGTGCATGATTGCACTTGAATGATTTTATTTAGCTTGTGGCGTGTGTAAGCCAACTCCATATACTCATCTCCTCTTTACATGTATGTGTGATGATATCTATTCTTGGGAAACGGCAAGATTTGTTTCTATTCCTATTGAGGGCTTAAGCCATGATGAAGACAGTACCACATCTTGGACGTTACACCTGATAACCCACATGTATAGTGGATCGTTTGTAGCCATTTCCATAAATAAGAGTGTCAAACACAATGATGATCTAAAGTTAGAATTAATATTCTCTCAAGTTCTACTGACCATCGATACAACTCTATGCACACCAATGTTCACTTTAGCTAGTACAAGAAATATACCTACTTTCCGACAATAAATCTAGAGGTACTTTATAGGTGTTATAGGATAAGTTCGGAGGCTAATAAAGAACGTGCGAATAAAAATTAGAACAACTAAGTTAGTATAATGACTGTGGAAAAGTGGTGGTAGGATTTTCGATATCGTCCTAGGCAATTGATAACAACATCAGTAATCATTAGTGTAGTTTTATATGAGGGAGAGTTATGAACTATCACACTTTCCATACTTGGATCACATGCACTTATGCTTGGAACTCTAGCAAGAATACACAACTACTAAATATCATTACGGTAAAACCAAACCATAGTTCCAAGTGTAAAGTCCCCTTTATCCCATATGGAACATCACCCTTTCCTGATTTTTTGTGTTTTGTTCACCCGCATACTTAGTCAAGAAGTAAATCATGAACATACTGCAATACCCTACAAAGGGAATTCCCCACTTGTGTGCCATACCGATGGCACCATAGGACAACACCAAAGTAAAACATGCAACTAAAACTAATCAAGATAATCAATCAACCCATAAGAGAAAATGAATCTACTCAAACATCATAGGATAGCTACACATCATTGGAGAATCATATATAGCATAAATAGCGATGTTAAAGTAGCATGTACATCGGGTTCTGGACGAGTGGACCACTAAGTTTATATGAGGGAAGGTGATGATGATGACGGGCGCAAAGTTGTTTTTATATATCGCCCTCACAATGGTGCCCCCGGCGGCGCTCCGGCGCCATCAAGAAGAGATCCCCTTCCTTCTTATTCTTGATTGCCCTTCCCCTAGATTGGAGAAGCATTCCCCTGCTTGTCCTGGGCTGCCATGGACCCGGAAGGGTGGGAGCCCCTCTCGATTGGGTTCATCTATCTGTTTTCATATCTATTCCACGTCCTATTTTTGGAGCCCTTCACCAATTCTTTTATAGTCAGGGATCCATAATTCCGGTTGAGCCAGAATTTTAACACGGTTTTTATCTAGATATTAGAATCCTTGCACTCCAAGAAGAGTTAAAACTGACTTACGAGATGCCCACAAGGGGCCCCGACGTGGACACTGCCTTTTGGAGCCCATGGCTAACTTATTGCGCAAACAGTTGACCATATTCCAGAATAATTCTTCTTAATGTTTCATCAAGTTTGAACTTGGTTTGATATGGATATTTTCTTAAATACAAAGAAATGCGAAAAACAAGAACTGACCCTAACCAATAGATTAATACCGGGACCCCGATCCTAAGCTATACAAATCTAGCATGTAACACATCAAATCACTTTGTGGCCTCTCGCACGGTAAACTCCACGGCTACCAACTTTCCTTGGCCAGGACTATTTGCGTCTTTTGGATCACATATATGAGTATGTCGCTAGCAATCATATGTGAGAGAACCCGGGTCGACATGACTAGCTGTAAAACCAAGTGGCACATTCGTAGAGGTACAAGCATACGTAAGCGAGCAATGCAGGTGTCGGTCAACAATTGCGTGTAGACAAGTCGTAGCAAGCTACATTGACTCGACTACATCGTGTTACATTTGTCCATAGGGTAGACATAACAGCAAAGAAGGATACACACTGGTCAATCAATGTGTCCGAAGTATTAGCAAGCTATCATGGCCTAGTGGAAGCACAAAGAGGCATTTCCCTATAAAGAGGGCTACTAAAGGCACACAACCAGGTGTCAAATCGCACACATACAATGCATTTAAAAACATATACACAATATGCACAATATGTGTAGATACAACATGGCATCAAAACACAACTCTATGGCTCAAAGTGTTATAAAACACCCACAAGGGGCAACATAGTGTGATATTACAAATAGGGGTCACATGACCCAACACTCAAGTCATACAAGAAACAAGTGGAAGAACAACATTTCTGAGTATAGACATCTACTAAAAGTGGCCGGAGGAGCATGGAAATCTACAATGAACATCCCAAAGGAGCCAGGACTCTGTCTGGGATTCCCAAGTTAATCAGTCAACGTCGAGCTTCACGTAGAAATAGTGAGACTAAGGTATCCTCTACAAAAACACAATTAAGCAACCGTGAGTACAAAGGTACTCAGCAAGACTTAAATGAGAACTAACTACTTATGCATCATTATAAACAAGGGGGTTGTGGAGTTTATTGCAGCAAGATAACTTTGACTCTTGGCTAACCTGTACTACGACTACAAGTATTTTCTTTGAGATGGGGAAGCACACACAAGGCCACATATTCACCACATTAATACACCACTCTGGATCCTTTCCCGTCTCCCTACGACAAAGCCATCCATAGCACCGACACTTATCTTGTGCATTTTAGAGTATCCATTTCAAGTTGTCTATGTACCACATAATGTTTCCAAGTAGTAAATATCTGAGGATGCGGCTATTTGAATAGATCCTTAAAACTTGCAGGGGTATAGTTCTTCACACACGCTCTCATCACGTATCACCATATGCACGTCATGCATCTCGACAACCTTCAAGTGGAAGCATTGGCATGGGCGTCGGCCACAATCATTAACCACACAAGATCCGAGTCGAGGTTTATCACCTATTCGAGACTAACCCGCAAGGAAGTCCGACCGAAGTTTCCTCTACGGCCTCGAACAATGTGCACAGGGTTCCACAAGCCTCGATAGAGATCTAGTGATTAATAAGCTAAGAGGGTCAATTAAGTATCCCAATGCATGGTAGTATCTTGTCCTCGATAACATACACAGAACTCAGTTCTTAAGGACGGTCGGATAACTCATCATGTACTCCTACATGCCCTCTCATCGCTACCTTTACCAAGTTGGATTCACACACCTAGCTCCCACACAACAGGACATGAACACATCTACTCCGATTCAACGCCCAGATTAATCAGACCCGACACGACTCGAGGCATATCAGGCATAGTAAGAAAGCATGGATGACTAAGCACAACAAGGCTCAAGCAGTTTCTACTCATGCTAAGTAGTTTCAACTATTTACTATGACAAAGACAAGACATGCAGAGGAATGGGTTCAACTATTGAGAACATGTAGCGGTTGAATCATGATTTTCCTAATGTAATAAAAGAGAGCGGGAGCGAGAGAGCGGTTTGATATCATTATGCTCAAGGGGGGATTGCTTGCCTGACATATCTAAAGATAACACTTCCCTTCATCAACGTCAACGATCACAACGTCGAGGTAACGTCTACCAAGAGGGAGAAAACACTAGCGAATAGAAAAGGAAACAAAATTTAATTCATAGAAATGCAACACCGTGATGCATGATCATGACATGGCAATATGATCTTGATTGAAATAATGCATTTGGCAACCATATTAAATGAAGTTGGTTTAACCAAGGTTCAAATTCAAACACCTATGTGATTATTAAATGTCATTGAGATGAGTTGTCCTAAATAGAGGGCATAAGTTGCTCTAACATGCATGAAAATGCCATAAACAGATTCATTGGAATTTTTTGATTCTTCTTCATATATAATTTATTTTCATCAGAGTTACAAATTATCTTCTTGGATTTTTAGAAGTTTTATACATTTTCTAAAAATAAATAAATCATTTTGATTTTATTTATAAATCTAGAAAAATTTTACGACGTCAACCTGACATCAGGATGACCTGATTAGGTTAATCGGACTGGTGAGGGTCAAACCTCTCCAGTGGGTCCCGTAATTCAGTAGTTGAGCTTAAATTAAAATGGTTTAGTTTTAAAAAGTGGATTAGTTAGATGGTGGGTCCCAGTGTAAGTGGGTCATGGGCTTGGTTAGTGGCATCACTAGCAGTTAACCAAGTTGCCATGTCATCTCGCCAGCTGCCAATGTCGGCGACCATCTGCAACATCGGAGGTGCTTGAAATTGAGCTATGGGCCACCATTTGCTTCCTCGATTGCGGCTATGGGTTCTTGGAGATCTCGTGAATCCGATGGTGGTCATTGGAGGTGCTGGGGTTGCCGCATATGACAGTGGCAAGCTCCTTCATGGCGGCCAGAGCATGGGGATGAGGCTGGCGAGGCTACAAGTCATGGGGTGGCCATCTACGATGCTCTATGGATTCTTGGGAACACGAGCAGTTCGACGATGCACTCAGATGCGACCGAACCGGGCCTTGGCCGTGACGGCAACATGACCGGTAGTGAGGAGCTCTCGACCATGGTGGAAATAGTGGCTAGGCAACGAATGTGAGGGCATGGGGTTAGGGTAAAAGGGGAGGAGCTCACTATGAATTGGCCGGTGGTATCAGCGGCCTTGGGGACGAGCGGAGAACGACGAATCGACGATGATTTTCCGACGGCCGAGCTCATAGAAGACAGGTCGATGGCGATGTTACAGGCCTTCCTCGACCGCGTGCTTCGGCTCGGAGCTCCAGTACGTTGCCACAGTGCCGATGGACTCGACGGCAGGGCGAGGTAGAGGCAGTGGATATACTAGCAGCAAGTGGTGACGACGTCTACTCTCGGGTGGGTGGGAGAGAGAGCAGAGGGGGAGAAGAGATCAAGGGAGGGAGAGAGATCGATTCGAATGACTCTAGGTGCATCGTCATGCTTTTAACAGCCTCTCGAGATGAGCATACATGCACGAGATGGCCAACACGCGGCAACCACATGCCTCTCGTCCTTCTAGCACGAGGTGGGAGACAATTGGGGCTAGCCACCTAGTTGGGCCGACTAGGTAAGTGGCCCACATGGCCTCTGCTTTCTATTTATTTTTCATTTTTGTTTCTATTTTCTATTTTCTACTTTGTGTTATTATTATATGGGCCAATATCCTAAAGTAAATAATCCTGAAATAATTCCTCGGGTTTATACATATTGCTTCTAGGCCCCACAATAAATTTTTAGAGTTTTTTAAAACAACTAAAATATTTATAGTCTGTTATTTGTCATTTTCAGCCGCTTTGATAGTTTATTTAAAAGACTACAAGGGTTGATAAAAAGTTGATCGCCCCTCGTATGTTGTTGCCAACATTTATTAAAGAATGTGAACATTTTTGAAGGCCATATTGGGTTCATTGAAAATCTAAAATATTGGAATTGGTTTATCAAATGAAGTGCTAGGGTTTGTTAACCCCCATTTGAAGTTTAACCAAAATTTAGACATGATGCAACACTCGTGCTAGCACAAAGCAAGAGGTAAACTAGGGATGTGACAACTAATATGTTAGTCCAAGAAATCATATAAAATTATGCCGAAAGTATGTGCAAATAGTAAAATAATGGCAAGAAATAGTTAAAAATAATATATGATGGAGAAGTATCAATGTGCAACAACTGTTTGAGATTCATAATCATACAAAGGATCATATTCTACCAAAGTAATAAGTTGAGGATCAACAGAGAAGTCATATATAATCCTTATGACGGACATGAATAGGGTAAGTTCTAAACTTAGTATCATACTTCCTCATTTGGTTCACAACATATTTTTAAGCTTAACAGTCAAGTCAAAAATATTCTCCCTATTTTCAGAAACAAGTATTTATTTAGCAATCTCCTCATCCGTAGTATAACCCTATTGTAATCAAAGAATTTAGTTCTATTAGGAGTACGAGGAGTAATAGGAGAATCATAATTTTAAACTTCAATTCCAAAATTTTACCCTTTAGCAATATGATCATCTAATAATTCGCCAAGTGGTAGAATAGTATTATGAAAAAAGGTAGAAGAGTCAACCTTAATATCATATAAGATATCAATTGTGTCTATGACTTATGACATATCGAATTGAATAACATGTGGTGGTGTTGCAAGATGACTTAAAACAGAAGGTAGATGGAACGTAGAGCTAGTTGGAACTCCTTACCTCCCCTTTTCCTAGAGGGCATGACCTTGGTCTTCTGGTCTCTCTGGTTCTTCATAGTTAACTTAATAAATAGAGCCATGATCCTCGGCAATGGTGCCCAAAAATACTCTTGATGACCCACAAGTATAGGGGATAACCACAATCTTTTAGGGTAGTATTTCACCCAAATTTGTGGATCCGACACAAGGGGAGCCAAATAATATTTATAAGCCTCTGCAGTTGGGTTGTCACTTCAACCACACCCGAGAAGTCACTTCCTTGCAGCATTTTATTAGTAGCTCAGTAATATGATAATATGGATAGCGGTGGTAACAGTAGTAGCAATAGTAATAGTAGCTGTAATAGTAGTTCTGTAGGAAGTGTAACACTAGCAGTCATAGTAACTTGAGCAAAGAGAATATCATGAAAGCGTCGGCTTGGAGTAGAGATGGATATTTGAATGAAATTCATTACGTAACAGTCACAACCTAGAGCTACACATAACTTGTTATGATTCATTAATCATATGATATACGCATGTATTATGTATATAGTCATGGGTGCTTGCGATAAGAACTTGCAAGACATGTTTTGTTCTACACTCCTATGGTAGAAGTGTCCTAATGTAAACTAACAAGTCGTTTGACACCCATCATTTGGGTTAGTATTCATGGGATTCAATTACAAAATTCTAAACAACATGTTTGGTTGTGCCAAACTTGACCATGGGATTTCATTCTAGGATTCCACAAATGGACGACGGTATGTAAACTGAAATCCCTCCGAGACCCCATCACTCGTTTCCATTTGCGGCAACTCTCTTTCTCGCCTCCTTCCCTACCGTCAGCTCGCTCCTCACGACCATCGCTGAGGTACATGGCACTTGGTCCCGACAGGGTCGAAGCCGCATGACGCCACAACTCTGCCTACGTCTTCTTCTGGACATACATCTACAACCAATCCCAATACCTTCATGCAGCACACAGGTTACCCACGGTGCTAGTACCGTCTTGCACCAATAGACATGGCATTGCTGCAGCTGCTGAAGGTGTAGCGTATAGGCGGTCGCACCTATCCTGCCCCATGTTCATCTTCTGCAAGGTGAACCAGATTGATTTCAAGTAGGTGGTAGTTGATCTGCTCAAGGCGCAACGCCACATCCTTAAGTTCTACACTAAGTTTTACCCTATAAATTATCCTTCTAGAGAACTGCCCTTCTCTTCTTTGCCTCAATAGCACATCCTTTTCCTCCGATTTGATGGCATGAGGTCGTGCCTTCAATCATCACGTTATTGTCACTACAGGAATCAACTTCTTTGACGTCTGCCATAGCGGACGACAAAGGACCATCCACGGGTGGAAAGTCCGTTGCCAACCGCCAGCAGATGACAAAATTTTCACCGTAGCTAGCATTAGTAAAGACCTTCTTTGTCCTCTCCATCTTGTAGTGGATAACAAAGATCTTTGCCATCGGTCTGCGAAGACAAGCATACATCAAAGGATCTTGACGATAGCCGACATGAACATACTCCATTAGGTACCTAACAGAGCCTTTGCCGTTTGCCGGGGGGTCCTTGCCGTCTGCCAAGGGTGGTCTTTGCCATCTGGCTGGTGGGGTCTTTGCCGTTAGCCAGGGGGTCTTGGCCGTCTGCTAGGGGGGTCTTTGCCGTCTGCCGGGGGGAGTCTTTGCTGTCTGCCAAGGGGGCCTTTGTCGCTTGCGAGAGTCCCCAGCTAATGGAAAAGTGTCCATTTAGGTTAGTTGTGCTGCTCCCAGGTTGCACAGGTGGGTGCAACGTGGCACCTTTGCCATCAGCTCGTGGACGACAAAGGCCTTTGCCGTTAACTGGCACACGACAAAATGCCTGTATTGTCACTTTTTTGTTTGTTTGCACTTATTTCCCTGCATTTTCATAATACTTCTATGATATATATAATTTCAAACATCACATGTGGATGAAGACATCATAGAAGAAGCATATGCCATATATCCAACATCATCGTGAAAATATTGCTCAAGACAACAATTATTTTCACATAGTTCATCCATATATACACATAGTTTGAAACATCACACCGTTCATCCATACAAATCAAAACAAAAAGAAAACAATAGCAGCCCATCAATGCGACCTTCCATGAAGTGAACCAAATCTGCAAAATGAGAATAACAAAGTTAGAAGGAGAAGAAGAAGAAGAAGAAGACTAGAATAATAATAATATGAAGAAAGAGACGAAAAATAATAATAAGAAAGAAAGCAGAAGCTCATTCTTCTTCTTATATTCTTTCTTTTTCTCCTCTTTCGTCTTCTATTCTTTATTTTTCTTTTTATGCCATTTTTGACCTTATTATGTCATTTTGGAGGAACATAAGCTAAATATATGACATTTATGAGGTAACCAAGGTTCTTATGCTATTTTTGACCTAACTAAACTAATTATGTCATAAATGAACAAAATAAGATAATTAAGTCATTTTGGAGGATAATTAGATAAGAAGAAGAAGAAGAAGAAGAAGAAGAAGAAGAAGGAGAAGAGGAAGTAGAAGAAGAAGGAGGAGGAGGAAAGGAAGAAGAGGAAGAAGAAGGTGTAAAGGAAGAAGAAGGATAAGAAGAAGAAGGAGAAGGAGAAGAAGGAGGAGAATAAGAAGGAGAAGAAGAAGGAGATGAAGAATAATAATAAGGAGAAGAAGAAGAAGAAGAAGGAGAGGAAGAAGGAGGAGAAGAAGAAGGAGAAGGAGAAGGAGAAGAAGCAGGAGAAGTTGAAGAAGTAGGAGAGGAAGAAGAAGAAGAAGAAGGAGCAGAAGAAGGAGGAGGAGAAGGAGAAGAAGAGGGGGGAGAAGAAGAATAAGAAGAAGCGGGAAGAGAATAAGAAGGAGGAGAAGAAGAAGAAGAAGAAGAAGAAGAAGGATAATAATAAGAAGAGGGAGGAGAAGGAGAAGGAGAAGAAGGAGAAGGAGAAGAAGAAGGAAGATGATTACAATACTTATCTTCTTTTGAGCTTATTATGTCAGTTTGGACGAAGATTAGGTAAGTATATGACATTTAGGACCTAACCAAGGTTCTTATGCTATTTTTACATAACTAAGCTAATTAGCTCATAAATGAACTAAATAAACTAATTATGTCATTTTGGAGGATAATTATCTAACTATGTATTTATTGGGGAAAATAACATAAGTATGTGGCATAATAGGGCTAACTAGCATGTACGAAGCTAATTATGCATTTGTTAAGTAGAACACTAGAGAAAATTTACCGTCATCGTCATTAAGGTTGTGAATCACCAGGGTTGCTTGGGGTGGGTTCACCTCGAGAAGGTTGCCCGGGAGAAGGGTTGTGCGATGCGACTTGGGAGTTATTCTGCACGAAAGATATGTTGCAATGTCTTGTTAGCATGATGACACTCAAATGTTAATACTAGTAATTAATGACCATTCAAAGGAAACCCACTGTTCCAACCGTAGAAATGTCTAGCATAGACGGAGGGATCTGACCGGTCTTCTCGCATATTTACTACATATTTGGTTTTGAAGAGTCGGTCATATTAGTTAGTAATGAAATGGACCTTACATGCATGATTTGGATAATGTGAAAAATAATCTTACCACAAGGAGCTTGTACATGGCCTGGTGAGTCGCCTCATTCCGTGCCCTCTCCTCCTACAACAACATGGCCATATTCTCCTCCGCGGCCCGATCCATCTCCGCCGCCATCCGGTCCCTCTCTGACGCCACCCGGTCCCTCTCCTGCAGAAGCTCTTGAATAGCAGCCTGAGTTGTCGCTCTCTCTCTCTCTCTCTGAAGAGTAGCGTGCAACACCACTCCTCATTAGCATTGTAATCATCAATGGCCACACACACCATGTAATGGATGGAATTTTTCTGAGTCCGTATAACTAACCTCGATGGCGAGATCAACTCGCCATGGACGAGGCTTTATCTCAGGACAGGAGATCATCTAGCACACCTTAATCTCCGGGAGAGTGGGAGGACACTGTACCAGCCCATCTCTAATGGTTATCGAGCCATGGGGCCTCCCGCCACCAGTTATAATCACCAGCTCTTGATCCAAAGGTTCCTGGCTCGGGTTAAAGTCCTCCCCTTTCCTCGTCTCCCTCTCCTCCTTGTATATCATGAGCTTGTTTTGGGAGGAGATGTTGGTGAACTTCTCTGGATGATCGAGATCAGACTCAGAGAATGCCTTGACCTTCTTGTAGGAGGCAGTATGGGCCATGCCATAGAGGTCGTACACCTCTGGCACCTCTATGTTATTGTGATGCGCATAAAAGAGAGAACAAGGTATTAGTAAAGGGCTCAAGCTAGCATGAATCATGAAGCAAATCACATACCCAGTTTCGTCCAAGATGAAATAAGTTAGCACCGCCTTGATGGTGTGGCACACCAACCATATGGGCACACCGGTACTTCGAGTTGTCGTGGATGGCTCGCCATTGGCATGTGTACCACTCATCCACCAACGCCTCCCAACAATCCATCTTATTCGCACACCATCTTGGGAGTAAAGTGAAATTTGAGTGCTACGCCTACGAGTAAAATCAAGAAACCTAAGTAAAGTCCTTAAGAATAGGTAATTACCTTCATGTACTGCTCCTTCTTCAGAAACTTTCCGTGGCACTCCCACTTGTCCTTAATAATACACGATGCTTAGTAGTCTCGAACAGTGTGCGGTCGACCCTCATGGCATAAGGTCTGTAATAGACGCTTCCACTCGGCCTCGATAACCTAGGCCGTCGCCTTCTCATATCCCTCCCCACACATGTAGAAGTTCTACAATCAAACGAGGCAACATAGATTAGTAAAATAACTAGTTATTTTGTTAATTTTAGATTGTGTAAAAGGAGAAATTACCCAAAAGCTATTGATCACCATCTTGGCCCTCATTTGGCACAAGACACCATTGATCATCTCCTCCGGTAGGGCCTGGACAGCCTTGTAGTGCTTCCAGCCAAACCCGAGTGTAGGAACCTCACCCTCACCGGGAAACATGACAAACCCTAGGAAATATTGCCGGCAAAGCACACCAAGGATGGTGTTCGGCTTACGGACTCCAAGGGGCTGATCCCAACCTGTGTAGTATGACAAGGTCAACGCATTATATATTTGAACAAACTTGAAGGCAAAAGGTACAAAAAGAGTAAATGCATTTACTTCTCCCCTTCAGGACTAATCACCGGCCTCTTGTCACAGGTCGGCGACACGGCCGGGATACGTCTACTACAACGCTGGTACACGGTGACCCCCTCAACCACCTCTCCCTCACTATGAGTACACCCATCCCCGCCGCCATCAGCATAGCCACCCGACCCGTCGGTACGATCCAGCCAGGTACCCGATCCGGACAAAAAAAACCCAGAAAAAAGCTCACCTTGAGACAGCCGGTGGTGGTGGGGGGCGCAGGAAGGGGGGAGCCATGGGGAGGCGTCCAGCGCAGGGTAGTTGGCATGGGGAAGGGCGGCCCAGGGAGGGACGGCGTGGTGGACTGGTGGTGTGGGCGGCCCAAGGAGGGTGCCAACATGGGGGAGGGGGTGGCGCGGGAGGGGGCTGGTGCGTGGAGGGGGCGGCGTTGGGGGGGGGGGAAGATGATGCGGAAACAAGGGGGAGCCGACACAAGGAGGGGGTGGAGCGTGGTGGGGAGGTCCGGTGGTGTGCTGTGGCGAGGTTGAAGGGGGTGCTGCCGGGTGGGGGCGGGGCGGTGGTGGTGTTGTGGCAGCACGGGGAGGAGAGGCAGAGAAGTGTGGATCGGGGGAGAGAGAGAGTGGGCATCGAGGGAGAGACTGCACATGGGGGTTGGTAATATGGGGCAACTGCCGTTAGTGGCTATCCCCCTTGCCGTCCGCCTGGGGTTCAAGTTGACGAGAAAGAGGACAAGGCAGAGGGAAAATGGGATCTGGGTAGACGACAAAGAGGCCCATGACGGCAAAGGGGACGGCTCCAGTTGCGGCGATTCTTTGCCGTCCACCTGGACCATCTCTGCCATCAGCCTTGTCTTTGCCATCCGCCCGGTCCAACTTTGTCGTTCGCAAGCAGACGACAAAGAGCACACTGATGGCAAAGAGTATCTTTGCCATCAACTAGTTATTTGTCGTCTGTTTGCTCGCAGCTGATGGCAACGATTCTTTTTGCCATCAACCAACACACGACAAAGATCACACAGATGGAAATACCCCAATTCCTGTAGTGTGTGCAGAAGTCCACCTGAGATGATGATTTTGAACTAAAGACATGAACACCAAGGTTTATAGATACTAGTACTTCATGAGTACGTAGATTTGTTACCATGTGGCAATGAATCTTGTCGATGCTAGACTCCACGCAAACAAGCGGCACTAACACCACATGTGTTTAATCAATGTGTGTATGCAAATTCCATGAATGATCAATTTCAAAAAAATCGGATGAATGCATATACACGTGATTGAAATCATATTGTGTAGTACTACTAAATGTCTTCCTTGTGGTAGCCAAACATGGTAAATAAATCATTTCAATTTGTAAATCCTTGTGGAAGCCAAACATGGTTCTTGGAATTTGAAACCCATTTCAACCAAATAAAATGTAACACCCCAAAAATCGGGTTATCATTTTTTGTGCGGTTATTCCTTCCTAGCTTTTCTCTCCCGGATTTTTCCTTTGGAGTATGGCAAATGACCAGGTGAATCCAGTTCATTCTCAACCTCTCCGTGCTTTTCCCATCTCCTTGTGCTAGTTTGTTCTCCGAACCTCCTGGGAACCCTACCTCCGAAGTATTGGAACTAGGAATCTTGTCCTTGTGTTTTCAAAGGAGCCATCCATTTCTCTTGCTCTGTTGATCCTCCAAGTCTTCCCAGAGATCCTCATTCCCTCATAAACCCCAGATATGCAAAAATATTGCAAAGTCATATGCAATATTCCCCTTTGGAATTAATTTCTGTTTCTGCCTGTCTGAGGAATTAAATCCAAGAAAATATCTATCCATCTCCTATGCTCATGAAAATTGGTGGAAATGTTGTTTGTGATCCTATGAAGCTCTCGTAAAATATTGGCCATCATAGAATAAAGGTAAATTGCATTTTCCTATTTTATGCCAATATGGAATTTGGATGCTTTCCAAAGGAACTACCATTTTGGTAGCTAGGAAAAATCCCAAATAATTTTTGGAGCTTCCCATGCACATATATTGATCATTTCCATCAAGATCCCTGGTTCCCCAATTAAAAAATTGAGCACAATCTCCCTTTGCAAAATCTCTTCAAATATTCTGTTTGTAAAGGAAGTGCTTGATTCCTTGTTCTCATTGAGTTCAAACTTTGTAGAGTGATTCAACATGTTAAATCATCGTTGTCCACCAAAATTCAGCCTATGTGATGACTCCAATCTTCCCAAGCAAATTATCTAAGATTCTGTCCATATTGAAGCATTGTGAAGGAAGTACCATTTATACTGGTGCAAATGGTATGAAACTTTTACAAGGACTTCATATGCCTAAATCATGGGTCTCCTCCAATGTTCAGCCACTTCCATTTAGCCAATTGACCCGAGCAACAACTCCTTCATTTCTGGTCAGTATGCCAAGTTACAAAGGAAGTGCCCCGTAGATTTGTTGGATTGAGCTGAATTTTGGCCAGCATAGTGACCTTAGTGAGTGGTCAACCTCAGACCAAGCATCTTGCCAAAAGGTGTACTGTGGTGGTGACAAAACAGCACAAACACCTTGCTGTTGGGAACTATTTGACCTTAGTGTGGTCACCCCACTGTTCCCATGACTATCCAAAGGCATAGTGCAACTCAGTGTTCCTTGGTGAACACCCCAGACATGGTTTGACATCTCATAGGACAGGTCAAGTCCATGGACACGTGGTGACCATGGGCAGAGACTGCCAAAATAGCGCTCTGTGCATTCGAGGCGATGGGAGCTTCGCTCCAGCTGGTTCCAGCTTGTCCAAGCATGTCTAGGAGTTTCCCCTTGGCTTTGAGGTGTCCAAGCATGTGTAGAGCCCTCTTCCCCTCGTCCTCTTGCCCCTCGAGGTGTGCACTGAGAGGAATCCCGCCATAGACTTCCCGGAGCTTCTTCCATTGTCGCGAAAGCTCCCCTCCCGAGCTATTTATGGGTGCCCGAGCTCCTCCCCAAGCTCCAAGGCACCAGCAGCCCCAATCCCCCCTTTGAATCGAGTTGCCAGAGCCCTCCTCGTTCCCCATTGCCGCCATGGTCATCGTTGGCTGCCACTACAATTAGGAGGAGCCGGAGCTCCTCTCGCCGCTTGCCTTCACCAGGAGCTTCCCCAGTCTCCGGAAGACCTACCCGCTCCTTCACCTTCTCCTCCGACAGCCTCTGGCCACGAGCTCCCTGACGGCCGCGAGCCCGCATGCCCCGGCCGGTGATCACAGCGCTGCAGACAGCCCTGCACGGCCCCGCAACCACCCTCGGGCGCGGTGGGGTGCGCCGGTGCCGCCAAGGTCCGCGGTGGACCCTCCCGTGCTTCGGGCAACGACGGCAGCGGCCGGCCGATCTTCCCCTGCCCTGCATCGGGAGGTTGAAGAAGACCCAGGGGGAGGAGAGAGAGAGAGAGAGGCGGGGTGGACCCCGCGTGTAAGGGAGAGAGAGGAGTGGATAAGGTGGGCCAGCGGCGTCAGTGAGAGAGCCCCGGGCCCGCGCGTTTTAAGTGGAATCGTATTTCCGAAGGATACGTTTTCCTGTGGGGAAAGCGTATTTCCCGGAAAGGGGCTTTCTGTTTTAGCTCCATGGACCTGTTTGTAGTTATTTTAATTGCAGATTGGTCCCTGATCTTCTTTCGCCCGTATCTTTTCGCTCGTAGCTCCGATCGAGGTAAAACCACCGGCCACGTCTTCGTCTCGTCGAGCCCGTATCGATTGTATTATTTTAATGATTTGTTTGCTCACTAGAAATGACCATTTTTCCCTTGCCCTCCGATCGAGCCCGTCGAGAGAGAACCCTCTCCGGTAAAGTTTCTCGGTGTCGTAGTGCGCTTCTCCTCGGTGCATTCGACGACCCCCAGGCAAGTCAACCTCTTATCATGAGCTCCGGATATGCGTGATAGCTTTGCTTGCACTCTGTGTGACTATTTGCAGCACTGGTACTGTGTGTTTATATGCATCAGTAATGGCAGTGGTATATTCCTCCGTAGTGCTTTTCATATAGGAGGTACTCTCACACTTTGTTCTATGATGCTCTTACATATTTAATTCGTGATATTCATAACTGAGCAATGTAACGTGGGAGACGCCGATGAACCCTTGCTCGCATTTTCTTCGATAATGGCACCATGCCTGAGTCGGTGCTGTTTCCAGCCGTCCGGGGTGGATGCAAACTTTATATTTCTCTTGTCAATAGTTGTATCGTGTTCTGAGCTGTTTTTCGGCCGTCACGAGCAACTGTTGGATTTGACTCCGTGACAGTGACCCTATGCTGTGAGCTGTCATTCGACCATCTTAGGGAACTGCCACATTCTTCTTACCGACACCGCCTCATGCTCTGAGCTGCTTTCTGGCCGTCTTGAGTCGGGGTTGAGTTATTCCGGTAATGACCTAGATCTGTGTTGTAAAGACCGATCTGGTGGCTACCGATTTATTTGCTGATTCTATGTGAGGGTTCCGACGGTCCCACCTACAGCTATAATCGGTAAAGGAATTTCTTGCTATTTATATCGTACTGTTGAGATTACTGTCTATGATTATTTTACTCGACGGTTTATGGCTATGCATCAAAAGTAGTGGTTGAGCTTATCTATCATCGGATTGCTGTGACACCAGAGTGTCAGCTATGACAGATACGTTATCTGAGGTGAGACAATCTAGTTGGTTGATCGAGTCACCTGTTCGTGCATTATCGTACAGCCACATTTTGCTGGTATGGGTCGGCCGTGATTTGAGCTGATCGCGTGATTGCTCTCACCGGTACCTCCAAAGAGGGAGGGTTATGCATGCGTGCTACCTTGGCCCGGTAGGCGGTCATAACCTTGTGAGCCCAGTTGAGATAGGGCCCGTCCCCGATTGGGAGAAGTTTAGTTTGGCCACGACGGTGGCAGGTGTCATGAGGACACATGGCCACCCAGGGCACGACTCTAGAGAGGGAGTGGTTGCCGGATGTACAATGAGAGGATCACGGTTCAGGAAAGTCTAGTGGAGAAATGCTGATCCACCCGAATGGGATCACGAGGTTAGTACTCCAGAGTGTGGGTAAAGTGTGCAACCTCTGCAGAGTGTGTCAAATCTATTCGAATAGCCGTGTCCACGGTAATGGACAACCAGAACAGACCTTAGAAGAGATCAACCATATCTATGATAGTAATGATGGAAGAACTTGTCTCATGAGAACATCTGAGGATGTTGATAACCTGATATGCTAGCCAATGGAAGGTTATATGATGAATGGCCTGGTGACTATGTGATGAGAATGAGATTCGTTTGGATCATGAGTATGTCGAGGGTTGTGGGACAACCCCGAAGAGAGTAAGTTGATATTCGGTAATGGTAAACTAGTTAAACACTTGTGGTGATCTTTGTCATGCTAGTGAGGTGGATTACATATTGAGTTCATAACCTCGTATGCTTGATTGATATTCTTCCTGTTGATTCCATGCCATAGAGTAGTTATCTTATAATCACAGTGTTTGCTCTGTTATTCGCTGTTTGGATGCTATGTATTTGGCTGTCTTGCGAGTACATTCAAAGTACTCAACTAGCCTTGCATGTGGCCAGTTGCAGGAGAAGACTCGTGGTGCTAGATTGTAACCAAGCCAGTCCTGCGAGTTATGGAGCCCAGCCAGGATCGTGGAAGCCGCCGTATCTAGACCTCCGCTGCCATTTAGCTAGCCTTGGAGTCATGTAATATTGTTGTATGCAACAGTATTGTATCACTCCATCATATTAAGAAAGCCATATTTGCCTGGAATTTCTGTATCATGCTCATGACGTGTGTCCGGTCTTATCCTGGGGACGGACGTGTGTCGGCCCTCTATCGTGGTGCCACATGAAATCCTTGCAAAAGTACCATTTCATTTCATTTATACCAAATGAAAGGAAATGAGGGGTGCCAAATGAGTTGTAAGGGTAATTAGGGCACTCCTTTTAATAGAGAACTAGAATAAAGCATTGCAAATAGTGAATACATGAACTCCTGAAATTACAGTCATCCCCAGAGAGTATCCCAATTATTGTCACCTTGGTGTCTATGGATCATTACAATAACATGTGCATATTACTTGCAAGATAGGATCAAGAACTGAAACATATTCATGAAAACATAATAGGTTCAGATCTGAAATCATGGCACATGGGCCCTACTGACAAGCATTAAGCATGGCAAAGTCATATCCAAATAATATGAGAATATAGTGGATACTTGGCATCAAACTCTAACAAATTGAGTCGATTACATGGAAAATCTCATACATATATATTTACCTCCAGTATGCCTACAATAGAATTACTCATTCTTAATGGTGAGCATCATGATTTAATTGATGAAGAAGTGTGTCGGGGTACGACAATCTATGGGAGCAGTGAGCTCCCTTTTGCAGGTTTAGCATTGGGGAGACGCATGCACAAAGAGCATCACCTACCTCGTACGCACGCGGGGTTTAGACAAGTTCGGGCCGCTCGCGAGCATAAAGCCAGCCTACATCCAGTGACTTGTGGATTATTTGTGTCCAAAGTACAGGAGCGCCACAACCCGACAAGGATGCGCAAGGAGTGCAACTATGCTGCAAATGGATATGGTGTCAACCTTTGTAAAGGTAGCCATGACCCTCCTTTTGTAGGTCAAAAGGTTACCAGAGTGGCTAAAATGGTCTTTACATGGGGTGAATTGTGGATCCTATAGCTGCTAAAACTTCTCAGAGGAGCTATAGTGGTAAATACCTAACCCCAACGGATTAGGACACACACATTGATTGCGCCATGAGGTGTCATGTTGGAGATGTTTTCCATCAAGGATCGCCTCTCCTTCTGTGTCATTTTCCCAACTACCTCTTATTTTCTTGCCACGGCGTGGGGCGAGTGTCGGTAAAGAAGCTATAAGTCCGTGGGGCTGCCAGAGGCTTCTAACAAGGCTCACCTAACCACCTGCCCACTAGATACCTCGTTGGTGTTGACAATCAGTTTGATAAGCTGGAGCAATGGAGTGGTAGTGGAGTCTTGTCAGGCATGGTGGGCGCTGGGTCTTCCTCACCGGCAAGGCGGCTTGCCGGTAGCTTGGCCTTGGTGCTTGGCATTCTATTGGTTGTATTGTCTACCCATAGAGCTTGCACGACAAGAGGTTGCTTTTGTCTATGCACAAGTGAGGGTACTAAGGGACCTAATCTTTAGTACACCGATAGTAGCCCCCGGGGCTGGGCCGTACTATAGTGTGTGATCCTGTTCGCTAGGCCCACAAGGAGTGCACAAATACGTGGCCAATTTTTATTGCAGTTGCGATGATGGTTTTCACTATTTTCCCATGACGCCCATTGGAAGTGGGTTATGGGAGTGGTGAAAAAATGGATCCTAAGGGGTGCATCTGGGGAAACGCAGGCATATCGGACAAGGAGAGCCAGCCTTTACACATTCCAACCCTTGTATAAATAAAGGGAGAGAATTCGCACGAGCATTGATCATCTTAGTCTGAGTTGCTGTGCTCACCGTCCAATCTGTTACTGTTTTGTTTATGATGCATGTTGCACGCGTGGCATGGCATCGGTTGATAAGGGCAGCCGCTGGGGTGTCACACTTGGTAGTGCGCAGTCATTTCCTAGAAAAGTAAAGACTGAGCCTTCTCCCTATAAAAGGGAGGTCATGGGGAGGATTGCTCATTCACCTCTTCCTCCGTCAGACTGGCTGCCACTCTCTCCATGCTCCTTCATCTTCCTCATTTCCTCCGAAAGTACACCATCACAATGGCAAGGGGTAGGGGTCGTGGTCGAGCCCGAGCGTTTGTGGTTGTGATACATGGCAAACCCGAGGGTGGCCCGACCTTCACAAATTGGAGGTGGTTCAGGAAATAACACGAAGGACAAGAAGAACACAAGGGGAAAACATGGAGAAATAAAAGGGAAAAGACACTATTGGAAAAGATCCACACCAAGTACTCCTCGAATCACAAGCAATACATGAGGTGCATCAAGATCAAGGAACAATAACAGAAATAAAGATACATGGTTAATTCATCCGAAGTCCCATAGGGAGATGCTGTCTTCAATGCACTAGGTATCTTCCCTATGATAGGGGCCTTGACACCCACTAAGGGTTCTTCTCACAAGGAGGCATCATCTCCATGGGATAGGTAGTGGAAGGAGAAATGCTCAACTAATATATGATCTAAACCATTGCTAACCCTAGAAAGGAGGAGGTGGAGGTATATTTATAGTCCAAGGTGAGATGGGGGTGAGAGGGAAGGATACATGGACCTTTGGCACACATATACCCACGATGGGACCGGATGTTCGGGATGGGAGGCCCGGCTGTCTGGGGCTTCAGGATGGGCTGGATGTCCGGGCTGGTGGCGAGATGTATGGGACTTCGGGATGCGCCAGATGTTTGGTATGTGGCCGTATGTTTGGTCTCTTGCTATTTAGAGAGCGACGGTTTAGGTCGTCCTTAGAACCGATGTCTGTGCAGATGCTGGATGTTCGGCCACCCTAGCTCTTCAAACCCTGCCTTGTTGCTGGCCGGGTCTCTGTCACACCCTGTGTTTGTACCACTTTGCTATGATATTAGTTACGAAAATTTGGACCAATTAAAACTTTTTGTGTGCTTGTGATGTTTGAATTGATTGCTTTTTTCTTGATGGCTTGTTTATGATTTAATTCACACAAATGCTCCTACTCTCAAAACTCATCTCTTTGAGACACGTCCTTGCCCAATGATCATGATTTGTGTATAGTACCTAAAACTATTAAATAAAGATTATTTTGGCCGTAAAGTATTTATTCAATTTAGGTTTTCAACAACCCCTGTATTGAGGTTTGTACTACAAGTCCTCAAATTAGGGAAGATGTTTTGCCCCTAATATTTTATTTGGATCCTATTATCAAAAAGACTTCCCAAAACCACGAAACTATTATTTTAAAAGTTAATTTTGTATTTCATTTAAATACCTTTTTCTGAGGCCGGAAATGGTCTTTTATAGGGATTTTTTAATGCTTCCAAAATATTTGAGAAAATTTAGGGAAACTGAGTGGACATATATTTTCTGTATATAAGAGTTTTCACATGGTCATGTTCAAAATATTGGACAAAGCCCTTCAAAACCCTTTCTGCCTATTTCAAGTATTGTAAATATTTCTATATGATATATTCTCACGCAAATCTGAGAAAATTCTAGCATGTCACATATGCCATATGTGATGATCTTTCCAAGTTTCATGTTAATCTCAATCATTTTGGTTCACCAAAATATCCAAAACCGTCTCTATCCAGATCCAAATCTGATCAACTTGACATTGTCACGTTTCTTCCTTTGATTCTTGTGAGCGATGGACGTTAGTGAGAGATGTCTCATGTCCTTGTGAACAACCAACATCAAGGAAGGAATAGAAATGGCGGCTCCAGTCTGTCGTTGTTCATGAGGAATTCAACGACAACCTTCACCGAGACCATTGAACCTCTGGATGCTGATGACTGGATCCGCACCATCGAGGACCTCCTTGCATTGGTGAACTACAAAAAGGATCACGGGAAGTTTATATATGCCTCTCACTGCCTCGGAGGTACCGCCAGAGCGTGGTGGGATGGATTCAAGGTCATGCAAGCCGGCCGTGTGATCACCTGGGCTGATTTTAAGGAAGGATTCCACACGACCCACATTCCCCGTGGAATCATGGCTATCAAGAAGCAAAGATTTCAAGCGCTGATGCAAGGAAGTGGCTCTATCAAGGAGTACATGCAGAACTTCAACCTCCTATAAATGTATGCCCCGGAAGATGTCACCATTGAGGTAGCTAATATAGAGCGCTTCATGGATGGAGTCCAACAAGCCCTATAGTATCATCCCATGGTTTGTGACTGTCGGACCTTCCTCGACCTGGTGAACAAGGCCCTCATGGTGGAAGACAAGCGTCGTGCCCTAGAAGACACTCGCAAGGGTAAGATGATCAGCAAGATCAATTCTAGCAACGAGCAGCCTCGCCCTTGGCAGCGAGCCAACCTATCAGCCTCAACAAGCCAGGACTCTTGGACCTTATCCGAGCTACCAGCTTCAGCAATATGCCAACCCTAGTCCAGCTTACAACAACCCGAATAACAACACTGGTGGCAAGACCAATAACTCTGGTCAGATCACATGCTTTGGATGTGGTTAGCCTAGACACATCTCTGAGCAATGCCCCAACAAGAAGCCCGATGCACCATGACCCAATGCGCCAAACCTAGGTCAAGGTCATGGAGGGCCACCAAGGAACCAAGCTCCTGGCAACCATACCAACAATGGCAAAGGTCGTGCGAATCACATAACCGCTGAGGAAGCCTCGGAAGACCTGGATGTCCTACTCGGTATGTTCCTTGTCAACTCAACTCCATCAACCGTTCTGTTTGATTATGGTGCTTCACATTATTTTGTGAGCCAAAAGTTTGCACTAGATAGTGGTATGAAGCCTAGACCCCTGGGTAGTCATATGTTGGTAAAAATATTGAGTTCAGTTTTGAGGACAAAGGTAGGATGTAAGGGAGTTGGGATTGTCATAGAATGTGTAGGATTCCTAGTAGTCCTTGTCATCTTGAAGTCACAAGGCTTGGATGTGATCCTTGTGAGGTTCCATACGCGGGGGGCTGGCCCATAATGCAGAGCATAGTCCGCTAGATTCACAAGCGCCAGCGGAACGGACTTGGGCACAGGTGCCATGCCCAGCCCCCGGTCAGGAGGTGTCGAGAGGGGAGTCACGCAGACGCAACGATTTCGAGTGGAATGGAGACATAAACATAAAATTTAGGTGAACAACATAAACTTAACCAAATGATAACGAGGTTCGATACACAATCAAAAAGTGGGGCCCTGTAAGGATGAAACCTTGCAAACTTGATGCAGGTGCAACCCAATTGGTGCCCTTAATTCAACAACCAAAAAGTCACCTTGAAATCAATCCGCTGCGGTCGTTGGCGGGGCGAGTCATGGAAGCTCTCTACTTCGGCTAACTTGTGCCTTGGATCTTTAGGGCTCGCCAGAGCTTGATAACTCGTGTGGCACCACCAAGTGCTGCGGTAGCCTTTGGAAGGTAGCGGCATCGTTCCTCATGTCGAAGGGCATGCGAATGCGGCTAGCGGTGGTGCTCCAGCTCGCATCAGCGCTTGCAGGCCACAAGGGGTCCCACGAATTGTCTTCGTTGAGGCCTGTGACATCGACGCACATGCGTACCTAGTCGTTCTTCTCGGGGGTGGCAGTTTTGCTGGTGGAGCATCGTGGGCCATGCTTGTCACACATGGCTTGAGCCTCCCACAGCTTTTAGATCTGTTAGGAAAGGAATTCTGGTGCCCATGGTGCATGGTGTCGCACCTCATGCTCACGGGCGTGCTCATGGAAGCGCACCTCCATGTGTTACCCGAGCACCTCCTTCATCATCTTGGTTAGGTCGGACGCATTCTAGGTGGAAGCTCTCGAGCCTGTCATCAAGGAGGTGCGGGGCATGCCTTCCTATGCCAGGGGGATGCTCGTGTCAGCCGCGGGCGTGGGGCTCACGGTGCCTCCATCGGACGATTGTATTCCTGGCATCGGCGGAGCCTCGGGCTGAAAACGACTTCTTCTTCCTCGGGGGGGCCACCTGGCCAGCGCCAGCGTTGGTGTCAAAACCGGCAGATCTCAGGTAGTGGGTCCCCAACTGTGATCCTTGGATCGATGGGTTGCAGGAGAAAAGGGGAGATGGTTTTTACCCAGCTCGGGCCCTCTTGAGGAGGTAAAACCCTATGTCCTGCTTGATTATATTGATGTGGATGATGATTACAGAGTCGATCTACCTCGAGATCGTATGAGCTAAGCCCTAGATAGGATAACCTACCTATATGCATGAGAACCTCTGGTTTATATACACACGAGGATTCCTAGGGTTACATGTTACCAACCTTAGTCGGGGAGAGATGGTCCGATCTGGTCTTCCTATCTTGGGGTGCACGCTAGTCTTTGGAGCATTATATCTCGATCGTAAATTCATCACACAATCTGGTCTTCAAAGAAGCGGCCCAAATGGTCGGCCCACAAAGGATAAGCCGACCGCCCGAGGACCACTCTATCCAGGACTACCTCAGTAGCCCACGAACTAGCCTCCAACACAGATGCGTACGGTCTTCGGCAGCCGCACACTTATTGTAATCTGCTTGCATGGCGAGTTCCCTTTATGTTCGGCTGACTTCGGCTTGGTTGCTCTGGTGACTTCACGTTCTCAAAAACAAGCATCATTAAATTGAAAGGCTTAAAATTCCATAGGTGAACAGTCCCTCATCTGGCAACCCATCTCACGAAAATTCATGATAACCATTACCAAAAACTCGAACGTGGCTCGAGGAAACTTTCCGTGGGCATGTCCTATCAACGAGGAGATCGTGTCCCGCTTTTAATGGCATTCGAATAATGGTCCAGGCCAGCCCACGTGCGCTCAACGGTGCGGTTGTTTGGCAGAGCCAGCTGCATAATAAGCGAAAACCCTTGGTTTTACGACCTCCCATAAAAAGGGAAAAATATCCAAATCCCACCACACGCATTCCAAACTCGACTCCCCTTTCTTCCAAGCTCGAGCGCCCATATGTATTTCACCTCCCACCCTTTCCAGCCTCCCCCTTTTCCAAGCTTATCAATGACCGGCTCAGGCTCTAAGGGCAAGTGGGAGATCTCTAGCATCTCCGACGGTGACATCCAAGAGCTGAAGCGCATTGGCTACCTCGCGACCGACATCGCCCACCAAGCACCGGAAAAGGGCCAGGTGGTACCTACACCAAGGCCTCGTGAGCGGGTGGTGTTCGTCCCCCAGTTCATCCGGGGACTGGGCTTCGCCCCCCAACCATTTGTCAGGGGTTTGATGTTCTACTACGGGTTAGATTTCCATGATGTTCCTCCGAATTCAGTCAAGCACATTTCCACCTTCACTACTGTCTCTGAGGCCTTCCTACGGGTTCATCCGCACTTCGGCCTTTGGCTTAAAACCTTCAATGTTAAGTCGAAGTCGATCAGCAGCCAACATGTCGGCTGTGGTGGGGTCGTGATAAGCAAGCTTTGCCGTGTAGCATGGCCGGAGGGTACCTTGATTGACACCATCAAGGGCTGGCTGAAGGAGTGGTTCTACATCACCAAGCCACGAGAAGCAAACTCGGCAATGCCCGCTGCGTTTAAACCTAGAACCCCCGTGAGTCTAACCTCATGGGTTAAAAATGGCCTGGACAGGGATTGGCTTCGGATGTGAAGCATGTGTGAAAGTGCGTTATATCGACTAGAGGGGGGGGGTGAATAGGAGATTTTTAGAATTTCATCACTGAGTAAATTCCTTTTGAGGAAATTCCTCACTGATGACTAACTTATAGCGGAAACGGTAAAGGATCAGAAGTGCAAAGTTTCACAATAGCAGTTTTTTCAGAGTGAGGAATGTGAAAACAGATTGCACAGTGAGCGGACACGCAGAATACAGATGAGGATTAACTAGCGTGAAGAATTTGGGGTTGAGGAATTTCAGAGAAAGTCTTAAGAAAATTCTTCAAACAATAGCAGTGAAAGTCATCAACACATAATCTGAGGAAAGTAAGGAGTTGAGGAATTAGAACCCGTTTCATAGCGAAGACAGTAGTTGATGACCCAGTTCCAATAGCTGTGACAGTCGTACATCTGCTTTGGAGCGGCTTGGTATTGAAACCACAGGACACACAGTCCCGGGACACACAGTCCCTACCGCGTTCTCCTTGGGCTACGAACACACAGTCCTCGCCCAATACTAGTGGTAAGTCTTGAGGGCAGACTTCCAAACCCTCACAAACTTGGTCACCTGGCGATCCACAATTGACTGCTGGAAAGCTCTAGACCATGATGCCTAACCGTCTGGAGGATGCACAGTCCTCAAAGGTAAAAGGCTTCAGTCCCACACAGGAACAACTTCTTCAGTGGTGCTCAATCACTAGGATTGGTTTGTGGTTTCGGTGTATGGGGTATTTCCTCACTGATGAATTACTCTCGAAGACTCTGAGGAATTGGGTTGCTCTTATGACAAGGGTCAGTTTCTAAGAGAGCAGCCAACCAGCTAATGGTTGTGGGGGGCGGCTATTTATAGCCTGGGAGCATCCCGACATGATTTGACACTAATTCCCATAAATAATATGACCGTTGGTGTGGATAAGACCAATGATGTGGCATGGCTATCGAAACGGTCGTAACCCTCAACTGTGAGAGTCCTCATGTCACTCGTATTCCTCACTTGAGGCATTTGGTAGGATTAGGCTTGGGTTGAGCATCATGAGGAAATTCATTCCAAAGTGTAACTTCGACCCCCTTTAACAGTATGGTGTTCCTATAAAACAGAAAGAGTAAATGTTCATGCTTCAAAGTCTTCAAAAAGATTTTCTTCAGGACACACCGAATTCCTCTATTTCAGTATCTTCATGAGGAATATCAATTTCGTCGCAGATTCTTCGCGATTCAATTCCTCAGCTTCAGAACAATTTCTTCAACCGAAGATATATATTTTTAGGGGTCGATATTCTTCAAATATCTCAAACTCCTCAGTGACTTATAGATCCTGTGTACACTCATAAACACATTAGATACTTAACCTATAAGTCTTCAAACCACCAAAATCACTAAGGGGCACTAGAAGCACTTACAATGTGCAAAAGCGCATCAGGAAGACGGTGGCAGCAAACATCAAGATGATCGAAGTGGTCCAGGTCATGCTCCATCGCCGCATTCTTCCCAACTAGCATCGGGATAGCCTGATGTGGTCCTACAAGCCTAGCAACCACAGGGTGGTGCAGGAAATCTACCGCACCACCCACGAGTACCTATGGCGGATACTGCTCAAGCCTCAGCAGGAGTGGCTGGCCTAGGATGAAGACACTCGCTTGGATGCCAAGACCCCCCTTTGGAGGTATGCCCTAGCTCATATACCTACTTAAAGTTCCAATTTTCTCGAGGGTTGCAGGATCAGAAGTATGTCTAGAGGGGGGTGATTAGAATACTTGACAAGATATTTTTTTGCCTTTTCCCAATTTCAGTTGAGAAGCTGTTTTGGGAGTTATGGAAATTCATGTACACCCTACACATGCAGTTCTAAGAGTGTAGCAGCACAATGTAAAACATGAAAGTGTAAAGTAAAAGAGTAAGGTAGGGAGATCAAACACATGAGGTTGAAACGACAATTTTTGGTAAGGTTCTGATAGGTGGCGCTATCATAGGTCCATGTTAGTGGAGACTTCAGCCCACGAAGGGTAACGGCTGCTAGAGTCGAGGGAGGGCTCCACCCACAAGGGGTCCATGAAGAAGCGGCCTTGTCTATTCCACAATGGCTTCCGCCCATGAAGGACTAGCCTTACTTATGGTAGATCTTCACGAATTAGGCAATCTGCTTTCCCTTACAAACATCTTGGTTCAACTCCACACCAAGAAGTAGGAGGCTCCCAAGCAACACATAATCAATCTAGGAGGCACCACCCTCCAAATGGTAATAGATGTGGTAGAATGATGAACTCCTTGCTCTTGTGCTTCTAAAGATAGCCTCCTCAGCACCAAATCACTCTCTTACAGAATAGGCATGGGTAGGAGAGATTGATTTGGTGGAAATCATCTTGGGAAGGCTAGAGATCAAGTTTCAAATCATTGGATTGGAATATCTTGGTCTCAACACATGAGTAGATGGCTCTCTCTCAAAAAAATATATCTGGAAATGAAGTGTATGTTCTAAGTACTTCTCCCAAGAATGAGAGGTGTGTGAAGGGGTATATATAGGCAGCACACAAAGTCCAATCGTGATACATAAAGTGCTAAACTCGGTGACACCAAAGTCATAAACTCGGTGGCACCGACTCACACAAAAGGAAGCAACTTCTGAATCTCGGTGGGACCGATATACACAACTCGGTGGCATCGAAAAGGTGGCTAACAGTCATATGATATAACTCGGTGACACGAATATGCAAACTCGGAAATTTCAATTTTGTATACCGAGGCAACAGAAATTTGGTCACCCTAAAGTCGGTAGCACCGATATGGTTTCGGATGCACCAATTTGCTGGGAATAGCTAGGGTTCTGTCTGAGGTCAAACTCGGTGAGGCCAAAATGGAAAGTTGGTCGCACCGAATTTGAGTGTGTGGAATTGGACAAAATGGTTATGTGAGAAAAATGAGTGAGTATTTTGGTGGCTAACTTTGAGCACTTGAGCAACTAGTTCATTTTAATACCTCACTCCCTTTTAATAGTATTGGCTTTCCTATGGACTCAAAAGTGATTTCTCACAACTATAAAATGAAGTGTCTTCTAGCTTGAAGCTTGGGATAATCCTATTCCTTTCTTGCATCAAGGGGCATCTCCACATAAGCCTTTAGCCAAAGCATCTTTTTGTGAAATATACTTGGTTTAACATATTACTCCAATGATGCATATGTTGTGATCAATTATCAAAACCATCCCGGGGATCAATTGTGCTTTCAGTCTCCCCCTTTTTGGTAATTAATGACAACATATAGATCAAAGCTTTGACAGAACATATAATCAAGGATTATCATCGACGCTTTGAGAAGTATGTGATAGACAAGAGCTCCCCCTAAATTCGTGCATTATTTAAAATTTGTGTTTGAATGCAAATGCACAATCTATTAGGATCATGGGTCACTCTTCAATGTCACATATATCTTGGTGGTGCACATACAAGATAAGAATGAATAGTAATGCACATGAAACCAACAAGATAAGTCAATGATCGTCACATAGTTAGCTACCTAGCCCCGAGCCCGACGCTGAGGTGCAGTGAAACGATGAGCAGCTGTCGTCTTCTTCCTCGGGCCACCGAAGATCGCCGCCGACGTTCTCCCTCTCCAGGCCGTCCCCGAGCAAACTAGCGCCACCACTGCACTCCCCGTGAGCATGCGGTCATTTCCCCTAAGCTCTCCCCGTCGATCCCCTCCTCTAGGCTTAGTTCCATCGGAGCCCGACGAGGACCACCGCTGCAGCTCGTCGCCGGTAGCCCTCCGGTGACGGGTTGGTCCGTCTGAGGCCACCAACAGCCTGAGGACATCATATAGATGCGCTAGGTGCCCAGCCCCGCGCGTTTTGACCCTCTATTCGATGGCTTCGACGATGGCCGAACCTGGTCGCCGCCAAGCTCGTCGCCGACATTGATTCCGGCCACCCCAGCCCCTGGGGCTTGTCCCATCGTGCGCGCCATCGAGTGGCCGTTCCTCTGGTGCTCTCCGCGCCGAGTTTGGCCCTCTGTGCGCCATTTCCGATGCCCCCGACGTTCTGGTGCTCGCCGAAGGCTCCCAGCCGGCGAGGACGACCTCGCCGCCGGTGGATCTCAGCTGGCCTGAGCCACTGATGGGTGGGGCCAGCCTCTGGATAGTTTAGAAATAATAAAAATAAATCAGATAAATTAATAAGACACTAACATGTGGGTCCAGTAAGATTAATCAGCTAATTAAGTTTAATCTTAATCTAAAACTAACCAGAGACACTGACCAGTGGGTCCCACTGGTCAGGTTTGACTTTCAACGGCCAGTTGGACCTGCTGATGTCATGCTGATGCAGTAAAAGTATTTTTCAAGTATAAAAATAATTCCAGAAATGTTTAAAACTTCAAAAATTCATAGAAATTAATCTTTAACTCCAATGAAAATAATTTATATATGAAAAAGTATCAGAAAAATTCAAGGAATCTGAATATGCTATTTTCAATCATGTTTGAAAAAGTTACAGAACCCAAACATGTAGAATAATGAATAAGTCAATTCTTATAATTACTTTATAAATGGAATATGAAAAGTATTTAAATTTTTTTTGTTTGACATGATCAAACATTGTTCTAATAACAAAGCAGTACCTTAACATGACATCTCATGCATGCTAACATCAAGTTGATCTGAGCATCAGGTCGAATCAAATAAATCGCTATCCGAGAATACCTCGTTTGAATTGATATTTGAATGTGATTCAAATAAACTTCAAACCTAATACATGTTTATTATATTAGTTTATCACCTTGCATTCTCATCCCATGCTCATGCATCATCTTGTTTGCATATGATTGTTATTGATTGTTGCCATTCATTTCGGTAGGCTCTGCAAACCCGGATTCCACCGAATATCCGTCTGACGGATATTGTCCCCCCTCTGAGCAACAAGGCAAGCAACCATTTTGATCATCCCGATAAATCCCATGTTCTTGCTCCTGCACTTGTTTATTGCATTAGGATCAAATGCTTCAACTGCTTTTGCCACGTTAGTTGAACCCACTTCCTTTGCATGACGTATCCTTGTCACAGTAAATAGCCGAACCTTGCAACCTAGCATACCTGGTAGTTGCTTGAGCCATGATGTGCCTTATTCTGCTATGCATGCTATGCCTAGAGTTATGTATGGTCTGTCATCTGGGAGATGAACAGAATTGTGAGATTGCGTCCGGTAAGCAAAGGTTGTTTGTTGAATCTGATTTGGTAAAGGTACCGGTGAAAGCCTGTGTAGGAGTACATGGCGGGTTGTTTCATTGGAACCGTCCTTAGGAACTGAGTTCCGTGTATGTAATCCAAGACTAGATACTACCACATGATGGGCCCTGAAATATGACCCCGCTCGGCCTATTAATCGCTTAGTACTCGGTCCAGGAGTTGCAAGTAGTTTCCGGTGTTTATAGTAATGCTGGAGGCCGTGCATGGTGCTGAACTGAGAGGTGGGCCGTGATGCGGTAGGCAGTGGCACGGTGTACCAAGTGGCACCCGGATGGTGGGCTTGGGAACCCTGCGCACATCGTTTGAGGCCGTGGAGGAAACCTCGGCCGGACTTCCGTACGGGTTACTCTCAGATAGGGGATAAACCTGGACTAGGTACTAGTGTGGTTAACGGTCGTGGCCGACTCCCTCGCTGGGCTTCCGCTTGAAGGTTGTCGAGGTGCATGACGTGCACATGGCGATAAGTGGCGAGAGCGTGTGTGACGAAGTACACCCCTGCAGGGTTATGATCTATTCGAATAGCCGCGTCCGCGGATATGGACTACTTGGAGACATATGTTGTTCATAGATAACTTAAATGGCTACTCATAAAATTGTCAAGATAAGCGTGAGTGTCGTGGATGGCATTTCCGTATGGAGACGGAATGATTCCACGATGGTTTATTGTTGTGGTGTTAGTGGAATCGTGTGCGAGAAATCAAGTTGTCAAAATTATTTAAAAATGCAAGTTGTCTAGCCACGAGTCAAATGCTGGCTTTCCGCATGAAACCCCACAATACCTTTTGATACTTTGCATGAGTAGATAGTTATCCTAAAGTCTTGCTGAGTACCTTCGTACTCATGTTTGCTTAATAAATGTTGCAGAGGTTGCTAATGACCCTAATGGAGGGTTCTTCGTAGACATCGACGACGACGAGTAGCTGGTGTCCCAGCTACGATCTGGCCCTACGTTGGGTCTGTAGTATAGTCAGGCCATGTGCCTTCTAGTTGCCCTCTCTGTACTTAGACAGTTTTAAACTCTTCCACTGGCTTGTAACTGAATGACTGCTATTATGGGTCGTGAGACCCTTAATGTGTAATATTATGTGTGTGGCTCTTCCGAGCCTCTTAAATAAAGCTTGTATGTTATGGTTATGTTGTGATGCCATCGATGTATCTATACATATCGGTACGCCATGCGTACGTGTGTCGTACTTGATATGTATGGGGTTCGATTACCTAGTCGTGAACTTTAGAAGCACCCCTTACAAGGAAATGCCCCTTTGTGATCCAACGAGCCCTGGTAGTTCGCTACTACTCCGGACACATTGGTTGACCGGCATGTCTCCTTCTTAGCTGTTGTGTCTGTCCCCTTTGGGGAAATGTCACGCGATATAATGGAGTCCTTGTAGCTTGCTACGACTCGTCTACACTCGCTGGTGACCGACACCTGCTTTGCTGGGTCATGTATGCCTGTCCTTGTGCGGTACTGCCACTTTGGTTTGTGACTAGACTTGTCGATCCGGGTTCTTTTAAATTGGAATGCTAGCGACACTATTGCATACGTGAGTCAAAAGACGCAAACGGTCCCGGCTAAGATAAGGCTGCAGCCGTGGAGTTAACCGTGCGTGAGACCGCAAAGAGATGCAATGTGTTACAGGCTGGATTCCTATGACTTAGGATCGGGGTCCCGACAAAGTATCAGTAGCAAAGTGGTATGATAGCAACGGTGCCAGAAAGCGGTCTGTTGATGGCAGACTATTCCTAACTTGTTGTATCAATGGCGCCAGTAAAAGTGTTGCAGCAAGTAACATCAAAGTAGCAAGTAACAGCAGTAGTGACAGAAGTAGCAAGGAACAACAGTAGCGGCAGCAGAGTAGCAAGTAACATAGCAAGAACCAGTAGAAGACTCGTAGGCAGTGGATTGGTGATGGATGAGTATGTCGGATGTGATTCATCATGTAATAGCTATAACACGGAGAGATATGTAACTAGCTCCCGTTCATCAATCTAATGTAGACATGTATGTAGCCATACGTGCTTAGGGAAAAGAACATGCATCACATCTATTGTCCATCCCTCCCGTGGCAGCGGGGTCCTAATGGAAACTACGGTTATTAAGGTTCTCCTTTTAATAAAGAATCGGACAAACGCATTTACACGTGGTGAATACATGAACTGCTCATACTATGGTCATCTCCGGGAGTGGTTCCGGCTATTGTCACTCCGGGGTTGCCGGGTCATAACACATAGTAGGTGACTACAACTTGCAAGATAGGATCTAAAACACACATATATTGGCGACAACATAATAGGTTCAGATCTGAAATCATGGCACTCGGGCCCTAGTGACAAGCATTAAGCATCGCAAAGTAGTAGCAACATCAATCTCAGAACATAGTGGATACTAGGGATCAATCCTCGTCAAAACTAACTCGATTACATGATAGATCTCATCCAACTCATCACCGTCCAGCAAGCCTACGATGAGATTACTCACGAACGGTGAAGAGCATCATGGAATTGGCGATGGAGGAAGGTTGATGATGACGATGGCGATGATTTCCCCTCTCCAGAGCCTAGAACGGACTCCACATCTGCCCTCCAGATGAAGAACATGAGGTGGCGGCGCCTCCGTATCGTAAAACGCGATGAATCCTTGTCCCTGATTTTTTTCCGGGCGAAACGGAATGTATAGAGTTGAGTTTGGAGGCGGTGGAGCTCTGTGGGCTCCACAAGCCTGGTTGGTGCGGCCTAGGGGGGTGGACGCGGCCAGTGGGCTTGTGGCCCACTGGCTCACCCCTCCGGTGGATCTTTGCGCGGGTATTTTTCATTAATTCCAGAAAAATTCTCCGTAAATTTTCAGGTCATTCCGAGAACTTTTATTTCTGCACAAAAACAACACCATGGCAATTCTGCTGAAAACTGCATTAGTCCGGGTTAGTTCCATTCAAATCATGCAAATTAGAGTCCAAAACAAGGGCAAAGAGTTCGGAAAAGTAGATACGACGGAGACGTATCAACTGCCCCAAGCTTAAAGCCTTGGTTGTCCTCAAGCAATTCAGTTGACAAACTGAAAGAGACAAAAGAAAAACTTTGACGAACTCTGTTTGATCTTGTTGTTGCAACTATGTCTAACTCATAACCAGAATTTCAGCAAGATCACAAGCAAACCACATAAGCAAATGACATCTAGGTCTCACGGTAAACTCATATCAATGGCATAATCAACTAGCAAGCAAATAATAATAAGCCTCAAATGTCAACACTTCAATCAAACCAATATGAAGCAGTACAAAGAGGTGTTATCTCGCTAGCTCTTTCTGAGACCGCAAAACATAAATGCAGAGCACCTTCACAGACCAAGGCTGACTAAACATTGTAATTCCTGGCAAAGAAGATCCAGTCACAGTCATACTCAACACAGTTAAAAAGCAAAGCATAAAAACGACAGAGTTGCTCTCTAATTGGTGCTTTTATAAGAGGAGGATGACTCAACAGGAACAAAAATAGACATGCCCTTCGTAGAGGGAAGCATTGATTTCCAGAGGTGCCAGAGCTCAAGCTTTGAAAATAGAGATAATAGTTTTGGGTAGCATGCTCTCATTGTCAACGCAATTACTAAGAGTTCTCAACATCTTCCATGCTACACATGCTATAGGCGGTTCCCAAACAGAAAAGTAAAGTTTTGACTCCCCACCACCAATCAATCACACTCCATGGCTAGCCGAATCCTCGGGTACCGTCCATACCAACATCAATCCTGGGGGAGTTTTGTTTGCAATTATCTTTTCGATTTGAGCATGGAACTGGGAATTCCAATTACCGGCCCCTTTCTCGTGAATGATAGTGAATAAACACATATTGAGGATAACACGCCTAGCATGGAAGATACTGATAGCCCCCTGTCACCACATGAGCGGTTCGGGCATGCAAAACAGATTATTTCTGGAAGATTTAGAGAGTGGCACATGCAAATTTACTTGAAACGGCCGGTAGATAGCGCATATAGGTAGGTATGGTGGACTCACATGGAACAACTTTGGGTTTATGGAGGTGGATGCACAAGCAGTATTCCCGCTTAGTACAAGTGAATGCTAGCAAAAGACTGGGAAGCGACCAACTAGAGAGCGATAACAGTCATCAAAATGCATTGAGATTAACTAACATTGAGTGCAAGCATGAGTAGGACATAAATCACCATGAACATGAACATCATAGAGGCTATGTTGATTTTGTTTAAACTACATGCGTGAGCATGCGCCAAGTCAAGCCACTTGAATCATTCAAAGGAGGATACCATCCTATCATACTACAACACAGTCATATCAACATTCATGTGGGCATCCAAGACAAACCATTATAAGATCCTAGCTAAGTAAGCATGGCATAAGCAACTATGATCTCTAAGTTGTCATTGCAAACATGTTTCTCTCACAACAAAGCTGAATCAGGCATGATGGGCTAGTCATATTTACAAAAACAAAATAGATCGAGTTCGTACCAGCTTTTCCAGGCTCAGTCACTTCATCATATATCGTCATTATTGCCTTTCACTTGCATGACCGAACTTTGTGAACAATAATAAGCGTGCTCGTGCGTTGGACTAAAGCTGGAATCTGCAGGCAAACACAAAGGAGAAGACAAAGTAATATGGCTCTTTGAGAGCTAAACAGGTATGCATGCGAGAGCCACTAAATATTGTAACCATGATCTTCTACCTTGACCCAAAGAAAAATAAAACTATTTACATGGGAAATCTCCCAACAAGATAAAGAAGAACAAGAAAATATTTTTGGGTTTTCTCAAACTAGACAGACACACGAAAAGAAAACGAGAAAAAGAAAATAAACTAACATGGATGATACAGTGGCAAAGTGTGAACACCGGCTAACAAAGTGAAAGCATAAGCAAGAATGTAAAGTCGGTGAGGACACGTACTCCCCCAAGCTTAGGCTTTTGGCCTAAGTTGGTCTACTCCCATGGATGGTCCTGGTGACACTCAAAATCATAATGGGGGTTATACGGGAGCGCTGCAGCTACTACCTGAATAGCTGCCTCACGGAGACGAGCAACCTTGACCTCCCTCTCATACTCCTCTGCCTCTCCTCTCGTTATGTAATATCTCCGTTTTACCTGAAAGTCAAAGAAGGCAGGAGCAGGAAGGGTAATATGGAAAACACGCTGCAGTTAAATATCAAACGGTATATGAGGGATTCGTCATCCCTCACAAGGAACTGGCAGCGTGACAAAGCGACGTGGTCAAGGAAAGCTATATGGAGCGGGGGATCTCCTTCGCGGATGGGTACTCCAAGAAAATTTGCTATGCGAGTGGCATACATCCCACCAAAGAAATCCCCTTCATTAGCATTCTTATTCAGCCTCCTTGCTATAATAGCTCCCATGTCGAAACTTTTATCACCCATTACTGCACTCTTAAGGATACTAAGGTCGGATCCGCAGAGGTGACAATGCTCAATCTTGCCATTAATGCATGTGCCTATGAAGAGCGCAAAGTAATGCAAGGCGGGAAAATGAATTCTCCCCATGGTAGCTTGCGTAATGTCTCTAGTTTCTCCAACAGTTATGTCGGGACCCCGATCCTAAGCCATAGGAATCCAGCCCATAACACATCGCATCCCTTTGCGGTCTCACGCACGGTTAACTCCACGACTGCAGCCTTACCTTAGCCGGGACCGTTTGCGTCTTTTGACTCAGGTATGCAATAGTGTCGCTAGCATTCCAATGTCAAAGAACCCGGATCGACATGTCTAGTCATAAACCAAAGTGGCAGTACCGCACAAGGACAGGCATACATGACCCAACAAAGCCGGTGTCGGTCAACAACGAATGTAGACGAGTCGTAGCAAGCTACAAGGACTCCATTACATCGCGTGACATTTCCCCAAAGGGGACAGACACAGCAGCTTAGTAGGACACATGCCGGTCAACCAATGTGTCCGGAGCAGTGGCGAACTACCAAGGCTCGTTGGATCACAAAGGGGCATTTCCTTGTAAGGAGTGCTACTAAAGTTCACGACTAGGTAATCGAACCCCATAGATATCAGGTACGACACACGTACGCATGGCATACCGATATGTATAGATACATCGATGGCATCACAACATAACCATAAACATACAAGCTTTATTTAGGAGGCTCAGAAGAGCCACACACATAATATTACACATTAAGGGTCTCACGACCCATAATAGCAGTCATTCAGTTACAAGCCAGCGGAAGAGTTTAAACTGTCTGAGTACAGACATGGCAACTAGAAGGCACATGGCCTGACTATACTACAGATCCAACGTAGGGCCAGATCGTAGCTGGGACACCAGCTACTCGTCGTCGTCGATGTCTACGAAGAACCCTCCATTAGGGTCATTAGCAACCTCTGCAACATTTATTAAGCAAACATGAGTACGAAGGTACTCAGCAAGACTTTAGGATAACTAACTACACATGCAAGGTATCAAAAGGGTATTGTGGGGTTTCATGCGGAAAGCCAGCATTTGACTCGTGGCTAGACAACTTGCATTTTTAAATAATTTTGATAACTTGATTTCTCGCACACGAGTCCACTAACACCACAACAATACACTATCGTGGAATCATTCCGTCTCCCTACGGAAATGCCGTCCACGACACTCACGCTTATCTTGATAATTTTATGAGTAGCCATTGAAGTTATCTATGAACAACATATGTCTCCAAGTAGTCCATATCCGCGGACGCGGCTATTCGAATAGATCATAACCCTGCAGGGGTGTACTTCGTCACACACGCTCTCGCCACTTATCGCCATGTGCACGTCATGCACCTCGGCAACCTTCAAGCGGAAGCCCAGCGGGGGAGTCGGCCACGACCGTTAACCACACTTGTACCTAGTCCAGGTTTATTGCCTATCTGAGAGTAACCCGTACGGAAGTCCGGCCGAGGTTTCTGCCACGGCCTCAGACGATGTGCGCAGGGTTCCCAAGCCCACCATCCGGGTGCCACTTGGTACACCGTGCCACTGCCTACCGCATCACGGCCCACCTCTCAGGTCAGCACCATGCACGGCCTCCAGCATGACTATAAACACCAGAAACTACTTGCAACTCCTGGACCGAGTACTAAGAGATTAATAGGGCGAGCGGGGTCATATTTCAGGGCCCAGCATGTGGTAGTAACTAGTCTTGGATTACATACACGGAACTCAGTTCCTAAGGACAATTCCAATGAAACAACCCGCCATGTACTCCTACATAGCCTTTCACCGGTACCTTTACCAAATGAGATTCAACACGCAACCTTTGCTTACCGAACACATTCTCACAATTTTGTTCATCTCCCAGATGACAGACCATACACAACTCTAAGCATAGCATGCATAGCAGGATAAGGCACATCATGGCTCAAGCAACTACCAGGTATGCTAGGTTGCAAGGTTCGGCTATTTACTGTCACAAGGATAGGTCATGCAAAGGAAGTGGGTTCAACTAACGTGGCAAAAGGAGTTGAAGCATTTGATCCTAATGGAATAAATAAGTGCGGGAGCAGGAATATAGGATTTATCGGGATGATCAAAATGGTTGCTTGCCTTGTTGCTCAGAGGAGGGACAATATCCGTCAGACGGATATTCAGTGGAATCCGGAGGTGCGGAGCCTACCGAAATGAATGGCAACAATCAATAACAATCATATGCAGACAAGATGATGCATGGGCATGGCATGAGAATGCAAGGTGTTAACTAATATAATCAACATGTATTAGGTTTGTAATTGATTTGAATCACATTCAAATATCAATTCAAACGAGGTATTCTCGGATACCGATTTAATTGATTCGACCTGATGCTCAGATCAACTTGATGTTAATATGCATGAGATGTCATGTTAAGGTACTGATTTGTAATTAGGACAATGTGTGATCATGTCATTCATAATGAAATTTGAATATTTTACAAATTCCATTTATAAAGTAATTATAAGAATTGACTTATTCATTAATCTACATGTTTGGGTTCTGTAACTTTTTCAAACATGATTGAAAGTAGCATATTCAGATTCCTTGAATTTTTCTGACACTTTTTCATATATAAATTATTTTCATTGGAGTTACAGATTAATTTCTATGATTCTTTTAAGTTTTAAACATTTCTGGAATTATTTTTATACTGGAAAAAATACTTTTACTGCATCAGCATGACATCAGCAGGTCCAACTAGCCGTTGAAAGTCAAACCTGACCAGTGGGACCCACTGGTTAGTCTCTCTGGTCAATTTTAGATTAGGATTAATCTTATTTAGTTAATTAAACCCACTGGACCCACATGTCAGTGTCTTATTATCTTTACTGATTTATTTTTATTATTTCTAATCTTGCCAGAGGCTGGCCCCACCAGTCAGTGGCTCAGGCCAGCCGAGATCCACCGGCGGCAAGGTCGTGCTCGCCGGCGGGGAGCCTCCGGCGACTACCAGAACGGCGGAGGGGCTCGGAAACGGCGCATAGGGGGCCAAACGCTGCGCGGAGAGCACCAGAGGAACGACACATCTCCCGCAGCTCCATTTCTGCACTTTGCCGGGGCTGATCTGGCCGGAGATGACGCCGGCGACGAGCTTGGCGGCGGCCAAGGTTCGGGCGTCATCAAGGTCATCGATACAGAGAGAACTACGCACGGTTCTTAGCTCCTACAGCATCTACGCGATGGCCTGAAGCTGCTGGTGCCCTCGGAAGGACGAGCTGATCACCGGAGGGCTACCAGCGACGAGCTGCAGCGGCGGATCTTGTCGGGCTCCGGTGGAACTAGGCCTAGAGGAGGGGATCGACGGGGAGATCTTAGGGGAAATGACCGCATGCTCATGGGGAGTGCAGTGGTGGCGCTAGTCTGCTCGGGGACGGCCTGGAGAGGGAGAACGTCGGCGGCGATCTTCGGTAACCCGAGGAAGAAGACGATAGCTTCTCGTCGATTCACTGCATCTGGGCGTCGGGCTCGTGGCTAGGAAGCTCAAGGGGATTGCGGTGGAGCTAATGCGCGGCTCAGAGGGAAGGGAGGTCGGCTAGAACGACGACGAGCTCGAGCTCTGCTCGGGCTCCAATGGCGGCAGAAAGAGGGAGGAGAGATCCGAGAGGAGGGGGAGAACTGGCGCTGGGAATGGATAGCCACGGGCTCGGGGAGCTTATCCCCAGCCTTGCCAGCGCGAGGCGGCGGCCAGGCAGGCGCACAGGTGCGTGGCCGCGCCGGAGAACGCGGCGGCCACCTCCTGCTTCTACTGGCGCGGGGGAGGAGACGACTGAGGGAGATTGGCTGGGCCAGGCTAGGCGACAGGTAAGAGTTTTCCATTTTTTCTGTTTTTGTTTCTGTTTTAGCTACTTCAATAATTTGCTATTTATTTCAGCTCCCAAATAATTTGTAAAATTTATTTGAAGCACCCTAGAATATTTGTTGGAATATTTCCAACCATTCCTAAAGTTTTCAACATTTTTGAAAGTTTAAAGTTTCTGATTTCAAATTTAAAATTTGAAACCAGTAGCTTTTTGCATTAATTTAAGATCTTGAAGTGTCAAGAAAAATGTTTTCTTCATTGCTCATTTACTTTCATGATTTATCTGAAAGTTTGAACTTTTCTTGAGGCCATTTTGGATTCATTGATTTTAACTAGTTTGAGATTTCCTTTATTTAAAGTAGTGGCTAGGGTTTTGAGTTTTTCTTCACCTCTTTCTTCAATCTTGTTGAAAATTCTTAGATGCAAATGCAAAGAAGACATGAGCACAAGACTAACTTGCTTAAGGTGTCAGGGATGTGACAAGTTATACAAGAGAAAAAATCTCTAACCGATGATTTAGGAGGATCGTTAAAACTACCCCAAATAGGTATTTTGCAAATTATATTGAAATCCTCTAAATCCATGGTATACGATTTGTCATAGAGATCAAACAGTACCGATGTGTCACGGCCAGCTGAAAATTTGAATCTACGAACAAAAGAGGCAGTGAGAGCAACATATTGTTCACATTTATCGGAGATGAATTCTTCGAGTCCGACGTTGCGAACAAGTGCATCAAACTCATCTTTGAAACTTGCCTCACTCATAAATTCATCAGAAGGCCATTTACACGGTTGTACTTGCGCGTCCCTTGGTTGGTAAGGATCGGGCTCCCGAATCGCAAGACGGGGACCTCTCTTGGTTGAGGAACCACCATGATAGTTTCTCCTGAACATCTTCCTTTTCTGAAGTTTTCAGTGACTCTAAGGAAAAGTGAACAAGGCTCAACTAAACTCATAGCAACTACTCCAACAAGTGCCTAGATGCCATATTACGCATCAGAACTACTTGGGACCAGCTAAAATTAGCATGCAAAGCTCAAGAACATGGTAACCAAGGCAGCAAAAATACGCGAAGTATAAGGCACTAGAGCAAAAACTAATTGGACCAATGGAGGAGTCACTTACCAAGGAGTAATTTCCCCAAAACAGTTTGGAGAATGGTGATTTGAGCAAAGAGATCGAAAATCCCAGCAAGAGGAGCAAGAACACGGGTTTGAGTTGCGAAAGGATTTTTTCTGGATGTAGGAGAACCATATGAGAGCAAGAATGAGTGGAGGGGTGCACATGGGCCCCACAATCCTGGGTGGCGCGGCCAGGGGGGTGCCCGCGCCTCCACGGCTTGTGGCCCACTGGTGCAGCCCCCGAACAAGCTCTTCGTCTTAGTATTTTTCAAAATTTCCAGAAAAAATCATACTTGATTTTCAGGTCGTTCGGAGAACTTTTATTTTCGGGGTACTTTTCCACGAGAAGCTAAAACAAAAAACAGGGAAAACTAAACTAAATCTATTATTTTTCTTCTATGCAATCGAAGGTGAAAGCTTGGAACACAGGTTTGTGACTCCTCGATTCATCCATCTCATGGTCATCAAAAGAAATCCGTCAGTGAGGTTGATCAAGTCTCCCTGACAAACCTTTTCGAAGCGCAAAAGAGAACGGAGAATTTTTGAATAGTCACTAGGTCACCTCACTGGGGATGTGTATCTCCCCAACATGCAAATCATACTTCATCTTAATAGGAGATATAGGGCATTCAAAGCTCCCAATAAGAATCGATGAAGTTTTTTCGATAGCATTGATGCAATGTACTCGATATTGTTTCTTCGGAAAGTGCACCGTATGCTCTTTACCATTAACATGGAAAGTGACATTGCCTTTGTTGCAATCTATAACAGCCCCTGCAGTGTTTAAAAAGGGTCTTTCGAGGATGACCGCCAAGGCATCGTCCTCGGGAATATCCAAGATAACAAAGTCTGTTAAGACAGTGACATTAGCAACCACAACACGCACGTCCTCGCAAATGCCGATAGGGAAAGCGGTTGATTTGTCGGCCATTTGCAGAGAGAATTTAGTGGGTGTCAGCTTATCCAGTTCAAGTCTACGATAAAGAGAGAGAGGCATAACACTAACACCGGCTCCAAGGTCGCATAAAGCAGTTCTAACATAGTTACCTTTAATGGAGCAAGGTATAGTGAGCACACCGGGATCACCTAGTTTCTTAGGAGTTCCACCCTTGAAGGTATAATTAGCCAGCATGGTGGAAATCTCAACCTCAGGTATCTTCTTCTTATTAGTCACAATATCTTTCATGTACTTAGCATACGGAGACATTTTGAGCATATTTGTCAAACGCATTTGCAGAAAGACAGGTCTGATCACTTCAACAAATCGCTCAAAATCCTCATCACCCTTTTTCTTGGATGGTTTGGGAGGAAAGGGCATAGGTTTCAGGACCCATGGTTCCCTTTCTTTACCATGCTTCCTAGCAGCGAAGTCATTCTTATCGTATCTCTTAGTCTTAGGCTGCGGGTTATCAAGATCAACATGTTCAGTCTCCACATCCTTATCGTTACTAGGTTGAGCATCATCATGAACATCACTATTGATATTATCATTAAGCTCATGTTCATCACCAGATTGTGTTTTAGCGTCAGAGACAGAGACATCGTTTGGACTCTCAGGTGTAGCAGCAACAGGGTTGCTAGCATGCAAGTTCCTATCATCTTTCTTCTTCTTCCTTGGATGACTAGGTGCATCAGTGCTAACTCCTTAAGAATCTTGTTCAATTCTCTTAGGATGACCCTCATGATACAAAGGTTGCTGAGTCATTCTACCGCCTCTAGTGACGACTCTGACAGAATTTTCATTCAACTCATTGAGCAAGTCATTTTGAGCCTTAAGTACTTGTTCTACCTGATTAGTAACCATAGAGGCATGTTTGCTCAAAAGCTTAAGATCATTGACATTTCTGTCCACACAAGCACTTAAATGACTAAGCATACGAGCATTTTGTTCCAATTGTCTGCTAACATAATCATTGAAACTCTGTTGTTTGGCGACAAAGTTATCAAATTCATCCAGGCATAAGCTAGCAGGTTTATCAAAAGGAATATCACTCTCATCAAACCTACGCAGAGAATTTACTTCTACTACATGTATCGGGTTACCGAGGCCATGGATCTCTTCGATAGGTGGTAGATTTTTGACATCTTCAGATTTAATGGCTTTCTCTCGCATAGATTTCTTAGCTTCTTGCATATCTTCAGGACTGAGGAATAGAATATCTCTTTTCTTCGGAGTTGGCTTAGGAGGTGGTTCGGGAATAGTCCAAGCATTCTCATTGCACAAGATGTTATTCAATAGGATCTCAGCTTGTTCTATAGTTCGTTCCCTAAAAACACAACCAACACAACTATCTAGGTGGTCCCTGGAAGCATCGGCAAGTCCATTATAGAAGATATCAAGTATTTCATTCTTCTCAAGAGGGTGATCAGGCAAAGCATTCAGTAGCTGGATGAGACTCCCCCAAGCTTGTGGGAGACTCTCTTCTACATCTTGAGCAAAGTTGTATATTTCCTGCAAGGCGGCGAGCTTCTTATGGGCACGGAAATATTTTTCCAAGAAGTAGTAGACCATATCCTGGGGGCTATGCACAGAACCAGGTGCAAGAGAAGTGAACCAGGTCTTAGCATCATCTTTAGCGAGAAAGGAAACAGCTTGAGGATGTAGTAGTGGCGGATCTTTTCCTCACTAATGAATAGGGTGGCTATATCGTGCAGTTTGGTAAGATGGGCTACAACCGTTTCAGACTCATAACCGTGAAAAGGATCATATTCGACCAAAGTGATTAACTCAGGGTCGATAGATAATTCATAATCCTTATCGGTCACAAAGATAGGCGAAGTAGCAAACTTCGGGTCGTATTTCATCCTAGCGTTCAAAGATTTTTATTTCCACTTGAGCAGTAGTTTCTCAACATCATAGCTATCCTTACACGCAAGAAAATCCTCAGCTATCTCTCCCTCCATAACATAGCGCTCAGGCATAACAGGCAAAGTAGGTTCTACTTCAATAGCATGAGCAGTTTCAGAAGTATCATCACATCTAGCAGCAACTCTAGCAATTTGTACATCAAGGAATGCACCTAGTGGCAAAGCAGTATCTAGCATAGCATCATCACGCAAAGCAGTATCAAGCATAGCATCATCATAAGCATCATGGGCAGGAGAAGTAGCATCATCAAGTACAGGCGACATATCAAGATTTCTAGCAGGAGGTGGTGTCGCAAACTTACTCATAACTGAAGGTGTATCAAGTGCAGAGCTAGATGGCAGTTCCTTACCTGTCCTCGTAGTTGAGGGCAAGATTTCAGTTCTTGGATCTTTCGGATTCCTCATAGAGACCAGCAGACGTCAATCCCAAGTGACTCAGAGAATATAGATGTGCTTCCCCGGCAACGGCGCCAGAAAATAGTCTTGATAACCTACAAGTTTAGGGGATCGCAACAGTTTTCGAGGGTAGAGTATTCAACCCAAATTTATTGATTCGACTCAAGGGGAAGCAAAAGAATATTCTCAAGTATTAGTAGCTGAGTTGTCAATTCAACCACACCTGAAAGATTAGTGTCTGCAAGCAAAGTATCAGTAGCAAACTGGTATGATAGCAACGGTGCTAGAAAGTGGACTGTTGACGGCAGACTATTCCTAACTTGTTGTATGAATGGCACCAGTAAAAGTGTTGCAGCAAGTAACAGCAAAGTAGCAAGTAACAGCAGTAGTGACAGCAGTAGCAAGGAACAGCAGTAGAGACAGCAGAGTAGCAAGTAACGTAGCAAGAACCAGTAGTAAAAGACTCGTAGGCAGTGGATCGGTGATGGATGAGTATGCCGGATGTGATTCATCATGTAACAGCTATAACTCGGAGAGATATGTAACTAGCTCCCGTTCGTCAATCTAATGTAGGCATGTATCCGTGTGTAGTCATACGTGCTTAGGGAAAAGAACTTGCATGACATCTATTGTCCATCCCTCCCGTGGCAGCGTGGTCCTAATGGAAACTACGAGATATTAAGGTTCTCCTTTTAATAAAGAATCGGACCAATGCATTAACACGTGATGAATACATGAACTCCTCATACTATGGTCATCTCCGGGAGTGGTTCCGGCTATTGTCACTCCGGGGTAACTGGGTCATAACACATAGTAGGTGACTACAACTTGCAAGACACGATCTAAAACACGCATATATTGGCGACAACATAATAGGTACAGATCTGAAATCATGGCACTCGGGCCATAGTGACAAGCATTAAGCATGGCAAAGTAGTAGCAACATCAATCTCAGAACATAGTGGATACTAGGGATCAATCCCCGTCAAAACTAACTCGATTACATGATAGATCTCATCCAACTCATCACTGTCCAGCAAGCCTACGATGAGATTACTCACGAACGGTGAAGAGCATCATGAAATTGGCGATGGAGGAAGGTTGATGATGACGATGGCGATGATTTCCCCTCTCCGGAGCCTAGAACGGACTCGAGATCTGCCCTCCAGATGAAGAACAGGAGGTGGCGGCGCCTCCATATCGTAAAACGTGATGAATCCTTCTCCTTGATATATTCCGGGCGAAACGGAATAGATAGAGCTGAGTTTGGAGGCGGTGGAGCTCTATGGGCTCCACAAGCCTGGTTGGTGCGGCGTTGGGGTGTGGCCGCGGCCAGTGGGCTTGTGGACCACTGGCTCACCCCCTCCGGTGGATCTTTGCGTAGGTATTTTTCATTAATTCCAGAAAAAATGTCCGTAAATTTTCCGGTCATTCCGAGAACTTTTATTTGTGCACAAAAACAACACCATGGCAATTCTGCAGAAAATAGCGTTAGTCCGGGTTAGTTCCATTCAAATCATGCAAATTAGAGTCCAAAACAAGGGCAAACGAGTTCGGAAAAGTAGATACGATGAAGACGTATCAAGTTGTGACTGGGCCTGCAAGTAGATGGCCTTGGATACCCCTGGTACAACAAGCTGGACATCCCCCTCCATCATTCAAACACATTCCATGGCTAGTCCTATCCATGGGTACCATCCAAACAATCAACTTTCGAGGAGGGGTTCTTGTTTATTTATTTTTGTATTATGCAGGACTGGGCATCCTTTTTAGCATCCTCTCTCATGCAATGACAAGTGAATAAACACTCATCTTGACAATAACCCGCTTAGCATGGAAGATAATGACCGCCTTGATTGCTCCATGAGAGGTACAGACATAGAAAATGGATGTTTAATTGACGGTTTTAGAGGTGGCACATGCAAATTTACTTGGAATGGCTATGAAATACCATATATAGGTAGGTATGGTGGACTCTCATGGAAGAAAAAAATTTCAAGGATTTGTATGTACAGGTAGTATGTCTACGTAGTATGAAATTTTGGCTAGCAAAAGGTTCTAAACAAGCACCACCCATTGGTGGATCGATAACAATATAACTTCTATGCGAATATACCCAAGCATAACCATTACATTGTTTTCCTTGTCCAAATTCAACAATTTTCTTCAGGTTGAAAATAATTAATGGGTATTCACAATCATAAGAGATGAACAAGATAGTATATTTCTATGTGAAAGTTCTCTTTCTTATACTAATCATTCATGAATTGCTTGTATGACCAATATTGTGATTGTCAAAGTTCAATAGATTTTACTTTCTAAACCAAATGTGAAAATACTACTGAGGATATAGCACATTGATAATTTCAGTTTTATGATATTTCATTCATTCATAATCTACTATTAGTATATAAGTGAAGTACACGAGTAAACATCAAATTACTCTCAAAAGATTTAACGGAAGATCAATGAGTACTCTCTCTCAAAAAGATATGTGAGGACTCTCTCTCAAAAAGGATTTTCAGATCTGAGTATTAAATTCAAACATAAAACAAAACCAAAATACACTCCAAGAATAGCACCCATCATGTGGACAAATAAGAATTTGGGCTCAACATAGGCTAACCAATATTTGTTTGAATGAACACACGTGGGCTATGTAGCATCACCAAACTTAGATGTCACATACTTAGTCCTTAGCTTGCATTGTGCTAGCATGTGTGTTGCATAATGTTTGAATTTTTGCTAAATTGAAATGCGGACTAACAAAACCTTTGCACTTCATTGAATAAAACAATTCCAATAGTGGCGATTTTAAATGAATCCAAAATGGCCTTTAAAACTATTCACCATTTCACATAAATAGTGGCAACAACATATCAGAGGTGAATTATAATTTTAAAACGTTTTGGAAATTTTAAATAATCCAGAGAAACCACTAAAAATGTCAAAATAAATGACTATAAATATTTTAGTTATCTCAAAAATGCTGAAACTTTCTATGGATCTTGGAAATATTCCAATTGCACACCCTCGATCCGTTCCCCCTCTTTCCGCAGCTAATTGTGCTCCGTAGCCACCGATTTTATAGAAACCCGAAGAGCTCCGCCGTGCGAGCTCAACACCGGCGACTTCTGAACTCGTGAGGTTCCGGGATTCTTCAGGTCCACCCGAGGTCACTATTGAACTCGTGAGGTCCCGTATATCCTGTAGGTGCCCAGTTCCAGCTCGTTTGCTTGCTGTGGCATCGACCCCGAGCTCAACCGAGCTCCGGCAGCCTCAAGGCTTGACGCTGGAGATGATTCCGGCGCTCCCGCGACCAACTTACCCCATAGATGGATGCGACCCAGCACTGACATTGCCCGGATGGCCTTCGCGTGCCCTGCACCAGCGTGCAGCATGACTCCGGTGAAGCATGGTTGTCGTTTTGGTCACCGCTGGCGACACTCCGGTGGGGGCCGATGTGGACTATCATTAGATACTAACCCCGGCAATTGAAATGCCTAATAGCCACTGACGGTGAGCCCTGGCTGGGGTCAAAGCCAAGGTCAACATGGGACTTGGCCCCATGTCAATGACAGAAGGGTCCCACTTGCCAGTGTTCGTAGCCAGCCCTGAGTCATTGACATGGGGACTCCACATGTCAGGTTTGACCTAGCAACAACCAACTGACGTGCTTCGGTCATGCTGACGCAAGGCTGGCGGAATAAAGCCATTTCTGATTTAATGTAATTCTAGAAATTGTTTAAAACTTTGCAAAATCATAGAAAATAAACTGTAACTTAGATTGAAATAAGTTATATATGAAAAATTATCAGAAAATCCAAGGAATCCATTGGTGCTATTATCATGCATGATAGAACAAGTTATACATGCTCATCAGGCCAAATGAATTAAATGTTATTTGAAAACACCTTATTTGAAATGGAATTTGAATATTTGATTCAAACCAGCTTCAACTAATTTGTTAATAGGTGCATTAGCTGCTCCAACATATTTATGTCATGTCATGATCATCTATCACTACTAGGGAAAACCCTACTAGTAGCGCTGGAAATATGCGTAGTAAGAGCGCTGGGTTGAGCGCTACTGCTATCGTGCTACAGCTAAACCCTAGTAGTAGCACAGGTATGGACAGCGCTACTCGCAAGTAGTATTAGCTGTAGCGCTTGCCTGCCCAGCGCTACTTCTAACTATAGTAGTAGCGCTTTCCCATAGTAAGCGCTGCTGCTAAGCAGCGCTACTGGTAACTTTTACCAGCGCTACTACTAACTTCTACTGCTTTCACAGATTTGTATTTGTGATATATTTATACATATTCTATACAGATTTGCATCATATTAAACATACACCATTCTCACATAACATCGACATACAATAGTCTCGTCATACCATCATCATCATCATCATTCAACACAAAATATCATCACATAATCTCGAAAATAGCGATACATAAGTGCGATCATGTCATGTATCGAATAAGTGCAACTGCATGGTCATGGAACACCCACAAGTTTCATCGTCTCTATCTACAACATGATGTACAAGAGAAGATCGATCGACATGAGGAAGAGCGCGACTATGTAGTATCGACGGTCCCGCCCCTCCTCATGCTGAAGTGTCCACCTCAAGTAACTACTTTCCGCTTCGGCTCTGGTGTCGAACCCTCTGTGGCTAGCACCCGGGTACCTGTGCACCTGGGCCTGAGCGGCTAGCCAGTGGTCGTAGACTCCTGGAACCCTCCCAACGTACACGACGTAGTAGCCCTTCACCATCTCTGATCTAGGTACATGCATCCTGAGTTGTTGATTTGAACGATAATATGCAACATAATGTACTTCAGAAAACAAAGAGGCATGATTAACAAAATAAAAGCAACCAATAGTAAACATAAATGATGAAGTTCCTCATACCCAAACTAATTAACTAGAACGATCTAGCTAGTTCAGGACCACGGTTTAGTTACATCACATAGCTTCACCGTGCATAATTTCAAAGTTTTTCCATAGAAAGAAAGTAGTGATAAGGCACGCTAGTTCAGGACCACGGTTTAGTTACATCACATTGTCATTGACAATCAATTGTTCAGGTCCCCATCCTAATCTTCATAGTCAGCGAGGACGCACCCGAGCTTCGTGAAAGGGTTCATGTCCAGACGCTAAGCGACTAGCAGTGCTCGGACATTAACCCGCGTGATTGCCCCATTGTAGAACATCCCCATTGGTTCGAGGACTTGCTTCATGATCACTTGGGCAAGTTCACACTGTACGTGATAAAACTCAGATCGGATTCGATGATCCGGTGTTGTTCCTATGCTTGTGGCCCATTTGACAATCTCGACATCTTTGGTAGTAGCTAACATGCGAAGGCGTTGATTATCCCTTCTGAACTCCATCAGGTGATTCATGAGGTAGAATCCATCAGCCGTACTGTTGTTCGGTTGCTGGATGCAGTAGAAGTCGGTCTTATGGCCGAAAGGCGATGCTTTATTCTTGGTCTTTTTCACCTTGATATATCCACTAGTCAGGCTGACGGTCCACAGGGCAGAGTCGAGAACACTCTTTACGTGCGTGTAATCCTTTTTCTTGAGTTTCTTCGACGAGTCCAAGTAGATGGCATGGGAGTATTCCGGGTACAAAACGATGAGGACGGCGCCGCCCCCGCTGTGCAAATTAAGTACACCTCAAATTAGCCTCCATGCTTGCAAAGGAATGAAACATGTACGAAGGGATATGCGCGGATGACTTGCGAGGGATGATAAGGAAGGAGAATCGCTTCCTTGTCCTTATTAGCGATCATGAAATCGTCCAGGTACTTGCTTGCATAGTCACGGTGCTCTTTGCATACTCCCAAGAAGTCCTCGTGCATATAGTATGGGTCCGCAACGCAGATATATTTTATGCTCTCCATATTGATGATGGAGTTGAGATACAGCACATACATGCGGATGAACTGGAAATCCACCTTGGTCATGTGGAACATGTTGTAGACGTAGTCAAATCGCAGGAGGAACTGATTCGCAGGCCAGGTATCGAAGTACATCTTCCCACCCGGCACATGAGCCGCGTAAAGCGGGTATCCTTGATGTTTCGCGGCGAGAAGTTTTTTCTCTCTGGCCAGCACATATTCATGGAGTCTCTTCATATCATTGTTCAGTATGTGATCTAGCGCTTTGGCAGGTAGGATCGGCTCGCCGGTGATGTGGACACGCGGCTTACCTTCGGCAGGTAATCTGTATACCACGAGGGGTTTCAGAGGCGGCTGGCTGCTTGAAGCACCTATGGCGCCTTTAGGTCTCTTGGTTGGTCTCTTCCTTTGCTTCTTGCGGGGTGGCGTTAGTGAGCCCACCATACCTTCCCTAACCACCACCCCAAGTGTCCTCGGGCTAAACAATGGACGAGCCTCGGGGGGTCGCTGGGTAGAGGCGGCATCTGGAGGCGTCTCGTGCGAGGATGGCTTGAAGAGAGACTTTTCGCGTTCCGGCTCTGGCAAATCAGGCAGCATCAAGTCATCATCTCCATGGCCATAGCCTGAGTCTTCGGCGTCCTGAGCCATCAATCCATCATAGGCGGTATTGAAATACCAGTTCGGGTCCTCATCATCATCCTCCGTGTCGTCATCAACATTTGCTTCTTCGCAGCGGGGGCAACATGATCTGGCACTAATGGAGGCTCTCCCTCGCGTCGTACGCTACCATCATCGGCCATGACAGGTGCAGGTAATTTGTGTTGGGGAACGTCACAAGGGAAACAAAAATTTTCCTACGAGCACGAAGGCCTATCATGGTGATGTCCATCTACGAGAGGGGATTTCCGATCTACGTACCCTTGTAGATCGCACAGCAGAAGCGGTAGTGAACGCGGTTGATGTAGTGGAACGTCCTCACGTCCCTCGATCCGCCCTGCGAACCGTCCCGCGATCCGCCCCACGATCTAGTGCCGAACGGACGGCACCTCCGCGTTCAGCACACGTACAGCTCGACGATGATCTCGGCCTTCTTGATCCAGCAAGAGAGACGGAGAGGTAGAAGAGTTCTCCAGCAGCGTGAGGGCGCTCCGGAGGTTGGTGGTGATCTGATCTCGGCAGGGCTCAGCCCGAGCTCCACAGAAACGCGATCTAGAGGAAAAACCGTGGAGGTATGTGGTCGGGCTGCCATGGCAAAGTTGTCTCAAATCAGCCCTAAAACCTCCGTATATATAGGTGGAAGAGGGGGGGCCTTGCCTTGAGGCTCAAGGAGCCCCAAGGGGGTCGGCCGAACCAAGGGGGGGAAGTCCTCCCCTTCCAAACCGAATCCAACTAGGTTTGGAAGGTGGAGTCCTTCTCTCCTTTCCCACCTCCTCTTTTTTTCTTTCTCTTTGATTTCTTATCCTTTGGTGCATAGGGCCTTCTTGGGCTGTCCCACCAGCCCACTAAGGGCTGGTGCGCCACCCCCAAGGCCTATGGGCTTCCCCGGGATGGGTTGCCCCCCCCCCCCCCGGTGAACACCCGGAACCCATTCGCCATTCCCGGTACATTCCCGGTAACTCCGAAAACCTTTCGGTAATCAAATGAGGTCATCCTATATATCAATCTTCGTTTCCGGACCACTCCGGAAACCCTCGTGACGTCCTTGATCTCATCCGGGACTCCGAATAACATTCAGTAACCAACCATATAACTCAAATACGCATAAAACAACGTGGAACCTTAAGTGTGCAGACCCTGCGGGTTCGAGAACTATGCAGACATGACCCGAGTGACTCCTCGGCCAATATCCAATAGCGGGACCTGGATGCCCATATTGGATCCCACATATTCTACGAAGATCTTATCGTTTGAACCTCAGTGCCAAGGATTCATATAATCCCGTATGTTATTCCCTTTGTCCTTCGGTATGGTACTTGCGCGAGATTCGATCGTCAGTATCCGCATACCTATTTCAATCTCGTTTACCGACAAGTCTCTTTACTCGTTCCGTAATACAAGATCCCGCAACTTACACTAAGTCACTTTGCTTGCAAGGCTTGTGTGTGATGTTGTATTACCGAGTGGGCCCCGAGATACCTCTCCGTCACACGGAGTGACAAATCCCAGTCTCGATCCATACTATCTCAACGAACACCTTCGGAGATACCTGTAGAGCATCTTTATAGTCACCCAGTTACGTTGCGATGTTTGATACACACAAAGCATTCCTCCAGTGTCAGTGAGTCATATGATCTCATGGTCATAGGAACAAATACTTGACACGCAGAAAACAGTAGCAACAAAATGACACGATCAACATGCTACGTCTATTTGTTTGGGCCTAGTCCATCACGTGATTCTCCTAATGACGTGATCCAGTTATCAAGCAACAACACCTTGTACATAATCAGAAGACCCTGACTATCTTCGATCAACTGGCTAGCCAACTAGAGGCTTGCTAGGGACAATGTTTTGTCTATGTATCCACACATGTATATAAGTCTTCATTCAATACAATTATAGCATCGATAATAAACGATTATCTTGATACATGAATTATAATAATAACTATATTTATTATTGCCTCTAGTGCATAATTCCAACAATTTGGTAGGTGGGGTGGTGTTCATACCTTCTTGAGAACTTGGCGTTGGCGTGATACTGGGCTCCTCGAGACAAATAAGAGACTTCGGCCAAGTCAAGAACTGGTTCTTGCATCCGCCAATAAGCGTAGGGGTCTCGTCGTCACTGGCTGGTATCGGCGGAGGAAAATTCTCGAAGCCCTCTAAGACACTGGCCACGTTAACCTGGAAGACACCATCACGCATCTGTTGGTTCTGGAACATGTAGTCCTTCGGCTTCATGATGGTTGCCTTTCCCGCAGCCACCTTCTGGCCCTTGATGTCGTAGAGTAGGGTGCATGGGGTGTCGTCGGCCTACAAAGGAGACATGTCTGTGATATCAAACATCTCAAAGGAAATTGAAACGGAGGACTATAGACATGCTGGTGAAAAGGGTATGGCGCGTAATTACCGTGAGGGCGTCGATCTCAGCCGGCGAGGACGACCCGCCGAGCATGCTAGAGAGGGCTTCTATGAACATGAACGGGACCTTTTACGGTTGCTTGGGCAGGTGTTGGTGTTGTGGTGTTTTCCAAGTTGCTCACGCCAAAGCTGGGAATTGGGTAGTCCTCCGGCCGAGCATTTGGATTGCTCTTTGACCAATTGAAAATTACCGGAATCAAGCTGGCCACCACGTCAATGACCAACCCACTTACTACGTCGACCAACTCTTCTTTGGTCTCAGCTTTGGTATTATTGACCGCAATGGCAATCTTCTCGTCGATGCTCTCCTGAGTGACGACCAACCGTCTCTTCCTTCTATCATCTGGCCCCTCGGGGTCGTACGTCTTCCACGAGGCACCATCTCTGACGCCGTGCACACATCCATAGGTTGACGGCTTGTCCACCGGGACATTTTTCAGTATGTTTAGGGCCCGGTTGAATGGGGTGTCCCACTTGGGCCTCGCCGACGACTGTGACGACTCGTCGCTTTCGGCTGCCTATTGGTGTTGCTCTTTCTGCAAAAGAAACGTGGATGGTTTCCTAATGTGACAAAACTTGCAGTTAAATTGATTGGAAGCTAATATGATAATGTGGTAATATAACAATTACCAGAAGTCTCATGAACTCCCTTGTGTTCGGGTCCGTGTAAAAGATCTTTTTGACTTTGTCCAACTTGTATCGGGCCCTGATCAAGTCATGCTCCAGCAGGTCGGTGAACTCCGCCAAGGGGTCTGGGATCTCGAGACTTTCACGTTCGGCGTCCTCCTTGGCCCATATGTGCCTCTTCCCTTCGTAACTACGGCTTCCGAGGCAGTGGGGAGGCATGTTCCTCGCGTGGAGCGCCTTCATTTTCTCCGACTTTGCCTTGACCTCTTCTTTTTCACAATTAAAAAGGAATTTTTCAAAGTCCTCTTTCGTTATTGTCGGATTATCAGCATGAATCTTGGACCACGGTTCATTCTTCCCAACCGCTTTTTTCACCCAAAGTTTCCAGGATGACAAGTCGTTGGTGAACGTCACCATCGCCTTCTCGTTTATCTTTGTCATGACGGGGTCGTCCCACGGCTCTTTATATTCCTTTTCATTCCGGCCGGGGAGCATCAACCTATTGTACAACTTCTTTAGGATCATGTGCTCCATATGTGGTATCTACTCAACCTCTCGTCGTTGATGTTGGCGGTTTCCCTGAGGATGCATCCAAGTTGATTGCCCCAGCACTTGCGTGCTTCCTCTCGCACCGTTGGCTCTAACTTCAAGGAGTCAATCTTCGTGACCACAATTTGTCTCATGCCAAGCTCATCTGGTTTTCGTGTCCTCTTCTTCTTTGGTGCTTTACTGGCTACAACATCATCGTGGCCGGTCTTGGGGGCCGGTGTCGGTGCTGGTGCCGTTGTCGGCACCGGGGTTTGGGTTGGGACCACTGCCGCCACCATGCAACCCCATCTGGTGTTCATCCAGGTAATCAAAATAGTGATTTGGTGCCTCCTTTGGGTTTGCGGAGTGAGCAGAACCACCCACGACTTCGGCATCGGTAGACATGTTTCCTATGCAACAATTGTAAATAAAAGATATAATGAAGAGAAAAAAGGGGCATATATTTGGTCGGAATGTTGATTCATTCCCCTTCCGGCAAATTCCGAGTACTCCATATGTCCTAGTTTCTAGCACAAGTCATGAAGAAAATTTTGGCATGACCTTTGCTAAAAAGTGGACATATGGAGCGCCTGAAATTTGCCGAAACAGAAATGAATCAACATTCCGGCAAAACATAGGCCACTCGGATACCATGAGGATAATAAATGGAATTATCTTGACACCATCACAAGATTAATTATACACATATAAACAGAAAATAATAAATGGAATTCTCTTGACACCATCACAAGTACTAGTAAAGGTATGCAATGACCTATGTCGAATCTACACTAGTTCAAAACACTATCTACACTAGTTCAAAACACTATCTACACTAGCTAAAAAAAATCCATCAAGCACTATCCACACAAGTTCCATGAAGCAGTATCTGCACTAGTTAAAAAAATTCCATCAAACACTATCTACACATCAGCCATATTTATGAATACCAAAGCAAAACATTTCAAGTTCAGCAAGCTTTGAACCTTGGGGGGGGTGGGGTGTGGGGTGTCGGGTACCTGCTTCCGAAGAGCACCTTGCCGGGGGGGTTGGGTACCTGCTGCCGAAGAGCACTGTCAGAGAGCGAGCGAGAGAGAGAGAGAGCGAAGGTGGGGGTCGGGTATCTGTCGGGGCCTCACCTCAACCCTAGCCGACAGGGAGGGGCGGCGGCGCCGATGGGGGAGCTCGGGGCGGCGACGGTGATGCTGGGTGGAGACAGGCCGGCGGTGCGGGGAGGAGTCAGGAGCGGCGCGGGAAGGAGTCAGGGCGGCGCGGGGACGAGTCAGGGGCGGCGCTGGGGGTGACGGCGACGCTGGGTGGACATGGGCGGCGGGGGGGAGGAATTGGGGAGGAAACAGGGGCGGCAGGGAGGAATTGGGGACTTAGCGAGCGTGGCGGTTAGCTCAATTAGCGGTAGCGCTTTTTTAGTTCCAACGCTACTACTATAGAAGTTATTAGTAGCGCTCGTTTAGAACCAGTGAGCGCTACTGCTAAGTAGCAGTAGCGCTTGTACCGACCCAGCGCTACTACCAACTTTATTTTCGTTATTACTTTCTTTTTATTATGTTTCTTTACTACTTTCTTTTTATTATGTTTCTTTATTACTTTCTTTTTATTAATTTGCATTCTTTTTATTATTTTTCTTTCCTTTTCTGTTTGCTTTTCTTTTATTTTTATTATTTGTTTTTCTCCCGACGACGACGGCGTCTCCCTCTCCCCCAATGCGCGAATATCACCGGAACCCATGCATGTGGTAACATATCAGTTGACTGTTAACGGTTACTTAAGTGCGTACAAAAAATAGATACAAATATATAAATGTAGGTTTCGGATCAGCTGCGTCGACGATGTTTCACATTGAGCTTCTTCCCTTTCTTGTTCTTTTCCGAGTAATTGAGCCCCTCCTTGTGAATTTTCCGGAGCCATGGAGTACGATCTTTCCGCCGCCATGTAGTCTTGATTCTTCTTTTCACGTATGCTTCATCGTCATCGTCATCTTCCCTCATCGGGTTGCCGTATTGGCCGTAGTCTTCCTCGTTCGCGACTCCATCCATTCCGACGATCCTCCTTTTGGATTTCCTCACGACAACACGACTGGGATTGGCGGGGTCGGTTATGAAGAAGAATTGTGTCACGTGCTTAGCATGCATCCATGGCTCATTTGTGGCGATGATGTTAACGTTCACAGGAGTGCTCTGCGCATCGGGTATAGACATGGTGGTGAAATACTTGTTTTATCTTACTACATTCTTGGCCCATCTGACACGGAACATCGTCACATCGTGCATTCCAGCATAATCAAGCTCCGAGATCTCTTCGACCCTTCCGTAGAATCTTTTAGTTATGCCGTTGGCGTTGGTCACACATTGAATTGTCACCACAGAGTTCTGGTAATCACTGTCCATGTCTTTGGCCTCCGTGTAGAACGTGTACCCATTGATATCGTAGGACTGATAGGTCGCGAGCTTGGGCGCAGGGCCATGTGCTAAGGCGTGTATGAGCAATCCGTCCGAACTGCCCTCTTCTGGGGATTTTCAAGAACTTAATCTTTGAACCAATGCAAGAAAGTAGCGTTGTGCTCCACAGTAACTTCGTCGTCCGTCTTGAGCATCCCCTTATCACGGTACTTCTTTGCGATGCTTTCTTTGTGTCGTGCCACATAATCATCTACCAGATCTAGGTGTTGTAGCACTACTAAGTTAGCCCTGTCAAAGTCGTTTCGTCGATCCGAGTAGTCCATGTGCAATTCCCTCCGGCCGTTGTTGTGACCATCTCCTTTGAGCTTCCCATCATGCTTCTTGACGGGCAAACCAACAACAGGGTCTCCGACGGTTAAATAATTCTAGCAAAAGGAGACGCAATCATGCGTCAGATACCCCTGGAAAATGCTCCCTTCGGGACGGGACTTGTTACGAACGAATCCTTTGATGACCCCATTCATCCTCTCAAATGGCATCATGCTGTGAAGGAATGTCGGCCTGAGGTCGATGATGTCGTCCACGATGTGGACACACAGATGCACCATGACGTCAAAGAACATGGGCGGGAAGTACATCACAAGATCACATAGTATGACAACAATCTCTTCCTGTAGCCTTCGGAGCTGCTTCACACTTAGGGACTTTTGATAGATAACGTCGAAGAAGTTGCAGAGACCAATAAGCGTGTCACGGACGTGCTTGTCCATTATCCCTCTAAAGGAAACCGAGAGTATCTACATCATCATCACGTGACATTCATGAGACTTCATCCCTCTGAACCTTTTCTTCTTGGGGTCTAGAAATCTTATTTTCGTCCCACAGTAATCGGAACTGACTTTGATTCCCACAAGGCACTTGATGAATTGATCGATCTCCTTGGGACTTAAGGTGAAGCAAGAAGGGGGCAATAATTCTCCTCCTTCTTGTCGACTTTTCTGCCCCTTTCCCCCTCCTCTGTCTCAGTCTCCGTCTCCTCCATCAACTTTTTACGGTGGATGTCTTTCCTGATCTTCAAATATTCCAAGTCTTTCCTTGCCTTTGTCCCGTCCTTGGTTTTCTCCAGCATGTTCATCAGTGTGCCAAGCAAGCTCGCGAGGACATTCTTCATGATATGCATTTGATCAAGACAATGAGGCGTGTCGTGATTGGGCCAGTACTCCAAGTCCCATAAAACAGACGTTGTATCATCCATGCACCTCGTGCATCCGCAGTATCCGTGGCACACCTGGCCTGAGGTGTACACGTAATCGAGATAGTCGTGCACCATCGTCATCAGCACCGTGCTCATATGGAAATACTCTCCTTTGCTGGCGTCCTATGTCCATGCCGGTGATTTCCATAACGTGTCTAGCTCCTCTTGCAGAAGCCCCATATACAGGTTAATACTATTTCCCGGTTGTTTCGGCCCTTGAATCAGTATGCACATGTGTATGTACTTTGTCTTCATGCACTTCCATGAGGGGAGGTTGTACATCCATACAAACACGGACCATGTGTTGTGGTTGGTGTTCTGGTTTCCAAACGGATTCATGCCATCAGTACTCGCACCAAGCACGATGTTCCTTGGATCTTATTTAGCAAATCCATATACGGTGTTGAATGCTCTCCACTGGCTACCAACTACGAGGTGTCTCAGCCTCGGATCATCTCCATTGTCTGGCCTCTTCCTCTCCGCGTGCCAGCGCATGTGCTTTGCTTCCTTAGGATCTATGAAATACCGCTACAGAAGGGGAGTGATCGGAAAGTACCATACAACTTTCTGAGGAGCTTTCTTTCCTGCCTTCTTGTATCGCGAAGCATTGCACACTGGACAGTTTGTTTTTTCCACGTGCTCTTTGCGATAAATGATGCAATCGTTGATGCATGCGTGGTACCTAATGTGCAGAAAATCAAAAGGGCAAACGATTTTCTTGGCCTCCTCGACACTACTAGGACACAGGTTCCCCGCAGGAAGAACTTTACTTTGTAGATACTTAAAATTCTTATTGAGGCTTTTGTCTGTCCATATGTTTTTGGCCTTCGTCTTTAGAAGTTCGAGCATGAAACTCAAGCGGGTCACCTCGGGATCACAACCGTCATACAATGGAGTCCACGAGTCCACTGCAAGTTGAGCCAGCTTGTCCTCCTCTCTAGAAGAATCTCTCTCGCTAGTCGTACTCTTGCGAAGGAGGTCTTGAACATGAGGGTCTTTCACGACTGCACTGAGTAGGATCGAAGACTGCGGCGTGACTACCACCTCTTCTCCGCCATGTCCGAACTCTTCTTCACCGTGTCCGGAATGTTCTCCGCCGCCGTCATTTCCGGAATCTACCCCATCGCCATGTCCGGCACCATCGTCTTCGTGTCGATCGGTCATCTCTTCGTCTAGCCCCATGTCATTATTCCCTACCATTTGGACGTCCTCATCATCATCATATTCTTCGCTTATCCACCGAGTATAGCCATCCATGAAACCATTCATCAGCAGGTGCGCCTTCAAAGTGCCACGATCAAAAGGGTCAAAAAGGACTCCTTCTTTGAATCTTGCACACGGACATCTAATCCTAGTCTGATTATTTGCATGCATGTCCATCACCGCAGATTGCATGTACCGCTCCACCTTCCATCCACTCACCTTCATGACCGACTGCACGTTATAACAAGAAAAATGGTTATAAAATAAATATTGCATGCATGCTTCAAAGTCATATAAAGTTTTGGCATGACCTTGCCTAAAAATAGGACATATTGAGTTTGCTCGAAATTAACCGAACCGGAAATAAATCGACATTTCGGCAAAACATAAGAAACTCGATCGGAGGGCATTTCACACTCGCACAAATCTCTCCATATATATATATATATATATATATATACCAAACACACATATTCTCATTCACAGACATATTCGCATTCTTTAAGTGAACAACTTTATACTCACCTATATATCTCCCGAGAGAGACCGATCAAGTGAGATGATGAGAGAGACCGATCGGAAGAGCATGCGTGGATGGATAAATATCTAGATATATCTAGTTGTTGGGGAGGAGAGGTGAATCTAGCTATCTAACTAATGGAGAGAGATTTATGGTGGAGGGGGGAATTAATATAATGGGGAGAGGAAGAGAGGTGGGACAAAGAGAGATGTGAGAGAAGTCATTTATGAAGGAGAGTTATGGTGGAGGGGGACATTAATGAGGAGATAAGAGAGGTAGGAGGAAGAGAGAAGAAGAGCAACAATGGTGTGGAGAGTGTGGAGAGGGGAGAGGAGGCGCAGAGAGGTGAAAGTGGGGAGGGGAGGGGGTAAAAAGGTGGCCGCCGCAACTAGCAGTAGCGCTGGATAAAAGGGAGCACTGATGCTATTCTATTAGTAGTAGCGCTGCATGCCAGTGAGCGCTACTACTAAGTGGGGCCAACTAGCAGCAGCGATGCTGCAAAACAACGCGCTACCGCTAAACACTTAGCACTAGCGCTGGATTTTGGGCAACGCTACTACTACAGCTACCGTCGGTGGCATCGACTGGTTCCACATAGTAGTAGCGCCTTTTCAATTAGCAGCGCTACTGCTAAGGTATTATTAGCAGGGCTTTACTAGATCAGCGCTGCTCCTAATTAGCAGCAGCGTTTCCTCTTTTCGAGCGCTACTACTGAGGTCGTGCCTATGAGGATTTTCCTAGTAGTGTATCGTATTGCTGTACTTGCCATGTATTGATTGTTATTTTGTTTGCATTGTTGTAGGCTCCGCTCTACATGATACTTAAGAGTATCAGAACGAAGAGCAATTTAGCATTGCTGATTATTAAGGCAAGCACCGCTTTTGAACAGTCGATAATATCGTATGTTCTCGCACCTGCTCTCATTTATTGCATTACGACACAACTTTTCAAATGCTATTTGTTTCGGTATTTGAACCCATTCCTCTACATGACCTGTCATTGTCACATTAAATAGCTAAACCAAGCAACCTAGCATACGTGGTAGATGCTTGAGCTGTGTTATGCCTTACCTTGCTATGCTTGCTATTCTTAGAGTTGTGTCAGGCCTGATTCATGTGGATTATGAACTGAAGTGAATGGATTTGTTCTAGTGACAAAATTTAAATGATGAACTTGATTCGGTAAAGGTATCGATGAGAGGCTGTGTAGGAGTACATGACGGGTTGTCTCATTGGAACCACTCTTAGGAACTGAGTTCCGTGTATGTGATCCAAGATGAGCTACTACCACACATTAGGTTCCGGTAATTCGGCCCCTCTCGTCTTATTAGTCGTCTAGTAATCTGTCGAGGAGTTCCAAGTAGTTTCTGGTGTTTGTAGTTTATGCTGGAGTGTGTGCATAGCCGTGACCTTAAGCACTACAACATAGAGGAGGAGAGAGTTCGTGCTGACAGCGGCGAATTGTCGGCATAGATCGCCGTCACGATGGTTGCCCTGGCGGTGCTCCGGCGTCACCGGGATAGATGGGGAGAGAGAAACCCCTCCTTCTTCTTCTTTCTTCGCTCCCTACCTAGCTGGGAGGAGGGTTTGTCCTCTGGTACATGACCGCCATGGCATCCGGAAGGCAGCAACCCCTTGGGGATTGGATCTCTCTATCTGTTTCTCTTTTGTTTTCGCGACCTGTTTTCTGTCCCTTTACCATTTCTTATATATCCGGGGATCCATAATTCCGACCGGGGCTGAAATTTTGAGGTGATTTTTATCGAGAAAATATCTTCCTTTGCGGTAGAAGGAGAGCATCAACCGACTTAAGAGTTGTCCAGAAGCCACCAAGGCGTGGCCCCACCCCCAGGCCGTGCCTTGTTGGCTTGTGCCTCCCTCGGGCATCGTATTGCATTGATCCCAACTCCCAAAATTCATATATATTGCAAAACAAGTATGCGTATTTTTTATCGCGTTTGGAGTCCGTTTGATATGGATTTTCTATGAAACAAAAACACACAAAAACATGAACTAGAACTAAGCACTGGGTTAATAGGTTAGTGCTCAGAAATAATATAAATTGGTAAATAATTACTCAAAAATTATCCTATAATGATAATATAATAGCATGGAACAATCAAAACTTATAGATACGCTGGAGACGTATCAAGCATCCCCAAGCTTAATTCATGCTCGTCCTCAAGTAGGTATATGATAGAAACAAAATCTTTGATGTGACATGCTACCCAATATGTAATATCTTGCATGTATGCTCATTGATAAACGATGAATTAACAAAATTGACAGAGTAATACTTATAAGAACAAGCAACAAAATCATTAATCTTTAAAAGTATACAATCCTCAAAGAATGTGTATTCTCGTTCATCTTATTATATTAGCGAGGCATGGCTCCATCTTCACGACATTAATATAAATGTCAAGCACCATGGATCCCAAGTAAGGCAGTTGGATCGTACTTTTTCAATATGCATCAACTTTTTATTCTTCATGCAATACATGAGCGTGAACCATGGACATAGGATAAAGGTGGAATCGAATGTGGTGGTAGGTTTCAAAGGGTAAAAGTGGACAAGAAAGTCTCGCATCAACTCAGCGTACCAACAATCTATGGAGATGCCCATCAATATATATCAATGCGAGGAGTAGGAATTTCCATGGAATGGATGCACTAGAGCTATAAGTGTATGAAAGCTCGTCTAAAGATAAGTGTGTGTGCATCCAACTTGCTTGATCATGATAAGTGTGTATGCTCATTTGAGGATGCCCATCATCGGATTATACAAGCCAAGTTCTATAATAAAAAATCCCACTAGCATATGGAAGTGAGACAACTAGAGACTCTATATAAACAACATGGTGCCACTTTGAGGCACAAGTGTGGTAAAAGATAGTAGCAAAGTCCATTCTCTCTTTTTCTCTCATTTATTTATTTGTTTTTTTTTCATGGTGGCATTTTCCCCCTTTTTTTCCTCCCCCATTTTTGTATGGTGGAATCATTTGGGCTCCCCCATTTTTGTTTACTCATTGTGACAATGCTCTAATAATGATGATTATCACACTTGTATTAACTTACAACTTGGTATGAAAAACTGATAGGATGACATGACTCTATATGAATGCCTCTGGCAGTGTACCAGGATGTGCAATGATCTAGCATAGCAGAATATATAAAAAACGGACAAGCCATGTAAATATCATGCTAGCTATCTGATGACCATGCAAAGAAATATGCCAATGGAAGTACAAGTCATATGAATTGACGTGGAAGTAGCATGGCAATATATCTCAGAATGGCTATGGAAATGCCATGATAGGTAGGTATGGTGGCTATTTTGACGAAGATATAATAAGTCTTATGTGCAATAGAGCATATCATGTCACAGGATTTGGATGCCCTGGCGAAATTTGCGCCCATCCTCGAAGTGAGAATGTCCAATGCATGGTACCAAAGAGGCTAGCAAATATGAGGAGGTGAGATTGTGTATGTCCATGGTGTCACATTAGTCATGAAGAACTCATAACTTGTTGTAAAGTTTTATTAGTTTTATCATAAATCAAAGTAATACTCGCATGCCCCAAGGGTAAGGGTTGGGAGGAATTAACCATCACGCGACTCCGACTTGAAACAACACTAGGATTTCAACGAGGAAAAGAAATGCTCCCACATCATCACCATACCCTTCTGAATTTTAGATGAACAAGAAATTAACACCACTTCATACCAACACTTCTACACAAAAATGATGCACTCACACCCTTTCACATCACCACATCAATATCATTAACCCATAATTTATCTTTAATGTGCTACATGAAGTTTTTCATTATCTCTCCTTGAATACCTATTATTTTTGGACTAGTCTTGTAATCCATGTGAATTACTCTCACACAAATATATGTGAAGAACGAGAGTTCAATTATTTCTACAAAATACTTGGACATGCTCTAATAAATATAATTGAAGCAAAAGAGCATTCTACAAATAACGGTTTTCTATATGTAGAAAAACATGCATCCAATTTCAAATGATACAAGTGAAGCACATAAAGCATTCTATAATGTCGTACTCAAAAGATATAAGTGAAGTGAAAAGAGCATTCTATAAATCAATCATGGACTTTCCAATACCGGCATGGTGCATTTCTAAAAGGAAAATAAAAGGCACACGACGCTCCAAGAATGTACGTAGATCACGTGAACAAAAAATGAAACATACCACATAATTGTTGAAGAAGAAAGATGGGATGCCTTCCAGGGCATCCCCAAGCTTAGACGCTCGAGTATCCTTGAATATTTACTTGTGGCTCCTTGGGAATCCCCAATCTTGAACTCTTGTCCCTCTTTATTCTGCCCATATCGATATCTCCTCGATCTTCGAACACTTCATCCACACAAAACTTAACAACACTTTCATTAGAGAGGTTAGTTCATATAACATCAAAGCTCAACATGTCCTCCTCTTGCCGATGATGAGGTTTCCTCTCCCTCAAATTGCCTATGATGGTTTCAATGATGCTCACATAAAAAGTAGTAATTGAAACATGCAAGAGAACATCATGGATCACATGGCAAGTCCATTTAAGTGTAACCCACTTCCTATGCATAGGGATTTTGTGAGCAAACAATTTATGGCAGCAAGAATCAACTAGCATAGGAAGGAAAAACAAGCATGACTTCAAAAAATTTAACACATAGATAGGAAACTTGATATTATTGAAATATACATAAAAATAACTTCCCCTCTCATAATAATTTTCAATAACATCATGTAATAATTCAACAATAAATCTATCACATAAAGCATTCTTTTCATGATCCACAAGCATAGAATTATTACTCTCACAACATGCAAACTTCTCATACATAATAGTGGGAGTATCATAGGAGAATCGAATATTATAAATTGTTTCCACATTAAAAGAGTAATGTTCAGAAAAAGGGTATTCATAATTATGACAAGTTTCATAATAATAATAATTACTACTTTTTGGAACAAAATTAGCATTACAATAATGATCATAAGTAGTAACTTGGTTCTCATAATAATCAATTGAAACCTCTTCCAAGATAGTGGAATCATTACTAAATAAAGTCATGGACTCTCCAAATACACTTTTATCATTATAATAAGATTCAACACCATCCAAAATAGTGGCATAATAATCATCTAGAGTTGACACCCTTCCAACCCCACTTTCATTAAAATTGCAATCATCATAAATAGGAGGCATGCAATCGTCATAACATCTTTGATCACTAAAAGTAGGGGGACTAAAAAGATCATCATCACTATGCGTAGAATCCCCAAGCTTGGGACAAACATTAATTGTAGACAATATTTTCTAAAATATGTTATTCTCATCAAACATAGTATCCCCATGCTCTTGGATTTGCATGTCATTAGCACAACCATCAATAGCATGAATAGAACCAATAGTGTAACAATTATTATCATCATAATTTTCCAAGTTGGTGCCAAAAAGATTTTCAAAACTATAATGAGTGTCATTGTATTCCCAATCATCCTCATCACAACAAGTAGTAGGCATAATAAAAAAATCATCAAGCGTGTCATCGTCCATACTACTTCCGGGTTCATTCTCAACAACTATAGGAGCACTGTTATTTGGTAGAGATACCTTTTTACCTCTACTTTTCCTTCTTTTCTTTTTCATCATCACCTTGTGTGTGGGTTTAAGTAATTTATCCAACCTTCTTATTGAAGAGATGGGAAGCTCCTCCTTGCAACCTGGCTCATTATGAGAAACAATAGAAGGGTATTGGGAGACCTTTACCCTTTCAATAGTATTCCTTTTATATTATATTGGTTTTCTCGTAGTTCTATAGTTGACAATATAAGGATTCTTCTTAAAAAATTTCTATGCAAAACATATAGATTTCTTGTATATTAGCCTCATGGGTATTGGTGATAAGGAATATATCAAACCAATTAGATTTATGTAACAATTATTCACACCCCAAAAATAAACAAAGTTCATTATAGAGTTCATCGGAGATCAAATTATCATAATATTTTGAAGTGGGTTGATCATGAAAATGCATGCAGTGGAAATTATGATGACCATCCCTATTGCAAAGTTCACAAGTAATGGGGTGAAAAGAGTATAATCATGCGGCAAATTCATCTATCACTGTAGGCCACCAATTAGCATGATCTTGTTTATGCTTCCTACAAAATCTGTCATTCCTATATGGCATGTCTTTAGAAATTTTATTCACTCCACAAAAATTGACAAGCTTATAGGAAATATTTTTATTATGCCTAGTGCAATCATCATTAGAAACATGGATTTTAGAGAATTGATACTAACAATATTACTGTCATGCTCATCATTAAAGGAATTCACATTAAGCATTTTTTTATAGTTCTTCCTCTAACAACTAAGCACAATTTCCTGCACCATCATTTTCATGAAACACATTATTAAGGCGAAGCAATTGAGGCAACCAAAATTCCATTTTTTGAGTTTTATTTTGTAAAATAAAACTAGTGAAAATAAAGAAACTAAAATATTTAATTTAAATATGTAAAGGTATACCTTCAAGCAATCACCTCCGTGAGAATGGCCCCAGAAAAGAGCTTGATGCCTACTATGCAACTTTAGTTTTGTAGACGTTTATGGGCCTCCAAGTGCGGAGTTTTGTAGGACAACAACAAATTTCCCTCAAATGGATGACCTAAGGTTTATCAATATGTGGGGGTTGTAGGATTAAGATGGTCTCTCTCGAACAACCCTGCAATCAAATACAAGAAATTTCTTGTGTCCCCAACACACCTAATACAATGGAAAATTGTATAGGTGCACTACTTTGGCGAAGAGATGGATATACCAATGTAGTATGGATAGTAAAAAAATATTTTTATAATCTGAATAGATAAAAATAGCGAGGTAACAAGTAGTAAGAAATGAGAAAACCGGTATATAAATGCTTGGAAACAAGGCCTAGGGTTCATACTTTCAGTAGTGCAATCTATTAACAATGCTAACATAAAAGAACCATATGGTCATCCCTCAACATGCAACAAAGAATGACTCCAAAGTTCCTATTAGTAGAGAATAAAATTAGTAGTTGTTCTGGTCAGCAAACCACCTCAAAGTTAGTCTTTCCGATCAATCTTTTGGGCTATTCCTATAGGTGTCACAAACAACCCTATAGTTCGTACTAGAATAACACCTATGATACATAAGAATCAACTCTAGTGTCACCTAGATACTCAAATGTCACCTAAAGTATCCGCTAGTTAATTATTGGACATGCATCAAACAATTTAGGATTCATCACATTCGATCCAACACAAAGAAATTCAAAGAGCTCCCCAGGATTTCTATCAGAGAAAGTCGGATGAGAATGTGCAATTAACCCCTATGCATAGATACCTAAGGTCACCGGAATTCGAAAGTTGACACCATAAAATATATAAAGTGAATCAATAGAATACCCATTGTCAGCACGTGTATCCACATGTAAGACATAAATCAAGTGTTTCCAAACCCAAAATATTCAATCCAAGTTAACGAGATCTCAAAGGGAAATATTAAGTTCATCATAACAATATAGCAAGGGACAAACACCATATGATCCATCTATAATAACAAAGCTTGTGATACATCAAGATCGTGACATCTCAAGAACATCAGAGAGAGATATTATACACATAGCTACATGTAAATACCCTAATCCCTGAGGGTGAACTACTCCCTCATTGTCATGGCTCCCCCAGGATGATGAAGATGGCCACCGAAGATGATTTCCCCATCCGATAGGGTACTGGAACTACACCAGATGAGTTTTTCTTAAATATAGATAGTTGTGGCTGCTTAGCGGAAGTTCTAGGTTAACTTCCGGAAGTTTCTATATATATAGGATTTTTAAGCGTTTGAATCACGTCAAACAGAGCCACATGGGCCCCACGAGCTAACATGGTGCGCAATGTTGCCTCGTGGACCATAGGTGGCTCCCATATAATGGTTCTTCGCTCTGTTATTTCTCATTTTCTCTAATAAATAATAATATAGTTTTGGGAAAGTTCGAGAACTTTTATTTTCTACACAAGAACAATACCATGGTAATTCTGCAGAAAACAACGTCAGTCCGGGTTAGTTCTAAATAAATCACATGAAATGCATCAAAACCATATAAAAGTATTGTAAACATAGGTAAATATGGCATGAATACTTCATAAATTATCGATACATTGGAGATGTATCAGTGGCACATGAGTTTGTAGTGGCGCTGCATCGTCATCCTCGCAGCTAGCTACGACTTCCCGGCCCTTCTGCAAGGGCCAGGGAAGGGAGCAAGCTCTTAGGACCTTAGCTTCGGAAGGACGACTATTGCAATAGACCCGCCTGGGTGGCAATCGACATCTATCCCGGCAGTGCCATGTTCCTGCTCGAGCAGCACCAACCTTGACTCCTCTAGCGAGAGCTATGATGGCGACAGCTCCCCCAGTGTCAAGCTCAAGGGCGATGACTCCGAGTAGGCGCGACGATACCATGGTGGGACTCAGAAGACGGCGCCGCGCCCTTGTCCTGGTTGGTATGGACTTCACGCTTCTTCCGCTAGGCCACGTTTCTAGATTAATCGCCACATTATAGTGGAAGATCTCCTTTTGTGTTTAGATAGTACCCTATGTAATTCTACAAAAACACAAAGAAAAGTTGTTGTCGGTGTACTAAGAAATGGGGTCCTTAGCACCCAGACTTAGGCACGGGCAACAGCGGCCTTCAGGCCGGCAACTCCTTGTCGAGCTACGCGGCAAGACTCTCATCAGTCAATAAAACCGCCCACATGTAGTGCAACGTCCAAGATGTGACACTATCCATATTTGGGGATGAGGCCTTAATATGGATAGAGACGCATCTTGGCGTTTCACAAGTGCAAAAATCATTGCAGATAAATTTAAAGAGGAGATGAGTATATGAGTTGGCTTACACTCGCTATATGCTATGTTACAAGTCATGCAACATTTATTCCAACATCCAGAAGATAGGGTCCTACTACGGACAAAATCAAACGGTAAAAGTAATGAAGTTTGTCTCTCTATCCCCGGGACGACCAAGGCCCTTCTACTCGTTCGGGTAGGTAACGTACATGCGCCGACTATCCTCATCATACTCCCGCTAGAGCCGTGGGGCATTATCTGCGTCATGATATGTGGTACCTGAACCTATGGTGTTGTAGTAATCTATGAGCCACGGGGACTCAACAATCTCATGACCAAGATATCGGGACTAAGTAAGTTATTTGGGTAAGGCATGGTTAAGTGGTGAGGTTGGAGCAACGCTAAGCATTATTTGGCATCTAACTTATGATTCAAGATTAAAGTGAGAGCCTACCCAAGTCGGTCGACAGTTAATCACGATCAAGAAGTGATCCCGAACACCTACTTACGTCAATCATAACCCCACTATGTTCTCCTTCCGAACTCCCTCGAAAAGAGACGGTGACGGTTACGCACACAGATGGTTCATTTTTTATTATGTATACTTCAAGTGTGATATAACCGGGTGTTAACCCAATTTCCAAGTTGCCACATAACCGCGGGCACGGTTTTCCAAAAGATACAACCCTACAGGGGTGCTCTATCTAGTACATCACAAACTATCACAAGCTCCATGGAGAGAAAACCTCAAACTCGAGATAGCTCGAGGTATCCTCGATATCCCAGTGCACAAAACGTTCAGTAAGAGTAAAAAAATCCACCAGGACCGCCGGGAATGCCTGATGCCAATAGGGGTTGCATGTATCTCTTTCTTAGGGCACTACAACATGAGCACAATGTAACGTGGCGGGATAGAAATACCCTGAGTTGCCCATGGTGGCCTCACGGGTGGCTCTATTTGGACCAACACTCATGAGGAACACTGGCCCGGGGATTGATTAATTATCCATGGGGTAGATATTCCCTATGCATTTTTATTTGGTTTTTATCAAATGTAATGCCAAAGTTGGTCCTTTTTGGAAGAGTTTTAACCCAAGACGAATTATCAAGGAGGCCCCATAACAACCCTAAGTGTTCTAGGAGCACTTAATATGGAACATAACAACAGTAACCAAAAACTAGGGCGGCAAAAGTGGAACAAAACAACGATCAAAAGGTCAAGACTTCTTCCTTTTACAAGTATATATGTGCATTCAATTAAATAGCAATAATAATATGATATCCCAAATCGCCAAGCCAACACATGGATCACCCTAACCTACAACTAGCAAGGTCATAAGAAGGGTTGGACAAGTGCTAACATAGCCAATCAATGTTTGCTTGGATGTGGAGGTGTTAGAGGCTTATCATGGCACATTGGGGGCTTGACTTTCAGGTGGTAGATAGCGAGAAATAACGAACAAATCGAGACAGTTAAGCATAACAAAATTAGAAATGATATCAAGGTCAATGATCATCTTGCCTCGCAGTTCTTCTGGGGAATAAAACTCTTGCACTCTAGGAACGTTCTCAACATGATCCCGGTATTCGTACTCTGCACCCGGTGCTACCCCAAAATAAAATACAACATCCAATCAACACACAGCCACGACACGATGCTCAAACAATATGATGCATGAATATGATGTGAATGAAGCATGGCAATGCTACACAAGTCATCTTTCTCATGCAATTATTAAATTTATTATCATTCTTGAAAGAACTTCAAGATTAATTATTTGGACATGCATGAACATGGGAAAATTTTAATGCATCACGAGAAAACGATACAAATGCATATAATGAACGTCGCAAACTGAGTTTCGAACCTTTCGAAACTTTCACGACTAGGTACATAAGGCAATGGTGATAAAAAAGAATTTGATAGAGACTATGGGAAATTCCTTGGCATCCCCTGTATGCCACTAGATTGAGGACAAAATTATAGGTAAAATGGACCTAAAGATCATGCAAAACAAAGGGGTACAACTCTCACAAAGTGCAAAACAATTCTACAAGAAATCTGCCCAAAAACAACAACATGTCACATTGCACATACTAAAACTAACAGCTACAATAGGCTATCCTGCTTAACCAAGGAATGGCGATGAACTAAACATGATGCACAACAACTCAATAAGCAGCAACATGGATAGGAACACGGATCAATGGCAATCAAGCTCACAACATGGCATAAAACATAACAAATTATGACTTAGTGAAAATACTAGTGTTTCACAGGTAGAGTTATCATGATGGCATATTGGCAGCAATGACACACTATGCTACACGGACTTTCATCACTTGAAATTTAATAGGGTGATAGATGGTATCATTCCCTACATTTAACTCCAACTAGGAATCAACAAATGTTGCACAGATTCATTGGTAGCATCCACTCAAGATGGCATGGTTAACTCAGCAGATTCTCATACTTAGGAAAATTCAATAGATGAAATGCATAGTAGTTTATATCAGGATGACATATTTGACAGCAAGAATAACTATGATGCAAAACCTATATTGCGAAGTATTGGCACAATTTAACAGAGGGCAACATGCTCTTGTTGGGGAACGTCGCATGGGAAACAAAAAATTTCCTACGCGCACAAGAGGGGCTGAGTGATCTACGTACCCTTGTAGACCGTACAGCAGAAGCGTTAGTGAACGTGGTTGATGTAGTGGAACGTCCTCACGTCCCTCGATCCGCCCCGCGAACAATCCCGCGATCAGTCCCACGATCTAGTACCGAGCGGACGGCACCTCCGCGTTCAGCACACGTACAGCTCGACGATGATCTCGTCCTTCTTGATCCAGCAAGAGAGACGGAGAGGTAGAAGAGTTCTCCGGCAGCGTGACGGCACTCCGGAGGTTGGGGATGACCTTGTCTCAGCAGGGCTCCGCCCGAGCTCCGCAGAAATGCGATCTAGAGGAAAAACAATGGAGGTATGTGATCGGGCTGCCGTGGAAAAGTCGTCTCAAATCAGCCCTAAAACCTCCGTATATATAGGTGGGAGAGGGGGGGCCTTGCCTTGGGGCTCAAGGAGCCCCAAGGGGGTCGGCCGAGCCAAGGGGGAAGGTCTCTCCCCCCCCAAACCGAGTTGGACTTGGTTTGGTGGGTGGGAGTCCTTCCTTCCCTTCCCACCTCCTTTTTTTTCTTCTTTCTCTTTGATTTTTTCTTCCAATGCGCATAGGGCCCTTTTGGGCTGTCCCACCAGCCCACTAAGGGCTGGTGCGCCACCCTCAAGGCCTATGGGCTTCCCCGGGGTGGGTTCCCCCCCCCCCCCGGTTAACTCCCGCAACCCATTCGTCATTCCCGGTACATTCCCGGTAACTCCGAAAACCTTCCGGTAATCAAATGAGGTCATCCTATATATCAATCTTAGTTTCCGGACCATTCCGGAAACCCTCGTGACATCCGTGATCTCATCCGGGACTCCGAACAACATTCGGTAACCAACCATATAACTCAAATACGCATAAAACAACGTCTAACCTTAAGTGTGCTGACCCTGCGGGTTCGAGAACTATGTAGACATGACCCGAGAGACTTCTCGGTCAATATCCAATAGCGGGACCTGGATGCCCATATTGGATCCTACATATTCTACGAAGATCTTATCGGTTGAACCTCGGTGTCAAGGATTCATATAATCCCGTATGTCATTCCCTTTGTCCTTCGGTATGTTACTTTCCCGAGATTCGATCGTCAATATCCGCATACCTATTTCAATCTCGTTTACTGGCAAGTCTCTTTACTCGTTCCATAATACAAGATCCCGCAACTTACACTAAGTCACATTGCTTGCAAGGCTTGAGTGTGATGTTGTATTACCGAGTGGGCCTTGAGATACCTCTCCGTCACACGGAGTGACAAATCCCAGTCTTGATCCATACTAACTCAACTAACACCTTCGGAGATACCTGTAGAGCATCTTTATAGTCACCCAGTTACGTTGCGACATTTGATACACACAAAGTATTCCTCCGGTGTCAGTGAGTTATATGATCTCATGGTCATAGGAACAAATACTTGATACACAGAAAACAGTAGCAACAAAATGACACGATCAACATGCTACGTCTATTAGTTTGGGTCTAGTCCATCATGTGATTCTCCTAATGACGTGATCCAGTTATCAAGCAACAACACCTTGTTCACAATCAGAAGACACTGACTATCTTTGATCAACTGACTAGCCAACTAGAGGCTTGCTAGGGACAGTGTCTTGTCTATGTATCCACACATGTAAATGAGTCTTCATTCAATACAATTATAGCATGGATAATAAACGATTATCTTGATACAGGAATTATAATAATAACTATATTTATTATTGCCTCTAGGGCATAATTCTAACATCTCTATCATTCACTCCATTGCCCCACCACAAAGAACCTAAAGATGCTTAGAAATCCACATGGAAACACAAATACTTAATAACAGATTCCAGACTTGTACATATTTCACCCTACCAAATCAGCAACATTGACATAGCATGTTGACAGCAAGAATACCACATGTGGACAAGGCTTTTCATGGCAAGCAAAATACCAGGGCCTATTACTCAAACATACAACACTTTCATGTAGATAAGCTTAACAAAGGTTCCAAGGATTGTTTCATACAAAATAACAAAAGGCCATCATGGTGAAAATATCATGCACATGAACTTGCTCAAAAGACAAAACTAGGGCCATAGGAAAATTCCTTGGATTTTTCTACCTCAAATTCATATATCATAAGCCTATAATCTAGTAGAAGAACAAGCCACAAACCATAAGCAAAATGAGATTAACTAGGTCAAACCTAAAATATGACACATTTGCCATCTGCCCAAATTGTACACTACCTAAATTGGCAACTGTTTCGTAATTGGGAATATGCACACATAAATAAAAAATACACACATAAAATAAAATTAGGGCCCACTAGTAGTGGTACTAGGTCCTTGGTTATGACAGGTGCGACCAGGGCCCACTGTCATAAGCTTGATAATAACAATTAAAAGGGGATAAAAAAGGGTGCAAGGGGGATCGGACCCGGGTCTCCCAGGTGGATACTGAGCCGGGGTACTACTAGGCTAGCCCCCAGCGGAGGCTCGTCCTTCGTCCGAGAACAAGAGAACACGTGACGATGCCAGTGTCGGCGTCAAAACCAGCCGATCTCAAGTAAGGGGTCCAATTGTGGTTCTAGGATCGATTGGTAACAAGAGACGATGGATACGATGTATTACCCAAGTCCGGGCCCTTTTGATTGAAGTAAAACCCTACGTCCAGGTCTTGTTGTTATAGATGAGGTAGTACAGAGTACAGAATTGATCTACTGTGAGATCGATGTTGTGGTCTACACCCTAATTTTAATGAGCGTGATCTATCCTACGATCTAAGACCCCCTACCTTATATAGATGCCAGGGGTGTTAGGGTTTACCCATGGTTAGTTACAGTAGAAAAGCAATATGTCGATTACTACATCTCCTTGGATTACAAGACAAGTCTTTGGAAGAGTCCATCTCGAATCCAACACTTCTACCAATGATTGAATAGGTCACAGAGTCCAGCCTATAAAGATAGGTAGGCCGCCCAAGATCCTCATAATCCAGACTCCCTAAGTATCCCCCGAACTAGCCTCCAATGTCGTAGCTTTAGATCCACCACTTCTCTGTGTCTTCTATCTTCGGCTTGCGAGGTGAGTACCACATTGTATCTGGTTGATCCTTTCTTACCCATTGTTCCTTCACTTGTGACTGACGAAACGCCACACGACCCACAAAGAGTGGATATATTCTTTTCACAAAGTTAACCTCCCCTCGATTCTTATGCACCGATGAAAAAATGGGCGGTTGATTCCCAAAAAAAACAAGTTATGCACCATATAAAATACACGTACCCCCAGCAACTCTCCCCATTCCTTCTAACATGTCGATAAGAACACCAGAGAAGTTATGCAAGGTCATAAGTCATGGCGACCGCTGCAGGCTCCTCCTCGCGCCCTCATGGCTCTCTCCGTGGAGTTTGGGCCAGATGTTTCCTCTCACACCTCCGTCTGCGCAAGCTCGTGGTGCAAGGGTATTTACCCGACTCAGTTCTGGCTCCCTCCCGCCCTGGGCTAACCTCTGCCAATGGTGAGGACTTTGCATAGAGGTTCCTTCGCACCATACAACAGAGAGGGTATACTTCGTTCCCTACGCCTTATAATTCCTAGGATTCCCTATCCATCCCTTTCTATGGGGCCTGGAATATTATGGAATCCAACTTCACCATCTTACCCCTGGATCGATTCCCCATATCGCGGGATTTGTTCCTCTTTGCGAGATATTCCTATGTTGTGAAGCCAATTTTGAATTGTGGAAAAAGTTTTTCTACCTCGTCCCCCGAACTGAGGGTGGGCCTATACATGAAGTTGGAGGAGCTGAAGTATGGCTCATAGCGAGGGTCAGGTATCCGGTAGATACCTCGAAGGAAGCTCCCTAAGAGTGGACCTACGAATGGTTCTATATTGAAGACGTGCCTTTGTTTGACCCCGTTTGAAGGGGTCTGCCCGAATTCTCAACCACTACTCTTAAGAATAGGTTTCACTGGCGCCCAAAAAGCTCGTTTAAAGAAGACGACTCAGAGATGAAGCAGCTGGTTGCCAAGGTAAAGTTATTGACACAATACCGTCTTACCATGATCGACGTCGTTTCTGAAGCCATAAGGTGGTGTGCCCAACCACTCCAACAGAAATCCCGTCCTCTCTCGCAATTCAACGGTGCAAGTGACACCACCCGATACAAGCGAGAAGGTCCAGCGGATCCGATGGCATTAGCTGTCGTGTTAGCCGATCTTGCTAAGGGCGAGAAGGAAGGCTTTATCAGCGGGGCCACCAAGGCCGGTTATTCAGACTACAATAGTATCCAATGGTTGGTATAGCTCAATTACTCTAATTCGAATTTCTATGTTGTTTCTCGGTTGACTAAGTCCACGAATTTTGTTTTTTAAACAAGATTAGATGTGTGTAGTAGATAAGATCAGCTGCTCTCCTCCGCGGCCAAAGAACTATGCCAAGGACGACGACCCCGGATTCCATGATGATCCAGATACGTCGATAACTTTCGCAGATGGGTTCTTTTATCACAAGAGTATAAATGACATTGAGGTCACCCTCCTTGTTGATTATCCGAAGATATGTCCTTCATAAAACAAGGAGAAAAAGAACAAAGCGACTTCGCGAAAAGGTCATTTGACCGTCTTCCTAGCCCCTCTTGCTACAAGGGTCCATCGCTCCACAAGCCGAACACCGATTCTACGTCGAACACTAGTCCGCCCTCTAAACGCAGAGTCTCTACACGGACTGCTAATGCTGCTCCCACAGTTCCCCCACCAAGAAGTATCATTTTTAGAATAAGCATTGCTTTTTCCAATAAATGACATGTATTTACATCTGTTGTTGTATTCGATAGGATCCGAACACAGCCACCACCTTCAACGGCGGTGGACAATGTGGAAATCCCTCTTGCAGGTTTGTCCGTCGAGGAGTATGACAATGTTTGAGTTACCAACTCTGAAGCGCAGAGTATAACGAACCATCACCGATGGAAAGAATCCATGCGCCATCCCGATTTTACCGAACTAGAGTTTAACGCCTTGAGTTCGGTTGACGTGCACCTTGGGGCTGCTCGAGCAGGACAAGGAGTCGCCAACCGTATGTCAACAAGCCTTAAGGTAGGTATTCGTTTTTCGCTAATTTGCATATAAATTCCCATCCACTAGCCGCCGATCATCGATTGGGCAGCATGGACGATCAAAGGGTATAACCCTAACTGTCGACATGCTTTGTAGGTTGCGAGGGACAAAAATAAAGAACTTTCTGAGGAGATTGGGACCTACTGAACACAAGTCGAAGCTGCTAAAGCAGAGTTAGAACAAGTGAAGAGTTTCACCTAACAAGCACATGGTAAGAGTTTTTGTTTTGAACTCATATGCATAGTTATCGTATTGTCCCCTTTTTTTAAATGAAATCATATTTTGTAGAAGCTAAATCTATAGGGCAATTGGAAAAAAGATCTGGAAACGGGCAAAGAAATGCAAAGATACATCGAGTGTCAAAACGAGGCAAGATGCAACTCGTTATTCCAAAGTGTAGAGGAGAATAAGAGGCTTCAGGCAGAAAAGCAAGAACATATAAGCCAGAATGAGAGTTTAAAGACTCAACTAGGACAAGCCACCGAAGAAAAAAAGAGACTAAAAGGTGGAATGTTCGGTAAGTGACATGCTGAACTCTATGAATATATCGAAATTATTTCCGAAATCTGATAAACGATTCCATTCCTTTGGTGCAACACTCTTGACCGGGCGTCCTTTGGCAGAGGCTAGTTCATTTAGTGGCTACCTTCTAAAAGAATTGTCCATAAGTTATGAGAGTGGCCGAAAAGCGATGAGAAACATGGTAAAGGCCTTATGGCCTGTCGAGAAGCCCCCGGAAAGGATGCCGGAACTGGCTGAGTGAATTAAAGGGGCTCGGAGCCGATTTGACCTATGGAAGAAGTCGGCCTGCCAAGAAGGTGTCCGAGAGATGTGGGAAATGTTGAAGACAAGGTTTATGAAACTCAATCCCGAAAAACTGGCACGAGTCGGGTCGGCTCGGCCCGACGGTCAAGAGGTGCCTCCTCATCCGGTTTACGACCAAGTAATGCATGTCGCACTCTTGTCGCAGCAAGATTTCTACGGATAACTTAGATCATCATCCTAACGCATGATTTTATGTAACTGAGTATTTGTAATTCTTCGTCGGATGTGTTAATGCTATCTTAGCTTACCATCCGCTTCTACCTTCCAGGGTAACCACCAGGAAGTGTTCCGTAGTATGTAACCTGTGAAATAGTTAAACGGTTTGGGGAACCAGGAAATACGGCCTATTGGTTCGACGAGATAGATAGTTATCATGGAGTACTGTTATATTGCCATTTTTACTTAGCAAGAAACATCTTCCCAATAAATAGTTCCTTTATAGGTTCTTTTCATGAGGTTTTTGTGAGCATCGGCTTTGCATGCAGCTAGTGTTTGTTTGGGGATTTTCACCCTTTGTGCTAGCACCGAATTATTGTTATTACCTTCCTTTGTGAGACCAATTCGTCATTAAGAACCCTAGCTTTCGGCTTCACCGTTCTGAGGTACGTATCTGGATTACCCGGTCGTAACAATCGCATAGGCTCTTGCTTTATCCTCTAGCCGAACAATCGGGAACGTAGCGGAGAAACACACGAGCTAGGCAACCCATCTTCACTAAATCTTAAGTCAAATTTAGTGCATATTGAGGCTTTAAGTATAGTAAGAGAAGACGCATCATAAAAATGATGCACAAACTGTATTATTATCGGCTTTACAAAGCCCCCAGGTGTCTACATAAATTAAATATTTTACAGACACACTTCGGTTAATCGGAACATGAATTGGGATATGCTACCTCCTTTGACAAAAGGAAAAAGGTACAAAAATTGAAAAAAGGATAACAAGGAAATGGGTAAGTGCAACTGCGCTAGCTTAGCTATAGAAACAGCGAAGACGAGCCGAATTCCAGTGGTTTGGTTAAAGACGATTGTACAACGCATTGTAGAGACGATATCCCACTCCGGTAAGTACGTCGTCGATGATAAAGGGGCCCTCCCATTTGAGTGGAGTTTGTTCTTGTTCTTCTCAGGGAGGAATAGCAAAAGCTTGCCCACGTTGTAAGTCTTTGCCCGAACTTCCCTACTCTTATAGCATCGAGCCTGCTATTGATAAATGGTAGACCGTGCAAGGACTATGTCGTGCTCCTTTTTTAATGCGTCCAAGTCATCATGTCGATCTAACCCGGCTTCTTTTTCCTCGTACATGCGCACTCTAGGTGCATCGTGGATAATGTCGTAGGGGAGGACTACCTCCGCCCCGTACACCATAAAAATGGTGTGTAACCCTTGGAACTGTTCGGAGTTGTTCGCAGGCCCCACAATACGGAGTCGAACTCCTCTACCCAATGGCAATCAGATTCTTTAAGAGACCGAACTAGGCGAGGCTTAATGCCGCTCATAATGAGACTGTTGGCCCGTTTGACCTGTCCACTTGTTTGCGGGTGGTAGACAGAGGCGTAATCGAGCTTAATGCCCATTGTCCATGATTATACTATGCGGAACACCATAACGGTGAAGCACAACGGATATAAACTCGATGACCGGCCAGGACATGGCGGAAGTTAATGGTTTTTCTTTGATCCACTTTGTTAATTTATCAACCATAACTAGTAAGTACTTCTTTTCCTTGGATCCTCCTTTCAGAGGTCCAACCATATCCAGCCCCTACACCACAAACGGCCAAGTGATCGATATTCTCCGAAGATTTGTTTTATGCATGTGGCTCCGGTTTGCAAAGAGTTGATATCCAACACAATGCTGGACAAGCGAATGAGCGTCCGCTCGAGTTGTTGGAGAAAAGAAACCACATCAGAATGTCTTGCCTACTAGAGCTCTAGTCGTTGCGTGATGGCCACCCATACCTGCATGTACTTTAGCCAAGAGTTATTTACCTTCTTCTTCGGATATGCATCGTTGGAGGACACCGCTAGTGATTTTTCTATAAAGTTCCCCTTCGTGAACTTTGTAAGACTTGGATCATGGAACTATCCGTCTTGCTTCTGTTTGGTCATGGGGGAGTTCCTGGGGAATGAGATAAGCCAGAAAAGGTTCGGTCCATGGTGCCATTATAGCCATAATCCCATGAGGTGATAGTGTTTCCTCTCATGCGGGTCCACCAATGATTTCATCATCTGTCTCAACTGTAGGAGGAGCACTTTGCTGCGTTTGTGCTGTTTCAATATCCCCATGCTCATCCTGCCATACCACGGAAGGTTGAAATAGTCGATCGAAGAAGGTATTTTTGGGGACAGGGTCACGTTTTGCACCCATGCGAGCGAGGATATCGGCGGCCTGATTATTATCCCTAGAGACGTGATGGAACTCCAAGCCTTCGAACCGAGCCGGTATTTTGAGGACAGCATTCCTATAAGCTGCCATCTTCGGATTTTTGGCATAAAATTCGCCATTGATTTGGAAGATAGCGAGGTGTGAGTCTCCTCGTACCTCCAGCCTTTGTACACCCATCAAAGTTGCATCCCTAAGCCATGTACCAGAGCTCCATACTCGAACGCATTATTGGAATCAGTATACATGATTTCCAAAATATACCGAATATTTTTGCTAGTGGGAGATGTAAGTATGACACCATCCCCCATGCTAGCTAGCGTCTTGGAGCCATCAAAGTACATCGTCCAATGGGAATATATGCTATACTCTTTAGGGACTTCGTCTTCCGTCCATTCTGCTAGAAAGTCAGCCAACACCTGATATTTAATAGCTCGACGTGGCTTGTATATAATTTCAAAGGGTAATAGTTCCATGGCCCATTTATGTATGCGTCGAGTGGCGTCCATGTTGTTGATTATGTTGTTCAAGGGTACCTCAAATGCTAGCGTCACCGAACACTCTTGAAAGTAGTGTAATACTTTGCGTGATGCCATGAAGACTATACAGGCTATCTTTTGGTAGTGAGGGTCGCGAGTCTTGCACGGGGTGAAGACTTCGGACACATAATAAACTGGCTTTTGTACCAGTAATTTGTGATCTATCGCCTCTCGTTCATACACGAGTACTGCATTGACAACCTGATTCATGGACGATATGTACAATAGCATTGGTTCCCCAATTATGGGTGTTGTCAGTATTAGTTTGCTGACCAGCAATGTTTTGATTTCTTCGAGGGCTTCTGTTTCCTCTTTGGTCCACTCAATTTTTTTGGTTCGCTTGAGCAGGCGATAGAGCAGAAGTGCCTTTTTGCCGAGGCGGGAGATAAAACGGCTTAACACTGCCATGCTACATTCCAGTTTTTGAACGTGTTTTAGCTCGTTTGGATCGCCAATTGGGATAGGGCTCGATTTTTCGTCGAATTGTCCTCTATTCCCCTATGGGAGACGATGAATCCGAGCAGTTTACCTGCGGGGACACCGAAGACACACTTGTATGGATTGAGTCGTATGTCATATTGTCGAAGGTTTGCCGGAGGTCGTCCACTAGCTGGCTGATGTGTTTCGTCTTGATGACCACATCGTCCACATATTCCTTGACTGTCTTGCCAACTTTTTTTAGACATATTTGAATCATGCATTGATACATGGCACCTGCATTTTTAACTCAAAGGGCTTTGTGTTGAAGCTGAATTGGCCCATAGGGAGTGATGAAAGCGGTTGCCGCCTGATCGGATTCCTTCATCTTTATTTGATGGTACCCAGAGTAAGCTTCGAGGAAGCAAAGTGACTCATGTCCTGTGGTTGAATTAATGATTTGGTCAATGCGAGGCAAAGGAAATAGATCCTTGGGGTAGGCCTTGTTGAGATCTTTGAAATCGACACATTCTTACCAAGATTTGTCCTTTTTGGGACCATGATAGGTTTGCCAACCACTCGGGATGTTTGATGTCCCGAATGAATCCAGCTTCGAGCAACTATGCTAGTTTCATGCCCATGGCTTAACGTTTGGGTTCGGAAAAATGATGCAACATTTCTTTGACAGGTTTGAAGCCGTCTATTATGTCTAGGCTGTGCTCGGCTGTTCTTCGCGGAATTCCTGGCATGTCTGAAGGGTGCCGGGCGAATACATATCAGTTTTCTCGCAAGAATCCGTGCGATGCTTCATTGATCGGGGGGTCAAGCTATGTTCCGAGGGATGATGTTTTTGCAAGGTCCCTCAGGTGTACTTGGAACTTGACTATTTGGACAACATGCTTGAAAGATGTGGACTTGGGCCTCTTGCTAAGAGTCACATCGTCCATGTCGATCACCGATCTGAGTTCGACGAGTTCTTCAGCCGCAAGGGCCTCTGGGATTGCCTTGAGGGAGAGCGTTGCTATTTTATTTTTAGCCCATAGGGATTTATCTGGACCACTTGTTAGGGTAAGGAGACCATTGGGTTCGAGCATTTTGAGTTTCATATACACGTAATGGGGTATGACCGAGAATCTACTGAAGGCCTCCCATCCAAGAAGGGCGTGATAGCCACTTTTGAAGGGTACAATATGGAAGGTGAGCTCTTCGGAGATGTAATTCTCATGGGTGCCGAATACCACAACGAGGGTGAACTAACCCGTCCATCGAGCTTCTCTTCCGCGGATTATTCCTTGAAAAGTTGTGCTACTATGTTCTATGGAGGATCGATCGAACTACATTTTCTCCAATGTATCCTCATTGATGAGGTTCAGGCCACTTCCGTCGTCCAATAGTACCTTGGATAGTTTGAAACCATCTATAATGCGATTGAGGACTAATGCGGCTGGTGTTTGGTTGGACTGTATTCCAGGTTGGTCTTCCTCTGTAAATGCGATGGGTGTATTTGTCCATGGGTGTGGTGCTGCCGCCATGAATACTTGGTCGTCTTCTTGAAGAGCTCTTTTCCTTCGATTATTGTGAGCACATCAGCACTATTATGTGGGGGGGGGGGTTCGAGTGAACGCCCTTGCTGTGCTTGGGCCTCGAGAATAGATTCTCCACTTCTAGCCATCCGCCTGACAACCCAACAGGCTCAAAGCATGTGGGTTGAGACGGTGTGAGGTAACGCGCAATGGATGGGGCAAGGAATATCTAGTATCCTATCCAGTATAGTTTGAGATCCGTCAAGGTGTTTGTTCTTTGTTGACGCCCCGCATTTACTTTGTTGTTGCCAATGTATGCGCTTCTTCCGAGCTTCTCTAGGTGGCTCGGTGTAGGATGGTTTCACCTACGGTTGCTGAGACTGCCAGGTACTTCCCATGGTGTAGTATTTATGTATCAATGACGAAAGCTCACTCAGGCTTTGGATGCAGCGACGGGCGAGGGCATTCAAGATTCCCTCTTCGTTGCAGTTATGTCGGGTTTATGTTTATAATGTCCTCGCAATTGTAATCCTATATCCGGTTTATGTTTAGTAGGAATCTAGCCCAAGAGTGTTGTACTAACTCTCCTGGCGCCTGCCAGACATGGTGGAGGTCATGTATACTAGGTCCTTGTGCGATACTCAGATGATTCCTAGACTAGGAGGTGGGTGGGAAGAAGTTTGATATCTTGACAACACACGTTCCTTTGGTATTACTAACCGTATTTGATATCATTGGAGAATTTGGAGCGTCAGATCTGGGACACGTATGGCTGACCGAACATTACAACTCAGAGCCCAAATTGAGTTTGAGGCATAACCCGTTCGCCAGATAATCCAGGCTACTGGATACTGGGACGCATATGGTTCTGAGTTCCGGTGGTCGGGAGGTTGAGCACCCCATTGGTTCCTCAATAGTGGTCATCAGGTGAGTAATGGATGGGACATAAATTTAGCTCTCATCGGGTTTGATCCCGATCTGGTCGTTGACGTTGGTTGGTCATGGGTTACTCCCATGGCCTGTATTCGGCCAAGCAGTTCGTCTAATTTCTCGATATCCAAGGCATCCGTAAGTTCGGAGCCTACTTGATCAAGCGGGTTGTTGACACCTTTGGAGTATTCGGAGTTGTGCCTGGGATGCAGTCACCAGCTGGTTATTCACATGACACATCTAGTTCGGGATCTGAGACCGGAACCTGAGGGCGAGTTGTCTCAAGGACGAAATCCACCTCCTGTGATGTTGAAGCCTCATTAGGGTGGACATTGTCAAACTAAGGTCTCCCAAGGGATCGGCGAAGAACTCCAAGTTCCCGAACCGAATCTTTTGATTGTGGACGAAACTTCCAACCTCGTCTAAGTGACTGGCAGAGTCGCCATGCAACACAACGCTGCCGAATGTGAAAATCTGTCCAGGGACAAAGATATCCCTGATGCGGATTTTGTTGACGATGATGAGGTGAGCCATCGATCCTTCTCACGATCCTGCAATAGTGCTCTGTGAAAGCACCAATGTCGGTGTCAAAACCGACAGATCTTGAGTAGGTGGTACGAACTATGGATCTAGGGTCGATGGGTAACAAGATACGATGGAGATGATGTTTTCCCCAGGTTCGGGCCCTCTTGATGGAGGTAGAACCCTACGTCCTACTCTTGTTGTTATTGATGAGGTAGTATAGAGTACATAGCTTATCAACTGCGAGATTGATGCTGTGGTCTAAACCCTAACCGAAATGAGCATGATTTGTCCTACGAGCTACGACCCCCTACCTTATATAGATGTCAGGGGTGTCACGGTTTACACAAGGTCGGTTACAACACAGAAGGAATATGCCGATTACTACATATCCTTGGCTTACATGCCAAATCTTCACAAGAGTCCTTCACAAATTCAATACTTGTACCAACGATCGAACATGCTGGATAGTCTAACCCATAAGGATAAGTACGCGGCCGAAGAGCCCATAATCCCGGATTCCCTCAGCCGGCAAGCACTCCGACAAACTTCGGAGGAGGCTACCCGTGGAGGGACTGCGGGATTGGCTGGAGTTTCGGTTCCAGCGATGAGGGCTGCTGCGAGGCGAGCAGCGATGTCCTCGAGCTCGAGCAAGACCTCGGCTCGGGTGCATCCACGATGAGGAGAGGGACTCTGCAGTGCTCGCGAGAGAGGCGACGAGGGCGCGAGTGCAGGTGCAAAAATGTGTGGGCTGGGGCGCTACAGCGGAGCAGCAAGGGATGAATGCACACATGATGTGGCCTACATCTCGCGGTCACAGTGCTCATGGCCGAGCACAACAGGATCGATGGGAAATCAAACCAGGCATCATCTACGGCGAAGGACTCAAGAAGGAGAGGGGTCTGGAATGAACGGACACTCACCAAGGTCCCGCAGGAGAATATGTAGTCTTCGGGGAGGCGCTCGCGTGGCCGGGGAAGAAATTTGCTGCCGCGCAGGGGCTCTTAGTGCACAACGAAGACGACAACAGGCTGACTATGTGGAGGATATCCCCACCTCCTAGCTCTAGGAGTGGTTCGAGGAAGTCGACGAGGCGCTTCCGGACATCGTGGAAGGAGCGGAGGAAGCACGACAAAGGCGAGGATGAAGACGACGACGACGGGGCTGATCCTACACTCTCCGAATCTTTTGGGATTTCTCTATAAATCTTACCAATAGAGAAAGGGGGAGGAAGATAGGGGCGGCTTCGCAAGGAGGGAAGGAGGAGGAACCCTAGGAGGAGCACGAGGCCTTATAGGAGGGGTCAGATGGCGCTCCTTGGTGTCCGTGAAGCTCACGACACGCTGCTCTCTCCCTCTCTGACTATGAAGAAGGACGACGGCGTCAGGGAGGGGAGGAGGTGGACAAGAGGGAAGGGGAGCTGGGCCAGATTGGGTCAAGGCCTAGCTTGCTACGCCAATAGGTAACCTAGGTGGGCTCTTCCTATTTTCCTCCTTTTTATCTATTCTAGTCAGCCATATAATAAAGAGAGGAGAAAAGAGAAATATGAAAGGAAATAAAAGGGAAAATATATATACATATATATATATGGTGTCGTGGGAATATTAGCAATTTAATAAAATTAGTCTTGCCAATTATATAAGACAAAATTTAAATACCCCTTTTGGACCATTTAAAATATTTCTGGAAGTTCTGAAATGACAGAAAAAAATAAAACATGGCTCAGAATGACTTCTAAAAATACCATTGGATAATAACAGGCTTAGCAACAGTTTTAGGAAGGTGTTGGGCAACGAAAAAATTCACCACATAACATCAAATTTGGATTAAAGAGATATGGAGGTATTTTTCAAATAATTTGTAGGGGATTATTTAACACATGAACATACCACTTGGTTGCAAGCACATCAACAAAACATAAACTCCTCTCCAACACAACATGATGCACAAGAAAACAAATGAATGAATACCAGGATGGTATGATGGAAAATTAATGCCATGAAGCACAAAGTTATAAAGTGAAAGCAAAGTTGTCATGGCATATAAGGTTAATCAAGCAAATGTTACATGGAATTGCACTTCGGCTGTTACATGTAGTTACCACCGCCTAGGCATCTTGAAGGGCTGTCGGTCAATAAATGCCTTGCTAGAATGCATTTCTGTCAAGGGCTCATGAACCGAGGTCGGAGCCACACATCCCTTCGTGTATCTATGCCAATAGTTGTTGTCCTTCTTCCCGGTGAATGCACTTCAATTTCACCCCATTTGGTATCCTCTTGTAGCGAGCGATGTCCATCAAACTGCTACAAGCTTGACTGTCGGGCTACTCTCCCAGCTTCATCTTGCCCTTTGGGAAGTTCACCTGTGTGGAGGAACTAGAATTTTTTATGCTCCCATAACAGTACATGTGGCTCGATGACAAGGACTAAAGGCATGTTTTTCGCTACGGAGTGCTAGCTTCGACGGCAAGAACCATTGGGTCTGTCGAAGCTTGTCACTCATCGGGAGGTGTCTTGTCATTCCCGACAACCTTCTTTTTAGCGGCTTGTAGCTCGGTTAGGAGGTAGTCGCCAGAACTGACCTTTCTCTTCTTAGCTTGTCAATCTGATGGTGTGATGTATGGTTTTGTCAGCCGGAGTACAAATATACCTTGTTCCATAGGCATCTTTTGAGCATCTTGTGTTGACACATCATCGGCAATGCTGTTTTCTGCATGCGGAATGTGTTCCGTCTTTAGACTGTCAAAATGCTCTTCCAACATCCTCACCTCATCTACATGGCCTTCGATCGGAGGGTTGTGGTAATCTTAGTTTACTTGGCGCACAACCAGCTGTGAGTCCCTTTGGACTTTCAACTTCCTGATGCCAAGTTCTGCTCTTCGAAGGCGGGTAAGAAGTCCCTCATATTCTATCATATTATTCATCGATACCTCCCTGGAAAGTGTATCTCGACCACATACTTGGGGTGCTCTCCGGTGGGTGCAACAAGCAGCACTCCGACACTAGCGTCTTACACCGAGAAGGCCCCATCAAATTAGATGATCCATTCCTGAGGTGATTCACGGTCCGGGAGGATAGTTTCTGGAAAATTTTCACCTTGCATTGGAGTCCATTCGATGATGAATTCCATCAATGTTCTACTATGTATAGTTGTCGTGCTTTCAAAGCTCAGGTTAAATCTAGCCAACTCCAACGCCCACTCGACAATCTAGCCAGTTGCTTCCAGATTTCTCAAGATGCATTGCAATGGAAAGTGAGTGATCACAGTGATATGATGTGCTTGGAAGTAACGTGTAGCTTCCAAGGGGCCATGAGAAGGCCGAAAAGCATCTTCTGCACCCCAGAATACCTTGACCTAGCCCCCTGCAAGAGGGAGCTGACAAAGTAGACGGGTCTCTACACCATCTTCTTATTTTGCACGATCTATTCTTCTGCTCCTGACGCTATACTTGTGCTTTCAGCCCCTTGGCTTGCCAGAGTCGTGTCTGGTTTGCCGGTTGCCGACTCGGCAGTTGCCTCCTCCTCTTCCTCAGCTTCTCTTTTTGCCACCAGCGCATCGCTAAGCACTAGATTTTTACCGCCAAGTGTAGTAGCAATTACTCTTGTGGTCTTGGGGTGACTAGTATTGGAGCCAAGGACATGTATTTCTTGAAATCTCGCAGCGTTGCCTCCGATTCCAGAGTCCATTTTATCGGTCATGCCTTCTCCAGGATTTTAAAACATGGCAGGGCGCGCTTTGCTGACATGGAAATGAACCTCCTGAGAGAGGTAGGGCAACCTGCCAAGCGGCGTACATCCTTGATGCAGTTTGGTCCCTCTATCTTCTCGATTTCCTCAATCTTGGCGGGGTTGGATTCTATACCGCGCCGTTACACAAAGAGCTCGAGGAGCTTGCCGGATGGGACTCCGAACATACACTTCTCAGGGTTGAGCTTCAAGTTGATCTTGTGCAAGTTTGCAAAGGTTTTTTCGAAGTCTTGAATCAATGTGGCCTTGTCCTTGGTTTTTATCACTATGTCATCCATATATGCCTCCACATTTCTTTGTAGCTAGGGCCCAAAACCAACCTGGATGGCCCTTGCAAATGTTGAACCACCACTCTTCCACCCGAAAGGTATATGCTCAAAGCAGTATGTGCCACATGGTAATGAATGCATTTTTTCTTTGTCTTCCTTGGCCATGAAGATCTGGTGGTACCCAAAGTAGGCGTCAAGGAACGATGCGTGGCAAGGAAGAGGTCTAGTGGTACAAGAGCAGGTCGCATCCAGGAGTTGAATCTACTATCTAATCGATGCGCGACACGGGGAAGGGGTGTTTTCAACACGCCTTGTTGACATCGATGAACTCAATGCAAATCCTCCATTTCCCTCTCACCTTCCGCACCACCACTAGGTTTGCTAGCTACGTGGGGTGGAGCGCACCTCTAATCAAACGTACTGCCTCCAACTTCTTGATTTCCTCGGCAATGAACTCTTGCCGCTCCAGGGCCTATTTCTGGAACTTCTGCTTGATGGGATGTGCGTGGGGACAAATGGCAAGATGGTTCTTTATCACATCTCTCGGAACACTAGCCGAACACATTAACATTCGTCCGCAGGCTGGCAAGATGTTAGATGGTCACCAGGCGAACACATTAACATTCCTCTGTAGGAAGGCGACGGGGGTGCTTTCCTATTTTTTCTGGTGAAAGTGCCGCCCTCGCCATCCCACCGTGTAGCCACTTGCTTCGTCTCGGGGATGGTCACCTTGTTTTTTTGCTCCTGGCGGCAGATATTTCTAGCAAGTCATCCATGAACATGCTATATTCTGCGGTGCACTTCCCGAATTCCTTGCCAGATGTCTTGCTAGATTTCTTGTTCTTATTCCCCCTTGGAGCTTTGCTGCAAGGAGCAAGTGCCTTGCCAACAAATTCTTCTACTACCTCCCAGAAGAGCTTGTCGATGCAGAGGACTACGTTCTTGTTGTTGGTGTGGATGGTGATGACGCTCATTGGCACTGGCATCTTTAGTGTATCGTAGGCATGATGAGACACGGCCATGAATTTTGCAAGCGCCGGTCAGCCCAAGATTCCATTGTATGATAGCGACATATTCGCAACATTGAAGACCACCCTCTCTATACTGAAGTTGAGCTTGCTACCGAATGACACCGCCAGAGTAATCTTACCCTTGGACTGAGACCCTCCTGGGTTGACCCAGTGGAACGACCCTGTCAGTTTGAGGTTCGTGTTAGGGATCTGCATCTGCTTAATGACGTCGGGCGAGATCAAGTTCAAGCTGACCCCACTATTAACCAATATCTACATGACTTTGAGGATGCGGATTGTTGGTGATACCAACAATAGCACACACCCAATAGCTGTGCGGAGGTCAGGGTGACCCTCAACATCAAAGATGATGGGAGTGTTGGACCAATTGAATGGTTTCCTTGCCTCCACCACTGGTTCTGTGTTGCTGATCTCACCGACACACTGCATGAGCTACTGGTGGGAGGAGTGTAAAGATGCACCTTCATCAACACACATAGCATCAACTGCCTTGTCGTACTCCTAGCCTTTGGATCCTTCTTCATCCTTGTCATCCTCACCATCCTCGCCATCAGACTTCTTGTCTCGGCCCCTAGAAGGCTTATCCTTTTGCTTCTTGGCCTTGTCCTGGCGACAAGTATGGACACCATGGGTTTTCCTATCTAAACCACCACCATTGTTCTAGACTATGTCCTTGTCACACCTTTCATGAACTTGCTTTTGCTTTTCGCCAAGTTGTCTACTTGGTGGCACTCGCTGACATCGTGGCCCTTGGTAAGGTGGATTTTGCAGTATGCGTTGTCGGCCCTTTCTCCTGCCATGACTTTGTCGTCTTAGAAGTAGGCGGCAGATTCCTTGCCGGAACCCTCACACTTCGCCTTCTTGTTGGTGCTGGACTTGCCGGACCCCTCTATGGCCATGACTTCCTTAACTTTGTGCTTTAGATTGTGCTTTTGGCCCTTCCCCCTGGGAGACGGGCTTGTCTTCATTGTAAGAGTCGACCTTCACACTAGCATCCTCCCAAGGCAGTCTTCTTCCTTCTTCAGCCCACACACACTTGTCAGACATGGCATAGAGCTTAACGACATCCTGCACCTTGTTCATGCTCATCTCCCCGCGCATCCGCCAATTGTGCATGTTTGTATGGAGTGCGGCAATAACAGTGACATGATAGATGTCAGAGGTGTTGTGTTATACACAGCTGAATCTTTGGATACAATCGTTGAGGGATTTTCCATATCTCTAGGGAAGTACATGCAGGTCGCTTGGCTTCCCCTAGGAGTTTGTGAACCCCATGGTATGCACCAACGTACTAGTTGCAAACATCCACCCAAGAGGTAATGAACCCTTCTGGCAAGTTCATCATCCAACTACTCACATTGGGTTTGAGTGCGGTCATGGGAATAATGATGATCTATGGGACCCACAGGGCCCCCTTATGGCTCTCCAGGGGGGGTCTAGTTGCACAAAGAGCATCAGTCGATCAAATCACGCGTGAGGGTTTATATAGGTTCGTGATGCTCGGGAGCGTGAAACCCTACGTCTTTTTTGTGCTTGGTCGATTTCGTGGTTTCAAGTATAGGAGCGGAACCATCCGACAAGGATGCTCTATAGGTGCAGCTAAGCGTGCAATTGAACAATTTCGACCCCCTAAAAAGTAGCCTTGGTCCTCCTTTTATAGCTCAAGGGGTTACCATAATGTCTATAATGGTCTTTTACTCGGTGTATAGTCCGTACTGTAGTGACATCGACTGCCTTTCACGATAGGTAGTGTGAGTTACCTAACTGTGACAAACTAGGACAGGCACATTGAATGCGCCATGAGGTGGGGCCTTGGCGATGTTCCCCGACAAGGATTGCCTCTCCTTCTGTGTCGTCTGCCCAGCTACCTCGTAGTCTTCTGCCACGTCACGGGACGGGTGTCATTAAGGCTGCAACACGCCCACCGTTGTGCACACGTGGACCTACCAGCCCCGCCAGTCCGCGTGCATGCTCGACACCTCGGATGATGTATACAATCAGGCCCCTTGTGAGGTGGAGTGGTGGCTTGGCGGGTTGGAATCTTGCCGTTCGCTTCTTGTGGGCGGCATTACAAACTTGTGATAGTCCTACCGCCCCGCTTTGGTATGGGTCTTGGTTTGCTTTGGGGATTGTTATGAGCCCGACAAGTAAATGCGGGCATGGGGGCCGCGGTTGTCCGTGCCTAAGTATGGGGTACTACGGACCACATTTTTTAGTACACCGATAGTAGCCCCGGGAGTGGGCATACACGCACACGCAGCGTTGTTGGGCTATGACAAAAACTGTGAATGGACATGTGTGGCCGCCCTTCCATGCAGTATGATGAATTCTGCGAACATTTCCCATGATGGGCATTTACCATGGGTCATGGGACTGGTGGAGCCGGGTAGTTACCTTGAAGGGTCACGTCTTGAAATCCGCATTGCACTAGGCTGGGGGAGGTGACCCTTGCGTTTTCCTCATGTGTTGGTGTACTAAGAAACAGGGTCCTTAGCTCCCCTGACTAAGGCACGTGCAGCCACGGTCCCCAGGCCGGCAACTCCTTCCTGGGATGACTCCGATCCCCAAGGAAAATCAAGAGCAAGGTCGAGGCGGAGCGGTAAGACTCCCACCGGCCTATGCGGCCGTCCGCTCGCGGCTCCCGGTAAAGTCCCAGCCCACCAAGCCGCGGGCAGGCACAGCTCACAAGGGCACGTGGTCGTGGCAGCGGGCGCGTTACAACAGCGATGACACTCGTCCCGTGGCTTGGAAGCAAAATAAGAGGTAGCTGGGCGGGCGGCACAAAGATAGAGGCAATCCATGCCGGGAGACATTACCTGCGTGCCAGCTCATGGTGTATTCAGTGTGCTTGTCACATTCCGTTAGAGTTAGGTATTTCCCAGTACCTATTCTGGCAAGCAGTCCCGTCACTGCAGTACACACTGTACACCCAGTAAAAAGACCATTTTAGCCACATAGGTAACTCGTTTACTAAAAAAAAGGAGGTCCATGTCCACCGAAAGAAGGGTCAACACTCTGTCCAATTGCACGTGTAGCTGCACCTCTCGAGCATCCTTGTCGGTGAGCTGAGCTCAGGTACTCAAACCCACGTAATCAACTACCACCAAAAATACACTACTAGGGAAAAGCGTACGAGTAGCACCGATTTTTGTACTAGCAGTAGCGTGGGTGCCCGCGCTGCTGCTATGGCGCTATAGCTAAAACTTAGCAGTAGTGCGTGTTCTACCTAGTGCTACTGGTAATATCCTAGAGCAGTAGCACATCTCTAGCCAGCACTACTGCTATCTATGTGCAGCGTGTTTTGTAGTGGAGCGCTACTGTTACAAGCGTGTTGCAGGTAATAGTTTTCCAGTGCTACTACTAATATTTTTATGTTTTTTTTGCGTTTTTTCTCTATTTATACAAATACATCTTATATACTATAAGAACATGCATATTCTTTGAAACAGATATGAAAAAAAGAAGTTCTTTCATATCACATCGTCATCATCACTAATAGTCGATCACGGTCATGTCTCGAAGATATAACGATAGAAGTTATTAGATGTCTCGAACATATGCAACTAACCATGATCGCATTGATGTTTCATCATCTTTGTATCCTAGCTATGATCTGATCACATACAAGAGAAGGATTACCACGATGAGCACAAGCGTGATTATGTACTACTTCTTGAGGCGTCCGTTATGATTTCCCTCGTGCATTAGCGTCCACCTCTAATAACTAGCTTCCGCCTCGTTATTTCAATCAAAACCTTCCTCGCTGCAGCCCGGGAAGCGATACACTTGAGCCTCACACTCTGGCCACTCCTCGTACACTGCTAGAACCCTCCCAATGTACACGACATACCACCTCCGCATGGATGATCTGTATACGTGTCACAAATGCATATATTATGTAGTGAATATAACATTAATATGCAACTCAATATACGACGTCGGCCTGTGCAGAGATATAGTTAGCAAGTAGAAGCAATATGAACATAGTTACGTCGTACAAATAAATTCCAAGTTTCGGTTGTTGAGAATGTAACAACTAAACACACACTATGGCATCGTTAATTTAGGAATTGCACTCGTGACTTTCGTCCATATCCCGGAGGATGGACCCAAGCTTGGTGAAAAGTCTGTTGTCCTAACGTAGTAGGGCTATGCGGGTGCGAACGTCACGCCACGATATTGGACCATCGTAGAACATCCCATTCTCTTCAATGACGTCTTTCATGATGACTGATGCAATTTAGTGCTGGATGCGGTAGAATTCATTTCATAGTAAATGATCCGGTATGGTTTCTAAGGCTTCGGCCCATCTCTGGATATGGGTATCAGATGTAGATGTCATGCGAAATGATTGTTATCCCTTCTGTACTCCAGCATTAAATGGATGACATAAAATCTGACGGGGATATAGCCCTAGGGTAGGGTCATAGGTCTGACCAATACGTCCTAACCAAGGGCACCTCATTATTAGTGTAAGGACTACAAGGGAAATTCCTACTGGATCGTGACAACATCTAATCCACTCAGTACGGATCCACTCAGACAAGTACATTCCATCCACTCTGATGGCAGTCAACCACTCGGTCGTATGACTCACTCGGTCATGCAAATACCAACAGTCGGCAAGACATCTGTAGTGGTCTGACATTATGGCATCAATGCCCCATCTTGTAACATAAGAGGTGAGGAGGTGGCGCACTCTATATAAGCCACCCCCTCCACATATCTAAGGGAGATCTTCTTCTTCTCCCCCGGGCGGGCTCATTCCTGCCCTGGAGCTCTGGCTCTCTCTATACCATGTAGCTCATCTCCATGACAGATAAAACAAAGCCTCTCCGGAGCACGAGACGTAGGGTTGTTATCTCCATCGTGAGAGGCCTGAACTCGCTAAAACCACCATGTCACCCATGTGCATCTTGATAGATCATGCTCCGTTATCCTACCCTCTTTCTATTGTCGGAATCATTACCACGACAGTTGGCGCCCACCGTGGGGCATCGCGTCTATCGAGCCATGATGCAAATGATCGTGTGTACGTGAGTAACTCCTCCATCAATGCATAGTAACGTATTCTACATCAACCAAGCGAAGACCTTCAAACGAGCTGGCTGCTCGGCACCGACTGCACCTTCAAACGAGCTGGCTGCTCGGCACGGACTGCATCTTCTGCACGGCCACCAGGCCACGGACATCGCCCGCACCGTCGTCGGCTCGTCGCCTCCGACCTCGCCTGCGAGGTAGACGAGTGCAACTCCACACGTGGACGCTGGCACCTTCCGCTCATCGTCGTCTCCGACCTCGTCTATGACGCAACCGACTGCACCTTCACGCTCGGCACCAAGTCAACCTTCTGCACTGAAGCACGTTCTAGCCAGATCCACTTGGACATTTTGCATACCTCGAGTGCCGATGGGTCGTTCGGCAAGCACAAGAATCACTCGGGCAAACCTTCGTTTTGTCCGCTGGCTGTCTCGAGCAGGAAACCCGATCACCAGCGCTCATGCCGGCCTCGTCCTTGGTTGCGCCGGCCCGCAACTCCCGCGCTTGGACTGCAGCCAGCTGTTCATCGTCCTCATCGCCACCCCTCAGCTGTCATCGAAGACTGGCCAGACCGGCAGTTTGTGGTGCAACGGATCCCTCCCATGGGCCTCCTCCACAACTCTCTGCCTCATTTCAACTTCTGTCACATGGAGACATGTCTCTAATTCTTGCTTAGTTAGCGCTAATACCTCTTGCATGCAGATTCTGAACATGGGGAAACTCCTCCGATGCGTTGCAAGCTATTGTACTTGGACACTTCCATATCCACTCGGCAGCTCCGTCCATCACCACTCGGCGAGAAACGTCATCGTCCCCCGGCCGCCCCGTGCGCCATCATTTTACTGGACGCTCCTTCGTCGCTCGGTCGCTCCGAGCACCGTCACTCGACCGGATGCTTCTTACTTCGAGTACGGACACGCTCCACACTTGGAGGCTTAGCTGCGACTCCGTATCGCCTAAGTCAAAACAACTCCGAGTGCGGACATGCTCCACACTTGGGGGCTTAGCTGCTATTCCGTATTGCCTAAGTTAGAAACTACTCCGAGTACGGACACACTCCACACTCGGAGGCTTAGCTGCGACTCCGTATCGCCTAAGTCAAAACAACTCCGAGTGCGGACATGCTCCACACTCGGGGGCTTAGCTGCGATTCCGTATCGCCTAAGTTAAAAACTACTCCGAGTACGGACACGCTCCACACTCGGAGGCTTAGCTGCGACTCCGTATCGCCTAAGTCAAAACAACTCTGAGTGCGGACATGCTCCACACTCGGGGGCTTAGCTGCGATTCCGTATCGCCTAAGTTAAAAACTACTCCGAGTACGGACACGCTCCACACTCGGAGGCTTAGCTGCGACTCCGTATCGCCTAAGTCAAAACAACTCCGAGTACGGACACGCTCCACACTCGGGGGCTTAGCTGCGACTCCGTATCGCCTAAGTCAAAACAACTCCGAGTACGGACACGCTCCCCACTCGGGGACTTAGCTGTGACTCCGTATCGCCTAACTTAAAAACTACTCCGAGTACAGACACACTCCACACTCGGAGGCTTAGCTACGACTCCGTATCGCCTAAGTCAAAACAACTCCGAGTACGGACACGCTCCATACTCGGGGGCATAGCTGCGACTCCGTATCGCCTAAGTCAAAACAACTCCGAGTATGGACACGCTCCACACTCGGGGGCTTAGCTGCGACTCCGTATCGCCTAAGTCAAAACAACTCCGAGTATGGACACGCTCCCCATTCGGAGACATAGCTGTGACTCCGTATCGCCAAAGTTAAAAACAACTCCGAGTGGAGACATGCTCCACACTCGGAGACTTAGCTGTGACTCCGTATCGCCTAAGTTAAAAACAACTCCGAGTGCGGACATGCTCCACACTCGGAGGCTTAGCTGCAACTCCGTATCGCCTAAATTAAAAACAACTCCGAGTGCGGACACGCTCCACACTTGGGGACTTAGCTGCGACTCCATATCGCCTAAGTTAAAAACAACTCCGAGTGCGGACATGCTCCACACTCGGGGGCTTAGCTGCGATTCCGTATCGCCTAAGTTTAAAACAATTCCGAGTACGGACATGCTCCACACACGGAGGCTTAGCTGCGACTCTGTATCGCCTAAAATACTCCGAGTACAGACACGCTCCACACTCGGGAAGTTAAAAAATACACTCGGAGACTTGACTTTGATCCAGAAATCATATAATGCAGATTCAACAAACATTCAACATGACAAGCACTGGAAGTCTTAAACCCTCTGCCCGACTCATCTAGTCCGACAGAGGCTCGGGGACTACACCTAGTGGGTGCACTGAGCGTGCCCCCACAGGAAGAGAAATACAAAAAAGAAACATTCTGCTTGGTCAAGTCCACCAACAACATCCAAGTTCAACAGATTCAACAGATTCCAACCGACTACCAACAGTCAGTCAGAGTCTCAAGATCCTGTTGGTCACTCGGGTCTACTTCAATTCTTAAGTTCACTCGGACGTACTACTCAGCGGAATCAATCAGGGCGAATGATGAAGACTTCAATCAACGCATAATTTTACAAGGCCCTGAAGCACGTTCAAGTTCGGTCTGCTGCTACAAGATTTACATCGACACCTTCACCACTCGGACCCTGATCCATTCGGGGGCTAATGACGGGGATATAGCCCTAGGGTAGGGTCATAGGTCTGACCAATACGTCCTGCCCAAGGGCACCTCATTATTAGTGTAAGGACTACAAGGGAAATTCCTACTGGATCATGACAACATCTAATCCACTCGGTACGGATCCACTCAGACAAGTACATTCCATCCACTCTGATGGCAGTCAACCACTCGGTCGTATGACTCACTCGGTCATGCAAATACCAATAGTCAGCAAGACATCTGTAGTGGGCTGACATTATGGCATCAATGCCCCATCTTGTAACATAAGAGGTGAGGAGGTGGCGCACTCTATATAAGCCACCCGCCTCCACATATCTAAGGGAGATCTTCTTCTTCTCCCCCGGGCGGGCTCATTCCTGCCCTGGAGCTCTGGCTCTCTCTATACCATGTAGCTCATCTCCATGACAGATAAAACAAAGCCTCTCCGGAGCACGAGACGTAGGGTTGTTATCTCCATTGTGAGAGGCCTGAACTCGCTAAAACCACCGTGTCGCCCATGTGCATTTTGATAGATCATGCTCCATTATCCTACCCTCTTTCTATTGTCGGAATCATTACCACGACAAAATCCATCCTTGTTACTTGTTGCCGGACGCTGGATGCAATAGAAGTTAGTCTTGTGGGCGAAACACAAAGTGCCCCTAAATGTCTTCTTCAATTGGATGTAGGCACCCCACATGCGGAAGCCCAGGAGAGCTTTGTCCAGAACATATTTGATGTCTGTGTAATCTTTCTTCCGTATGGTCATGGACGGGTCCAAATACAGTGCGCGGGAGCAACGCGGGTAAAGAACGATGAGAATGGCGCTCTCGTGGGTGTGAAAAATATATACATGATCAACTTAGTGTTCATGCGTGCAAAAGTATCGATTGAAATGCACAGAAGGATGTATATGCTATAGTGGTTATCCGCGGATGACTTACCTGGGATGATAAGGTACGAGAATCGCTTCCTTGTCCCTATGGTTGATGATGAACTTTTCCATTTACTCAGTCGCATATTTGCTGTTGGCTTCATCGAGTGACAAGTAGCCCTCACGCATGTAGTATGAGTCCGCGACCGTAGGACCACCGATTTTCTCTTTCCTGACGCAGGGCATGCGTGTATGTACTCCTTGTCAATACACGACACATGGACCGTATAAAGCGGGTATCCTTGATCATTCGAGGAGAGAAGGCTTCTCTCCGTTGACAACACGTGGTCATGCAGTCTCCTGAGATCCCCTGCTATGGCTGCTAGCGCATCCTCCGATAACATTGTCTTTCCCGTGATATGGATAGATGGTGCACCTTTGATCGGTACACTATCTGCAACCTGGGTATGCGGAGGCAGCTGGCTACTAGAGGCCACTTTCACAACATTGGTGGCAATCGGGTCTTTCCTTCCTGGTCTCTTCCTCTACTTCTTCTTGGTGCGGGTGCTGGTGGGTCTGTCAGACCCTGTCTTACTACCGTCCCAGTGTCATTGGGATAAGCATTGCACGATCTTATCTTTATAGTTGAGCTTGGGTTGAGGCGACATCAAGAGGGGTGTCCCGTGAGGCATGCATGAACAAGGACTTCTTGCACTCCCGAGGGCGTTCCTGCTCCGGTTGTTCCTCATATGGCTAACTCATTACTACGTCCTCCTAGTTGGTGTAGGCGCCGGTATTGAGCCACTTGAGATGGTCATCGTCTTCAATGTCATGATTCATATCCTCATCCATGTGGACGACAACATCAACTGGGGCGCGAATGGTTGGACCTCCTTACTCGTGTCGCTCGCTCTCACCTAGCAGCATAGTTGTTAGTCATAATTGCTAGGTGGGGTTGTGGTCATACCTTGCTCTGGTCCAGTTGGATTGCTCCCAACCACCTCCAAACGAATAAGATTCTTCGGCCACATGATAGGAGAATTTTTTGTTTCGCCAAGTTGCGTCAGTGTCTTGTCATCCTCTCCACCTATTTTTACAGGAAGACATAAACCCTTGTAGCCATGTTCCACACTCACCACGGAGACCCTTAAAGTGTTATCGGGCATCTACCGGCCATGGAATGAGAGATCCTTGGGCTTCATTATATTAGCCTTCCCCACAACCACTAACCCGCCGTTCATGTGGTAGAGGAGGGTGCACGGAATGGAGTCAGCCTACAAAGACATGTGTGCGGTGTCAGAGATCCGAAAGGCAACGAAAACTAAAGATCAATTACTTATGTTGATGAGCGTGCAATGCATATTTACCATGAGGGCATCGAGCTCGGCCAATGTCGCGGCCCGATATTTAAACCAGAGACGGAGCATGGGCAGCTGTCAGAGGGTGCAGGTGCGAGAGGAGGTGCGGGAGCCGGTGCTACTGGAATAGGTGCGGGTGCGGTCGCCATAGCAGGTAAGGGTGCAGGTGCGAAGTTCAACGAGTTGCTAGCGGTGAAGCTGGGCATGGGAAATTCATTTGGGGGCGGTGTGGATTTTGTTGCACCCAACTGACCGTAGATAGAATCAAGCTTATCAATGCAGGTGCCACAAAATTTCTGCACACATCTACCTCTGCCCTTCATGCCTCAGCTACGGTTTCAGCATTGTTTTTCTCCAACGCCAGTGCCACCTTCTACTCGATAGTCACTTGACTAAACTTTTTTATCTCTTTTTTCCCTCGGGGTTATACCTATAGTAGTACTTACATGTGGTGCCGTCTTCGACGGCGTGCACACGTCCATACGAAGGTGGCTTATCCGGCAGTTTTCCGTACATTATGTTGAGTGCCCGGTTGAAAGGGGTGTACCACTTGAACTTCGGCGCGGACGACTCGACTGCATGCTTGTGTTGCTCTCTCTACAAAATGAGCGTGAATCAATTACGAATGTTGACTAGAACGTCATCGACTTGATCAGAATCTAATATAAGGTGGTAAAATGATAATTACCAATAATCTCATGAATTCCCTCTTAGGCCCGTCTATGTAAAATTCCTTTTTATTGGGTCCCACTTGAACCGGGCCATGATGAAGTCATGCTCCTGCTGGTCGGTTAACAAAACCAAGGGTTCTGAGAGCCCCACACATTTACGTTTTGCGTCCTCCTTAGCCGACACGGGCCTCTTGCCCGTGTAACCATGACTTCTGAGGTGGTTGTTCCCGATGTTCCTTGCATGAAGCTCCTTGCCTTTCTCCGATCTGGCCTTGGCAGCTTCGTTAGCGCAAGTTGCCTTTAATTTTTCAAAGTCCTCTTCCGAAATTGTCGATTGTCTTGTTTTATCTGGGCGTAGGTTTGATGCTCTCCTTCAATCGCCCTTTTCACCCTTGTTTTCTACGCGCTCAATGTGTTGCTGAACATTCCTAGGGCTTTGTTGTTTATTTTTTCACGGCAGGATCATCCCACGGGTCACTGAAATTCTTTTCATCTTGACCGGGGAACAAGAATCTTGCGTGTAACCAATTTAGGAGTGGGTGTAGAAAAGGTTCATTCTGCTATAATTTTGCATCATTAATGTTAGCAGTATCCCATAGGATGCATGCTAGTTGGTTGTCGTACATCGCTGCCATGTCCCGCAACTCGATTGGCTCGAAATCGCCTTCTGACACCTCCGTAATCACGAGTCTTCCGATGCCAACCTAATTTGGGCGTTGTTTCCTCTTTCCCTTCTTTACATCACTGGCTTGGGATGTAGCATCGATGGCCGTCTCCGCCTCAGTTCCAATGTGGCATTAGTGTCGATGTCATTTGCTCCATCGGCACCATCCGTGTTGGCATCCGTGGTCGTCCCCATCTCCTATCTAGCTAGATAGTTAAACTAAACGTGTGTTGCTTTATCTCCGGCTTCATCGTTCTCAGCCATGTTTCCTAGGGTTCAATCTAGTCGTTTAATTTCTTGGGCTTTATATAATAAAATGAATAATGACTCTTGGAAAAATGGCCTATGTTTTGCCTGGCCGTCATTTTATTCCCATCCTGGCAAATCTCGGGCACTCGATATGTCTAGTTTCAAGCACACGAATGTCGTAATTCACGGTAAATTTTGGGATGACCTATACTAAAAATGGCCGGAACGGAAATGAATAAACATTCCGGCAAAACATAGGCCACTCAGAATAAGTTTCCCTACAGAAAAAATGACCTTAGCCCCACAACTCATCGTAGCTGGTCCAATTTGGACAACAACTTCAAATGGATAGCAAGAATTCCATTATAGCTGGTCCAAACTTTGTAAGAAATGAACTTTCTTAAGAAAACCACCTTGTAAAAAGTAATGGAGAGAGTATATAAATACTTCTTTAAAGTATATACCACCAATCAAATTGAAACTCGCCTCTATGTTCTTTTTACTGAAATTTATGAAGTTAGCACACTTTTGATGACCTCAAAAGAGAAATGCTACAAGCACAATATCTTATAACAAAAAATCGTCCAAAGAGTTTCCCCTTTAGTTTAATACTCTCAGAAGAAAAATGTTATAGAAGTTTTTTCCCACACTTTTCCTAAAAAACAAGGAGTATGGTGATGTTAAAGGGCTAAATGTTCAAGCAAGGCATAATTTCCAGCCACTCGTTTTAATTTTTGAGACGTTATAGTAGAGTCTCAACCCTGCTAATTGCTATATAACCTTTGTTGTAGTATAAATTCTACTCTAGTATAAATTATCAGCCGAGCTAATTGCTATATAACCGAAATGTACAACCAATTAACTTATGCAAGGTAAGCTTTTGTTCATGCATTTGAAATGCTAGTACTTGCAACGCGCAAACCACAAAAGCACACACTTATAAGCTCCATGTTTCTGGCCTTCCGTGTGTACATACTTAGGCTATTGGAAACCCTAAGGAGGGAGGGAGGTAATGGAGGTGGCGGCGGCGACATACATACCTCTAGCGATAATGCGAGGGCGGAGGTCGAGGTCATAGCAAGGGCGGAGGAGGCGTGAGGTTCGAGGTCGCCGCACGTAGGGCAGCACAGTCGCCGGGGCAGTAGAGGTCGCGCGGGGTCGTTGGCCGGGGCTGCAGAGTGTGATAGGGAGAGATCGAGTGGGTGGGGATGAGATAGGATTCGAACGGCGGGGCTATAGCGAAGTTAGCTATAGCGCGTTTCTTAGGAACACTCTATAGCTTAAATAGCTATAGCAATTTTCTTAGAAACGCGCTACTTCTAACTATTTTGTTTATTTTGTATAAATTCTGTAAATATGTTACTCTTTTTCCTTTTTCTTTTTCTTTTTCCTTTTTCTCTTTATTTTGCCTAATTTCTAATAATAATTTGACTGATATAATTAGTGTATAATATATATATATTACATTATTTGACCAATAACGGTGTTAAGTACTCATACAAAATAGGTAAACACAAATTATGGTCGTTTCTTAATTAGCGTGAGGGAGACGACGCTTGAGACTGATCTGCTTCTTCCCTATTTTGTTCGTTGTCGAATAATTGAACCCCTCTTTGTGACTTTTCCTTTTTCAGGGAGTACGATCTTTCTTAGGTAATGTTGGCCTGCTTCTTCCTTTGATGTATGGTTCATCATCATCATCATCTTCCCTAATCGTGTCACCATATTGGTCGTAGTCTTCCTCGTTGGCGACTCCATCCATTCCGACGATGCTCCTTTTGCCTCTCGTCATGACAACACAGTTGGAATTGAGAGGGTCTTCTATGAATAAGCATTGTGCCACGTGCTTAGCGTGTACCCATGGCTCATTTTTGGAGGTGGCGCTCACAGTATTGGCATCGGGTATACACATGGTAATGAAATGTCGATTTTCTATTTGTACCTTTTTGGCCCATCTGACACGGAACATTGATGCGCTATGCAATCCAGAGTATTCAAACTACCAGATCTCCTGAACCCTTCTGTAGGATCATTCAGTTAGATCGCCGGTCACGGCTTCCATCGTCACCCCTGAATTCTGGTATTCACTGTTCATATATTTGGCCTCCATGTAGAATGTGTATCCATTCATATCGTATGTTTGATAGGTCACGAGGTTGACCGCTGGGACATGTTCTAAGGCATATATCAACTTTCCGTCTGGACAACCCTCTTACAGGGGCTTAGCCACAACTCGCTCTTAGAACCAACACAAGAAAGTGGAGTTGTGCTCTTTAATAACTTTCGTGTCCGTTCTGTGCAGTCCACAGTCACGATACTTCTTAGCGATGGCCTCTTTGTGTGGAGTGCAACGAAAGGATCTACCACATTTAGGTGTTTTAGCACTACTAAGTTAGCTATGTCAAAGTTGTCATGTTGGCCCAAGCGGTGCACATTCAATTACCTCCGGCCATTGATGAGACCTTCTCCTTTCAGCCTTCCACAACGCTTGCTGACGGGCAAACCAATAATAGGTTCTCCGACGCCTAGATAATTCTCGCAGAAGGAGATGCACTCTTGGGTCAGAAAGCCCTGCGCGATGCTTCCATCCGGACAGGACATGTTACGAATGAATCCTGTAATGACCCCATTCATCATCTCGAACGGTATCATGTAGTGTAGGAATGTCGGCCCTAGGTCTATGATGTCATCCACGATGTGGACACATAGATGCACCATGTCATCGATGAACACATGCGGAAAGTACATATCTATCTCATTTAGTATGCCAACGATGTCTTCGTGTAGCCTTTTATGTTTCTTCACACTGATCGACTTTCGATAGATAGTGTCGAAAAAGTGGTATAGATCAATAAGTGTATCCCGGACGTGTGTGTCCAAAATCCCTCTAAGTGCAACCGGGAGTAACTGCGTCGTCATCACATGACAGTCATCAGACTTCATCCCGCTGAACCCTTTTTTCTTCTGTCCAGATATATGCTTATCTTCCCACAGTATTCGGAACAAACTTTGATTCCAGCAAGGCACTTGCAGAATTGATCGACCTCCTTCGGATCTAAGGTGAAGCAAGAGGGGGGCAATATTCTTCTCCCTTCTTTTTTGCTTTTTTGCCCCCATCTTACATCTCCGTCTCCTTCTCCATCTCTTGGATGACTTTTTACCACACATGTGGAGATCTTTCATGATATCCAAAACTTCCAAGTCTTTTCTTGCCTTCAGCCCATCTTTGGTCTTCTCCGGCATGTTCATCAATGTCCCAAGGAAACTCTCATGGATATTCTTCGTGATATGCATTTGATCAATGCTATGAGCCATGTCTGTTTGGGCCAGTACTGCAAGTCCCAAAAAACATACCTTGTTTTCCATAGCTTCAACAGCAGCTCCAACGACTGCTTATTCGTCTTTCCCGACGAGGGGCACTATTCCCAGTTCTTCAACCACTCATCAATTTCGATGCTGCTCCGCTTCCGTGGAGGTCCTCGGTGCTCGACCTTAAAATTGAATAGATCTCCATGCTTTCTCCATGGGTCATCCTTCTCGAGCCATCTTTGATGCCCCATGTACACAATTTTGGAAGAACTGCCATCTTTCGATAGTTTCTGAGATGTTGTATCATCCATGCACGTGGTGCATACGCAATATCCATGGCACACCTGTCATGCAAGATATCCGTAACTGGCATAGTCTTGCACCCGTCATGATCAACACGGCTCTCATGTCGAAATACTCTCCTTTGTTGGCGTGCCATGTCTTGGTCGGCGTTTTCCATAATGTGTCTAGCTCCTCTTTCAGTAACCCGAGATACATATTAATATCATTTCCCGGTTGTCTTGGCCCTTGAATAAGCATAGTCATGTGTATGTATTTTTCCTTCATGCATTTCCAAGGGGGGAGGTTGTACATCCATACAAACACGGGCCATGTGCTATGCTTGGTGTTGTGCTTGCTAAATGGATTGATCCCATTAGTACTAGCGCCAAGCATGATGTTCCTTGGATCATCTGCGAAATATTTATATTCAACATTTAATGCTCTCCACTGACTATCATCTGCGATGTGTCTCAACTTCAGATTATCTCCATCATCTGACTTCACCCTATCCGCGTGCCATCGCATGAGCTTTGCTTCCTTAGGATCTACGAAATACCGCTGCAGACGGGGAGTGATGGAAATGTACCACACGACTTTCTGTGGCTTTTTCTTTCTAGCCTTCTTATATCATGAAGCATTGCACTTTGGGCATATGGTTATTTCCACGTGACCGTTCCCATCAATGATGCAATCATTGATGCATGTGTGGTATCTAATGTGTGGCAGATTAAGAGGGCACACAATTGTTTTTGCCGCCTCGACACTAGTGGGACACGGGTTTCCCTTGGGAAGAACTTTCGTTAGAAACTTCAAAAGGTCATCCAGGCTTGCGTCTGTCCATTTGTTTTTTGCCTTCGGCTTGAGCAGTTCTACTGTGAAACTCAAGCGGGTCACCTCAGGATCGCAACCATCATACAATGGAGCCTTCGAGTCTAGCTCTAGTTGCACCAACTTGGCCTCCTTTCTAGAAGCAGCTTTGTCGCTAGTCGTCCTCTTGCAAAGAAGTTATCGAACATGTGGGTCCCCCATTGCTAAATTTATTAGGGACGAAAATTGCGGTGTGTCCGCATCTTCGTCGCCAGGTCCGACCTCTTTTCCGCCATGTACGACGCCATTTCCCATGCCCTCTTCTTCGGGCACATTTTCGAACATCTCTTCATCTTGGCCCATGTCATAATTGTCTGCCCCATCGACGTCCTCATTATCATCGTCTTCAATTATACATCGTGTATGGCCATCCATGAAACCATACATGAGTATGTGTGCCTTGAAATTGTCATCTTTAAACGGGTCGAGCCACACTCTTCCTTTGCATTTACGACACGGACATAAAACCTCCTTCATACATGTCGTCCACCGCGGATTGCAAGTATATTTCCAGTTTCCTTCCAGGGACAATCATGATTGCCTACAAGATGCCAAATAATTGTAACCACTTACATGCATGCAACAAATTCATACGAAAAGTTGACATGACCTTCCCTAAAAATAGGACATGTCGAGTTTGCCCGAAATTCACCGAAACAAAAATGAATGTCATGCACATTTCAGCAAAACATAGGCAACTCATGTCATGCACATTTCAATGGATACACAAATACACATAGCTCGACCTATCACGCGCGTGCACAAACACATACACATATTTCCATTATTGTATGTTATCTTTTCTTTTGCCAGACCTATCTCGAGAGAGATCAAGCCCATCGGTACGAAAATATATTCAAGTCTCTTTCTTAATTAGCTAGATCTAGATAGTGAGGTAACTAGGAAGATAGAGCACAAGCTAGCTAGTGGATGGTGAAAATATTAAAGAGAGTGGTTAGGTAATTAATTAATGGAGGTGCTGGCGGAGGGCAAAGAAAGAGAGATGGGGGGAGGGCAGTAATGGAGGTGGTGGTGGAGGGCAAGGAATGGGAGAGGGGGAGGGAGGACATTAATGGAGGTGATGGAGGGGCAAAGAAGAGAGAGATGGAGGAGGGGTAGGGATAAGAAGAGGAGGTGGGGAAAATGTGGCAGATATTTAGGGTCGGCGACCATAGTAGTAGCGCTGGTAGCATAAACACACTAATAGTAGCTAAGCTAGCAGTAGCACCCTTTCTTACACCGCGCTGCTGTTAACTAGGGCCCACCAACATAACCGTTGGAAATGAGCAATATCACTTTTTTGAGGTAGCACGCTACTACTATATAAACTAGCAGTAGCGCTCTTTGTAGACAAGTGCTGCTGCTGAGTGGGTCCCACATGCTTACCCATAGAAATTTAGGTGTAGCGCCTTCTGGAGAAAATGTGCTATGGATAACTTATTAGCTGTAGCGCTTGTTCTTGGGACATCGCTGCTAATTTATGCCGAACCTCGGGCAGCCTTTGGCCCATTTAGCAGTAGCGTGCTAAATTCAACATTGCGCTGCTGCTAAATTTAACCAGTAGCGCCGTATTTTCTGCGTGCTACTAGTACTTACTAGTAGCACGTTGGCCGTATCGAGCGCTATTAGTAAAATTCTACCTATAAGATTTTCCCTAATAGTGATATGACGTAGGGTTTTACGCTCCCGAGCGGCCCGAACCTGTATAAATCTTCGCAGGCGATATGGCTGATTGATGCTCTTCATGCACCGGAGCCCCCTACAGAACGGTAAAGCTTTGAAAAGGGCGAGGTGTTGTTCAGGGTTCCCTACCCCATTCAACATTTTGCATTTTGGCGCAGTATAGTATACCCCTTCCTTGGGGTACGGTACCATATCAAATTCACTAGGGCCTCTTTCTTCTCTTTTTGTTGGCAACCCCTGTCAATGTATGTTTGATTTGGGAGGCTACCAATTCTGGAATTTCTTCTCGAGACATCCCGTCAGTCAACTTCTCTTCGGGATGGGTCGTTGGTCTTTGTGGGAGATAATGTGTCAGCCGTGGTAGAAGTTGCTCCCTGAGTAGGCATGGGCGCCCGCCTAGATGAAGGGATTTTCTCATCTTGAGGTGTCGGGAGGAGTAAAGGAGATTGACTCTTCTCTGTCATTAGCCTTTTTATTGACACTACCGCCGAGGTCCCATAGATCATTGTTGGTCACTTTCCCCCGACATCTTTGCGCGCCAGGTAGGGGGTTCTTCCTTGCGCGTATCTTCACCGGTATTTGTGCGTGCCTTCCTTGATGCTCATGGCGCCCAAGAATACTACCGGCAGCTCGGTGGCCGTCCCTTCGACGTCCAAGCTGCCCATGCCGGCTTTAGCAGGCGACGGAGACGAGGGCCGGCAACACACCCGTCCCACCAGCGAACATAGCCACCGCAATGCACGGAGATCCACGAATCCAAGCCCATACGCCGTCGTTGTGCTAGCCCATTACGCGTCGATGGCGCCCGGAGGCGACGTTGTTGCCACATCTGCGGCGCTGGGGCATGGCGGGGCATGGGACGTACCCTTGCACGGGGGACGCAAGGCCAAGCTTAGCCACCCCTCTCTGGTGGAGACCGATGGCGGACGACACCGCATGCTCATATGCTACTGAACTTTCCGCCTACATCGAAGATGACGGAGGAGTGGAGGGAGACCACGCAGAGCCTATTGCACTTAACCAAAATGTACAAGCCATACACTATGGGCTCCTTGAGTGCCGGGCACGCCGCCGGCAGAGCACACATGGTGCAGTCTCTCCCACGACAATATCAAGTCACTCACCGGAGCGACGTGCAAGACAAAGTGTCTCAAGCCTCAACGGATCCACCGCACAAACAAGATCAACACCAAGTTGAAGCACCAATGCAAGGAGGACGTGCATACCACAATCGAGAGGCGGCCTGAGACACGTTGCTAGTCTAATGGTAGCATGGATCCGGTCATCAATGAGCCGAAGCGATCGGTAGCCTACCTTATGAGGTGGGATGCCCAGCGTTCACCCATGAGGCTGGAGAAGTACGATGGCAACATCAGCCCATCAGAGTTCCTGGGCATCTACACCATTTCGGTGCAGGTTGTTACGGGACTAGAAGAGAAGGTGGTCGCCAACTACTTCCCTTTGGTGCTTAAACCCAACGTGAGGATTTGGCTGATGAACTTGCCAGAGGGGTCCATCTCCTCCCACGTGGATCTGTGCAACAAGTTCTTTTGGGTCTACCATGGGGGCCACAAGCTCTCCTGGCAGCCCAACGATATGCACGTCCTCCCCCAGCGAGATAGCGAGACTCGGCGCAAGTACATCCAGATATTCAGCCGCATGCAACACAACATTCCAGACATCCACCGTACAGTGGTGATCGCTGCATTCCACATGAATGTACTACAGGAATCCGTTTCTTTGCCATCTTCCATGGCAGATGGCAAAGGGCTAATCCACGGACGGCAATTGCCTTTACCGTCCGCCGGCAGTCGGCAACACTTCTACAACTGCTTGCGTCGGTAAAGCGCCATCTTTGCCGTCTGCCACTAGGCAGCGGACGACAATGGACTTTGCCATCCGTCATCGATGGCAAGTATACGAGAAATATATTAGACGGGAGCCCACGTGCACCTACTCCATTAGGTGGCTAACAGAGTATTTGTCGTTTGCCTTGCGCACCACCTTTCCGTCTACCGAGGCCCCTCCTTTTCCGTCTGCCGGGGGGCCTCCTTTGTCGTCTGCCGGGGCCCCTCCTTTGTTGTTTGCCGGCTTGCCACCCTTTCCCGTCTTCCACGCGCTACCCGAGGCGCCCCTCCTTTCCCGTCTGTTGGCTTGCCACCCTGTGGCATCTGCTGGCTTGCCACTCTTTGTCGTCCGCTGGCTTGCCACCCTTGTCGTCTGCTGGCTTGCCCCCTTTGCAATCTGACGTGGACGGTAAAGTGGACATATGTTCCAGCCGGTTTCCCCAGGTTGCACAGGTGGGTGACACATGGCACCTTTGACATCCCCTAGCACATGGCAAAGCCCTTTGCCATCCACTGGCAGACGGCAAAATACCAGCACTGACACTCTTTTCTTTGCTTTTAGATATTACCCAACATTTTAAAAAGACACGTATGATATATATAATTTCTAACACCCACATAAAGTTTCAAAATACACATATCATATAAGCAGCATATAGGCCATGTATCGAACAGCATATAAGAGCAAGACGACAACTAGGGTAGCTTCCAAAACATACACATAGTTTCAATCATCATACATACACATACTTATCTTATCTCCATACATACACATAGTTTCACACTGTTTACCAATAGAGAACAAAACAAAAAGTAAACAATAGGAGTCTATCAGTGCTGGCTTCCATGAATGTCACCTTCCGTGAAGTAAATCAAATCTCCAAAATAAAAATAAAAAAGTTAGAAGAAGAAGAATAATAAAACTAGAAGAAGAAAAAACTAGAAGAAGAAGAAGAAGAAGGAGGAGGAGGAGGAGAAGGAGAAGAAGGAGGAGAAAGATAAGAAGGAGGAGAAGACTAGAAGAAGAAGGAGGAGAAACAGAAGATGATTGCTTATGCTAACCAAGGTTCTGGTGCTATTTTTGACCTAACTAAGCTAATTATGTCATAAATGAACTAAATAAGCTAATTATGGCAATTTGGAGGATAATTAGTTAAGTATATCATTTTGGAGAATAAAACTAGAAGAAGGAGGAGGACGAGGAGGAGAATACTAGAAGAAGGAGGTGGAAAAGAAGAAGAAGGAGAAGAAAAAGGTGAAGATGATTACTCATCTTATTTTGAGATCATTATGTCATTTTGGCGGAAGATACGCTAATAGAAGAGCTAACCAAGGATCTTGTGATATTTTTTACCTAACTAAGCTAATTATGTCATAAATGAACTAAATAAGCTAATTATGTGTAACACCCTGTGTTTAACTTTCCTTACTAATTAAGTTATTTAAAAAATTAGGACCAATTAATTTTTTTGTGAATGCTTGTGATGCTTGAAGTGACTATTGTTTGCTTGCTTGCTTGTATGCTTGTGTTTGATTCTCAATAAATTATGTTACTCTCGAGACTCACCTCCTTAGCCCAAAACTCCTGCGTAATTATCATGCCATGTTTTTAGGACGAGAAATTAATTTTATCAAATATTATTTTCACCAAAAAGCATTCCTTTGAATTAAGCTTTCAAAACCCCTAAGATGGGATTTGTACTACAAGTCCTCAAATTAGGGAATTTATTTTGCACCAATTATTTTATTTGAAACACATTATCAAAATGGCTTCCCAAAATCACAATATTATTATTTTAAGAGTTATTTTACTATTTTATTTAAATACCTTCCCATGAGGCCAGAAATTGTTTCTTATGAAGGAAAGTTATTTTTATTCCTTTGAAAATATTTAAGAAAATTTAGTTAAACTCAGTGGACATATATATTCCATATATATGAGTTTCAACACATGGTCATGTTGAAAATATTGCGCATACCCCTTCAGAACCCTTCGTGCCTATTTCAAGCTTTTGGAATATTTCTATAAGAAATATTCTCCATATATTCCACTAAAATTCTAGCATGTACCATATGATATATGCGATGATCTTGCCAAGTTTCATCTCAATCCAAGTTGATTTGATTCCCCTAATAATTCTAAAACCCTATCTGTGACAGCCCGATGCCGACGTTCCAGAAGATTCCCCTATCTTTCCGTTTTCGTTGTGTGTCTATTTTCTTTTGTCGCATCATCATCGCATCATGCACATCATCTGCATTGCATTGGCATCTCCGTTTCCGCCCGTTTTCAAAACTTGCATCCGTTGTAGTTGCCGGTTCGCTTCGTTGTCCGTTCTGAGCCCGACCGCACACGCACACGCCCGCGGCTTCGTTTGAACCCTGTTTAAAAAGTGTGCCTAAAACATTCTCTGATCGGATTGAGATTTGACGTGCGGTCCTATTTTAATATAGCCAGGCCGCTTGTCGAATTTCTTCGCGATCGGAGTCCGTCTGGTACCCGAACGGTCGACCGTAGCGGCACCGTATTCGGTCTACCGTCGGACATCTGTCGGTGTTTTAAAAATTCGTTGCCGTGCCGCTCGTTCTCCCTCTCGTCTCCGGATATCCACTCTACACGGCCACGTAACCGTTCCCGCGTTCGGAGTCGTCCGAATCCGACCGCGCGGTTGGATCCGAAACACGATTCCGGTTAACCGAGCCCCTCTTTCCTCTATAAATACCCCCTCCATCATATTTCTTTAGACAGCCCCCTCCTCTGCCTCCGGATCCGTGCGCACCAAACCTAGCCTTCACCACCTCTCTCTCCTCCCCCAGCCGCCACGGTCCCGACAGAGCCCATCGCCGCGCCGCCGCCGAGCCTCCCTGCTCACTGCCTCCCTTGCGCCTCCCTGGTTCCCCTAGCACCGCCGCCAGCCACCGCGTGCACCTCACCGCGCCGCCGTGCGCGCCAGCTCGCCGGAGCCACCCCTTTCCCGGTGCCCTCGCTGGCCGGAGCCCCACTGGTTCCCCGCAGCAGCCCCCTGTCCTCGCAAGGAACTGCAGCGCCACCTCCCAATGGTGCCCGTGCCCGCTACCGGAGCGCCACACCCGTTGCCGGCCGCCTGCCTCCTCCGCCTCGGGATGTCGCCCCGGCCCGGATCCGGCCAGATCTGGCCGGCTCCGCCTCCTCCCGTCGCGATAACCCTCTGCAACGACTCACGCCGGTGGCCAAGCTCCTGCGCCGCCTTGGTTCGATCTCAGACCGAGGGAGGCAACCGCCCGACCGAGCAGCTCCCGCGTGGGCCTCCTCCCTCCCGCCTAGGCCTCGCCCCGGCCTAGCTCGTGCAACCTGGGCACCCCTCAGCCGGCCCAGCAGGAGCAACAGCTCGCCCGAGGTAACCTCCCTATTACTTGCCCCAGCGCACTATAGTAATTATGTGCCCCCTGATCGGCCCAGTAGATAATTTAGGTTATTATTTTTTTTCACGGAATTAATTAATTCCAGAGTTTAGACGATTTATAAACCCCCGTAACTTTTAATCCGTAAGTCGGAACGAAGCTAGTAATATATGTATTTCGCGTAGTTTCTCATGTAGAACATGTTGGCGCTACTTGCATATTTGTTTGACGCCGTTCAGCGTGCCGAATGCATCGTTTGGCGTGCTGTCCCATTAGGTTTAGTCGCGTGTTTAATTTTCCGCGCGTGTTCGAAGTGCTCGAATGCCGTATTAGAAATGCCCATGTTTTAGGAACCATTTTTCCATGCATTTTAGAGCGGACATTTTTATTTTTGCGAGTAGGGAATTGCCTCTAGTTTATTTTCCCATATATAGGTTATTTTCCCGCATTTATGTATGGATTTATTTTTGTTGTGCAACCCCACATATTTTATATGCTTTCGGGGTAGAAGAATCCATGGGATTTTTCTGTGCAATTAGTTTTTGCATTAGAGCAAGTTAGTTCGCGCGGTATGTTGCCGTGATGCCGTTTTGTTTAATTCGTAGGATTTATTTCGTGCTCCGTTTGATTAAGTTGTCAACTAGGGAGTTGTTCTTGGATGTTTTGTCTAGCCCCTGGTATTTTTGGTTGCAATAGAAATGCATGTTTAGGTGTGGTTTTCTTGCTCTCAAGTTGCTAGAAATAGTGCTGATTTGGAGGTGCTGAAATATTTCTAAGTCTGGAATCTGTTATATTTTGTTGCTGTCTTGTCTTGCTTGTATCTTGTGATGTGTAGCTCTTTTGAGGTTGGTCCAATGGAGTTAGTTGTACCCCTTGTGTTTCTCTAGCATGCTGTAAATTTTCAGGCCATTTGGAGACCTGTAGCTTAGGATTTTGCTGCTGTCAGTATTGCTTCAGATCGAAAACTGCACTTTCATGAGGTGTAATTTTCACTAAGTCCGAAATAGTGTGTGAGATGCCATTTTGTGTCTTCTTTCCCTAGTGATCCATGATGCCATGCTAGTTGTTGTTAGTTGTTTGTAGTAGTGCTTCTTGCCCTCTTCCGTGCCATGCCTTTCTTGAGCATATCGGAGTTGTGTAGCCGTAGTTGTGGGGCGTAGAAAATGCTATGTGGCTGATTTTGGCAGATTGTAGTGATTTCTTGTTATGCTCGTAGTTTTTGAATCGTAGCTCCGATTTGATCGTGTCCTATATGAAACTTTCTTAGAATCTCGTGTAGTTTCATTTTCTCTTGTTGTTTGTTTGTTTCGAAGTGCTCGTAGCCGTCGTTGCACACATATTGCATTCATGCCATCATATCTTGTGAAGCTTGTATCTTTTGAACCGTAGCTCCGTTGGAGATGATCTCTATGCGTAGAATCACGTGAACCTATTTGTTTTGCTGTTTAACAACTATTTAAATGTTTTATTTCAGATCTTGACAGAATTGTAAATTAACATGTGAGGTAGTTTCGGAGATGCTATGTGTCATTTCCGACCTCATTTCAAATGCCTAGATAGGTAGATTAATTGCGCTTCACCTCTTGCCATGTTTAATCACATTTAATATTGCCGTGTATTTAATCGGGATAGAGCTAAATAATTAACGTGGAGTTTCGTCAATATGCAACTCGTTGCATATTGAACTTCACTAAATGTGTAGTGTTTGATTGTGTGGATTGTCATGCCGTGACTTGCATGTTTTCAGCTTCTCAATCATCATTTGTGTTGTGCATCGTGTGGTGAATTTTGTGTGTTGATTTGTGTTTCCAGTTTGCTTCTTCTCGATAGAGTTCCGCAGCGTGCTGGAATGTGAGGACCCGTTCGACTACGTCGTTTCGTCTGCTTCACGGAGGCATTCTTCTTCCAAGCGGGATCTCAGGCAAGATGATCATTTCCTTAGATACCATTACTATCATTGCCATGCTAGTTTTATCGCTTCTATTGATTATGTCTCGTTGCCTACCACTGTTTAAATATCAGCCTCTCAACAACACCATGATTACCTTCAACCTGTTCGACCTAGCAAACCACTGATTGGCTATGTTACCGCTTGCTTAATCCTGTTGATAGCGTTGCTAGTTGCAGGTGCAGTTGCTTCCATGTGAAAACATGGGTTCCTTGTTATATCACCATATTAAATGCTATTTAACTTAATGCACCTATATGCTTGGTAAAAGGTGGAAGGCTCGGCCTTTCTAGCCTGGTGTTTTGTTCCACCTTTGCCCCCTTAGTTTTCCGCTACCGGTGTTATGTTCCATAAATGAGCACTCCTAACACGATCGGGGTTGTTATGGGGACCCCCTTGATAATTCGTTTTAGATTAAGACTGGTCTGGCAAGGCCCAACTTTGGTACTACTTTTGCCTAAACACCCAATAAAATTGCATAGGGACTTTCCGGACCCCGAGGATAATTTAATCAACCCCCCGGCGAGTGCTCCTCCTGAGTGTTGGTCCAAATTGGCAGACTACGGGGCCACCGCGGGGCAACCCGACGTTTGGTTCTCCTAGTGTGACCCATCCGTCGTGTCCTGCGAACGAGGTACGCGACTCCTATCGGGATCGTTGATACGTCGGGCGGCCTTGCTGGGTTAGTTTTACCTTTGACAAAATATCTTGTGCATCGGGATTCCGGTGATGTTTTGGGTAAACTCAGAGTTGAGGTTTTCCACTAGGGAATCCGACGAGATCGCGAGCTTCGTGATTGAGGATTTCTATGCGGCTTGTGGTAATTTGTGAGGGACTAGTTGGAGCACCCCTGCAGTGTTAAATCTCTTTGGAAAGCCGTGCCCGCGGTTATGTGGCAACGTGGAAGCTTTGTTTAACACTGGTTCTAGATAACTTGAAGTTGACTTACTTAAAATATGCCAACTTTGTGCGTAACTGTGACTGTCTCTTTCGTGAGTTCCTTCTTTGATCGAGGACACGGTGGGGTTATGTCTGACGTAGGTAGGTGTACATGATCATTTATTTGATCATTAGTAGTTCACATCCATTAGGCGTATATCTTCCCCCTCTTATTTCTTGTACTCGTAAGTTTAGCCACCAACTATATGCTTAGTCGCTCCTGCAACCTCACCACTTAACCATGCCTCACCCATTAAGCTTTGCTAGTCTTGATACCTTTGGAAATGAGATTGCTGAGTCCCCTGTGGCTCACAGATTACTACAACACCAGTTGCAGGTACATGTAAATGTTACTTGACGCGAGCGCGTTGATTTTTCGTTTGGAGTTGCTTCTTCTTCTTCTTCTTCTTCATCGATCTAGAATGGGTTCCAGGCCCGGCAGCCTGGGATAGCAAGGATGGACGTCGTTCTTATTTTCTCGTTTGTTTTCGTCCGTAGTCGGACCCTACTCTTACTCTTGATGAATATGCAATGTACTGATGTGACTCTGATGTAGCTTGTGGCGAGTGTAAGCCAACTATGTATTTATCTCTTCTTTTCAGTACATGTACTTGTAACGATATCCATTCTTGCGACACGACGAGATGCGCTTCTATCCCCGACGAGGCCTTCGTGCTAAATTAAGGATAGGGTCGCATCTTGGGCGTGACAAGTTGGTATCAGAGCAGTACCGACCTAGGAGCCCCCTTGTTTGATCGAACTTGGCCGAGTCGAGTCTAGTGAAAAACTGCTTTGAGTCTAGTTATATATCGGAGGGTAGGATTCTTTTTTCTCCTCTTCTATGCTCTGGTGAGCAATCTTGACGTAATAATTTACTCTACTCCTCTTCTCACTCAAAATTTTTTTTAGGATCACGCGGATATTTTTGGAATCTATATAATGCCGATGTGACGGAGTTCTGTCTTGGTGCCTCCTATCTGCTTTAAGTTTCAGGGGAGTTGAGCTCCAGGGGATTCTCGAGCACATCGTTATCATTCAGATTTCTTAGTATCTCAGAACGAAGGATGTTCGTAATTGCTTCGATACTAGTAGTGGCGAGATAACCCCGATGTCCCCAGTACTGGTGCAGTTTGTTCGGGAGTACTGCCATACTTTGTATCGTTGTGATCACGAGGGTCTGTTGTAGATGAAGGTCTGAGATTCTGGTTGTGTGTTGACGGATGTGATACAGGTGACAGGTTAGTATAGGAGTTGTGTGATATTACTCCTTGTATCCGTGTACCAGATTGCATGACCAGATATTTCGGGAATTCATAGTTGGGAATTCAAGTAGTTACTTATAGGACAATCTTCCAACAAATACATGATGTTAGGTTGGGGTTCGACATCTAGTGGATTCCTGTCCACGAAAATATCGGACGGAACCTTTCTCATGAGTTTGTTCTGGCTTGTTTCATAAGCCTCATCCTTTGTTTTGTTGAATATGGTAATTCAAGTTGCTTCGATGTCAAGTGGTGATTTCAGATCTTTCCTAAGAGGTGTTCTCATATTTTTATGTGAATGCTAATTCTTTTGCTCAATCAATTGTCATATCAATTCTTGTTAACCGGAGTTATCGTATCAATTCCATTCAACCGGTGTGTTTCTCTCCAAGTGGATTCAATCCTCTCCAATTTATGCAAGATCATTCTCTCATTTTATTTCGGAGTTCATCTCATCTGTCTCAACTTGTCTGTGTTTTTCCCCGCCCTCCCGGCCTTTTTCTTCAGTGATTCAATTTTTTATCCAGGAGTTTTCTTTTCATTGTGCTTTCGATGTCTGTTCTTTTCTATCTTATCCGATGATTCATAGTGAAGATTCTCAGGAGCTTCGTGTTCATCTTTATTCAATCTTTTTATCCTTACCGGTGATTTTAATTCAGTATCCGTGTCATCATGTCCTTTTCATCCTTGTTAATTTTTTCCTATATTGGAAATTCTTATGAGCCTATCTTGTTACTAATTCCTCTCTTTTCGATCCGGAGCGTTGAAGCTATCTTAGAAGTTTTGGCTTCCAATCTTTTCAATTATTTTCGGGTGCTAACCTCATCTAGTTTTCTTATTACGGTGCAATATCTCTCGTTCTAGCAATTGTTTCAATGGTGGTTTCTTTGAGTGGTCCCATAACCCACACGTTCTTCCAAGGATCTTACCTGGCTCTTTAATCTTTTCTGGAGATCCTTAATTCTTTTCAACTATGATGTAAGTATGAATTTCATCAGTCATATCCCTTCTCCAAGGCCTAGTCGAATTAATTCTCATATTTGGCTCAACCTTTCATTCTTGTTTATTCCGCAGTGTCTCATTATTCTTGGTGTTGTTCCTCGTCATCATTCTCAGCTCGCAAATTCGAAGGAGTGTTTCTCTCAAATCTTCGTTCATTCTCTTGCAGATTCATCATTTCAGCCTTGTGTTATCATCTTGATCTGTTGTCAGTCATGGGTAATTCCTTTCTGGCTATCCGGTGCATTTCTGAGTTGTTTTTGTTCTCGATCCTCTGAAGGCCATCATTTCAGAAGATTCTTCGTTCTGAGCTTTTAGCTTTCATCCGCAATACTTCTCAATTGTTGTCTTTTCGTTCGTCTCTCGATTATCCGGTGCCTTGTTCAAGTTTTCTCTCAGGTGGCTCATGAGCTCTTCATTGTCATGTTTCTCCATTGATTCGTGGTGTTCCCATTCAATTGTGAATTCTTACCGGTGCTTCCTTCAATTATGCTTCAAGTGGTGCTTCTCTCTCTGCCTCTTCAAGATTCATTTCTAGAAGAATAAGTTGTATACTAGATCCGTTTCTTGTCATCAATTTAATTTGATGAAGGATGAGCATAACATAATCCTTATTCTTGTTCTTCCTTCTTCCAAGAGATTTTAATTCTTCTTTCGGAGTGGCTCATAATATCAATTCCTTTTTCTCAAGTGTTTCTTATCTTTTCTTTTTCGGAGTTCCAAGTTTTGTCAAGTATCTCTTTGTGAAGCTTCATCTAAATCTTGGCAAGGCCATAATCTTATTCTGTTCTACGTTCATGTCTTTGCATCATTCATTTGTATACGGTGGTCCTTCTTGGTGGTTCATCAAGGTTTCAATCCATTCTCTAGTGTTCTCCAAGATTCTTGTTGGAGAACCTCAAGTATCCTTTCTCTTGCATTTCTATGTGCAATTGTTCTTCCTTTATCCTTTGAGGTGGTATTATAGCATTCTTGTTAGTGTAGGAGTCTCGAAGAGATTTCCTTTCAAGAATGAGATAATTAAAACCACCAATTCTATGATCATGAGATATTTCAACCCATGATTTCTTCATTGAGCTATCTTGGTTTGGATTTCACCTAAAGCCTTTGCTATGGATTGTTGCTATTATGGTGCTTGTCTTTAATCCAAGTTCTCAATGTTTCCTCTTGGTGTAAGAAATTGTTCATATTTTGTTTCTCCCAATCAATCCTTGTTTCTTTTAGTGGTTGGTTGTCACCTCATATATATTGAGATGATTTTCATAAACCCACTACTATCTTGTTCTTTTCGTTGTTGGTTTTCCAACAACTACGTCAATTCTTTGTCTGGAGGCTCTTCAATTCTTTTGTGATGATAGTTGTCATTCTTTTCTTCATTCTCTTCTTCCGTATGAGCTAGTTCATATTCTCTTGTTCCAGAGGCATTGTGTTGTTACTCTTTTGGGTCTATTATGTTGTTCTACCAAGATCATGGTATTCCCTTGTTCTATTTACTTGTTTGTTGTGAATATTGTCTAATTCTACCATCTTATAGAATTTTTTGTCCCATTTTCCTACCGAAGTGCTGCCGAAATTTTCCGTGAATTCTGGCTTCTTTCTCATGTCATTCCTCATCTCCTTGCAACCTTCAAGGATCGTTGGTTTCACTCGTCTGTCAAGAAGTGACTAAATTTTACCTTGTTCTTTCTCATCCTCTCCCCCTTTCATTCTTGGATCTTGGGGCGAGATCCTCTTGTAGTGTACGAGAGTTGTGACAGCCCGATGCCGACGCTCCAGAAGATTCCCCTCTCTTTCCGTTTTCGTCGTGTGTCTATTTTATTTTGTCGCATCATCATCGCATCATGCACATCATCTGCATTGCATCGGCATCTCCGTTGCCACCCGTTTTCAAAACTTGCATTCGTTGTTAGTTGCCGGTTCGCTTCGTTGTCCGTTCTCAGCCCGACCGCACACGCACACGCCCGCGGCTTCGCTCGAACCCTGTTTTAAAAGTGTGCGTAAAACTTTCTCCGATCGGATTGAGATTTGACGTGCGGTCCTATTTTAATATAGCCAGGCCGCCTCTCGAATTTCGTCGCGATCGGAGTCCGTCTGGTACCCGAACGGTCGACCGTAGCGGCACCGTATTCGGTCTACCGTCGGACGTCTGTCGGTGTTTTAAAAATTCGTTGCCGTGCCGCCCATTCTCCCTATCGTGTTCGGATATCCACTCTACACGGCCACGTAACCGTTCCCGCGTTCGGAATCGTCCGAATCCGACCCCGCGGTTGGGTCCGGAACGCGATTCCGGTTATCCGAGCCCCTCTTTCCTCTATAAATACCGCCTCCATCATATTTCTTTAGACAGCCCCCTCCGCTGCCTCGGGATCCGTGCGCAGCAAACCCTAGCCTTCCTCACCTCTCTCTCCTCCCCCAGCCGCCACGGGCCTACCGAGACCAGATCGGGGCCGACCGAGCCCATCGCCGCGCCGCCGCCGAGCCTCACTTCTCACTGCCTCCCTTGCGCCTCCCTGGTTCCCCTAGCGCTGCTGCCAGCCGCCGCGTGCACCTCACCGCGCCGCCGCAGCATCTCGCGACGCTGCCGTGCGCGCCAGCTCGCCGGAGCCCCCCTTTCCCGGTGCCCTCGCTGGCCGGAGCCCCACTGGTTCCTCGCAGCAGCCCCCTGTCCTTGCAAGGAACTACAGCGCCGCCTCCCACTGGTGCCCGTGCTCGCTGCCGGAGCGCCACACCCGTCGCCGGCCGCCGGCCTCCTCCGTCTCGGGATGTCGCCCCGGCCCGGATCCGGCCAGATCCGGCCGGCTCCGCCTGCTCCCGTCGCCTAACCCCCTGCAGCGACTCCCGCTGGTGTCCAAGCTCCTGCGCCGCCTTGGTTCGATCTCAGATCGAGGGAGGCAACCGCCCGACCGAGCAGCTCCCGCGTGGGCCTCCTCCCTCCAGCCTGGGCCTCGCCCCGACCCAGCTCGTGCAACCTTGGCGCCCCTCAGCCGGCCCAGCAGGAGCAACAGCTCGCCCGAGGTAACCTCCTTATTACTTACCCCAGCGCACTATAGTAATTATGTGCCCCCTGATCGGCCTAGTAGATAATTTAGGTTATTTATTTTTCTCGGAATTAATTAATTCCAGAGTTTAGACGATTATATAAACCCCCGGAACTTTTAGTCCGTAAGTCGGAACGAAGCGAGTAATATATGTATTTCGCGTAGTTTCTCGTGTAGAACACGTTGGCGCTACTTGCATATTTGTTTGACGCCGTTTAGCATGCCGAATGCATCGTTTGGTGTGCTGTCCCATTAGGTTTCGTCGCGTATTTAATTTTCCATGCGTGTTCGAAGTGCTCGAATGCCGTATTAGAAATTCCCATGTTTTAGGAACCATTTTTCCATGCATTTTAGAGCGGACATTTTTATTTTTGCGAGTAGGGAATTGCCTCTAGTTTATTTTCCCGTATATAGGTTATTTTCCCACATTTATGTGTGGCTTTATTTTTGTTGTGCAACCCCACATATTTTATATTCTTTCGGGGTAGAAGAATCCATGGGATATTTCTGTGAATTAGTTTTAGCATTAGAGCAAGTTAATTCGCGCGGTATGTTGCCGTGATGCCCTTTTGTTTAATTTGTAGGATTTATTTCGTGCTCTGTTTGATTAAGTTGTCAACTAGGGAGTTGTTCTTGGATGTTTTGTCTAGCCCCTGGTATTTTTGGTTGCACTAGAAATGCATGTTTAGGTGTGGTTTGCTTGCTCTCAAGTTGCTAGAAATAGTGCTGATTTGGAAGTGCTGAAATATTTTTAAGTCTCGAATCTGTTATATTTTGGTCCTGTCTTGTCTTGCTTGTATCTTGTGATGTGTAGCTCTTTTGAGGTTGGTCCAATGGAGTTAGTTGTACCCCTTGTGTTTCTCTCGCATGCCGTAAATTTTCATGCCATTTGGAGACCTGTAGCTTAGGATTTTTCTTCTGTCAATATTGCTTCAGATCGAAAACTGCACTTTCATGAGGTGTAATTTTCACTAAGTCTGAAATACTATGTGAGATGCCATTTTGTGTCTTCTTGCCCTAGTGATCCATGATGCCATGCTAGTTGTTGTTAGTTGTTTGTAGTAGTGTTTCTTTCCCTCTTCCGTGCCATGCCTTTCTTGAGCATATCGGAGTTGTGTAGCCGTAGTTGTGTGGCGTAGAAAATGCTATGTGGCTGATTTTGACAGATTGTTGTGATTTCTTGTTTTGCTCGTAGTTTTTGAACCGTAGCTCCGATTTTATCGTGTCCTATATGAAACTTGCTTAGAATCTCTTGTAGTTTCATTTTCTCTTGTTGTTTGTATGTTTTGAAGTGCTCGTAGCTGCCGTTGCACACATATTGCATTCATGCCATCATATCTTGCGAAGCTTGTATCTTTTGAACCGTAGCTCCGTTGGAGATGATCTCTATGTGTAGATTGCTTGTATTGACGCGTAGAATCACGTGAACCTATTTGTTTTGCTGTTTAAAAACTATTTAAATGTGTTAGTTCAGATCTGGACAGAATTGTAAATTAACATGTGAGGTCGTTTCGGAGATGCTATATGTCATTTCCGACCTCATTTAAAATGCCTAGATAGGTAGATTAATTGCGCTTCACCTCTTGCCATGTTTAATCACATTTAATATTGCCATGTATTTAATCGGGATAGAGCTAAATAATTAACGTGGAGTTTCGTCAATATGCAACTCGTTGCATATTGAACTTCACTTAATGTGTAGTGTTTGATTGTGTGGATTGTCATGCCGTGACTTGCATGTTTTCAGCTTATCATGCATCATTTGTGTTGTGCATCGTGTGGTGAATTTTGTGTGTTGATTTGTGTTTCTGGTTTGCTTCGTCTCGATATAGTTCCGCAGCGTGCCGGAATGTGAGGACCCGTTCGACTACGTCGGTTCGTCTGCTTCACGGAGGCATTCTTCTTCTAAGCGGGATCTCAGGCAAGATGAGCATTTCCCTAGATACCATTACTATCATTGCCATGCTAGTTTTATCGCTTCTATCGATTATGTCTCGTTGCCTACCACTGTTTAAATATCAGCCTCTCAACAACGCCATGATTACCTTCAACCTGTTCGACCTAGCAAACCACTGATTGGCTATGTTACCGCTTGCTTAATCCTGTTGATAGCGTTGCTAGTTGCAGGTGCAGTTGCTTCCATGTGAAACCATGAGTTCCTTGTTATATCACCATATTAAATACTATTTAATTTAATGCACCTATATACTTGGTAAAAGGTGGAAGGCTCAGCCTTTCTAGCCTGGTGTTTTGTTCCACCTTTGCCCCCTTAGTTTTCGGCTACCGGTGTTATGTTCCATAAATGAGCGCTCCTAACACGATCGGGGTTGTTATGGGGACCCCCTTGATAATTCGTTTTAGATTAAGACTGGTCTAGCAAGGCCCAACTTTGGTACTACTTTTGCCTAAACACCTAATAAAATTGCATAGGGACTTTCCGGACCCCGAGGATAATTTAATCAACCCCCGGGCGAGTGCTCCTCATGAGTGTTGGTCCAAATTGGCAGACTACGGGGCCACCGCGGGGCAACCCGAGGTTTGGTTCTCCTAGTGTGACCCATCCGTCGTGTCCTGAGAACGAGGTACGCGACTCCTATCGGGATCGTTGACACGTCGGGCGGCCTTGTTGGGTTAGTTTTACCTTTGACGAAATATCTTGTGCATCGGGATTCCGGTGATGCTTTGGGTAAACTCAGAGTTGAGGTTTTCCACTAGGGAATCCGACGAGATCGCGAGCTTCGTGATTGAGGATTTCTATGCGGCTTGTGGTAATTTGTGATGGACTAATTGGAGCACCCCTGCAGGGTTAAATCTTTTCGGAAAGCCGAGCCCGCGGTTATGTGGCAACGTGGAAGCTTTGTTTAACACTGGTTCTAGATAACTTGAAGTTAACTTAATTAAAATATGCCAACTGTGTGTGTAACCGTGACTGTCTCTTTCGTGAGTTCCTTCTCCGACCGAGGACATAGTGGGGTTATGTCTGACGTTGGTAGGTGTACAGGATCATTTATTTGATCATCAGTAGTTCACGTCCGTTATGCGTATATCTTCACCCTCTTATTTCTTGTACTCGTAAGTTTAGCCACCAAATATATGCTTAGCCGCTGCTGCAAGCTCACCACTTAACCATGCCTCACCCATTAAGCTTTGCTAGTCTTGATACCTTTGGAAATGAGATTGCTGAGTCCCCTGTGGCTCACAGATTACTACAACACCAGTTGCAGGAACAGGTAAAGGTTACTTGACGCGAGCGCGTTGATTGTTCATTTGGAGTTGCTTCTTCTTCTTCTTCTTAATCGATCTAGAATGGGTTCCGGGCCGGCAGCCTGGGATAGCAAGGATGGACGTCGTTCTTATTTTCTCGTTTGTTTTCGTCCGTAGTCGGACCCTGCTCTTACTCTTGATGAATATGTAATGTACTGATGTGACTCTGATGTAGCTTGTGGCGAGTGTAAGCCAACTTTCTATTTATCTCTTCTTTTCAGTACATGTACTTGTAACGATATCCATTCTTGCGACACGACGAGATGCGCTTCTATCCCGACGAGGCCTTCGTGCCAAATTGAGGATAGGGTCGCATCTTGGGCGTGACACTATCTCTCCAGATTCAAATTTGAGAAACTCTACATTGTCAAGTGTCTCCAATTGTTCTCAAATTTGGTAGCCATGTTCTTATAGACCAATAATGAATCCACACCAAGTGGTGCATCAAGGAGAATAGAAGAACTTGTCCCAAGACCCTCAAAACCCTCTCTATTGATTTTGACATTTGGGAAACTTTACGTTATAAAGTTTCTCCCATTGATCCCAAAACTTTTGGGCATACTTTAATGCTCAAATAATACCCCGAGACCAAATGTTGTATTTGTGGGAATTGATTTGAATAGTTCTGTAAGCAGAAAACTATTTCTGCCCATTTCATGGGTTTTCCAAGTCTACAGTGGAAACCTTCTCCACCAAATCCCAAATTTGATGTCCAAGCTTATTTACATCTATTATTTGATCCTGTTAAGTTTCATATCCATTGAATTCCATTTGGTTGCCTTGACACTCTTCAAACACCTTCTGTGCACTCACTAAAGTGGCTACTTTGGCCCCTTCCACTTTAACCCTTGAGCTCAACTTGCTACCACAGCCTCCCATAGTTACCTTTTTACTCAAGTAGCTTTTCCATGGCTAGTGGTCAATTATTGGGGAGAGACCCCTTGTAGCTACTTCCCATTTTACCCTTGGAATCATCATTTTACTCCTCTTACCCCACTTCTGCTTAAGCCAAAGGCCCCACATTCTTCCAGGTTACCTATATTAAGTCAATGCATCATTTCAAACCAAAATATGGCATGCTCATATGCAGAAAATGAGCAACACATCTATAAGTTCATTTTTGGTTGAAAATAGCTTTGTACAGCAATTACTAGCTACCCTCCTCTAATTGATCTCAAACTTGGCATTGTGCTAGTCCTTCCATGAATAAGACTGGTAGACAAGGTTTCACCTCAATTCCCCATCGGGTAAAACCACTTATGCCAGCCCCAAGTTTGCTGCTGCAACTTAATCAGAGTCCAAACCCATTCAAACCACCTCCACTAGTTACCAAACTCCAGAGTCTCCTTCCTGCATGTGTGCCCTACGTGTTGGACATGTTTGACTGGTCAAATTATCACTCTAGGCAGAGGTGGCCGTGGTGACCACCACCCTGGCCTGCAATATGGGTGCTCTGCACCTTGTCTCTTTCTTCCAGACCACTTCCAGCCGTTCCTAAGTGCCTCAGAGCATCGGGGGACTCCAGTTGACTGGTCCAGGTCCTTCCCAACGCTTAGAAGGAGCCAAGTCCCCACAGGGACACGTGTCTTCCCCGTGCTCCCAGAGCTCTGAGAGCTCCGGAGACTCCTTTGGTTGCCCCCTCCATTTTACCTCTGTCCCCGAGCGTCAAGTGCTCTTGCATCTCTCCCCCTCTCCCTTGGGCTCCTCCAGAGCTTCTCCTTGAGACCCCTCTCCTCCCAAGATCTCCCCTCTCACCCGTGGTCGCGGGGTAGAGCTTCGGCCTCCTCTCGAGCCCGAGCTAGCCAACTCTCCGCCTCTCACCTCTATCCTCCCGGAGTCCCTCCTACCGGTGCGAGCTTCTCCCCTCCCTCTATTTCTCCTCTGGTGGCCAGGCGCTTGAGCCCTGACCGCCAGCACCGGAGCTGTAGAAGCGGCGGGGGCACTCGATCTCGTGCCTCGTAGCGAGGAAGGGCAGCCTAGATCGGAGCGGCAGCTCCCCTGAGCCTGCTGGTGGCTGGGGCACTGCCTAGCGTGGATGCGGCCGCCGGAGGAAGCACCAGCGCCGGCCGGCTCCCACTCCCCTGCTCCCTCTCTATCCAAGCGAAGGCGGAAGAAGACCCCTGCCGGTTTGCGCCTTCCCTGAGCCGAAGGCGTGCTCGACTACGCCTCCTGCGTGGCCTCTTGTGCTGGCTAGCGTGAGCCCATGGGCCAGCCCAAGGTCTAACCAGCGCCCACGGCGACTGTAGCCTAGTGTAAACTTTTCCTTTTTATATTTTATCTGAAACTTCATAAATCCCTCAAAAATCTATCTGAGCTCCAAATCTGACAATTCAAAATTCTGCAGGTTTCTAAAATTATGTTCTATCCAGATATGTGCATTGCACATTTTTGCAAAATACTTTTCTGTGATATTAATATCGAAATGCCCATTTGAATATTTTAAACCTCGCTTTGAAAATTCCTATAGCATTCAAATCAACTCCAAATGGAGTGGTTTCAATTTCCAGAGCCTTATAATATCATGCCCTATTTTTAGAACCTTAGCCAACATTTTTTGCATGGCATATTTCTGTTCCCAAAAATAAATAGCCCTCTTTTGCTGTTTATCCAATTTTGGGAATCCATAGAATATTCACGTCAACTCCAAATCCAGTGAAACAACTTCCTAAATATTTCTAAACTTATGCTCTGTTAAATAAGTGCCTCCACCATTTTTATCATGATACTTTCTGTAGGCTTCTTCAAAGACCACCTATTCCTCCTTTCACCAATTCAAAAATCTCCGTTGATCCAAATCTCCTATGACAAGCTTCAGGTATTTTTCTTCTGACCAGAGAGGTCCAAGAAAAATATAATTCCTAATTATGTAGCACTTTTATTTCTGCTTGATGTGTGGCTTACTGTGTTGTTTCCGATAATAGTTGACGGAGTAGGCGGAGTACTCAGAGTTGGACCAAAAGACCTAGAAGACCCCGAGGACTTATGTGAGCAAAGGCAAGCAGCCCTTTGACCATTTTTTGTACATATGTTTTATTGCATGCTAGTAGAGAAAATATTTCGGTTGCATGTGATCATAAGCATCGGTAAATCGTTGAAGTGATGTTACCGATGGCTCCTCCGGAGCACTTGCATTTTGAGCATGATCCTACCACCTATGAGGGTCACGCTAGTGTCATGTTGACAAGTAGAGCTAAGCGTAGTAGAAGCATGAGCATGATGATGGCTATTATCAAAGATTTATGAAAACCCCGTCGGGTGACACTAATGCCCGAGGGTGATGATGAGTTAAGTGGCCACTTTTGGAGAAGTGGTGCACCGTGTATTTTTGTCACATCCCTGGAATTCCCTACTTAGGGTTTAGCAACTTGTGCTCATGTCTTCTTTCATTGCATTCAAGAAATGGAAATAAACTCAAAAGAAGTGGTGAAATCCAAAGAAAAACCCTAGCCACTCTTTATTCAAAAGAAATTCAACTATTGGCAAAATCAATGAACCCAAAATGGCCATTATAAAAGTTCACCTTTTCTGATAAATGTAGAAAACAAGATATCAGGGGTGAAACTTATATTCAAAATACTTTTGGCATTTTATTTTAAATAAGAAAATAACTGAATACAACTTTATATTTGGTTTAAAAAATATTGAAGTTTTCAAAAATGCTGAAAACTTTATCTGTAGTTGCGAATATTCCAACTAACACCCATTATATTTCAAACTATTTTTGAATTGGTTTTAGAGCCAAAAATAAATGAAAACAAATGTCAGAAAGAATAAACAGAAACTGAAGGAAGAAAAACATGCAAAAACACTATCTAGTGCTCACCTTGGCCCAGCCCACCTGCCCCTATAGTCTACCTCCTGCTAGTCGGAGCAGGAGGTGGCCGCCGCTCCTCCCGGCATGCCCACGCAGCTGTGTGCTCGCCTGCCTCGCCCTGATGCGCTGGAGGGGAGGGATAAAATCCTCGCGCTCCATCCCCGAGCTCTCCCCCTCTCCATTCGCCCGCTTCTCTCTCCCCCTCTCGGCCGCGATGACCGCGAGCTCGAGCTCGAGCTAGCAGTCGCTCCAGCCTCTCTTCCTCTCTCCTGGTCCGCGCAACAGCTCCGCCGAAGCTCCCTGAAGCCCCTAAGCCAGTCGCTCGATGCCGAGAAGCTCTAAAATGCCGTGACGTCGTCATCTTCCTCCTCGGGTCACCGGAGCTCGCCGCCGTCGTTCTCCCTCCTCAGGCCATCCCCGAGCCCACTTTCATCACCTCTGCACTCCTCGTGAGCTTAGGAATCTTTCCCCCAAGTTTTCCCCCTCGATTCCTTCCTCGTTCACCCGATCCCACGAGAGCCCGACGAGATCCATCGTGGGAGCTCATCGCCGGTAGCTCTTCGATGAACGGCTAGTCGTTCTGAGGCCACCAAAAGCTTCAGCACGTTGCGTAGGTGCTCTAGGAGCTAAGCCCCGCTCGATTTGCCTTCGGTTTCAGCGATCCCGACATAGCCCGAGCTCCGGCAGCCGTCGATCTCGTCGTCGGCGTCATCTCCGGCCATCTTTTCCTCGGTTCTTTGCAAAAATGGAACTGCGGCTGAGTGCTGGTTCGTTTGGTGCTCTCTGCCGTGCAAATGGTCGCTGGAATCGAATTCCCGAAGCTCTCCGCTGTCCTTGTGGTCGTCGGAGCTCACCGCCACGAGTTCCACCTCATCGCTGGTGGATCTGAGGCTCTATGTGCAGCTGACATGTGGGGCCAGCACCCTGGCTAATTAAGTTTAGGTGAATAAAATAAATAATTATTTAAAAAACATAAACAGTCACTGACATGTGGGTCCATCCCTGTTAAATACGTAATTAAGTTTAAATTTAACTAAAACCTGGCCAGAGTCACTGACTAGTGGGACCCACTGGTCAGGTTTGACTTTCAACGACCAGAATGACCTGCTATTGTCACGCTAATGCAATAAAACCTTTTTCTGTTTAAAAACAATTCCAGAATAATTCCAAAACTTTGGAAATTCATAGAAAATTGAATATAACTCCGAATTTGACAAATAATATATGTAAAATGATCAAAAAAATTCAAGGAATACAATGGTGCTATTTTCTTGCATGAAAAACAAAGTCATGAAACTGCATCAGGTCAAATCAATTAAAAGAATTTGATTAATTATAATTCAAATTATAATTGAATTATGATTTCAACTCAAGATCACCCCAAAGGGTTCTGCTAGTCATCTTAAACCATGCTACATTGCATTTCATGCATCATTTTGTCGCATATGTTTGATATTGATTGATTGTTGTTATTCCGGTAGGCTCTGCCCCTCTGGATACATATGATTATCCGACTAACGGATATCACCCCTCTGTTGAGCAACAAGGCAAGCAACGATTTTGATCATCCCGATAAATCCCATGTTCTCGCTCCTGCTCTTACTTATTGCATTAGATCAAAATGCTTTCAATGCTTTTACCACGTTAGTTGAACCCACGTCCTTTGCATAACATGTCCTTGTCACAATAAATAGCTGAACCTTGCAACCTAGCATACCTGGTAGATGCTTGAGACATGATGTGCCTTATCCTGCTATGCATGCTATGCTTAGAGTTGTGTATGGTCTTTCATCTGGGTGATGAACAAGATCGTGAGAATGTGTTCAGTTACTATAGGTTGTGTGTCGAACCTGATTTGGTAAAGGTACCGGTGAAAGGCTATGTAGGAGTACATGGCGGGTTGTTTCATTGGAACCATCCTTAGGAACCGAGTTCCGTGTATGTAATCCAAGACTAGATACTACCACACGTTGGGATACTTAATTGACCCTCTCGACTTATTAATCGCTTAGTACTCGGTCCAGGAGTTGCAAGTAGTTTCTGTTGTTTATTGTCATGCTGGAGGCCGTCCGTAGTGCTGACCTTAGAGGTGGACTATGATGCGGTAGGCAGTGGCACAGTGCACCAAGTGGCACCCAGATGTTGGGCTTGGGAACCCTGCCCACATCGTTTGGGGCCGTGGCGGAAACCTCGGCCGAACTTCCGTGCGGGTTACCCTTAGATAGGCGATAAACCTGGACTAGGTATTAGAGTGGTTAACGGTCGTGGCCGACTCCCTCGCTGGGCTTCCGCTTGAAGGTTGCCGAGGTGCATGACGTGCACATAGCGATAAGTGGCGAGAGCGTGTGTGAAGGAGTACACCCCTGCAGGGTTATGATCTATTCGAATAGCCGCATCCGCGGATATGGACTACTTGGAAACATATGTTGTTCATAGATAACTATAATGGCTACTCATAAAATTGTCAAGATAAGTGTGAGTGTCGTGGATGGCATTTCCGTAGGGTGACGGAATGATTCCATGATGGAGTATTGTTGTGGTGTTAGTGGACTCGTGTGCGAGAAATCAAAGTTTTCAAAGTTATTTGAAAATGTAAGTTGTCTAGCCAAGAGTCAAATGTAAATACATTGCATGAGTAGATAGTTTATCCTAAAGTATTCCTTAGTACTTTTGTACTCACGTTTGCTTAATAAATTGTTGCAGAGGTTGTTAATGACCCTAATGGAGGGTTCTATCTAGACGTTGACGACAACGAGTAGCTGGCGTCCCAGCTACGATCTGGCCCTAGGTTGGGTCTGTAGATAGTCAGGCCATGTGCCTTTACGTTTCCATTTGTCTGTACTCAGACAGTTTTAATCTTCCGCTGGCTTGTCAAACTTGTGTGTATGACTTGTGATGATGGGTCGTGAGACCCCTATCTGTGTAATATTATGTGTGAGGCTCTTCCGAGCCTTCTAAATAAAGTTTGTATGTTTATGGTTATGTTGTGATGCCATCGATGTATCTATACATATCGGTATGCTAAGCGTACGTGTGTTGTACTTGATATGTATGGGGTTCGAATACCTAGTCGTATGCCTTAGTAGCACTCCTTACGGGGAAAATGCCCCTTTGTCCTTCTTAGCTGTTGTGTCTGTCCCTTTGGGAAATGTCACGCATATGTAATGGAGTCCTTGGAGCTTGCTACGACTCGTCTACATTCGCTGATGACCAACACCTACTTTGCTGGGTCATGTATGCATGTCCGTGTACGGAACTGCCGCTTGAGTTTATGACTAGACATGTCGATCCGGGTTCTTTGACATTGGATTCCTAGCGACACAATTGCATAGGCGAGTCAAAAGGCGCAAACGTTCCCGGCTAAGGTAAGGCTGCAGCCGTGGGGATAACCTTGTGTGAGACCGCAAAGAGATGCGATGTGTTACAAGCTGAATTCCTATGACTTAGGATCGGGGTCCCGACAGCGTTGGTATCAGAGCCTGACTGACTGTAGGATTACTAAGCCAAACTGGTCGAAGTTGAGTCTAGAACTTCTTTAGTTATATATAAGGGAATTGCTTGTGGAAGGGAACGTAAGACTCTTGCTTCTCTTCTCAAGTTATTCTATTCTGGTCATCCTCGTCTTTTCTGCGAGGATTAAGGACTAGGTTACTTATCTTTCTCTTAGGCTCGTGTTTTTCTGATCGTTAGATTATAGGACAATGAGTCAAGAGTTACTCCGGGTTTCTTTTATTCCAAGGAAACGAAAGTAAGTTTTGGTGACCATGGAATTGAACTTGATAGTTGAGTGGTTATGCTATCCTATCTTTGTGGGATGTCTCAAAATTGTTTTTGAGCATTTACAACTGTTATGCTGCCCAAATTTTGTCTTGAGAGCTCTAATGCTTTTCCATTACTCTATATTTTCAGATGCCTGGACGTCCTTCTCGTCAGGTGGTCCGTGTGACTAGGTTCATTGATGTGCCGGGTCACACGGCCATGCTAGTCCGGATGATGTCAGTAGCCGGTTACCGCTGGTACCCAGAGTACATAGTGGAGGAGCAGTACCGGGGTTTCAATTAAAGTCAGTTTCTGTGCATTGTTAGGGTATTCCCAGATTACCCTCGAGCCGAGGAGCCGATCCATTGGTCTGATGGATTGGGGGTAACTGTTGACATGGCAGTACAAGATGCTGCCTATTCAATGCTTACCATCATGAGGGCGAGACATGCACTGCTGCAGAATTCAGAGTTCTGCTATGTTCCTGCCTCTCAGCCAGGAGAAGAAGGATACCTCAGTGGGGTCTACTTTGATTCCTCTATGGAGGATCTGGTGCTGCAGTCCACTGCTTGTGCCCTTCGTATGGAGCTCTATGCTACACGTGCCCGTCTATGGACGGCTTTGACATAGCTGGCACCTGTAGTCCAGACAGGGTATGGAGATATGGAGATGCTGAACCCTGTTAGGACCCATCTTCCGGCTCATGTTGACAAGCCTGCTATAGGAGGAGTCACCCCTCTTCGGGGACCTCTACTACCACCAGTCAGGGGACCAAGGCCACATCCGTGTCCTTACGGTTCCAAGGGTACTCAGGCTCGAGTATTTCCTGATCCTCAGGTTGAGCTTCTAGGCCATGGAGGCAACCTTTATGAGATGTTCTATGCGGATGCCTGAATCCGTGAGTGGAAGAGTAGTATGGTACTAGCTGTACTTCCATAGTCCTGTGTGTCTTGTGGAGTATGCTTATGTCGTGAGATGAATTCCGGAGGCATAGATAAATAATGTATAGGAAGCTTGGAATGCCTCTAATGAGTTGTGTCATCTTTTCAGTAGTTTGCTCTTCGGTTAAGGTTGTACTGAACTATGTAATGGTGTGTATGAACCATGGTGTATATATAGCAGTTGCTTGTTACCATGTTGTTCGGATGTTCATTTTCGCATTCCATGTGTTTAGTGCATTCTTAATCCATAGTTAGTATTGATGTTGATATTGGTCTAAGCTGTGAGTTTGTTTGTCAGGATGGTGTTCACCAGGTTCAACCGTGCCCCTGCTCATGAGTAGGGATAGGGTAGTCAAGCATCGCAGGAGGAACTACCTCACCCGCCCTCTCTGGTGGAAGTTATGTTTGAGGTAGAAAGAAACAAAAGGGAGACCAACCGTTTGCTAGAGCGTATTGAGAAAAATACGGCTCGTCAACCGAGGAATGATGCAGTGTCCCTCAATGAGTTTGTGAAGCTGAATCCTCCGAGGTTCCATCACTCAGTCGACCCCCTCGACGCTGATGACTGGTTGTGCAGTATATCGCGCAAGATTCGCTCTGCAAATGTTTGTGAGGCCGACAAGGTGACCTTTGTGGCGTACTTTCTAGAAGGACCCGCCAATCTATGGTGGGAGAACTTTGAAGCTATGCGTCCTGCCGGACCAGTAGCCACACGGGCAAACTTTAGTGCAGCCTTTCGTCTGCACCATATTCCAGAGGGTCTGATGGACAGAAAGAGAGAGAGGAGTTATGTGCATTCACCCAAGGAAAATTGATCGTGGATGCCTATAGCCGCGAGTTCGGTAACCTTGCCTGCTATGCAACTGAAGATGTGTCAACTGACGCCAAGAAGCAAGCAAGATTCTGCAAGGGTATGAGCTCTGAACTTCTTCGTGATTTGCTCCTCCACGAATGTACAAGCTTTCAAGCTCTTGTCAGCAATGCGATCAGTGCCGAGACTAGTCATACAGACTATGAAGCCACAAGGAAGCACTCCCGTGACTCTGGCTCGTCATCTGGTTCAGCGTTCCGAAAACGCAGGCTGTGGGTTCCAAATAGTTCTCTGCCGCTAAGATATACCCCGTGGCCATCCTATGTGACGCCTCAGGCGAATCAGACCAACCCTCCAGCAAAAACATATGGTGGTCCAGCCAGCAATGTTGCACGACATGCCAATCAGGTGATCTGTTACAAGTGTGGAGAACTAGGGCACTATTCCCGAGAGTGTCCTCAGAATATGGGTGCCAAGCAACCCGGAAAGTCCGTTGGGCAAGGCAAGTTGGGAAAAGCTTACTATGTGAAGCCAACTCCTGCACATGGCCGTGTGAACTATGTTTCAGCAGAAGAAGCTTCAGAGGATCCCGACGTTATACTGGGTACGCTCCTTGTTAATCATCATCCAACGTCTGTTCTTTTTGACACTGTGTCATCTCATTCCTTCATTTCAGAAAGTTATGCACAGTTGCATAACATGTCTTTCTGTTATATGCCAATCCCACTGGTTGTCCAAACCCCTGGTAGTAAGTGGCAAACCTCCAGGATAACCTATGACAATGAAATTCTAGTAGACAGGCTAGTTTTTCTAGCATCTTTGATAGCCCTGAAATCTTCGGATAACAATATCATATTGGGTATAGACTGGATGTCAGCTCATTATGCCAAGATTGATAATCATTCTAGAAATGTTCAGCTTACCCATCCCTCGGGTGAGATAGTCAATGTCTCTACTCGAGTTGCCAAATGTCAACTCTATTCCCTCAATGCCAACCCTCTTCCAGAAATTGAAGACATTTCGGTAGTCCGTGACTTCCCGGATGTTTTTCCAGAGGAGCTGCGAGGAATTCCACCTGACAAGGATGTAGAGTTTGTGATAGACCTAGCTCTGGGAACCGTTCCAATAGCCAGAAGACCTTATAAGATGGCACCCCTGGAGCTAGCCGAACTTAAGTAGCAATTAGATGAGGCCTTGAATAAAGGTTTCATTCGTCCTAGCTCTTCTCCTTGGGTTTGTCCCATCCTCTTCGTCAAGAAAAAAGACAGAACGGAACGGATGGTTGTAGATTATCGACCAGTTAATCTGGTCACCATAAAGAACAAGTGTCCGCTCCCCAGGATCAACGACCTGTATGATCAGCTCGCTGGATCCTCAGTCTTCTCCAAAATGGATTTGAGGTTGGGTTACCATCAAATCAAGATCAAGAACGGGGACATTCCAAAAACGGCTTTTGTCACTCGTTATGGCCAATACATGTACATTGTCATGTCTTTGGTTTAACCAACGCCCCAGCCACATTCTCTCGCTTGACGAATTCAATCTTCATGGAGTATTTGGATAAATTCGCCATAGTATACCTCGATGATATTCTCATCTACTCGAAGAACGAACAAGAACGTGCCGAGCATCTAAGGCTGGTATTGATGAAACTTCGAGAGCATCGCCTTTATGCCAAGTTTTCAAAATGTGAATTTTGGTTACCAGAAGTGACCTATCTAGGCCACGTAATCTCTGGTAAGGGTATTGTTTTTAATCCTGAGAGAGTTCAAGCCGTCCTTGATTGGAATCAACCTGAATTGGTTAAGCAAGTTAGGAGTTTTCTTGGTCTAGCGAGCTATTGTTGCCGCTTTGTCGAGAATTTCTCCAAGGTTGCAAAGCCTCTAACTGAACTCCTCAAGAAAGATAAAAAGTTCGAGTGGAAACCACAGTGTGAGCATAGTTTTCAGGAACTGAAAAGACGCCTAACTTCCGCACCTGTGTTGTTACCACCAGATTTCTCTAAGGACTTTGTTATCTATTGCGACGCCTCGCGACAAGGAATAGGTTGCATTCTCATGCAGGATCGTCATGTGATTGCATACGCATCTCGACAGTTTCGTCCACATGAGGATAATTATCCTATACATGATCTTGAGCTTGCAGCTGTAGTCCATGCACTTAAAACCTGGCGACATTACCTTCTTGGTAATCGTTGCGAAATATTCACTGATCACCAAAGTATGAAATATATCTTCACCTAGCCGGATTTGAGTCTCAGGCAAAGACGATGGGTTGAGTTGATCACACATTATGACTTAGGAATAACTTACACCCCGGGGAAGGCCAATGTTATGGCTGATGCACTAAGTCGTAAGTCTTACTGTAACAACCTGATGCTACAATGAGGTCAACCACATCTCTATGAGGAATTTCGGAACTTAAATCTTCACATTGTTCCTCAAGGATTCCTTTCTACCCTGGTGGTGAAGCCTACTCTTAGGGATTAAATCATAGCCGTGCAGGCATATGATAAGGGTATATCCCGGATCAAGGAGAATATTGCTAGCGAAAACGTTAGGGATTTCTCTATGAATGAGCAAGGTGTTGTGTTCTTTCAGAACCATCTAGTGGTTCCTAAGAGAAAACGTCAGCGGCAATTGATCCTTAAGGAGGCTCATGATTCTCCTCTCACCATTCATCATGGTAGTACTAAGATGTATCAGGACCTACGCCAGAGGTTTTGGTGGATTAGGATGAAGAGAGAAATTGCTGAGTTCGTTGCTAATTGTGACGTTTGTCGTCGAGTTAAGGCAAAACATCAAAGGCCTGCTGGCACCCTTCAACCTTTAGCTATACCTGAATGGAAATGGGATAAAGTCAGTATGGATTTCATCACCGGATTTCCCATGTCCAAGAAAAGAAATAATGCTATCTTTGTGTTCATCGACCGTCTTTCCAAAGTAGTTCATTTTCTTCCTGTTCGTGAGAGTATAACAGCTAGACAGCTAGCAGAGTTATATATCTCTCGAATAGTGTCTCTTCATGGTGTTCCTCTGGAGATTAACTCGGACCGTGGAAGTATCTTTACTTCTCGCTTCTGGGAGAGTTTTCAGAATGCCATGGGGACTCACTTATCTTTTAGCACTTCTTTCCATCCTCAATCAAGTGGTCAAGTAGAAAGAGTGAATCAAGTCCTAGAAGATATGCTCCGAGCTTGTGTTATATCGTTCGGTATGAATTGGGAGAAGTGCCTTCCATTCACCGAATTTTCCTATAACAATAGTTATCAATCAAGCTTGGGCAAAGATCCTTTTGAAGTTCTCTATGGACATAGATGTCGAACACCTCTTAATTGGTCAGAAACCAGAGAGAGGCAACTCTTTGGTCCGGATATGATCCAGGATGCAGAAGAGCAAGTTTGCATTATTCGTGAAAAGTTGAAAACAACCCAGTCTCGTCAAAAGAGCCAATATGATCGTCATCATAAGGCTGTGACCTTTGAAGTTGATGAGAAGGCTTACCTTCGGGTTACACCTTTGAAGGGAACCCATCGTTTCAATATCAAGGGCAAGTTGGCTCCTCGTTATATCGGTCCTTTTCGCATTCTTGCCAAACGAGGAGAAGTTGCCTACCAATTGGAACTTCCTCCGCATCTTTCCAAGGTTCATGATGTATTCCACGTCTCGCAACTCAGGCGTTGCTTTTAGGATCCTATCCGTGAAGTGGACCACGAAACGCTTGATCTCCAAGATAACCTTTCATACTGAGAATACCCTGTGCTTATTCTAGATCAAGTTGAGCGTACCACTCGACGTCGAAACTTCAAGTTTCTTAAAGTTCAATGGTCAAATCATTCCAAAAAGGAGGCAACATGGGAAAGAGAGGATCGTCTTCGACTTGAGTATCCCACATTATTCCCGACGACTTCTATATCTCTGGACGAGATTCTTTTGAGAGGGGGTGAGTTGTCACATCCCTCGAATTCCCTACTTAGGGTTTAGCAACTTGTGCTCATGTCTTGTTTCATTGCATTCAAGAAATGGAAATAAACTCAAAAGAAGTGGCGAAATCCAAAGCAAAACCCTAGCCACTCTTTATTCAAACTAGTAAGTATGCACGTTCAACGCATGTCTTAATCAAAGCAGCCTATGAAATTCATAAGGGTATTGAATTCTGAGTTCATATTGAAATTAATTAACTTTCATGTAATGGGAACTCTCTGAGATGAAGCTCAATGTATACTACTCCCTCCATCCACAAAATAAGATGTTTTGAATATTTTAATATAGACTATATAAAAATTAAAATGAGTGAACAAACACACTAAAACATGTGTATATACTATATACATCCAATCCATACAAACGTTAGAACATCTTATATCCGTGAATGGAGCAAGTACTAAGCGTGTACGAGTGTTGTCTAGATCAAGGCAATTCTGAATTCATATTCCAGAAATTTGATGAGCGGTGGCAGTGGGAGTAGAATATATGTAGTGTCTGATGATCCCCGTGTCTCTCATGAAGTTTAATACAAACCTCATGACTTATCTTTTGATGATGTCATGTGAAGTTCTAGTAAATAAAGAAATCCCAAACCAAGAAATCAGAGTCATATACTCCCTCCGTCCAAAATTACTTGTCATAAAAATGGATAGAAATGGATGTATCTAGAACTAAAATACGTATAGATACATCCATTCCTCAAACAAGTATTTCCTGACGGAGGGAGTGGTAAAGAATGCAGGATGTCTAATTTCTTGTGTGAACTTGAAAGGACTTATAATAGGTATAGTCATTGTCCATGTAAATATGAGAGAGATGCAAACGTTGAATAAATATACTTAAAAAAGTAGGTGTAATTTATCTCTCTTGGGGTTCAGCCTAAATGTTATCTTTGTAAGTTGAATCGCTGGATTCGAATACAACACCGCTAGTGGGAGTCGGTAAGATAGAAGAGTCCGCTCGTGCTAAGACCATTTTTTCGCCATTCTGAGTTTCTCTCATCACCTGTATAGTGCGAGATTTGTGAACAAAAACGATGGTAAGTTAACATTTCTATATGACATACATGGTATGCAGAATTAGTTCCTGAAGATTAAAGAAGAATTAAACTTGTCATATCAACACCCCAACTGTGGAGAACTGATGATGGGTATACCTTTCCCCGATAGATGCGTTCAAATTGTTGTCAGTGCTAGGACCAAATGCGCGGGCAAATTCTCAATAACTTGAATGAAAAAAGAGAAAATAGACTCACCTGATTGAGCAACATGTGACCAAGAGTACAAGTGCAAAGGCGGTGTCGTGCGAGACTTGCAAGAGTACATTACCCGCTTCAGCATGAAAATACATTAGATATGCATACAAACAAGGCCCTATCATTATTCTTCACAACATACTACATACAAAAGTTGAAGTGGTTTCTTTAAGAAAACGACATGTACTTTGTCAGTCTTGAGTGGCAACTGGCAAGCACGTTGTTGAAGTAGGATAACCACAATTAGCATCCTTCATGGTTTATCACTGGCTTCAAGTACCACTTGCCCTAAATCATGGGGCCTCCCAATACACGCCCCTGTAAAAAGTAGAGAGTACCCATATAAGCTTAAATGGCTTGGCTGAGATTAGATATAGAAAACATACATGTTCCTAGTTGTTATAGAATACATGACCTGAAATGAAGTTATTTTATACTTTGTATCTGCTATTTTGGATCCAGAGTTGATGTTTCCCTACAACCTGCATCAGCAAAATATGCAGGCCTCATCAGTATATTGGACAATTCTAGAGCTAATGGAATTGCATGACCTCCATATGTCTGCATCAGGCCTGCCTATCAACTACTCAACAGAAGTTGAAACCGAGTTCAACCATTATGCAACAAAAAAAACAGGAAATACATCATGCCCTCGTCGACAGTATGTGGGCACACTACATGCAGACATGGTGACCAATGATGTTATATGTCAGGGCTGTAGACCACAAAACAGCTAGCCATTCCTATTGTATAGATTTGTAAATCTTAGGATGTGGTAAGCATGTTATCACTGACATACTTTTCATTTGGATAAGGATGGTTGTTATACATTTCTGACCTCCTCCTCAGTCCATCAATTAAAGAGCAAATTATGCAAGGCTTTATCTATAAGTAAGGCACATACCTATTTACCCATAGCTAACAGAATTATCATACCTGCTTCACACCAGCATGTCAACTGCTCCCGTACATGTTAAAAATGAACTCATAAGCTTTATTGCCATTGCACCTACTCAAGAGGCTAGCTAGGCTATAATATCACTGCTCACGCTGTTGTGGGCAACAGGAAACAGAACAGAACATGCATATAATTAATTTCCCTACATGTACAAAGGAAAATTAGCCAAGCCAGCGTGGTGCTAGTATTGGCAGGGCATCAAAATAATGCGTGAAGGATAGCCACAGAGTGGAGGACAGAAGCGTCGGCTGTAGGGGTGTGGCGAATGTGTCTGTGGGGCAGCAACCGAGCGTCGAAGCTGCAATCCATGCTCCGGGAGAGGCCAGCGAGTAGTAGCCCCAAATGCATTGCCTCATTTGTGTACAAAAATAAAATGAAAAACTGCCTTCCTCACCATCCCCAGCATTGGAGTGCTTCTTGTTTACTCGCTTGAGGGTTACTCGCGCTGATGGATGAACAACTACGCTGTTCTGCAAACCACCAGAGCATTTAGGGTCCATCATCAAGAAATTGCTTTACAACGCATGCAATAAGAATGGGGATGGTATTCGTACCTTGCATGGATCGGCTTGGGCCTTCTTCAAGAGCTGAGCGCCCAACCTCCTGGTGAGTGGTCGAAATGTCCCTGCCGGTAGCTGGATCTTGTTGTTGCAGCGAACAAGATGGGAGTTCAGGACCAAGAATGGACAAAGAACTGAAAAAGAAAAACACGATGGGCCTTACTTTCTTGCGTTTATTTTCTTACCTGTCGTGGACAACGTTGCCAATGTCCCTAGTCACGTGCATGTTTCCTCCCGCACCAGGGCGGCTAACACCAGCGACGGCCGCCTTGAGCTCCCCTGGTGGTACCGCGACACCTGAACATCACCAAAAAGAAACATAAGTAAAGATCAAGGAGTTGTTTGTTTGACGCACCGATCCGGCAAGAAATCGTTCGCATCACATTTCCCTAGTTGGAAACGTAGATAGAAATCAGATCTTGGAAAATAGAGTTGTATGAACAAGGACTGAGAGAGAAACCCAACGACGTACAAGGAGGACTAAATCGGGAGCCACTACAGCAGTTGGTCTCCATTTGGCACGCAGAGAAAGAAAGATTCCACGGCCAGACGAATGTATGGCTGACCTCTGTTGGCCCCGGCTACGGAGCGGCTGTCGGTGCCTCTTGTTTTGGCTCCGGTTAAAGACCTCGAGAACCGACGAGGTGCTTCTGGCAAGCTCCTGAACTCAACAGGACGGAGCGGCGACCTCCGATTCCTCCGATCCTGGCGACATCGCGTGGGCGTGGAGAACGAGAGGAGCGGAGGGATTTCCTTTCTTTTTAGGGAGCCAAGGGATTCAAGGGATTAGCTTGATTGGTGGGATTAGCGGAAGGCAGCGCGTAGAATATTCCTCTATGGTGGAGTGCGTTCAGTCGTTCTAAATTACTAACTACACATTTGACATGGGATTAGATTAACCATAACCATTAGATTTTATTTAATGGGTTTAATCTAATGGTGCTAATCAACCTGGGTACATTTGTTGTGTGGTTTTAAGAAAGAAATAGTTTGCTTGTTGAATAGTAGTATAGATAATTTCCCTACATGTACAAAGGAAAATAGAAGCGGCCAGCATGGTGCTAGTATCGGCAGGGCGTCAAAATAATGCGTGAAGGATAGCCACAGAGTGGAGGACAGAAGCGTCGACTTTAGGGGTGTGGCGAATGTGTCCGTGGGGCAGCAGTCGAGCGTCGAAGCTGCAATCCACGCTCCGGGAGAGGCCAGCGAGGAGTAGCCCCAAATGCATTGCCTCATTTGTGTACAAAAATAAAATCAAAAACTGCATTCCTCGCCATCCCGAGCATTGGAGTGCTTCTTGTTTACTGGCTTGAGGGTTACCCGCGCTACTGGAGGAACAACTACGCTGTTCGGCAAACCACCAGAGCAATTTAGGGTCCATCATCAAGAAATTGCTTTACAACGCATGCAATAAGAATGGGGATGGTATTCGTACCTTGCATGTTTCGGCTTGGGCCTTCTTCAAGAGCTGAGCGCCCAACCTCCTGGTAAGTGGTCGATTGGTCCCTGTCGGTAGCTGGATCTTCTTGTTGCAGCGAACAAGACAGGAGTTCAGGACCAAGAATGGACAAAGAACTCAAAAAGAAAACACGATGGGCCTTAATTCCTTGCGTTTATTTTCGTACCTGTCCTGGACAACGTTGCCAATGTCCCTGATCACGTGCATGTTTCCTCCCGCACCAGGGCGGCTGACGCCAGCGACGGCCGCCTTGAGCTCCCCTGGTGGTACCGCGACACCTGAACATCACCAAAAAGAAACATAAGTAAAGATCAAGGAGTTGCTTGTTTGAGGCACCGATCCGGCAATAAACTCGTTCGCATCAGATTGCCCCTAGTTGGAAACGTAGATAGAAATCAGATCTTGGAAAATAGAGTTGTATGAACAAGGACTGAGAGAGAAACCCAACGGTGTGCAAAGAGGACTAAATCGGGAGCCACTACCGCGGTTGGTCTCCATTTGGCATGCAGAGAAAGATAGATCCACGGCCAGGCCAATGTGTGGCTGACCTCCGTTGGCCCTGGCTACGGAGCGGCCTTCGGTGCCTCTTGTTTTGGCTCCGGTCAAAGACCTCGAGAACCGGCGAGGGGCTTCTGGCAAGCTCCTGAACTCAACAGGACGGTGCGGCGACCTCCGATTCCTCCGATCCGGGCGACATCGCGTGATTCCACATCACGTGGGCATGGAGACCGAGAGGAGCGGGGGGATTACCATTCTTTTTAGGTAGCCAAGGGATTAGCTTGATTGGTGGGATTAGCGGAATGCAACGCGTAGAATATTCCTCTATGGTGGAGTGCGTTCAGTCGTTCTAAATTGCTAACTACACATTTGACATGGGATTAGATTAATCATAACCATTAGATTTTATTTAATGGGTTTAATCTAACGGTTCTAATCAACCTGGGTACATTTGTTGTGTGGTTTTAAGAAAGAAATAGTTTGCTTGTTTAATAGTAGTATAGAAGAAATCCAACTATTGCCAAAATCAATGAACCCAACATGGCCATTATGAAAGTTCACCTTTTCTGATAAATGTAGAAAACAAGATATCAGGGGTGAAACATATATTCAAACTACTTTTGCCATTTTATTTTAAATCAGAAAATCACTGAATTCAACTTTATATTTGGTTTCAAAAATATTAAACTTTTCAAAAATGCTGAAAACATGATGTGTACTTGGGAATATTCCAACTAACACCCAAGTATATTTCAAACTATTTTTGAATTGGTTTTAGAGACAAAAAACAAATGTCAGAAAGAATATATAGAAATTGAAGGAAGAAAAAAATTGTAAAAACACTATCTAGTGCTCACCTTTGCCCAGCCCACCTTCCCCTGTCCTCTACCTCCTGCCTGTCGCAGCAGGAGGTGGCCGCCGCTCCTCCCGGCGCGCCCACGCAGCTGTGTTCTTGCCTGCCTCGCCCTGATGCGCTGGAGGGGAGGGATAAGATCCCCGCAATCCATCCCCGAGCTCTCCCCCTCTCCATTCGCCCCCTGCTCTCTCCCCCTCTCGGCCGCCATGACCGCTAGCTCGAGCTCGAGCTAGCAGTCGCTCCAGCCTCTCTCCCTCTCTCCTGCTCCAGCAACAGCTCTGCCGAAGCTCCCTGAAGCTCCTAAGCCAGTCGCCTGACGCCGAAAAGCTCTGAAATCATCTTGTTCCTCGGGTCACCGGAGCTTGCCGTCGTCGTTCTCCCTCCTCAGGCCACCCCCGAGCCAACTTTCGTTGCCTCTGCACTCCTCCTGAGCTCAGGAATCTTTCCCCCAAGTTTTCCCCCTCGATTCCTTCCTCTTTCACCCGATCCCACCGGAGCCCGACGAGATCCATCGCGGGAGCTCGTCGCCGGTAGCTCTCTGGTGAACGGCTAGTCGTTCTGAGGCCAACAAAAGCTTCAGCATGTTGTGTAGGTGCTCTAGGAGCTAAGCCCCGCTCGATTTGCCTTCGGTTTCATCGATCCCGACATAGCCCGAGCTCCGGCAGCCGTCGAGCTCGTCGTCGGCGTCATCTCCGGCCATCTTAGCCTCGGTTCTTTGCAAAAATGGAACTGCGGCTGAGTGCTGGTTCGTTTGGTGCTCACTGTCGTGCAAATAGTCGCCGGAGCTCTCCGCCGTCCCTGTGGTCGCCGGAGCTCACCGCCGGCGAGTCCCACCTCTCCGCCGGTGGATCTGAGCCTCTCTGTGCAGCTGACATGTGGGGCCAGCCCCCTGGCTAATTAAGTTTATCTTAATAAAATAATGAATTAACTAAAAAACCTAAACAGTCACTAACATGTGGGCCTAGCCCTGTTAAATACCTAATTAAGTTTAAATTTAACTAAAACTTCGCCACAGTCACTGACCAGTGGGTCCCACTTGACAGGTTTGACTTTCAACGGCCAGATTGACCTGCTGATGTCATGCTGATGCAATAAAACCTTTTATGTTTAAAACCAATTCCAGAATAAGTCCAAAACTTTGGAAATTCATAGAAAATGGAATATAACTCCAAATTTGACAAATAATATATGTAAAATGATCAGAAAAATTCAAGGAATGCAATGGTGCATGTCAGAATTTTTTTGCATGAAAAAGCAAAGTTATGAAACAGAATCAGGTCAAATGAATTAAAAGAATTTGATAAATTATAATTCAAATGATAACTGAATTATGATTTCAAATGAAGATCACCCCAAAGGGTTCTGCTAGTCATCTTAAACCATGCTACATTGCATTTCATGCATCATTTTGTTGCATGTGTTTGATATTGATTGATTGTTGTTATTCCGGTAGGCTCCGCCCATCCGGCTACATCTGATTATCCGACTGACGGATATCACCCCTCTGCTGAGCAACAAGGCAAGCAACCATTTTGATCATCCCGATAAATCCCATGTTCTCGCTCCTGCTCTTACTTATTGCATTAGATCAAAATGCTTTCAATGCTTTTACCATGTTAGTTGAACCCACTTCCTTTGCATGACCTGTCCTTGTCACCGTAAATAGCTGAACCTTGCAACCTAGCATACCTGGTAGATGCTTGAACCATGATGTGCCTTATCCTGCTATGCATGCTATGCTTAGAGTTGTGTATGGTCTGTCATCTGGGTGATGAACAGGATCGTGAGAATGTGTTCAGTTACTATAGGTTGTGTGCTGAACCTGATTTGGTAAAGGTACTGGTGAAAGGCTATGTAGGAGTACATGGCGGGTTGTTTCATTGGAACTGCCCTTCGGAACTGAGTGCCGTGTATGTAATCCAAGACTACATACTACCACACGTTGGGATACTTAATTGACCCTCTCGACTTATTAATCGCTCAGTACTCGGTCCAGGAGTTGCAAGTAGTTTCTGGTGTTTATAGTCATGCTGGAGGCCGTGCGTAATGCTGACCTTAGAGGTGGACTATGATGCGGTAGGCAGTGGCACGGTGTACCAATTGGCACCCGGATGGTGGGCTTGGGAACCCCGCGCACATCGTTTGGGGTCGTGGCGGAAACCTCGGCCGGACTTCCGTGCGGGTTACCCTCAGATAGGCGATAAACCTGGACTAGGTATTAGAGTGGTTAACGGTCGTGGCCGACTCCCTTGCTGGGCTTCCGCTTCAAGGTTGCCGAGGTGCATGACTTGCACACAGCGATAAGTGGTGAGAGCGTGTGTGAAGGAGTACACCCCTGCAGGGTTATGATCTATTCGAATAGCCGCGTCCGCGGATATGGACTACTTGGAAACATATGTTGTTCAAAGATAACTATAATGGCTACTCATAAAATTTTCAAGATAAGTGTGAGTGTCGTGGATGGCATTTCCTTAGGGTGACGGAATGATTCCATGATGGAGTATTATTGTGGTGTTAGTGGACTCATGTGCGAGAAATCAAAGTTGTCAAAGTTATTTGAAAATGTAAGTTGTCTAGCCAAGAGTCAAATGCTGGCTTTCCGCATGAAACCCCACAACTCCTTGTTGATACATTGCATGAGTAGATAGTTTATCCTAAAGTCTTGCTGAGTACTTTTGTACTCACGTTTTCTTAATAAATTGTTGTAGAGGTTGTTAATGACCCTAATGGAGGGTTCTATCTAGACGTTGACGACGACGAGTAGCTGGTGTCCCAGCTACGATCTGGACCTAGGTTTGGTCTGTAGATAGTCAGGCCATGTGCCTTTATCTTTCCATCTGTCTGTACTCAGAAAGTTTTAATCTTCCGCTGGCTTGTGAGACTTGTGTGTATGACTTGTGATGATGGGTCGTGATACCCCTATCTGTGTAATATTAGGTGTGAGGCTCTTCCGAGCCTTCTAAACAAAGTTTGTATGTATATGGTTATGTTGTGATGCCATCGATGTATCTACACATATCGGTATGCCATGCGTACACGTGTTGTACTTGATATGTATGGGGTACAAATACCTAGTCGTATGCCTTAGTAGCACTCCTTACGGGGAAATGCCCCTTTGTGATTACATCGAGCCATGGTAGTTCGCTACTGCTCCGGACACATTGGTTGACCGGCATGTGTCCTTCTTAGCTGTTGTGTGTGTCCCTTTGGGAAATGTCACGCGTATGTAATGGAGTCCTTGTAGCTTGCTACGACTCGTCTACATTCGCTGATGACCGACACCTGCTTTGCTGGGTCATGTATGCATGTCCCTGTATGGAATGCCGCTTGAGTTTATGACTAGAAATGTCGATCCGGGTTCTTTGACATTGGATTGCTAGCGACACAATTGCATACGCGAGTCAAAAGGTGCAAACGGTCCCGGCTAAGGTAAGGCTGCAGCCGTGGGGATAACCATGCGTGGGACGCAAAGAGATGCGATGTGTTGCAGGTTGGATTCCTATGGCTTAGGATCGGGGTCCCGACAATTTTCGTGTGAGTGATTTTGGAAATGGGATGAGAATTATGATGTGTCGAACGTCCCAACCTTACATGTACGACCATGTTACCCCTTTATGGGATGAGGCTTTGTTGATTACTCTGGTCGGTGCTAGCAAAGAGCCACATTACTAGTGGCAGGAGTGATGTGTGGTCACTCTCGTGATGTGGTAGTGCCAGGTACGGCGACTATGCCGTTTTTACGTGTTCCGGGCACACTGTTGGCCCCCTCATGGATGATACTATCCAGAGTCGGTGATCGTAAGACGTACATCATGTGGGCTGGGTACCAATCGAGTGGACCTCTTCGTCTAGTATCGTGAGGGGAAAGGCATTGATCGGGTACTTACCTTTGGTATGTTATATACCGCGAGTAGTGGATGACACAGAAGTTTCTCGGATCTCGTGGGTCCAGCGTACTACCTCTGCAGAGTGTAAAACTATTTGAATAGTCGTGTCCACAGTCAAAGACAGTTGGGTAATCCAGCTTAAACTACGTGTAGTCGTTTATGCATAAACTAAGAGTGTGTGTGTTTGTGTTAAAATGGTGTTATCTGAGAAAGAGTTGATATGACCAAGTTTGGTGATTTGGCATATCTGGTGAACCCGTAGTGTTCAACCCATAACAGATATGTCGATATCTGTAACCTGTTTTTCTAAATACCATCTAGCTTATGTTGCACATCCATGATCATGTTTATTTACAGTTAAGTTGCTATTCAGCAATATTGCATATTACTTGTTACCAGACCAACTGCATTATCCATGTCTTGGGCTATTTGCGAGTACATTCAAAGTACTCACTCGCATGCCATTGGTTATTTTATTGACCAGGTATGAGAGATCAGGGTATGATGAAGAGCACCATGTTGATGTAATTGCGAACTAGGACGCTTCCCAGTCAGAATGCCTGTACGTTAAGGCTGATGGCATGGGTTTACGCTTTTGACCAATATTTCCGCTATTTGTCCAGTTTCATGTGCTGGCGTTTAAGGCCCTATATATGTAAAGACTTGGCCGCAATGGTCATTCATTGTATCAAACGGTATGTAGGGATGTAAGACTCTTGTTATTCAGTTTCCGTGTGTTCGGTGAGCATTGATCTCTGGGATCACTAAGCACCTTCATTTGGCGATCTCGACTATAAGTCGGGGTCCCCTCAGATTATGTCATTTTGGAGGATAATTATCTAAGTATGTCATTTTGGAAAATAAAACTAGAAGAAGAGGAAGAAGGAGGAGGAGCAGAAGACTAGAAGAAAGAGGAGAAAAATAAGAAGAAGGACAAGAAGGTGAAGATGATTACTTATCTTGTTTTGAGTTTCTTATGTCATTTGGGAGGAAGATATGCTAAGTTATGAGCTAACCAATGTTCTTGTCCTATTTCTGGCCTAACTAAGCTAATATGTAATAAATGAACTAAATAAACTAATTATGTCATTTTAAAGGATAATTAGCTAAGTATGTTATTTTGGAGAATAAAACTAGAAGAATAAGGAGGAGGAGAAGAAGAAGAAGAAGGTGAAGAATGATTACTTATCTTATTTTGAGCTCATTATGTCAATTTGGAGGAATATATGCTAAGTTATGCGCTAACCAAGGTTCTTGTGCTATTTTTTACCTAACTAAGATAATTATATCATAAATGAACTAAATAAGCTAATTATGTAATTTTACAGGATAATTAGCTAAGTATGTCATTTTGGAGAACAAAACTAGAAGAGGAAGAAGGAGGAGGAGGAGAAGACTAGAAGAAGGAGGAGAAGAAGAAGACGGAGGAGAAGAAGAAGAAGAAGGAGAAGAAGAAGAAGGTGAAGATGATTACTCATCTTGTTTTGAACTTATTATGTCATTTTGGAGGAAGATACACTAAGTTATGAGCTAACCAAGTTCCTTGTGCTATTTTTGACCTAAGTAAGCTAATTATGTCATAATTGAACCATATAAGCTAATTATGTCATTTTGGAGGATAATTAGCTAAGTATGTCATTTTAGAGAACAAAATTAGAAGAAGAAGAAGAAGGAGAACAAGAAGATGACTAGAAGGAGGAGAAGAAGAAGAAGAAGAAGGAGTAGTATAAGGTGAAGATGATTACTTATCTTATTTCGAGCTTATTATGTCCTTTTGGAGGAAGATACGCTAGGTTATGAGCTAACCAAGGTTCTTGTGCTATTTTTGACCTAACTAAGCTAACTATGTCATAAATGAACTGAATAAGCTAATTATGTCATTTTGGAGGAGAATTACCTAAGTATGTCATTTTTCAGAATAAAATAGAAGAAGAAGAAGGAGGAGGAGGAGAAGACTAGAAGAAGGAGGAGAAAAAGAAGAATATGTAGAAGAAAGTGAAGATGATTACTTATCTTGTTTTGAGCTTATTATGTCATTTTGGAGGAAGATACGCTAAGTTAGGAACTAACCAAGGTTCTTGTGCTATTTTTGACCTAGCTAAGCTGATTATGTCATAAATGAAATAAATAAGCTAATTATTTCATTTTGGAGGATAATTAAATGAGTATATCATTTTGGAGAATCAAAATGGAAAAGAAGAAGGAGGAGGAGGAGAAGACTAGAAGAAGGAGGATGAGAATAAGAACGAGAAGAAGAAGTGGAAGATGAATACTTATCTTATTTTGAGCTTATTATGTTATTTTGGAAGAAGACACACTAAGTTATGAGCTAACAAAGGTTCTTGTGCTAGTTTTGACCTAACTAAGCTAATTATGTCATAAATGAACTAAATAAGCTAATTATGTCATTTTAAAGGATGATTTGCTAAGTATGTCATTTTGGAGAATAAAACTAGAAGAAGAAAAATGAGGAGGAGAAGACTAGAAAAAGGAGGAGAATAAGCGGAAGAAGGAGGAGAAGAAGAAGGAGAAGATGATTACTTATCTTGTTTTGAGATTACTATGTCATTTTGGAGGAAGATACGCTAAGTTATGAGCTAACCAAGGTTCTTGTGCTATTTTTGACCTCACTAACCTAATTTGTCATAAATGAGCTAAATAAGCTAATTATGACATTTTAGAGGATAATTAGCTAAGTGTGTCATTTTGGAGAATAAAACTAGAAGAAGAAGAGGGAGGAGAAGGATATGACTAGAAAGAGGAGGAGTAGAAGAAGAAGAAGAAGAAGGAGAAGAAGGTGAAGATGATTACTTATCTTATTTTGACATTGTTATGTCATTTTGGAGGAAGATATGCTAAGTTTTGAGCTAACCAAGGTTCTTGTGTTAATTTTGACCTAACTAACTAATTATGTCATAAATGTACTAAATAAGCTAATTATGTCATTTTAGAGGGTAATTAGCTAAGTATGTCATTTTGGAGAATAAAACTAGAATAAGAAGAAAGAGGAGGAGGAGGAGAAGAAGAAGAAGAAGAAGAAGAAGAAGGATAAGAAAAAGTTGAAGATGATTACTTATCTTGTTTTTAGCTTATTATGTCATTTGGGAGAAGATACACTAACTTATGAGCTGACCAAGGTTCTTGTGCTAGTTTTGACCTAACTAAGCTAATTATGTCATAATTGAACCAAATAAGCTAATTATGTCATTTTGGAGGATAATTAGCTAAGTATGTCATTTTGGAGAATTAAATTAGATGAATAAGAAGGAGGACGAGAAGAAGACTAGGAGAATGAGTTGAACAAGATGAAGAAGGAGAAGAAGAAGGTGTAGATGATTAACTATCTTATTTTCAGCTTATTAAATCAAGTTGGAGGAAGATATGTTAAGTTATGAGCTAACCAAGGTTCTTGTGCTTTTTTTGGACCTAAATTAGCTAATTATGTCATACATGAAGTAAATAAGCTAATTATGTCATTTTGGAGGATAATTAACTAATTATGTCATTTTTGAGAATATAACTATAGGAAAAAGAAGGAGGAGGACGAGAAGACTAGAAGGAGGAGGAGAAGAAGAAGAAGCAGGAGAATAAGGTGAAGATGATTACTTATCTTATTTTGAGCCTATTATGTCATTTTGGTGGAAGATACGCTAGGTTATGAGCTAACCAAGGTTCTTGTGCTATTTTTGACCTAACTAAGCTAACTATGTGATAAATGAAGTAAATAAGCTAATTATGTCATTTTGGAGGATAATTACCTAAGTATGCCATTTTGGAGAATAAAGTAGAAGAAGAATAACAAAGAGGAGGAGAAGAAGAATAGAAGAAGGAGGAGAAAAAGAAGAAGAAGAAGGTGAAGATGATTACTTATCTTGTTTTGAGCTTCTTATGTCAGTTTGGAGGAAGATACACTAAGTTAGGAGCTAACCAAGGTTCTTGTGCTATTTTTGACCTAACTAATCTAATTATGACATAAATGAAATAAATAAGCTAATTATTTCATTTTGGAGGATAATTAGCTAGTTATGTCATTTTGGAGAATCAAAATGGAAAAGAAGAAGGAGGAGGAGGAGAAGACTAGAAGAAGGAGGAGGAGAAGAAGAACGAGAAGAAGAAGGTGAAGATGAATACTTATCTTATTTTGAGCTTATTATGTTATTTTGGAAGAAGACACACTAAGTTATGAGCTAACCAAGTTCCTTGTGCTATTTTTGACCTAAGTAAGCTAATTATGTCATAATTGAACCAAATAAGCTTATTTTGTCATTTTGGAGGATAATTAGCTAAGTATGTCATTTTAGAGAACAAAATTAGAAGAAGAAGAAGGAGGACAAGAAGATGACTAGAAGGAGGAGAAGAAGAAGAAGAAGAAGGAGGAGAAGATGATTACTTATCTTATTTCGAGCTTATTATGTAATTTTGGAGGAAGATATGCTAGGTTATGAGCTAACCAACATTCTTGTGCTATTTTTGACCTAACTAAGCTAATTATGTCATACATGAACTAAATAAGCTAATTATTTCATTTTGGAGGATAATTACCTAAGTATGTCAATTTGGAGAACCAAAATGGAAAGGAAAAAGGAGGAGGAGGAGAAGACTAGACACTACTAGAAAAAGGCTATTAATTGCGCACCTATTTTGGCTATTAATGGCGCACTATAGGTGCGCCATTATTATCACGCCATTAGTAATTAATAGTAATGGCGCACATTTGGTGCTCCATTACTATCACCGATAGTAATGGCGCACCCCCAGTGCGCCGTTACTATGTCCGAAGGTGCGCCATTACTATCTGACTTAGTAATGGCGCACCACACACAAGTGCGCCATTACTAACAAAAAAAATTCAAATAAAAATTTCAGAATTTTTTTTAATTTTTTTTCTTCAGAACTTTAATTTTCTTTTTTCTTAATCTGGGGTCACTATGGCTTAATCTTAGGTCAATATGCTTAATCTCAAGTCAAATCGCACTCTGTGGTCAAACTTCCCGGAAGGTCATCCATCCTCACACTACTCCAGCCTGAGCACGCTTAACTTCTCAGTTCTATCCAACCCCAGCACCAGCTCACTTAAGAGACACTTGTTGATATATGTATCATATCAATCCTATTAAACCTTGTTGATGTCTAGGACTTTTTCATGTTATGAGTGTGATGAAATTTTTAAAAAATATTTCAAACTTCCCGGGGTTCTAAAAATCTTTTGGGTTTCTAAAAATCTTCAACGGGGTTCCCCCTGTTGAATTCGGATGTAAATTTTCGAGTAGATGATTTTTCATATAAAAATCCTTTTAATCCGAGTTCGTATGCAAAAGTTATGCCCATTTTACTAAATTCTAGAGAGAATTTGCAAATAGAGTCCAAATTCATATTTGTAAATTTTCCCAACAACTAGACCACATATCACATGGGAAACTTATTTTTTTTTTTTTGACATCCATCATTTTCATCTATTTATTTTAAACTGAAAAGGCGGTCCGGGGGGGGGGGGTGCTTGTAGTAATGGCGCACCTATACAAAGTGCGCCATTACTATGTGTATGATTTGGTCAAACCTTGGTCAAACTTAGTAATGGCGCACTTTGTATAGGTGCGCCATTACTAAGTTGACATAGTAATGGCGCACCTATACAAAGTGCACCATTACTATGTGTATGATTGGGTCAAACCTTGGTCAAACTTAGTAATGGCACACTTTTCACGTTGTGCGCCATTACTATTTTGGTTAATAATGGTACACCTACACATGGTGCACCATTACTATGTAGTAATGGCGCACCACATGTATAGTGCGCCATTAGTGTCCATATGTGCAGTAGTTGTTTTTCTAGTAGTGAGAAGAAGGAGGAGGAGAAGAAGAAGAACGAGAAGAAGAAGGTGAAGATGATTACTTATCTTATTTTGAGCTTATTAAGTCATTTTGGAGGAAGACACGCTAAGTTATGAGCTACAAAGGTTCCTATGCTATTTTGACCTAACTAAGCTAATTATGTCATAAATGATCTAAATAACCTAATTATTTCATTTTACTGGATACTTAGCTAAGTATGTCATTTTGGAGAATAAAACTAGAAGAAGAAGAAGGAGGAGGAGGAGAATACTAGAAGAAGGAGGAGGAGGATAAGAAGAAGGTGAAGATGATTACTTATCTTGTTTTGAGCTTATTATGTCATTTTGGAGCAAGATACACTAAGTTATGAGCTAACCAAGGTTCTTGTGCTATTTTTGACCTAACTAAGCTAATTATTTCATAAATGAACTAAATAAGCAAAGTATGTCATTTTAGTGGATAATTAGCTAAGTATATCATTTTGGAGAATCAAACTAGAATAAGGAGGAGGAGGAGAAGACTAGAACAAGGAGGAGAAGAAGAAGGTGAATATGATTACTTATCTTGTTTTGAGATTATTATGTCATTTTGGACGAAGATACGCTAAGTTATGAGCAAACCAAGGTTCTTGTGCTATTTTCGACCTAACTAAGTTAATTATGTCATAAATGAACTAAATAAGCTAATTATGTCATTTTAGAGGATAATTAGCTAAGTATGTCATTTTGGAGAATAAAACTAGAAGGAGAAGAAGCAGGAAGAGAAGAAGACTAGAAGGAGGAGAATAAGACGAAGAAGGAGAAGAAGAAGGTGAAGATGATTACTTATCTTATTTTGAGTTTATTATGTCATCTTGGAAGAAGATATGCTAAGTTATGAGCTAACCAAGGTTCTTGTGCTATTTTGACCTAACTTAGCTAACTATGTCATAAATGAACTAAATAAGCTAATTATGTCATTTTGGAGGATAATTAGCTAATTATGTCATTTTGGAGAATATAACTTAAAGAAGAAGAAGGAGGAGGACGAGAAGACTAGAAGGAGGAGAAGAAGAAGAAGGAGGAGGAGAATAAAGTGAAGATGATTACTTATCTTATTTTCAGCTTATTATGTCATTTTGGAGGAAGATACGCTAGGTTACGAGTTAACCAAGGTTCTTGTGCTATTTTTGACCTAACTAAGCTAACTATGTCATAAATGAACTAAATAAGGTAATTATGTAATTTTGGAGGATAATTACCTAAGTATGTCATTTTGGAGAATAAAGTAGAAGAACAAGAAGGAGGAGGAGGAGAAGAAGACTAGAAGAAGGAGGAGAAAAAGAAGAAGAAGAAGAAGAAGGTGAAGATGATTACTTATCTTGTTTTGAGCTTATTATGTGAATTTGGAGGAAGATACACTAAGTTATGAACTAACCAAGGTTATTGTAATATTTTTGACCTAAATAAGCTAATTATGTCATAAATAAACTGAATAAGCTAATTATTTCATTTTCGAGGATAATTAGCTAAGTATGTCATTTTGGAGAATCAAAATGGAAAAGAAGGAGGAGGAGAATAAGAAGAATGAGAAGAAGAAGGTGAAGATGATTACTTATCTTATTTTAAGCTTATTATGTTATTTTGGAGAAAGACATGCTAAGTTATGAGCTAAGAAAGGTTCCTATGCTATTTTTGACCTAACTAAGCTAATTATGTCATAAATAAACTAAATAAGCTAATTATATCATTTTATAGGATATTTAGCGAAGTATGTCTTTTTTGGAGAATAAAGCTAGAACAAGAAGGAGGAGGACAATACTAGAAGGAGGAGGAGAAGAAGAAGGAGGAGGAGGAGTAGAAAAAGAAGGAGGAGGAGGAGGTGAAGATGATTACTTATCTTGTTTTGAGCTTATTATGTCATTTTGGAGGAAGATACGCTAAGTTATGAGATACCAAGGTTCTTGAGCTATTTTTGACCTAACTAAGCTAATTATGTCATAAATGAACTAAATAAGCTAATTATGTCATTTTAGAGGATAGTTAGGTAAGTATGTCATTTTGGAGAATAAAACTAGAAGAAAAAGAAGGAGGAGGAGGAGAAGACTATTAGAAGGAGCAGAAGAAGAATAAGAAGGAGGAGAAGAAGAATAAGAAGAAGGATGAGAAGAAGAAGGTGAAGATGATAAATTATCTTGTTTTGAGATTATTCTATCATTTTGGAGGAAGATACACTCAGTTATGAGCTAACCAACGTTCTTGTGCTATTTCTGACCTAACTAAGCTAATATGTCATAAATGAACTAAATAAGCTAATTAGATCATTTTATAGGATAATTAGCTAAGTATGTAATTTTGGAAAATAAAACTAGAAGAAGAAGGAGGAGGAGGAGGAGAAGACTAGAATAAGGAGGAGAAAAATAAGAAGGAGAAGAAGGTGAAGATAAGTACTTATATTCTTTTGAGCTTATTATGTCATTTTGGAGGAAGATACGCTAAGTTATGAGCTAACCAATGTTCTTGTGTTGTTTCTGACCTAACTAAGCTAATATGTCATTAATGAACTAAATAAGCTAATTATGTCATTTTAGAGGATAATTAGCTAAGTATGTCATTTTGGACAAAAAACTAGAAGAATAAGGAGGAGGACGAGAAGAAGAAGAAGAAGGTGAAGATGATTACTTCTCTTATTTTGAGCTTATTATGTGAGTTTGGAGGAAGATAAGCTAATTTATGCGGTGACAAATTTTCTCGTGCTTTTTGTACCTAACTAAGGTAATTATGTCATAAATGAACAAAATAAGCTAATTATGTCATTTTAGAGGATAATTAGCTAAGTATGTCATTTTGGAGAATAAAGCTAGAAGAAGAAGGAGGAGGAGGAGGAGAAGACTAGAAGGAGGAGGAGAAGAAGAAGGAGGAGAAGAAGAAGAAGGTGAAGATGATTACTTATCTTGTTTTGAGTTCTATTTATATGAGTGATATGTTTTGTGGTCATGCCCCGCTGGTCAATGGTTTATTCTTAATGAATCTCGAACGTGATGTTACACATATTCATAGTGTGTGTACCAAAAGATGTAAGGTTGATAATGATAGTCCCACATACTTGTGGCACTACCGCCTTGGTCATATCGTTGTCAAACGCATGAAGAAACTCCATACAGATGGACTTTTGGAGTCTCTTGATTTTGAATCCTTTGACACACGCGAATCAGGCCTCATGGGCAAGATGACCAAGACTCCGTTCTCCGGAACAATGGAGCGAGCAACCAACTTGTTGGAAATAATACATACCAATGTATGCGGTCCAATGAGCGTTGAGGCTCGTGGTGGCTATTGTTATGTTCTTACCCTCACTGAGGACTTAAGCAGATATGGGTATGTCTACTTAACGAAACACAAGTGTGAAACCTTTGAAAGTTTCAAGGAATTTCAGAGTGAGGTAGAGAATCAACGTGACAAGAAAATAAAGTTCCTATGATATGATCTTGGAGGAGAATATTTGAGTCATGAGTTTGGGATGCACTTAAGAAAATGTGGAATTGTTTCACAAATCGCACCGCCTGGCACACCTCGGTGTAATGTTGTGTCCGAATGTCGTAATCACACTCTATTGGATATGGTGCGATCTATGATATCTCTAACTGATTTACCGCTATCATTTTGGGGATATGCATTGGAAACTACCGCATTCACTTTAAATAGGGCACCTTCTAAATCCGTTGAGATGACACCGTATGAATTATGGTTTGCAAAGAAACCTAAGCTGTCGTTTCTGAAAGTTTGGGGTTGCGATGCTTATGTGAAGAAACTTCAACCTGAGAAGCTCGAACCCAAAGCGTAAAAATTCTTCTTCATAGGATACCCTAAGGAAACTATTGGGTATACCTTCTATCTTAGATCTGAAGGCAAAATCTTTGTTGCCAAGAATGGATCCTTTCTAGAGAAATAGTTTCTCTGGAAAGAAGTAAGTGGAAGGAAAGTAGAACTTGATGAGGTAGTTGTACCTCCTCTCGGACTGGAGAGTAGGGCAGCGTGGGAAAATGTTTCTGTGGTTCCTGCACTGACTAGAGAGGAAATTAATGATGATGATCATGAAACTTCGGATCAAGTTTCTACTGAACCTCTAAGGTCCACAAGGATAAGTTCCACAACAGAGTGGTACGACAACCCTCTCATGGAAATCATGTTGTTGGACAACATTGAACGTTCGAACTATGAAGAAGCGATGGCGGCCCGGATTCCGGCAAATGGCTTGAGGCCATGAAATCGAAGATAGGATCCATGTATGAGAACAAAGTATGGACTTTGATGGACTTGCAGGATGATCGGCGAGCTATTGAAAATAAATGGATCTTTAAGAAGAAGACTGACGCAGATGGTAATGTGACCATCTTTAAGGCTCGACTTGTCGCTAAGGGTTATCGACAAGTTCAAGGAGTTGACTACGATGAGACTTTATCACCCGTAGCGATGCTGAAGTCTATACGAATCATGTTAGCAGTTGCTGCATTTTATGATTATGAGATCTGGCAAATGGACGTCAAAACGACATTCCTTAATGGCTTTCTTAAGGGTGAATTGTATATGATACAGCCGGAAAGTTTTGTCGATCCTAAAAATGCTAACAAGGTAAGCAACCTCCAGTGGTTCATCTATGGGCTGGTGCAAGCATCCCGGAGTTGGAACATTCTCTTTGATGAGGCAATCAAAGCATTTGGGTTTGTACAAGAAAGTGAGTGGGAGTTGTGTAGCATTTCTCATATTATATGTGGATGACATATTGTTGATGAGAAATGATATAGAACTTTTGGAACTCATAAAGGCCTATTTCAATAAGTGTTTTTCAATAAAGGACCTTGGAGAAGCTGCCTACATATTAGGCATCAAGATCTATAGATCGTGTTGGAAATATGCTCTAGAGGCAATAATAAAATGGTTATTATCATATTTCCTTGTTCATGATAATCGTCTATTGTTCATTCTATAATTGTATTAATAGGAAACAGTAATACATGTGTGAATAAATAGATCACAAAGTGTCCCTAGCAAGCCTCTAGTTGGCTAGCTCGTTAGTCAATAGATGATCATGGTTTCCTGATCATGGGCATTAGATGTCATTGATAACGGGATCACATCATTGGGAGACTAATGTGATGGACAAGACCCAATCACATCATTGCGCCTCCCCACTCAGCCCAATGCGCAGGGGAGAGGGACGGGGGGGGGGGGGGGGGCAAACCCTAGGCACAGGTGGGCCTTAGGCCCACCAGGTGGTGCGCCACCCCCTCCCACCCTAGCCGCCGCCCCCTTTCCCATCTGGTGGCTGCCGCACCACCTAGGGGGGAAACCTAGGGGTGGCGCACCCCCCTCCCCCTCCTCCTATAAATAGAGAGTGGTTTTGGCCCTTGGGAGACAGACTTCTCCCTCTCCCTCGGCGCAGCCCTGCCCTTCTTCCTCCTCCTCTCTGCCGGTGCTTGGCGAAGCCCTGCCAGGAGACCTCGTCTCTCCATCGACACCACGCCGTCGTGTTTCTGGAGTTCTTCCCCAACCTCTCCCTCCTCCTTGCTGGATCAAGGTGCGGGAGATGTCACGGGGCTGCACGTGTGTTGAACGCGGAGGTACCGTAGTTCGTCACTAGATCGGAATCGCTGCGAGTACGACTCCATCAACCGCGTTCTAGCAACGCTTCCGCTTAGCAATCTTCAAAGGTATGAAGATGCACTCACCCCTCTCTCGTTGCTGGTATCTCCATAGGAAGATCTGAATATGCGTAGGAAAATTTTGAATTTATGCTACGTAACCCAACAGTGGCATCCAAGAAAGGTTTTCTATGCGTAGATTCTATGCACGAGTAGAACACAAAAGTTGTGGGCGATGATTTGTCAATTCGCTTGCCACTACTAGTATTATTCATTTCCGACGGTATTGTGGGATGAAGCGGCCCGGATCGACTTTACACGTACGCTTACGTGAGACTGGTTCCACCGACACACATGCACACCGTGCATAAAGGTGGCTAGCAGGTATCTGTCTCTCTTATTCTAGTCGGATTGGATTTGATGAAAAGGGTCCTTATGAAGGGTAAATAGCTTTGGGATATCATCGTTGTGGCTGTCACGTAGGTAAGAAAGCGTTCTTGCTAGAAACCTAAATCAGCCACGTAAAACTTGCAACAACAATTAGGGGACGTCTAACTTGTTTTTGCAGGGTTTGACATGTGAGGTGATATGGCCAAAGTTGTGATGTTGCATGTATGATGTATGAGATGATCATGCTATTCTAATAGGTTTCACGACTTGCATGTCGATGAGTATGACAACCGGCAGGAGCCATAGGAGTTGTCTTAATTTATTGTATGAGATGCAACGCCATGTGCTTACTACTTTTACTTCATTGCTAACGGTTAGCTATAGTAGTAGTGATAGTAGTAGTTGGCGTGACGACTTCACGAATACACGCTGATGGAGATCATGGTGTCACGCCGGTGACGATGATGATCATACGATGCCTGAAGATGGAGATCGAAAGAGCAAAGATGATAATGGCCATATCATGTCACTATATGATTGCATTGTGATGTTTATCATGTTTTACATCTTATTGCTTAGAACAACGGTTGCATAATAAGATGATCCCTCTTAAAATTTCGAGAACGTATTCCCCTAAGTGTGCACCGTTGCGAAGGTTCGTTGTCTCCAAGAACCACGTGATGATCGGGTGTGATAGATTCTAACGTTCGCATACAACGGGTGTAAGCGAGATTTACACACGCGAAACGCCTAGGTTGACTCGACGAGCTTAGCATGTACAGACATGACCTCGAATACAAGAGACCAAAAGATCGAACATGAGTCGTATGGTTGAATACGATCAACATGAAGTTGCTCACCGTGGTGACTAGTCCGTCTCACGTGATGATCGGACACGGGTTAGTCAACATGGATCATGTATCACTTAGATGACTAGAGGGCTGTCTATTTAAGTGGGAGTTCAATCTTAATTTGATTAAATGAACTTAATTTGCATGAACTTAGTCTAAAAGTTGTCTTTATAAATATTGTAGATGGCCAACGGCAACCTCAATTTCAACGCATTCCTAGAGAAAAACAAGCTAAAAGATGATGGTAGCAACTATACGGACTGGGTTCGCAACTTGAAGCTCATCCTTGAAGCAGCTAAAAAGGCTTATGTCCTTGATATGCCGCTAGGAGACCCTCCCGCTCACGCAGTAGCCCAGGACATTCTGAACGTCTGGCAAACGCGAAGTCATGACTACTCTCTGGTTAGGTGTGGCATGTTATACAGTTTAGAAACGGGGCTCCAAAGGCGTTTTGAGCAACACGGAGCATATGAGATGTTCCAGGAGTTGAAGCTAGTTTTTCAAGCTCATGCCCGTGTCGAGAGATATGAAGTTTACGACAAGTTCTTTAGCGGTAAGATGGAGCAGAAAAGTTGTGTCAGTGAGCACATACTCAAAATGTCTGGGTTACACAATCGTCTGACTTCACTTGGAGTCGAACTTCCGGATGATGCTATAATTGACAGAATCCTCCAGTCTGTCCCACCAAGCTACAAAGACTTTGTGCTTAACTACAACATGCAAGGGATGGAAAAGACCATTCCCGAGTTGTACTTGATGCTCAAGTCTGAAGAAGTAGAAATCAAGAAAGAGCATCAAGTGTTGATGGTCAACAAGACCACTAGTTTCAAGAAAGGCAAGGGTAAGAAGAACTTCAAAAAAGACGGCAAAGCTGTTGCCGCGCCCGGTAAGCCAGATGCCGGGAAGAAGAAAAAGAATGGACCCAAGCCTTAGACTGAGTGCTTCTATTGCAAGGGAAAGGGTCACTGGAAGCGGAACTGCCCCAAATACTTAGCGGACAAGAAGGCCGGCAACGTTAAAGGTAGCTCTCGTAGTAGCTCCTTTGTATTTGATACCGATGCTGTTGCTCACATTTGCAACTCAAAGCAGGAACTGTGGAATAAGCGGAGTCTGGCCAAGGACGAGGTGACGATGCGCGTCGGGAATGGTTCGAAGGTCGATGTGATCGCCGTCGGCACGCTACATCTACATCTACCGTCGGGATTAGTTTCAAACCTTAATAATTGTTATTTAGTACCAGCTTTAAGCATGAACATTGTATCAGGGTCTTGCTTAATGTGAGACGACTACTCATTTTAGTCAGAGAATAATGGTTGTTCTATTTATATGAGTGGTATGTTTTATGTTCATGCTCCGCTGGTGAATGGTTTATTCTTGATGAATCTCGATCGTGATGTTACACATATTCATAGTGTGAGTACCAAAATATGTAAAGTTGATAATGATAGGCCCACATACTTGTGGCACTGCCGCCTTGGTCATATCGGCGTTAAGCGCATGAAGAAGCTCCATACTGATGGACTATTAGAGTCTCTTGATTTTGAATCATTTGACACATGCGAACCGTGCCTCATGGGCAAGATGACTAAGACTGCATTGTCAGGAATAATGGAGAGAGCAACCGACTTATTGGAAATAATACATACTGATGTGTGTGGTCCAATGAACGTTGAAGCTCGTGGTCGCTATCGTTATGTTCTCACTCTCACCGATGATTTGAGTAGGTATGGGTATATCTACTTGATGAAACACAAATCTGAGACATTTGAAAAGTTCAAGGAATTTCAGAGTGAGGTCGAGAATCAATGTCACAGAAAAATCAAGTGTCTGTGATCTGATCGTGGAGGAGAATATTTGAGTCACGAGTTTGGCACACACCTAAGGAAGTGTGGAATCGTTTCACAACTGACGCCGCCTGGCACACCGCAACGCAACGGAGTGTCTGAACATCGTAATCACATCTTATTAGATATGGTACGATCTATGATGTCTCTTACCAACTTACCGCTATCATTTTGGGGATACACATTAGAAACTGCAGCATCCACTTTAAATAGGGCACCGTCTAAATCCGTTGAGACGACACCGTATGAACTATGGTTTGGCAAGAAACCTAAGTTGTCGTATCTTAAAGTTTGGGGCTGCGATGCTCATGTGAAGAAACTTCAACCAGAAAAGCTCGAACCCAAAGCGGAGAAATGCGTATTCATAGGATACCCTAAGGAAACTATTGGGTATACCTTCTATCTTAGATCTGAAGGTAAAACCTTTGTTGCCAAGAACGTATCCTTTCTAGAGAAAGAGTTTCTCTCGAAAGAAGTCAGTGGGAGGAAGGTAGAACTTCATGAGGTAATTACACCCCCTCTCGAACAGGATAGTAGCACAGCGCGGGAAGTTGTTCGTATGGCGCCTACACCAACTGAAGAGGAAGTTAATGATGATGATCATCAAGCTTCGGATCAAGTTACTACTAAACCGCGAAGGTCCACAAGGGCACGCTCCGCACCAGAGAGGTACGGCAACCCTGTGATGGAAATCATGTTGTTAGACAACGTGAACCTTCGAACTATGAAGAAGCGATGGCGGGCCCGGATTCCAACAAATGGCTTGAAGCTATGAAATCCGAGATAGGATCCATGTATGAGAACAAAGTATGGACTTTGGTGGACTTGCCCGATGACCGGTGAGCCATAGAAAATAAATGGATCTTCAAGAAGAGACTGATGCAAATGGTAATGTAACCGTTTATAAAGCTCGACTTGTCGCAAAGGGTTTTCGACAAATTCAAGGAGTTGACTACGAAGAGACTTTCTCTCCCGTGGCGAAGCTGAAATCAGTCCGAATCATGTTAGCAATTGCCGCCTTTTATGATTATGAAATTTGGCAAATGGACGTCAAAACAGCGTTCCTTAACGGGAACCTCAAGGAAGAGTTGTATATGATGCAACCAGAAGGTTTTGTCGACCCTAAGGGTGCTAACAAAGTGTGCAAGCTCCAGCGCTCCATCTATGGGCTGGTGCAAGCATCTCGGAGTTGGAACATTCGCTTTAATGAGGTGATTAAAGCGTTGGGTTCATACAGGTTTACGGAGAAGCATGTCTGTACAAGAAAGTGAGTGGGAGCTCTGTAGCTTTCCTCATACTATATACGGATGACATATTATTGATGGGGAATAATATAGAGATGTTGGAGAGCATAAAGGCCTATTTGAACAAAAGTTTTTCAATAAAGGACCTTGGAGAAGCTGCATACATATTAGGCATCAAGATCTATAGAGATAGATCAAGACGCCTCATAGGTCTTTCGCAAAGTACATACCTTGACAAGATATTGAAGAAGTTCAATATGGAAAACTGAAAGAAAGGGTTCTTGCCAGTTTTGCAAGGTATGAGATTGAGTAAGACTCAGTCGCCGACCACGACAGCAGATAGAGAGAAGATGATATAAACCTATGCATCAGCCGTGGGCTCTCTAATGTATGCCATGCTGTGTACCCGACCTGATATAAACCTTGCCATAAGCTTGGTAGGGAGGTACCAAAGTGATCCCGGAATGGAACACTAGACAGCGGTCAAGAATATCCTTAAGTACCTGAAAAGCACTGAGGAACTGTTTCTCGTTTATGGAGGTGACGAAGAGCTCGTCGTAAAGGGTTATGTCGACGCTAGCTTCGACACAGATCCGGATGACTCTAAGTCACAGACCGGATACATATATGTGTTGAATGGTGGGGCAGTGAGCTGGTGCAGCAGCAAGCAAGAAGTCGTGGCAGCATCTACATGTGAAGCGAAGTACATAGCTGCTTCAGAAGCGGCTCATGAAGGAATTTGGATGAAGGAGCTCATCACCGACCTTGGAGTGGTTCCAAGCGCGCTGGGTCCAATGACACTCTTCTATGATAACACTGGGGCCATTGCCATAGCCAAGGAGACTAGGTTTCACCGGAAGATGAAGCACATCAAACGCCAGTACAACTCCATCCAGGACCATGTCAAGAGTGGAGTGATAGATATTTGTAAAGTACACACGGATATGAATATTGCAGACCCGTTGACTAAACCTCTTCCACGAGAAAAACATGATCAACACCATAATGCTATGGGTGTTCGATACATCACAATGTAACTAGATTATTGACTCTAGTGCAAGTGGGAGACTATTGGAAATATTCCCTAGAGGCAATAATAAAATGGTTATTGTCATATTTCCTTGCTCATGATAATCGTCTATTGTTAATGCTACAAGTGTATTAACAGGAAACAGTAATACATGTGTGAATAAATAGATCACGAAGTGTCCCTAGAAAGCCTCTAGTTGGCTAGCTCATTAGTCAATATATGATCATGGTTTCCTGATCATGGGCATTAGATGTAATTGATAACGGGATCACATAATTGGGAGAATGATGTGATGGACAAGACCCAATCCTAAGCATAGCACTAGATCGTATTATTTGTATGCTAAAGCTTTTCTAATGTCAAGTATCTTTTCCTTCGACCGTGAGATTGTGCAACTCCCGGATACCGTAGGAGTGCTTTGGGTGTATCAGACGTCACAACATAACTGGGTGACTATAAAGGTGCACTACAGGTACCTCTGAAAGTGTCTGTTGGGTTGGTACGAATCGAGATCGGGATTTGTCACTCCGTGTGACGGAGAGGTATCTCTGGGCCCACTCAGTAGAACATCATCATGAGCTCAATGTGACTAAGGAGTTAGTCACACGATCACGTGCTACGGAATGAGTAAAGAAACTTACCGGTAACGAGATTGAACAAGGTATTGGTATACCGACGATCGAATGTCGGGCAAGTTCTATATCGACAGACAAAGGGAATTGTATACGGGATTGACTGAATCCTTGACATCGTGGTTCATCCGATGAGATCATCGGGGAGCAAGTGGGAGCCACCATGGGTATCCAGACTCCGCTGATGGTTATTGGCCAGAGAAGTGTCTCGGTCATGTCTGCCTGTCTCCCGAACCCGTAGGGTCTACACACTTAAGGTTCGGTGACGCTAGGGTTATAGGGAATTGTTATATGAGGTTACCGAAAGTTGTTCGGAGTCCCGGATGAGATCCCGGATGTCGCGAGGAGTTCCGGAATGGTCCGGAGGTAAAGATTGATATATAGGACGGATGGTTTTGGACACCGGAAGTGTTTCGGGCATCACGAGTAATATACCGGGACCACCGGAGGTCGCCCCGGGGGTCCACCGAAGGGGGGCAACGACCCCAGAGGTAAGGTGGGCCAAGTGGGGGAGGGAACCAGCCCCTAGGTGGGCTGGTGCGCCTCCCCACTCAGCCCAATGCGCAGGGGAGAGAGAAGGGGGGTTGGCAAACCCTAGGCACAGGTGGGCCTTAGGCCCACCAGGTGGTGCGCCACCCCCTCCCACCCTAGCCGCCGCCCCCTTTCCCATCTGGTGGCTGCCGCACCACCTAGGGGGGAAACCTAGGGATGGCGCACCCCCCTCCCCCTCCTCCTATAAATAGAGAGTGGTTTTGGCCCTTGGGAGACAGACTTCTCCCTCTCCCTCGGCGCAGCCCTGCCCTTCTTCCTCCTCCTCTCTGCCGGTGCTTGGCGAAGCCCTGCCAGGAGACCTCGTCTCTCCATCGACACCACGCCGTCGTGTTTCTGGAGTTCTTCCCCAACCTCTCCCTCCTCCTTGCTGGATCAAGGTGCGGGAGACGTCACTCGGTTGCACGTGTGTTGAACGCGGAGGTGCCGTAGTTCGTCACTAGATCGGAATCGCTGCGAGTACGACTCCATCAACCGCGTTCTAGCAACGCTTCCGCTTAGCGATCTTTAAAGGTATGAAGATGCACTCACCCCTCTCTCATTTCTGGTCTCTCCGTAGGAAGATCTGAATATGCGTAGGAAAATTTTGAATTTATGCTACGTAACCCAACAGATCGAGACGCTTCATTGGTCTTTCACAAAGCACATACCTTGACAAGATATTGAAGAAGTTCATACTGGATAAGACCAAGAAGTGGTTCTAGCCTGTATTACAAGGTGTGAGCTTGAGCACAGCTCAATGCCCGACCACGGTAGAAGATAGAGAAAATACAAGTACCTTCCCATATGTTTCAGCCATAGGCTCTATTATGTATGCCATGCTGTGTACCAGACCTGATGTGAACCTTGCCATAAGTTTGGTAGGGAGGTACCAAAGTGATCGAGGAGTGGATCACCGGACATCGGTCAAGAATATCCTTAAGTACCTGAAAAGGACTAAAGATATGTTTCTCGTTTATGGAGGTGGCGAAGAGCTCGTCGTAAAGGGTTACATCGATGCCAGCTTCAACACAGATCCGGATGACTCTAAGTCACAACCAGATACATGTATATTTTGAATGGTGGGCAATCAGCTGGTGCATTTGAAAGCAAAGCGTCATGGCGGCATCTACATGTGAAGCGGAGTACATAGCTGCTTCGGAAGCAACACAGGAAGGAGTCTGGATGAAGGAGGTCATCACCCACTTAGGAGTGATTCTCAGTGCGTCGGGCCCGATGACTCTCTTCAGTGACAACACTCGAGTTATATCCATTGCCAAGGAGCCCAGGTTTCACAAGAAGACCAATTACATCAAGCACCGCTTCAACTCCATTCGTGGATACATCGAGGATGGAGATATAGATATTTGTAAAGTACACACGGATTTGAATTTCGCAGATCCGTTGACTAAACCTCTTCCACGAGTGAAACATGATTAGCACCAGAACTCTATGGGTGTTCGATTCATCACAATGTAACTAGATTATTGACTCTAGTGCAAGTGGAAGACTGTTGGAAATATGCCCTAGAGGCAATAATAGAGTGGTTATTATTCTATTTCCTTGTTCATGATAAATGTCTATTATTCATGCTATAAATGTATTTACCGAAACCGTAATACATGTGTGAATATATAGACCGTAACATGTCCCAAGTGAGCCTCTAGTTGACTAGCCCATTGATCAATAGATGGTATTGGTTTCCTCATCATGGACATTGGATTTCATTGATAACGGGATCACATCATTAGGAGAATGATGTGATGGACAAGACCCAATCCTAAGCATAGCACAAGATCGTATAGTTCGTCTGCTAGAGCTTTTATAATGTCAAGTATCATTTCCTTTGACCATGAGATTGTGCAACCCCTGGATACCGTCGGGGTGCTTTGGGTGTATCAAACGGCACAACGTAACTGGGTGATAATAAAGGTGCACTCCAGGTATCTCCGCAAGTGTCTGTTGGGTTGGTACGAATCGAAACTAGGTTTGGTCGCTCCGTGTGATGGAGAGGTATCTCTGGGCTCACTTGGTAATGCATCAGCATGATGTGCTCAATGTGACTAAGGAGTTATCCACGAGGTGATGTGTTATGGAACGAGTAAAGAGACTTGCCAATAACGAGATTGAACAAGGTATAGCGATACCAATGATTGAATCTCGGGCAAGTGTCATACCGATAGACAAAGGGAATTGCATACGGGATTGAGTGAATCCTCGACATCGTGGTTCATCCGATGAGATCATCGTGGAACATGCAGGAGCCAACATGGGTATCAAGATCCCGCTGTTGGTTATTGGATTGAGAGAAGTCTCGGTCATGTCTGCATGGTTCCCGAACCCGTAGGCTCTACATGCTTAAGGGTCGGTGACGCTAGAGTTGCTATGCGAATCGTATATGTGGTTACCGAAGGTTGATCGGAGTCTCGGATGAGATCCGGGACATCACGAGGAGTTCCGGAATGGTCCAGATGTAAAGATTTATATATGGGGAGTCCAGGTTCGGTCGCCGAAAAAGTTTTGGGGTTTATCGGTATTGTGCCGAGACCACCGAAAGGGTACTGGGAGTCCACCGGGAAGGTCCACCTGTCTCGGAGGGCTACATGGAATGAAAGGAGAAAGGAACCAGCCCCTGGTGGGCTGGTGCGAGCCAAGGAGGTGGCTCAAAGCGCACAAGGAGGCCAAGGAGGCCAAACCCTAGGCGTGGTGGCTGCCTTGGGTGGCAAGCCACCCCCTAGGATGGCGCCCCTCCTCCAACTTGGGCTGCCGCACCACGTAGGCAAACCCTAGGGTGGCAACACCCCCTGTTCCACCCTCCTATATATATTGGAGGCTTTGGGAGGGCTGCACACACATGTATCTCTCTCCCTCGGCGCAGCCCTACCTCTCCACCTCTCCTCCTTCGCGGTGCTTGGCGAAGCCCTGCCGAAGAACCGCAAACTCCATCGCCACCAACCCGTCATGCTTCTGGAGTTCTCGCTCAACTTCTCCACCCTCCTTGCTGGATCAAGAAGGAGGAGACGTCCCCGGCCTATATTGTGTCGAACGCGGAGACACCGAACGTTCGGTGTTTGATCGGATCACCGTGAGTACGACTCCATCAACCGCGTTCGTAGTAATGTTTCCGCTATGCGATCTTCAACGGTATGAAGATGATCTACCTCTATTGTTGCTGGTTTCTCCTAGTTAGATCTTGGTATTACGTAGGAATCTTTCTGAATTATTACTACGTTACCCAACAAATATAACCCATGGTCGGCTTGTCCCATCAAATGCGACCGCAGGGACCATCCAACCAGCATCTGTCATGGAGGGTCGGGCACCCTCGTCCTCGACCCATTATTGATGGGTACCACCTCACTAGAGTCCTCATGGATGATGGAAGTAGCCTTAATCTGATTTAGGGAGGTACGGTGAAAAAGATGGTCATCTACCCATCACGAATAAAACCAAGAAACAGTACCTTCAAAGGAGTTATTACAGGCGTTGAGGCTTGCTGCTTGGGAACCATAACGCTTGAAGTCGTGTTCGGATCACCCGATAACTTCCAGAATGAAGACTTGATCTTCGACATTGTCCCCTTTGCAGCGGGTAGCACGCACTGCTCGGCCGCACCACTTTTGCCCGATTCAACGCAGTGCCCCACTACGCTTATCTCAAGCTGAAGATGCCCGAACCACGAGGAGTCATCACCGTCAACGGCAACACAGAACGACCTCTCCGAACCGAAGAACACACCGCATACTTGGCAGCAGAGGGTGCACGACGGTGAACTAACAAGTCACAAGCCCATCAAGTCGCGACAAGTAGGTAAGCGATACCAAGATCAATCAGGTCCGTCACAGAACTCCTCGGCCCCTAACACATAAGGGCAACCCTCCCACATCATCTCCCGAGCACCTTTAAGGTATGTCTCTCATATACACAATTTTCATTCTCCGCATATCATGGGATGTCGTGCGCGATTTGAACAAGCACCATATGATCGGCTAGACCAAACAATGGAGCCAAATTCTTCCTGGGAACACAGAGTATACCATAAAGATCCTCCCAAACGTCAAGCTATATTCCATCGGCGTCTTCTCATGGCTCCTCGATTGAAAGCCCGTATGCCATTAGAAACATGCTTTTAAGGAAAAACTCCCTCCCCTTACTCTTTCAAGTTAATGCAGCCAAAAGCCAGATGTACGTCAAGTCACTTGTATAACGGCTGCAGCCAGGTGTTGCTTAATTTTGTAGTTTCCTATACACAGTGTCCCTGGGGCCAAGAATTGTGAAAATTCCTCGCCATTATGTGTCATAGACGCTTTACTTTTAATGGTTCTTACCCATGTTTTTCTGCTGCATGGCGCTGACAGGACAAACTTACTTTATGATTGCTAAAAAACAGTAGTGCGAACGGCTATTAAACCGGGGGCTACATGATGTCTACTATGCAACCTTCTCCTTGTAGACGTTGTTGGGCCTCCAAGTGCAGAGGTTTGTAGAACAGTAGCAATTTTCCCTCAAGTGGGTGACCTAAGGTTTATCAATCTACGGGAGGCGTAGGATGAAGATGGTCTCTCTCAAGCAACCCTGCAACCAAATAACAAAGAGTCTCTTGTGTCCCCAACACACCCAATACAATGGTAAGTTGTATAGGTGCACTAGTTCGGCGAAGAGATGGTGAAACAAGTGTAATATGGATGGTAGATATAGGTTTTTGTAATCTGAAATTACAAAAATAGCAAGGTAACTAGTAACAAAAGTGAGCACGAATGGTATTGCAATGCGTGGAAACAAGGCCTAGGGTTCATACTTTCACTAGTGAAGTTCTCTCAACAAACATAACATAATTGGATCATATAACTAGCCGTCAACATGCAACAAAGAGTCACTCCAAAGACACTAATAGCGAAGAACAAACAAAGAGATTATTGTATGGTATGAAACCACCATAAAGTTATTCTTTCTGATAGATATATTCAAGAGTTCGTACTAGAATAACACCTTAAGATACATATCAACCAAGACCCTAATGTCACCTAGATACTCCATTGTCACCTCAAGTATCCGTGGGCATGATTATACGATATGCATCACACAATCTCAGAATCATCTATTCAACCAACACATAGAACTTCAAAGAGTGCCCCAAAGTTTCTACCGGAGAGTCAAAACATGTGCTAACCCCTATGCATAGGTTCCCAATGTCACGAACCCGCAAGTTGATCACCAAAACATACATCGAGTACTCACATGAATCCACGTGTGCCAACCCATATGCATAGGTTCCCAATTGTCACAAACCCGCAAGTTGATCACAGTAGATAGACACGTGCAATACATACATCAAGTGTTCTCAAAGACTCAATCCGATAAGATGACTTCAAAAGGGGAAACTCAATTCATTACAAGAAGGGAGAGGGGGAAGAACATCATAAGATCGAACTATAGTAGCAAATCCCACGGTACATCGAGATCAAGCCATCTCAAGAACACGAGAGAGAGAGAGAGATCAAACACATAGCTACTGGTACATACCCTCAGCCCCGAGGGAGAACTACTCCCTCCTAGTCATGGAGATCGCCAAGATGATGAAGATGGCCACCGGAGATGGATTCCCCCTCCGGCAGGATGACGGAACGGGCTCTAGATTGGTTTTTGGTGCCTTCAGAGGCTTGCGGCGGCGGAACTCCCGATCTAGGTTTCTTTCTGGAGGTTTCCGTATTTATAAGACCAGATGTCGTCGAGAACAAGTCAGGGGGACCCAGGAGGAAGTCACAAGCCCTTGTGGTGCGGCCAAGGGGGATAGGGGCGCCCCCCAGGCTTGTGGCTTCCTTGTGACTCTTATCCGGTATATTTTTCTTCCGGTATTTTTGATATTTTCCATAAAAAATCATTGCGAAAGATTTATTCTGTTTGGACTCTGCCTGAAAAAGGGTCAAAAACACGGAAAAAACAGAAACTGGCACTTGGCACTGAGTTAATAGGTTAGTCCCAAAAAGGATATAGAATAGCACATTCATGCATATAAAACATCCAAAGAAGACAATATAATAGCATGGAACCATAAAAAGTTATAGATACATTGGAGACGTATCACTAGGATACATTGACCGCCCCAACCACCTCACCATCACTCTTACTCTTACACACGTGTCCGGTCTCTCAGGATTTTGCATTATATGAATAGGTTTCGAATTATGTCTTTGGCCTATAGTTGGATTGCCCCACTCTTGTGCTTAAACCCTTACATTCCGCTAGTTAGGGTAAAGGGGTAAAGGGAGAATCACTGCTATTGTATTCCCATCAATACTGGAATCAGAGTTTTGCCATCTGCTGCTTCTTTGCCGTCTACTCGCAATTGGCAAAGACCCTCTTTGCCATCAGCTACCAGAAACCAGACGGCAAAGAGAAGGCTGATGGCAAAGGTACTATTTGCCATCAGCCAGCTCTTTGCCGTCAGCTGGCTCACAGCAAAGATTACTCACGCAGACGACAAAGAGTTCGGTAGGCCCAGCCCGCACCCCCTCTCTCCACCTAACGACCTCTCTCTTTGTCGTCCTCTTTTCTCCTCTGTGCCGTCGGGAGGTGGACGGCAAAGAGGGTGCGCCCTAACGACCGTTAGCCCCACCCCCACGCACCTCTCATCTCCCCTAATGGCCACCCCACACCCCTCTCTCTCACCCCCCGAAACCACCACCGCCACCGCACCCTCCTCCGGCCTCCCTGCGCAGCCACGCCATCCTCCAGCCTCCCTGCGCCGCTGCCCCCTCCTGCTTCGTCCTCCCTGCGCCGCCGCGCCATCCTCCCGCCTCCCTGCGCCGCAGCCCCCTCCTCCTCCGGACTCCCTGCGCCGCCGCGCCCTCCTACGGCCTCCCTGCGCCGCCGCGCCCTCCTCCGGCCTCCCTGCGCAGCCACACCATCCTCCTCCCTGCACCGCCGCGCCCTCCTCCTCCCTATGCCACCAGATCGCCCTCCTCCTCCCTATGCCCCCTCCTCCACCACGCCCCCTCCTCCTCCCCGGGACCTCCTCCTCCACCGCCGCCGTCGGAGCTCGCCCCTTCTCCACCACCACCCCCTCCGCCACCACCGCCCTCTCCTCCACCGCCATGCCCTCCTCCTCCCCGGCCGCCCCCTCCAGTGAGTCCTTTTTCCTTTTTTTGCTAATTAACAGATTTAGTGGCATATATAGTTTAGTTGGTAGGTTAGTTAATTAGTAGATTTAGTGGTAGTTTAGTTAGTTGGTAGATTTAGTTAGTTAATTAGTAGATTTAGTAGGTAGTTTAGTGGTAGATTGTGTTTTGTTAATTAGTGGTAGCTAGAATATTTTTTAGTTACTTAGTGGTAGATTCTGTTTTTGTTATTTTTTTGATGTTTAGTGTTATATAGGTTTAGCGATAGGTTTAGTTTGGTTAGTTAGTTAGTTAGCTTAATAGAAAGAAAAGGAAGAAGAAGAAGAGGAGGATAAGGAGAAGAGGAGAAGAGGAGGAGGAGAAGAAGAAGAGGAGGAGGAGGAGGACAAGAAGAAAAGAAGAAGAAAAGAAGAACAGAAGAAAAGAAGAAGAATACCTTCTCCTCCTTCTCCTTCTTCTCCTCCTCCTCCTTCTTCTTCTTCTTGATTTCTTCTTCTTCTCCTTACCTTATTTTCCCCAACAATGAGATAATTAGCCCATTTAGCTACAAAATGGCATAAAAACCTTGGTTAGCTCATGAATATTATATTCTTAACTTGTTTTCCTCTAAAATGACATAATTAGAATATTTGTGTTGATCGGGTGGATTTACATGTCATAGTTGTCTCGTCGCTGTGAGGTCTGATGTGCGAAGACCTCCCCGTGCGTTGTACGAGCTCCGCCCCTGCATTCGTGGTTTAGTACAAATTTCATCTCCTCCTCATCCCTTCATTTACTGTGGCTCGGTTTCCGGATGAAACTTTCTAGATTTAGGTAATTAAATTAATTTATCAGTATGCGTGACCAATATGCATCTCCCGTTCGAAAGGGCAACATCTATAAATATGCATGTCTTTGCATATTTATAACCGCCATCCTTTCGAATTGTCCAACATTATCCATGGACAATCCGAGTATGTCTAGATTGGGTTCGTTTTCCCGTATGCTGTGCTCTGGATCCGATGCGGAATTTTGTCAGTACCTCCCTGTTGTTCTCTGGATGCACATCCTCTCTGTTTATTGCGGAGACGTGTATCAGGAGAACAGTGGGGAGGTGCTGCCGAATCTTTGCATTGGATCCGGAGCAGAGCATGGGAAAATGAACCCAATCTACACATACTCTGGTGGGATTAGGACCTATATTTACCTATTGGCGTGTAGGTTGCCTGGACGTAATAAAAATGGCGAACCTGATTAGCCGATGAATATAAATGCTAAATTTTATATAAATATATTTCTTCTGTCTTTAGTAGCTAGGCAAGATGAGTGATCGTGCGTGGATGTATACCGGTCACCCTAGTCAGAAGGAGATGACGAGAGAATGGTTTGTAAAAACAAAGGAATTTGTGAAATCTGCATTCGCAAATGGCCAGGAAAGAAACTATTGCCCCTGTCCTGGATGCGACAACTATAAAAAGACGACAGAGGCTGTAATGATTAAACACCTAAAGAGGAGGGGTTTTAAGCCTAATTATATGGTGTGGACATTTCATGGTGAGTCTATACAACGCACAAGAGCTGAGGTGGTCCGTCGTCGCACCGACAGGCATGGTACCGGGATCGAAGACATGGTGCAAGACTTTGATGATGCTCGGGATTCGGAAAATGAGATGGAGGAATCTGCAAAGGCATGTTATGAAATGTTGGAGTCTTCAAAACGTCCTCTCCATGAGCACATTGAGCTCTGTCAGCTGGATGCAATTGCACAAGTAATGGCTCTGAAGGCTCAGTTCAACTTGGGAAGAGAATGCTACGACGGGATGATGACACTATTTGGACGCTTCCTACCCAAAGGCCATGTCATGCGTGCAAACCTGTACTAGTCGGACAAAATACTTCGTGTACTTAAGATGCCCTATGAGAAGATAGATGCATGTGAGAAAGGATGTGTCTTATTTAGGAAGGAGTATGCACACTTGGACTATTGTCCCAATTGCGAGTCTTGCAGGTATCTTGTGGTAGACAACGGTATGGTTGAGAAGAGGCAGACCAAAATCACAGTTAGTGTTCTTCGGTATATGCCAATCGTACCAAGACTTCAACGTATTTTCAAGGTCGAAGAAACAGCCAGACAGATGACATGGCACAAATTGGGCAAAAGAATCAAACTAGATGCTGATGGGAATAAGATGGTGGTACACACATCGGATGGGAAGCGTGGAAACATTTTGATGGATAAAGCGGCAGATCCAAGGAATCCTTGAGTCTGCATCGCCACGGATGGTTTTAATCCCTTCGGCATGACGGCAACCAAATATAGTTGTTGGCCTGTATTTGTCATTCCACTCAATCTCCCCCCCGGACAGATTATGCAAAGAAAGAACATATTTCTGACGTTGATAATTCTAGGGCCCAATTATCCGGGGAAGAATATGAATGTGTACCCGCAGCCGCTTAAGGATGCATTGGAAGAAGCTTGGGATAATGGGGTCAAGACATATGATGCCACTAGAAAACAAAACTTCAAAATGCATGTGTGGTACATGTACTCTATGCATGACTTGCCGGCGTATGCGCTATTCTCTGGATGGTGTGTGCATGGAAGGTTCCCATGCCCCCAATGGAAGGCAGCTCTTCAGTTTCATTGGTTGCAGGAGGGTCGGAAGTATTCTTGCTTCGACTTGCATAGACAGTTCCTGGATCCTGACCATCAGTTCGGAAAAGACAAGAAGAACTTTACGAAAGGTAAAGTTGTCAAAAACTTGGCACCACCTGCGTTGAAACGCCAACAGATCCTGGATGAGTGAAACGCCCTCGAGCCTGATCCAGAGCATCCAGGTTATTTCAAGGGGTATAATTCAAAACACGCATGGACTCACAAGCCATGCTTCTGGGATCTGCCTTACTTCAAAGACCTCCTTCTTCCACACAATATCAACATGATGCACACTGAAAAGAATATCGGAGAGGCTATTTTTGGTACATTGTTTGACATAGATGGGAAGACAAAGGATAATACTGAGGCTAGAGTCGATCAAGAGACACTATGTCATGGACCGTTACAAAACATGCGAGAAGGCAAAGGAAAGCAGAAGTGGTCGAAGCCAAAGGCCTGGTTCAATCTTGGAAGGTCAGCTATGAGGGAAATTATCTTGTGGGTCAAAATGCACTTGATGTTCCCCGATGGGTATGCAGCGAATCTAAAGAGGGGAGCGAGTCTTGAAAAATTAAAAATCTTCGATCTCAAGAGTAATGATTGGACATATGGCTAGAGCGGGTAATGCCGGTGATGTTACGTGGCTTTATTCCTGAGGATGAATGGCTAGTACTGGCGGAGCTGAGCTATTTCTTCCGTGTTCTTTGTTCGAAAGAATTGTCGCCTGGCGTGGTAGAAGACATGGAGGAGTTTGCACCGGAGTTGTTGTGCAAGTTAGAGAAGATCTTTCCACTGGGCTTCGTTAATCCAATGCAGCATTTGATTTTACATCTACCTACCGAGGCAAGATTGGGTGGGCCCGTGCAATATCATTGGTGCTATGCAACTGAGAGGATGCAGAAGACCCTTTGAGCTAAATGTAAAAATAATCATAGAATTGAAGCATCGATGGCTGAGGCATTCATTATAGAGGAGGTGGCAAACTTTGTGACAGCACACTACGAAGCCAAAAATCATCATTTGCATAATCCGAAGCCTCGGCACAATGATGCAGACCTTTAAAAAGGTGGGTCCAACCTCAGCCTATTCAAAGGGAAGCTCGCACCAACCGGTGCTTCGAAACCAATAACGTTGGATGTCGAAGAATGGCGGAACATTTCGTTGTATACCTTCCACAACCTAACAGCAGTGCGGCCGTACATCGAGTGATTTCTCGGCACATTTTCCCATAACTCCTAATTCCTCTGAACTGCTCTTGTTCTCGGATATTTCAAACAGCCGTTATGTCGCCAAATTCTCGAATGGAGCGGTGATCGAAAATGATTCCATCGAAGAGTATGAGCTTCTATCAAAGACAGGAGGCGGCTATCCTGGTTTCATCTCTTGGTTCAAACAAACGGTAATTATCAATAATGGACCATTTCATTTGTTGGTCTAACTTGCGGCTAATGCAACAATCGTTTCGTATTAAACTTGTAGGCTAATTGAGAGTCTATGGACGCCGAATTGATACAAGTCGCTAATGGTTTTGATTATAAGCTCCGTTCATTTGAGAAATACAACATCAACGGGTGTCTCTTTCGTACCTTTGGCAAAGAGCAATCTATGCCCGACCGGAAATCTACAAATTGTGGTGTCTCTGCTATCGGCGAAGGTGTTATCGAGTATTATTGAAGAGTTGAAGCAATTTATGCATTTCAATTCTATGGTGAAAACCCACCGAACGTCATAGTCTTCAAATGTTATTGGTTCCAGCCGAAGGAGACTCGAAAGACTCATGAACATATAGGACTAGTCGAAATCAATCCAAACACCCATTTAGATGTTCCCGGTGTCTATATTACGGCTCAACAGGCGACTCAAGTTTTCTATCTACCGTGGGCATGCCAAACGGATAAGAATCTGGAAGGTTGGTATGTTGTTTATGAAGTGCCGCCCCATGTCAGACCACCTCTCCCAAATGAACAGGATTATGAACCTCACATTAACCCAGACACATATGATGGAGAATTCTTCCAAGAAACACGTCTTTCCAAGAAACGTTTCAAGAACCGCTGTGCTTCACCCGAGAACATGGAAGTAGACAGCGACAATGAATCCGACTCCACCCCTGAGCCGGAACGAGAAGACCTGGAACTCGTAGAGGTTACTGATGCGGATGACCTATCAATGCTTCAACGATTAAGGAAAGGCCTTTCACAACTTGACGCCGTTGAACCCGACGAGCAAGTCATTCATGAAGAGATGCATGATAGTGATGATGATGATGCCTTAATTGATGATGATTATTAGTTTGTAAGATTCACAACTTAAATTATATATATTTTAATCTTTATTATTCATGTACATATTATTATTCTTGTCAGTTATTCAATTTTTTTATGTTGTACTAATTTCTTTTAATCTTTATCATGGCAGGTCAACAGGTGTTGAAAGATGGTGGGCGCTGGTCCAGAGCGCTCGACGGGTTCTTCCCAGCCGCCCCGCACGAGGGGTGGTACTTCCCTTCCACCCCTATCTCTCCGTAGAGCCTTGGCAGACAGTCTGTCTACACTACCCGTGGGTTCTTCTTCGTCGGCGGCATTGCCCACTAGCAGAGGTGTTGGTCGGGTAGGGAAGAAGGGGAAGGGTACAGGGAGAGGTGATGGCCACGGAAGATCCAGGAGGACTGTTGAGCCGTCCTCGCTACCACCACCAGCTCATTCACCCGAGCATAGGACTACTATGGTCGACCCGTTTGCAGAGGAGGCTACGGGGACTCCGGTCCAGGAGCCTGGTGTTGACGGGCATTCGTCCCATGAGACTCCGGTCCAGGATCAGCCTCGAGTCGAGGTGCATTCGGCCCACGAGACTACGGTTCCGGATGCTTCACTCGACGTGGAGAGGCCCGGATGGGATACCTGGCCGGATCGGACCGAGTTGCCGGATTGGACCGAGGGTCCGGGTGGCTCAGGGGGGCGGGGTTGGCGGGGATGAGTTTACGGATAGTGAGGGTGATGTGCAGGTGGACAGGGCCACCGTGTACAGGCGTGGTAGTACACGTCTCCCGGTCATGCCGGCTACGTGCGAGCAGAGGCCGGTGATTAAACCTGAAGGAGATAGGTAAGTACATTTACTCTTTTTTTAGCTTTTTCCTTCAAGTTTGTTCAAATATCTAATGTGTTGACCTTATCATACTGCAGGGGATGGGCACACCCTCGTGGAGTCCGCAAGCCAAACTCCGTCCTTGGTGTGCTTTGCCGGACAAATTTCCCGGGGTTTGTCACGTTGCCTGGTGAGGGTCAGGTTCCTACACTAGGATTTTCCTGGGAGCACTACCAGGCTGCGCAGGCCCCTCCGGAGGAGATTATAGATGGTGTCTTGTCCCACACGAGGGCCGAGATGGTGATCCAGAGCTTTTGGGTAAATTATCCTTTTACACAATCTAAAATTAACAATATAGCTAATTATTGTACTAATCGGTGTTTTCACATTTGATTGGAGTCCTTCTATAGGTGTGAGGATGGATATGAGGAAGAGGCCGCCAAGGTTCTCGAGGCCGGGTGTAGGCGGTTATTACAGAACTTACACCACGAGGCTCGGCCGCACGCTATTCGAGACTACTACGCCACGTGTGGTATTAAGAAGCAGAAGATGGATTGTCGCGGAAAGTTTCTGAAGAAGGAGCAATACATGAAGGTAATTACCTATTCTTAAGTCCTTCTACGTAGTTTTCTTGATTTCATTCATAGGCGTAGTGCTCAAAATTCTTTCTAATAACTTACAGGTGCCCCTAGATGTTGTGCAGATAAGATGGATTGTTGGGAGGCGTTGGTTGATGAGTGGTGCACAGGCAGCTAGCGAGCCGTCCACGAGAATGCGAAGGATCGGCATAGCCGAATGGTTGTTGTGCCACACCATCAAGGCAGCGCCAACTTACTTCAGTTTGGACGGAACTGGGTATGTGATTTGCATCATGATTCATGCAATTCATTCTTCATGCTAATATTTTGTTCCTCTCTTTTAGGCGCATCACAATAAGACGGAGATACCACACTTGTACGACGTTTATAGCATGGCCCATACTGCCTCGTATAAGAAGGCGAAGGCGTTCTCTGAGTCTGACCTGGATGATCCAAATAACTTCACCAACATATCATCCCACCACAAGCTTGTGACATACAGGGACACGGGGAAGGCTACGAAAGGGGATGACTTTAACCCGAGCCTGGAACCTTTGGATCCAGAGCTGGTGATGATATCTGGTGGCGGGAGGCCCCATGGCTCGATAGCCATTGGAGATGGGATAATACGTTGTCCACTCACTCTCCCGGAGATCAAGTCGCGCCAGTCGAGCAGCTGTCCTAAGATAACGCGTCGTCCACGGCCAGTCGATCTTGCCATCGAGGTTAGTTGTACGTACTAAGAAAACTTTCATCCATTTCATTATGTGTGTCACCATAGATCATTATTGTGGTAACGAGGAATGGTGTTTCAGGCCGCTCTGCAGAAAGAGAGAGCGGAAAACCAGGCTGCTCTTGAAAAAGAGAGATTGGCAAGCCAGGCTGCTCTTCAGGTTGTTCTTGATGAGAGGGACCAGACCACGACACGATTGATTGAGGAGGAGAGGGCCCGGAATGAGGCGGGTCAACGGGCCCTGTACGAGCTTTTTGTGGTAAGGTTTTTTTTTCACATTAGCCAAATCATGTGTGTAATGTCTGTTTCATTACTAACTAATACGACCCACTCTTCAGGATCTGTGCGAGAAGAGCAGTCAAGTCCCTCCGCCGATGCCCGTCTTCTCTTTGATTGGCACGGTGAGTTTCATTATAAACTAGTATTAATAATTGAGTGTCATCATGCTAACTGAGACATTGCAAAATATCTTTTCTGTAGAATAACTCCCGAGCGTCATCGCACGACCCTTCTCCAAGTGTTTCTCCTCCTTGATGACCACTACGGTAAGTTTCTCTTCTCCTCTTTCATATTCTCCTTGCCTTAACTTCTCCAACAATGACATAATTATCCTATTTAGCTCCAAAATGCCATAATAACCTCGAAATGGCATAAGAACCTTGGTTAGCTCATTAATATTATATACTTAGCTTGTTTTCCTCTAAAATGGTATAATTAGCCCATTTAGCTCCAAAAAGACATAGTTAGCTAATTGAGCTCCAAGAAGAGGAGAAGAGGAGAACAAATAGGAAAAATGAAAAGAGAGAATAAGAAGAAGAAGAAGAGAAGAAAGAGAAGGAGGAGGAGGAGGAGGAGGAGAAGGAGGAGAAGGCCAAGGACCTTCTAGTCTTTCTCCTCCGCCTCCTCCTTCTCCTCCTTCTTCTTTATTTCTTCTTCTTCTCCTCCTCCTCCTCTTTCTTCTCCTCTTTCATATTCTCCTTGCCTTAATTTCCCCAACAATGACATAATTAGCCCATTTAACTCCAAAAAGACATTATAAGCTCAAAATGGCATAAGAACCTTGGTTAGCTCATTAATATTACATACTTAGCTTGTTTTCTTCTATAATGGGATAATTAGCCCATTTACCTCCAAAAAGACATAGTTAGCTAATTGAGCTCCAAGAAGAGGAGAAGAGGAGAAATGAAAATGAAGAACAAAAATAAGAAGAGAAAGAGAAGATAAGGAGAAGGAGAAGAAGGAGGAGGAGAAGAAGAAGAGAAGAAGAAGGAGGAGGATGAGGAGGAGAAGGAGAAGGAGGAGAAGGCCAAGGATCTTCTAGTCCTTCTCCTCCTCCTCCTCCTTCTCCTCCTTCTTCTTTATTTCTTCTTCTTCTTCTCCTCCTCCTCTTTCTTGTCCTCTTTCATATTCTCCTTGCCTTAATTTCCCAAACAATGACATAATTAGCCCATTTAGCTCCAAAAAGACATTATAAGCTCAAAATGGCATAAGAACCTTGGTTAGCTCATTAATATTATATACTTAGCTTGTTTTCCTCTATAATGACATAATTAGCCCATTTAGCTCCAAAAAGACATAGTTAGGTAATTTAGCTCCAAGAAGAGGAGAAGAGGAGAAATGAAAAGGAAGAACAAAAAGAAGAAGAGAAAGAGAAGAGAAGGAGAAGGAGAAAAAGGAGGAGGAGGAGAAGCATGAGAAGGCCAAGGACATTCTAGTCCTTGTCCTCCTCCTCCTTCTCCTCCTTCTTCTTTATTTCGTCTTCTTCTTCTTCTCCTCCTCCTCTTTATTCTCCTCTTTCATATTCTCCTTGCCTTAATTTCCCCAACAATGACATAATTAGCCCATTTAGCTCCAAAAGGACATTATAAGCTCAAAATGGCATAAGAACCTTGGTTAGCTCATTAATATTATATACATAGCTTGTTTTCCTCTATAATGACATAATTAGCCCATTTAGCTCCAGAAAGACATACTTAGCTAATTTAGCTCCAAGAAGAGGAGAAGAGGAGAAATGAAAAGAAGGAAGAAGAAGAAGAAGAAGAAGAAGAGAAGAAGAAGAGAAGGAGAAGGAGAAGAAGAAGAAGGAGGAGGAGAAGAAGAGAAGAAGAAGGAGAAGGAGGAGAAGAAGGAGAAGGAGCCCTCCTTCTTCTCCTTCTTCATTTCTCCTCCTTCTTCTCCTCCTTCTTCTCCTTCTTCTTCTCATATATATGTTGTTGTTGTTCTTTTTCTGACTTTCTTATTCCCATTTTGCAGATTGGATGTACTACATGCATGGAAGCTGGCATTGATGGAGTGCTTTAGTTCTAGTTTTTTTTGAGTTGATGAACAATGTGGAATTATATGTATATGTATATACGGATGAACAATATATGTGGAACTATATGTATATGTATATATATGGATGAAACTTTGTGCTATGAATATGTGTTGTGACCTATATATGTGCTATGAATTATATGTGCTATGTATATGTATATGTGTTGTGACCTATATATGTGCTATGTATATGTATATGTGCTGCGAAATAAACAAAAAAACAAAACTGTGACAATATGGGCTCTTTGCCGTCTGCCAGCTGATGGCAAAGGCCTTTGCCACCAGCTGACCGACGGCAAAGGTGCCACATGGCGCCCAGCTGTGCAACCTGGGCAGCAGCAGCTGGCCATATAGTCTCTTTGTCGTCTACTTCCTGGGGGGGCAGACGGCAAAGAAGAGGGCACACAGGAGGGGGGAGGAGGGGTAGGCAGACGGCAAAGAGTGGAGGGGGGAGGTGGAGGCAGACGGCAAAGAGTGGAGGGGGAGGAGGTGGAGGCAGACGACAAAGAGTGGAGGGGGGGAGGTGGTGGAGGCAGACGACAAAGAAGAGGGTGAGGCAGACGGCAAAGCCTCCGTTAGCCCCTAATGGAGGCAACGCCTGTCGGCTGCCGTCTCGAATTCTTTGCTGACTGCTCTTATGAAAAGCTCACGGCAAAGCTCTTTGCCGTCCGCTTCGGTGAGGCTGACGGCAAAGAAGCTACAATGTCGTCGTAGGCTGACACAGAATTTTTGCCGACAAGAGTTTTCTTTGCCGTCTGTGTATTACTCTTTGCCGTCGGTGGGTTACTCTTTGCCGTCTGTGATGGCAGACGGCAAAGAAGCTAATTCATGTAGTGCATCTTCCCTGGTCTTGAAATACCTCAGTGGAGAAAGCCGAAAACTGACTGCTATAATGAGAGAGAACTGGTGTGCAATGTGAGATTATTTACATAGTTGATAAGGCTATCACGTGTTACACAAACAGGTTTTCAATTCAACGAACCCCGTGGTAGTCATTCCGATCTTTGTTTTATCCGACTACCGCAACAAGGGCTCGGGGCTTGTCATTAGCCCCCGCATTATAAACATTCCTCCAAAAAAGCAAAAGCAATAAAGCCCCATAGTCTGATTGCATCATTTATATTCCACACTACCACCTTTGGGCACCGACTAAATCGGCTAAGGGATGTGTACGGACGATGAAACACCCAAGTAGTATCTACATCGGGGCTGAAGCCGACGACTCGAAACATTCAGCTTAACGGCCAAAAAGAGGAAACAAAATAATGTAAAACATAATTAACTTCGAACATATACTGCTTCAAGCAGATTGATCTTGGTTACATCAACATAAATCTATTCTAATTGCACATCCTTTGAGCATTGTGATTCAATCGCCCGAGCACCCTCCATGGCAGAAGTAAATTACAGCTTGCGGTGCATGTGCTCCTTTCTACTAGGCGGTTGGCTAGTAGCCATCTACAGATGCCTCATCCCTGGGAAGTGCACCATAGTCCGCGCGAAGGCCATTCGAGCCCCCTCTAGACATGTTGGTCTTCAATCCCAGGTGCAGCTTCAATGAGCTTCCGCACAAGGGAAAAATAGTTGCTCGGCAAGGGTTCGGTAGGCCACAGCCAAGCACACATGTTTGTCATAGCCGACTCAGCCGTCCTGTGTAGTACAAGGAGTTGCTTCATTTGGTAGCACAAACTGGGGTTAGCCTCAGGGGCCTCAAATTGAGACCAACATATCCGTTACTCGGCATCCCGCTCATGAGACACAAAGTATTTGGCTGCATCTGTTGCATTCCGCGGGTGGTTGGTGAAGGAGCCTGCAGAACGCCATACCCGTGTAAGAAAGGTAAATCGGTTCCCACCAAAGGCACACAACAGTAAGTAATAGAATATAAGGTCCTAAGGAAGGGGTGAATGGGAAAGCCTAGACCACAAAGGAAATGGGGAATGAACACTACCCGCTCACCCGACCTTGGAGTCGGAATCACCTAGCATGCCTTTGTCGCCCGTTGGGCAATGTCAGAGGAAAGGTACCCGGAGCGGTTCAGCTCCACGATGTCAGTGTCGCAGATGGTCGACACCTCCCACTTTCCATGGGAGCTGACTATGGTGTGGGCTCGGAGAGGGCGATGGAAAAATAGAGCAGAAAAAGGATTGGATCTGGGCGTAAGAGCTTGAAGGAGGCAAGAGAGAAGCCAAGGATGCAAGTGGTAGAAACCTTTGGCTCTTTGTACCTTTTTATAATGGACTGAACTACCAAGGGTCCCTTTTACTGCGTCGGTTCCTTCGCCACCCTCCTCCGAAAAGTTATCGACCGTTGTGCACGTGGGTAAGCCTGTGTAGTTATTCGTATCCGAGTAAATGCGGAGGCACGATCTTCTCGAGAGGACATGTCCCTTGAAACATTGACTCAAGCCGCGGTTCGAGGTGACCTTTCGTCAGGAAAGCATGCCAATTCAAGGGCTATTCACACATGTGTATTTTCATGCCTTTGTTAAAAAGGATGCCAGTTTTAAAGATGTGCAGGTTACTGAAAGAGTGAAATCAGAGTCAGCCGAGCATGGTTGGAACTCACCTTGCAAGCCGATTACTATTGATATGAGCAGAATCTGAAGAGTGAACACACCATCGTTGAAGGCTAGTTCGGGGGCTACTGAGGGAGTCCATGTTTCTGGGTTCCTCGGGTGGCCGGTTAGTAAATACTGGGTGAGCCCATTGGGCCTAATGATGACCTCTACTCTGGAAGGAATATACCGAAGATTGGCGTGTACTTCAAACTTAGGAAGAATAGGTTGGTTCATATATTACCGATTATAGTCGATAACTTGTAAACCTTAGGGACCCTGGTGTGTATATAAACTAGGGACCCCTATCCATATACAGGAGGTTGAATCATCTAGGGTTTAGCATATACGATCTCGAGGTAGATCTATTTTGTAATCATCTTCATCAATACAATCAAGCAGGACGTAGGGTATTACCTCCATAGGAGGGCCCAAAACTGGTTAAGCCGCAATCTCCCCCCTTTTCCTGCAACCCATTGATTCAAAGTCCACAGTCCGGGGCCCCCGACCCGAGATCTGCCGGTTTTGACACCGATAGCACCCGACCATGGTGGTGCTTCCAGGAGATGTCCAGAAAATCATTGAGATGTATCCGTTCTTCGCGGCGTGCTTCTAATGCGGGTTGGTCCCCCTTCTCTGCTTTATTCATAGATCTGATGTTTACCTATGGCTTCCGTCTACCTAACTTCATGCCGAACACGGTGATCACCATGTTTGTTTTCGCAGATTTGTGTGAAAACTTCATAGGGATAATCGCCAACGTCTCGCCCTTTCGACATTCCTTGTTTCCCCGCATAGTGGGCGAGGATGCCATCTATGGCAGCGTCATGTGGATTCCTCATGCCTCTGACAAGGAAGTGCATCCCCCGGCCTTCTACAAAAGAACTGGGAGGAATGGCGATGGGATTCGTGCTACAGTGTTGACAAGGAGCTCCCGCCTTTCTACAAGGTGCACACGTCCAAGCCCGTTTGCCAGGATGAATGGAGCACCATCACCCTGGATGATGTGAAGTTGGAGATAGCGATCATCCGCCTGCTTCGGCTAAAAACTATGGGGCTCTCCATAGAGATGGTTGGCACTGTGCATCGCTCCACTCCAGGACCGGAAGCGCTTCGCGTGGAGTATGCTATCCCACCGACAACAGCGCCAGAAATTGACACGTTGACAGAGGCTGGGCTTGCGTTGGTTTTTCCCTTGAAGAGGAAAGGGTGATGCAGCAAAGGAGCAGTAAGTATTTCCCTCAGTTTGAGAACCAAGGTATTGATCCAGAAGGATGGTCTCGTCAAGTCCAGAGTACCTGTGCAAAAACAATCAAGCTTCCACCCAACGCTTCAAAGGGGTTGTCAATCCCTTCAGGATTGTTTGCAATGTGAAATCTGAAGACAAAAAGTGCAACGAAGTAAAAAGTGTAAGGTTGAAAATATGGTGTGGAGTTGACCTTGGGGGCCATAGTGTTCACTAGAGGTTCTCTCAAAATAGCAAGTATTACGGTGGGTGAACAAATTACTGTCGAGCAATTGATAGAACCGCACAAAGTCATGGTGATATCTAAGGCAATGATCATACATATAGGCATCACGTCCGAGACAAGTAGACCGATAGTTTCTGCATCTACTACTATTACTCCACACATCGACCGCTATCCAGCATGCATCTAGTGTATTGAGTTCATGACGAACAAAGTAACGCCTTAAGCAAGATGACATGATGTAGAGGGATAATCTCAAACCAATGATGAAAACCCCATCTTTTTACCCTTGATGGCAACAACATGATGCATGCCTCGCTACCCCTTCTGTCACTGGGTGAGGTCACCGCATGGTATGAACCCAAAACCAAGCACTTCTCCCATTGCAAGAATCATAGATCTAGTTGGCCAGACAAAACCCACAACTCGAAGAGAATTACAAGGATATGAAATCATGCATAAGAGAGATCAGAAGAAACTTCAATAAGATTCATAGATAATCTGATCATAAATCCACAATTCATTGGATCACGACAAACACACCACGAAAGAAGATTACATCGGATAGATCTCCATGAAGATCATGGAGAACTTTGTATTGAAGATCCAAGAGAGAGAAGAAGCCATCTAGTTACTAACTATGGACCCGTAGGTCTATGGTTAACTACTCACGCATCATCAGAGAGGTCATGGTGTTGATGAAGAAGCCCTCCATGTCCGAATCTCTCCTCCGACAGGGCACCAAAACGTGCCCAGATGGGATCTTGCGGAGACATAAGCTTGCGGTGGCGGAAAAGTGATTGCGATGATCTCCTGATTTTTTCTTGAATTTATGGGAATATATAGGCGAAAGACCAAGGGCAAAGGGCGTCCAGGGGGCACACAAGCCTGGATGGCACGCCCTCCCCGCTGGTCGCGAGGTGGGGGCTTGTGGGGCCCTTGGGGCTCCCCTGCCTTGGCTCCCAAGCTCCCCGATCTTCTTCCGTTCCAGAAAAAATGTTTTCGGGGATTTTATTCCGTTTGGACTCCGTTTCAAAATCTCCTGTGAAAGGGGTCAAAAACATGGAAAAAACAGGAACTGGCACTTGGCACTGAGTTAATAAGTTAGTTCCAAAAAATATATAAAAGGCATGCAAAACATCCAAAGTTTGACAAGATAATAGCATCAAACCATCAAAAAATATAGATACGTTGGAGACATATCAGAGTACGCCGGGCCTGCCGACATTATACAGATCCGCCCCGGACTCGACGATGACCCAACCTCCATTCAGCTCGCCTTCTTTTGCCACGAGCTCTTATGCCAGGAGCGAAGGTTCATAGTATTGTCGTCCATCGCCCAATTTGCAACAACTCTTGCCAGGAAGGAATATTGGTGAGGATTGCACCGTGCGATGCGCACGGGGTGGATCGCTCATGTAAGGCCCCAACAAAGGAGGAGGTGCAGGAGTGGTTCAACACACTGGTAGAGGTGCGTATCAGGGATGAAGGGTTTATGATCCGCGCTACCACCATGGCGGAGGTCGTGTTGATCGGGCGGTGAGTCATGGATGCGGGCCTTGACGTCGGTGGAGGCACCTCGGATCTTGTCGCGCCTGACGAAGATGAACACGAGGGTGATGACAAGTCGCCAGGCTAGGTATAGTGAGAAGGACCTGTCACCATCGAGAGTGTCATGGATACGAGCACTGAAGTTGGCACGGAATGGGGGCTTGAGGAGCCCCCAGCTCGGGCCGCCCCCAAGAGGGCACGCTTGCTCCGCAGGGCCATCACAAGGGATCCGGTCCGCCGTTCTCCCCTGAGAGGTCGATGATGAGGAGGAGGAAGAGGACCCTACCGTGATTGTCGATCGGCCATGGCGAAGAAGGCAGTCCCATGCGCGGCAGGCGACAAGCTTTGCCGCTCCGGTAGGGGGTTCGATGGAGCCTACTCTGCCACCAGCTCCTGCCCCGCTTTAAGGGGGCATGTGGAACCTATCCACCTTCAGCTCGGGGAGGAGGACGATGAGTAAGTGTCGATATTTCATAGTCCTATCATCATTTTTGTCTTTCTCTTGTTGATCCATGTTTCGTACTGTGATCGCAAGGACGAGGAGAACTTGTCATAGAGGCTAGCTAGGAGGACAAGTCGTGCGTCCGTTACCGGGGACACGACAAGCTTGCCGCCTCAGTGGGCCACTTCGCCCGAGAAGGAGATTGTGGATCTCTACTCCCGACCCATACCCCGGCAAGAGGCCCCTCCCTAGCACCCGACGAAGGGCACATGCGATGCCGCCGATGCTTCCTTCTCCATCCCCGTGCAGATGGGGAGGAAGCACCCACAGATGGCTTGCAAAGGCTTGACCCCTCAAGGGAGATATGTGGCGGAGGACCTCACCACCAAGACCGTCCTGGTCAAGGACATTGCGGGGACCACGACTCATAAGTCATGGTAACCGAATGCATGTGTAGAGTGCTCCCATAGATCAATGCTCACTTGACACACAAAAGATGAAATACAAGAGTCTTACATCCTTACATACCGTCTGATACAAGTAAGGACCGTTATGGTCAAGTCTTACATAGATCGGGCCTCGAAGTCCAACACATCAAACATAACTAGGAGCGGATATATTCGTCGAAAGCGTCAAGCCATGCCATGTGCCTGAACCTACACACATTCTAAGTTGGAAGCATCCTAGTTTACATGTTCGTCACCAACAAACTATTCTCCAAGTTCCTTCTCTTCCATGCCTCGCCAATTAAATAATTACTGGCAAGCTGATGAGTACTTTGAATGTAGTCGCAAGCAACCCATGATATGGAACAAAACAATAATGAATCACGATATAGCTCTAGTAGGCAATTTTGCGGAAACCTTATTTTTTCCCTAGTGCAATAACATGATCAACTTCTTGTGTGGGCATGCATCATAAGGTAAATGATAATCATGTGAACAGGTTACATATATAAATCACTACTGGAATTCAGCAATTTTCCGTCAGCCAGCTCTTTGCTGTCGACTGGCAGACGACACAGAATATCTATGCCGTTAGCTAGGCAAGACCAGATGACAAAGAGCAGGCTCACGACAACGACTCTTTTTGCCATCTGGCAGGATTTGCCGTCACCCAGCTGACGACAAAGAGTCCGAAGGGAGACAACAAAGAACCCACCTGGGCCCCACAGGGATTTACAGTCAGCCAGCTGACGGCAAAGAGACCAAAGGCAGACGACAAAGAACCCACCTGGGCCCCACAGGTCCTGTGGAGGGGGGGGGGTGGCGGGTCGTATGCACGCTCTTCGCCCTCTGCCTGGGGCTCTTTGTCATCCACTAGCAGCTAGGAGACGACAAAGGCGCCCTATACCTAACATCGTCAACGGCCACCCCATCCCTGTCTCTTTCATTCTCTCTCTCCCTCTCACCCCCCGCTACGCCGCCCTGCCGCACAGCTGCCCCGTCGCTTCTTCCCCACGATGCCCCGATGACCCTGCGCCCCTGCCCACCACCATCATCACCGCCCACACCCCTATGCCCCTGCACCCCCACCGCCTGGCCGCTACCGCCGCCCCTGCCCCCCCATGGCCGGACGCCCCCGGCGACCCTGCCCCCCGCCAACGCGACGCCGCCGACGCCCCTGCCACCCATCGCCAAGGGACCACCGCCACGGCGGTGCCATCGGCCGCCACAACCGCCCCTGGTGTCCCTGCGCCGCCCTTGTCCACCATCGCCTACGCCGCCCCGCCGCCCCCGCCGGTGAGTACCACCGCTGGCCGCCCCCTTTTTCAATTTTTTCTGTTTTCTTATTTTGGTTAATTTAGTTAGTTTATAATTAGGTTCGTTTTATTAGTTTATTAGGTTAGTTGGGTTAGTACTATTAGTTTATTAAGTTAGTTTACTAGGTTAATTATCTTAGTTAGTTAGGTTAGAAGACAAAAAGAAGAAAAGAAGAACGAAAAAATGAAAAAGCAAAAAGGAAAAGAAGAAAAGAATTTAAAGAAGAAGGAAAAGAAGAAGGAGAAGCAGAAGCAGAAGAAGAAGAATAGGAAGAAGAGGAGGAGGAGGAGGAGAAAAAACAACAACAACAACAACAACAACAAGAAGAAGAAGAAGAAGAAGAAGACGAAGAAGAAGAAGAAGAAGAAGAATAAGAGGAGAGAGGAGAAGAAGAAAGAAGATGAAAACGGAAAAGAAGGAAGAAGAAGAGGAAGAATAAGAAGAGGGAATAGAAAAAAGGAAGAAGAAGAAGAAGAAGAAGAAGAAGAAGAAGGTCACATCCCGACACCCTGACACGACGCCCCGACACCCAGGCAGGATGCCCCGACAACCCGACACGACGCCCCGACAGGACATCCCGACACCCCGACACGAAACACCGCGCAATTGTTAATACGCCACCCCCAAACCCACGACACCTCTTTGGCCTCTTGTTGACCGAAAAGGTGATCTTCGGCCTTCTAGAGGCCACCGGCCGCGGACCTCACGAAGAGAATGCTCGGAGAGGAGAGGAGAGGTAGAGAAGGAGGTCTCTGGAACCGAAAGAGTTGGCGTGCTGAAGGTTCGACCGTGCATCCCCATTCCTGAGGGCACCGAGGACGAGTGAGTTAGGGGTTCCTCGACATTGATGGAACCTAAATGACATCTATATGGGTCATATATTTGTGTTAGGTCATATAATTTTCGATTTTATTCATGAACACAAAATATTTTTGTTGATCGGGTGGATTTATATCTTCAGTTGTCTCGTCACCGCGAGGTCTGCTGTTCGAAGACCTCCCCATGCGTTCAACGAGCTCCTCCCCTTTCGTTTGTGTGTAAAAATGACATCGCCTCCTCGCCCCTTAATTTTCTCTGGGTCGGTCTTCGGATGAAACTTCCTAGATATAGGTACATTAAATTATCAGTATGTGTGACCAGTATGCGTCTCCCGTCCGAAAGGGTTACAGTTATAAATATGCATGCATATGCATATATTTATAACTATGATTCTTTTGAATTGTCCAACGCTATCCATGGACAACCCAAGTATGTGTAGATTGGGTTCATTTTCCCATAAGCTGTGTTTGAGATCGGATGCATAATTTCGTCAGTGCCTCCCTGTTATTCTCCGGATACACATCCTCTCTGTTTATTATCGAGACGTGTATCAGGAGAACATCGGGGAGGTGCTGCCAAAATTTTGCGTTGGATCCGGAGCAGAAAATTGGAAAACGTTCCCAATCTACACATGCTCGGATGGGATTAGGACCTATCTTTACGTATTATCGTGTAGGTTGAATGGACGTAATAAAACTGGCGAACTTGATTAACCGATGAATATATATGCTGAATTACATATATATATATATATATATATATATATTTTTCTTCTGTGTTCAGTAGCTAGGCAAGATGAGTGATCGTGTGTGCATGTACACCAGTCACCCTAGTCAGAAAGAGATGACGAAAGAATGGTTTCTAAAAACCAAGGACTTTGTGAAAGTTGTATTTGCAAGTGGCCAGGAAACAAAGTGGTGCCCCTGTCCATAGTGTGACAACTATAAAAAGAGGACAGAGGCTGTAATGATTAAACACCTGTAGGGGAGGAGTTTTAAGCCTAATTATACGGTGTGGACATTTCATGTTGAGTCTATACAACACATCAGAGCTTAGGTGGTTCGTCGTCGTACCGACGAGTTACCTGGATCAAAGACATGGTGCAAGACTTTGATGATGCTCGGGATTTGGATGAAGAGATGGAGGAATATTCAAATGCCTTCTATGAAATGTTGGAGTTTTCAAAACATCCTCTCCACGAGCACATTGAGCTTTGTCAGATGGGTGCCATTGCACAAGTAATGGCTCTGAACGCTCGGTTCAACTTGGGAAGAGAATGCTACGATGCGATAATGACACTATTTCGACGCTTTCTACCCAAAGGCCCTGTCATGCCTGCAAACCTGTACCAGTCAGACAAAATACTTCATGTACTTAAGATGCCCTATGAGAAGGTAGATGCCTGTGAGAAAGGATGTGTCTTATTTAGGAAGGAGTATACACACTGGGACTATTGTCCCTATTGCAAGTCTTGCGGGTATCTTGTGGTTGACAACGGTATGGGTGAGAAGAGGCAGACCAAAATTGCAGTTAATGTTCTTCGGTATATGCCAATAATACCAAGGCTTCAACATCTTTTCATGGTCGAACAGACAGCCACACTGATGACATGGCACAAATTGGGCAACAGAAATGAACTAGATGTGGATGGGAATAAGATGGCGATACACACATCAGATTGGAAAGCATGGAAACATTTCGATGGATTACATCAGAATAAAGCGGCACATCCAAGAAATCCTCGAGTGTGCGTCGCCACATATGGGTCATTCCACTCCAAGAAATCTTCGCATGACGTCAACCCAATACAGTAGTTGGCCTGTATTTGTCATTCCACTCAACCCCCCCGATAGATTATGCAAAGAAAGAACATATTCCTGACGTTGATAATTCCATGGCCCAACTATCTGGGAAGAATATTAATGTGTACATGCAGTCGCTTAAGGATGAATTGCAAGAAGTTTGGGATAATGGGATCAAGACATACGATGCCGCTAGAAAAACACACACCAAAATGCATGTGTGGTACATGTACTCGATGCATGACTTGCCGGCGTATGCGCTATTCTATGGATGGTGTGTGCATGGAAGGTTCCTGTGCCCCTTGTGAAAGGCAGCTTTTAGTTTTGTTGGTTGCAGGTGGGTGGGAAGTATTCTTGCTTTCACTTGCATAGACAGTTCCTGGATCCTCACCATAAGTTCAGAAAAGACAAGAAGAATTTTACCAAAGGTAAAATTGTCAAAACCATGGCACCACCTGCATTGACAGGCCAATAGATCCTGGATCAGTTAGACCCCCTCAACCCTGATCCAAAGCGTCCAGGGTATTTGAAGGGGTATAATACATAACACGCCTGGACTCACAAGCCAAGCTTGTGGGATCTGCCTTACTTCAAAGACCTCCTTCTTCTAGACAACATCGACATGATGCACACTTAAAAGAATATCGGAGAGTCCATTTCTAGTACATTGTTAGGCATAGATGGGAAGACAAAGGATAATCCTAAGGCCATATTCGATCAAGAGACACTATGTCATCGACCGTTACAAAACATACAAGAAGGCAAAGGAAAGCAGAAGTGGTCGAAGCCAAAGGCCTGGTTCAATCTTGGAAGGCCAACTATGAGGGAAATTATCTTGTGGGTCAAAATGCACTTGATGTTCCCCGATGCGTATGTAGAGAATCTAAAGAGGGGAGCGAGTCTTAAAAAATTAAAAATATTTGGTCTCAAGAGTCATGATTGGCACATATGGCTTGAGCTGGTAATCCCGGGGATGTAACTTTGCTTTTATTCTTGAGGATGAATGGCTAGTACTGGCGGAGCTGAGCTATTTCTTTCGTGTTCTTTGTGCGAAAGAATTGTCGCCTCGCATGGTAGATGACATGGAGGAGTTGGCGCCAGAGTTACTGTGCAAGTTAGAGAAGATCTTTCCACCGGGCTTTTGTAATACAATGCAGCATTTGATTTTACAACTACCGACCGAGGCAAGATTGGGTGGGCCCGTGCAAAATCGTTGGTGCTTTGCAACCGAGAGGATGCAGAAGACTCTTCCAGCTAAATGTAAAAAAACGTAGAATTAAAGAATGGATGGCTGAGGCATTCATTACTGAGGAGGTGGCTAACTTTGTGACAACACACTACAAAGCCAAAAATCATCATTTGCAAAATCCGAAGCCTCGGTACGATGATGACGATCCTAAAAATGTGGATCCAACCTCACCCTATTCAAAGGTAAGCTCACACCATCCGGTGCTTCGAAACTAATTACTTTTGGATATCTAATAATGGCGGAACATTTCATTGTATATCTTCAACAACCTAACAAAATTGCGGTCGTACATCGAGTAAATTCTCGGCTCATTTTTTTGTAACTTCTAATTCCTTTGAACTGCTCTTATTCCCGGATATTTGATACAGTCGATACATCGCCAAATTCTCGGATGGAGCGGTGATCCAAAATGATTCCGTCGAAGACTATGACCTTCTGGCAAAGCATGAAGGGGGCTATCTCGGTTTCATCTCTTGGTTCAAACAAACGGTAATTATCAATAATGGACCATTTCATTCTTTGGTCTAATTTGCAGCTAATGCAAAAATCATTTTGTATTAAACTTGTAGGCTAATTCAGAGTCTATGGACGCTGAATTGAGACAAGCCACTAATGGTTTTGATTATAAGGTCCGTTCATTTGAGAAATACAACATCAACGGGTATCACTTTCGTACCTTTGGCAAAGAGCTATCTATGCTGGACCAAAAATCTACAAATTGGTTTGTCTATGCTATCGGCGAAGGTGGTATCGAGTATTATGGAAGAGTTAAAGCCATTATGAACTTCAATTCGATGGTGAAAACCCATCGAACGTCATAGTCTTCAAATGTTATTGGTTCGAGCCGAAGGAGACTAGAATGACACATGAACATATAGGGCTAGTCGAAATCAATACAAGTACCCATTTAGATGTTCCCAATGTCTATATTACGGCTCAACAGGCGACCCAAGTTTTCTGTCTACAGTGGGCATGCCAAACTGATAAGAATTTGAATGGTTGGTGTGTTGTTTATGAAGTGGCGCCACGTGTTAGACCACCTCCCCTAGATGAAGAGGATTATGAACCTCACATTAACCCAGACACGTATGACACAGAATTCTTCCAAGAAACACGTCATTCCAAGAAACGTTACAATAACCGTCATGCTGCACCCCAGAAAATAGAAGTAGACAGCGACAGTGAATCCGACTTCACCCCTGATCTTGAACAAGCAGAGCCGGAACTAGAAGAGGTTACTGCTGCGGATGACCTATCAATGCTTGATCGATTACAGAAAGGCCTTCCACAAGTTCATGTCGTTGAACATGATGAGCACGTCATTCATGACGACACACATAATAGTGATGATGATTATGCATTTATTGATCAAGAGTATTACTAATTTGTATGCATCCCAACTTAAATTATATACGTACATATTACTATTCATGTTAGGTATTCAATTTATTTATGTTGTACTAATTTCATTTACTCTTTATCATGGCAGGTGTTGAAAGATGGTGGGCGCGGGTCGAGATCGCTCGGCGTATTCTTCTTCTTCGGCATCCCATGCCAGGGGTGGTACTTCCATTCCACCGCTATCTCTCCGTAGAGGCTTGGCGGACAGTCTGAAGACACCACCCGCGGGAGCTTCTTCGTCAGTGGTGCTGCTGACTGCGAGAGGAGGTAGGGAAGGGATGAAGGGGAAAGGTACATGACGTGGCCGAGGGAGAGGTAGGCGGACTTCTACACCGTCCTCACCACCACCACCAACTCATTCACTCGAGCACATGACTACTATGGTGGAACGGATTGCGGTGGATGCTACAGGGACTCTGGTCTAGGAGCCTCGGGTCAACGGGCATTCGGCCCATGAGCCTCCGGTCCAGGAGCCTCGGGTCGACGGGCATTCGGCCAATGAGACTACGGTTCCTGAGGCTACTTCCCAGGAGACTCCCACCACACAGTCTTCGACTAACGTGGTGACATCCGGATGGGGTGCCTGGCCGTATCGAACCGAGGGGCCGAATCGAACCGAGGGGTCGGGTGGCCATTCGGTTGGTGGCGGGGATGAGTCTACGGATAGTGAGTCGGGTGGCCATTTTGTTGGACGGGTTCATCGTGTACAAGCATGGTAGTACACGTCTTCCGGTCGTACCAACGACCCGCGAGTAGAGGCCGGCGATTAAGCCTGAAGGGGAGAGGTAAGTGCATTTACTGTTTTTTTACCTTTTGCCTTCAAGTTTCTTCAAATATGTAATGCGTTGACATTGTCATACTGCAGGGGTTGAATACACCCCCTTGGACACCACAAGCTGAACACCGTCCTTGGTAGGCTTTGTCGGTTAAATTTCCTGGGGTTTGCCACGTTGGCCGGTGATGGTCAGGTTCCTACACTAGGATTTACCTGGGAGCACTGCCAGGCTGCATAGGCCCCGCTGGAGGAGATTATAGATGGTGTCTTGTGCCACACGAGGGCCGAGATGGTGGTCAACACCTTCTGGGTAAATTCTCCTTTTACACAATCTAAAATTAACAATATAGCGAATTATTGTACTAATCGGTGTTGTCTTGTTCGATTCCAGACCTTCTATATGTGTGAGAAGGGATATGAGGAGGCGGCGGCCAATGTTCTCGAGGCGAGTGCAGGAGGCTATTACAGAACTTGCGCCACGAGGCTCGGTTGCAGGCTATTCGAGACTACTACGCCACGCATGGTGTTAAGAAGCACAAGAAGGAGTGTCGCAGAAAGTATCTGAAGAAGGAGCGGTACATGAAGGTAAATACCTATTATTAAGGCCTTGTACGTAGTTTTCTTGATTTGATTCATAGGTGTAGCGCTCAAAATTCTTTTTACTAACTTATAGGTGATCCCGAGTTGGTGTGCGGATAAGATGGATTGTTGGGAGGCGTTTGTGAATGAGTGGTGCACAGGCCATTGGCGAGCCGTCCACGACAATGCGAAGGAGCGGCGTGCCCAAATGGTTGGTGTGCCACACCATCAATTCAGCGCCAACTTAATTCAGTTTGGACGGAACCGGATATGTGGTTTGCTTCCTTATTCATGCAATTAATTCTTCATGCTAGCTTGAGCCCTTTACAAATACTTTGTTCCTCTCTTTTAGGCGCGTCACAATAAGACGGAGGCGTGAGAGTTGTACGGCCTTTATGGCATGGCCCATACTGCCTCCTACAAGAAGGCCAAGGCATTCTCTGAGTCTGACCTGGGTCATCCAAAGATGTTCACCAACATCTCCTCCGACCACACGCTCGTGAAATACATGGACGTTGGGAAGGCTAAGAAAGGGGAGGACTTTAACCCGACCCAGGAACCTTTGGATCCAGAGCTGGTGATGATATGTGGGGGCGGGAGGCCCCATAGCTTGATAGCCATTGGAGATGGGATAAAACGTTGTCTACTCACTCTCCCGGAGATCAAAGCGCGCCAGTTGAGTTCCTGTCTTGAGATAACACCTCGTCCACGGCCAGTTGATCTTGCCATTGAGGTTAGTTGTACGAACTCACATAACTTTCATCCATTTCATTATGTGTGTGGCCATCGATCATTACAATGGTAATGAGGAATGGTGTTGCAGGCTACTCTTCAGAAAGAGAGCGGCAAACTAGGCTGCTCTTGATAAAGAGAGAGTGGCAAACCAGACTTTTCTTCAGGTTGCTTTTGAGGAGAGGGGCCGGAGCACGGCTCGGTTGTTGTAGGATGAGAGGGCCCAGAATGAGGCGGGTCACCTTGACATGTACGAGATTATTATGGTAAGTTCCTTTTTCACATTAGCCAAATCATGCGTGTAATGTTTGTTGCCATAATAACTAATACGACCGACTCTTCAAAACCAAATGTGCACTCTATGTGCGAGAAGACCGGTCAGCCTGCTCCATCGATGCCTGACTTTTTTTCGATTAGCACGGTGATTTTCAATTCAATGGTCATTATAAACAAGTATTAACATTTGAGTGTCATCATGCTAATGAGGCATTCCAAAATATCTTTTCTGCAGAATAACTCCCAAGTGGCATCGCACGACCATTCTCCAGGGCAACCGTCTCCAAACGCAACCGGCCTGAGCAACCCTGGTGCTTCTCCTAGATGACCACGACGGTAAGTTTTCTCTAGTTCATTTATGACATAATTAGCTAATTTAGCTCCAAAATGACGTAATTAGGTAATTTTGCTCCAAAATGACGTAATTAGCTAATTTCTCATCTTTCTTCTCCTCTTTCTTCTTCTCCTTAGCTTATTTTCCCAACAAAGACATACTTAGGTAATTATCCACCAAAATAACATAATCAGCTCATTTAGCTCCAAAATGACATAATTAGCTACTTTAGCTCCAAAATAACATAATTAGCTTAGTTAGGTAAAAACATCACAAGAACCTTTGTTAGCTCATAACTTAGCCTATCTTCCTCCTAAATGATATATTAAGCTCAAAATAAGAAAATAATTGTAATCATCATCTTCATCTTCTCCTCCTTCTTCTCCTTCTTCTTCTCCTCCTCCTCCTCCTCCTCCTTGTTCTTCTTCTCTTTCTACTTCTTCATCTCCTTCTCCTCTTTCTTCTTCTCTTTCTTTTTCTCCTTAGCTTATTTTCCCAACAAAGACACACTTAGTTAATTTTCCTCCAAAATGAGATATTTAACTAATTTAGCTCCAAAATGACATAATTAGCTACTTTAGCTCCAAAATGACATAACTAGCTTAGTTAGGTAAAAACATCACTTGAACCTTTGTTAGCTCATAACTTAGCCTATCTTCCTCCTAAATGACATAATAAGCTCAAAATAAGAACAGTATTGTAATCATCCTCTTCCTCTTCTTCTTCTTCTTCTCCTCCTTCTTCTCCTTCTTCTTCTGCTTCTTCTTCTCCTACTCCTTCTTCTTCTTCTTCTTATTCTTCTCCTTCTTCTCCTTCTTCTTCTCCTTCTCCTCTTTATTCTCCTCTTTCTTCTTCTCCTTAGCTTATTTTCCCAACAAAGACATACTTAGCTAATTATCCTCCAAAATGACATAATTAGCTAATTTAGCTCCAAAATGACATAATTAGCTACTTTAGCTCCAAAATGACATAATTACCTTAGTTAGGTAAAAGAACATCAAAAGAACCTTAGTTAGCTCATAACTTAGCTTACCTTCGTCGTAAATGACATAATAAGCTCAAAATGACATCAGAACCTTGATAAGCTCATAAATGTTAGCTTGTTTTCCTCTGAAATGACATAATTAGCTTAGTTAGGTCCAAAATGGCATAAGAACATTTTTTACATCATAAATGTCGGATAGTTAGCTTATTTTCATCTAAAATGACATAATTAGCTTAGTTAGGTCAAAAATGGCATAATAACCTTTGTTAGCTCAAAAAGGTCATATACTTTGCTTATTTTCCTCCAAAATGACATAATAAGCTCAAAAAAGTCATATATTGTTCTTGTTCTTCTAACTTTCTTATTCCCATTTTGCAGATTAGATTTACTACATGGAAGCTGGCATTGATGGAGTGCTTTAGTTTTTGTTTTCATTTGAGTGGATGAACAATGTGGAACTATATGTATGTATATATGGATGAACAGTGTAATACTTTGTATGTTGGTTCTTTCGATGTATATGTTGTGATTGATGAACAAATGGCATTGATGAACTTTATATGTAGATCATATATGTGATGTGAACTATATATATATGCATTGCGAACTATATGTAATACATGTGCCGTGAAATATGTGTATATCATATAAGTGATGTGAAATACCATAAAATAAACAAAACAGTGACAATATGGGCTCTTTGCCGTCTGCCAGCTGATGGCAAAAGTTTTTGCCATCAGCTGGCAGACGGCAAAGGGCATGTCGCAGATAGGTGTGCAAATTGGGCAGCTGCCCATATGGGTACTTTGTTGTCTCCTTCCCTAATGGCAAAGGCCTTTGCCATCAGCTGGCAGACGGCAAAGGGGGTACGTGGCAGATAGCTATGCAAACTGGGCAGCTGCCCATATGGGTACTTTGCCGTCTGCTACCCCTGAAGTACATGACAAAGAGCCTAAAGAAGGTAGACGGCAAAGAGCCTAAAGAAGGTAGATGGCAAAGAGGCTAAAGAAAGCAGACGACAAAGAGGCTAAAGAAGGCAGACGACAAAGAGGCTAAGGAAGGCAGACGACAAAGAGCTCCGTTAGCCACCTAACGGAGTAGCTGCCTATCGAATGTCGTCTAAACATCTTTGTCGTTTTGTTTGCACCTCCGACTGATGATAAATCCCTTTGCCGCCCGTTTTGTCCAAGTAGACAGCAAAGAAGGACATTTACCGACGACAGTAGTCGTAGAAGTTTTGCCGACAGGAGGCTGACGATAAAGGCCTTTGCCAAAAGTGGAACACCCCTTTGCCATCTTCTTTGGCAGACGGCAAAGAAACGGATTCCTGTAGTGAATGTCAGCTGAGGGCTGGACAACTCGTGTTCACCCATCATGCCAAGTCATCCGACTTATCCCAGGTATCATATCACTCACATAACCACCTTTCTCTCACACGCACACCGTTTGGTAAACATGGACGTAGCCCAAGAGCGGTCATCCAACTGTCCTTGACCATGGACATGTCTATTCGAATAGTTTTACACTATGAAGAGGTTGCACACTTTACCCACAAGACTCGGGAAACTTCCGGGTCAAAACACGTCTCGCCGTATTTCTCATACCCGAGGCAAGTACCCGAACATTACCTTTCCCATCAGGATGCTAGTAAAGAGACCACTCGTTGTTCACAATCCCTCGTGATGTACTTCACACGTATCATCCATGAGGGCACGCAATGGTGTGCATGGTGTTTGCGAAAACATCCCATGGTGGCCCTTTTCTTGGCATGACCCTATCTTGAGAATGACCACGTCACTCTCGCCACTAGTAATGTGAGCTCTTTACTAGTACCAACCATAGTGATCAGCAAAACCCGTCCCATAAGGGGCATCGTGGTCGCCCATGTAAGGTTGGAGTAAGGGTCGCAACTTAAACCAATATGATTTCGAAAACCAAACACTCACTAGCCTCGGTGCACCACTTCTTTCTCAAGTGGCTACCTAGCTCACACATCTCCCTCGTCCATTAATGGCACCAGTCGGGGTCTTTGTAAAACCTGAGAAATCACTTCCCTTCGTCGTCACCATGCATCCCAATCCCATGTGTAGCACTATTACCAACCTAACTACATCCCACCTGCACAACCCTCATAGGTAGGTAGGGATATGCCCAAGTGGAAGTGTCAATGAGGAGCTTATCTAAAATATCCCACTAAGGTAGTTACCGACTCAACATGATCTTATGCATCGGAATGAAGTGCTAAATATGACATGCCTGAAAATTTTTCTTAGACCTGGTCAAGGGGCTTCTTGCCTTGCTCAACAAAATCTCCGGGGTCTTCAAAGTCATGTGGTCCAAGTCCCTTGTGAACAACACAATATATCCTCGGAATAACAACGGTTGAGCATATTCTACTCAGAAAAATGTCACGCCATTTTTGTAATTTACTAGGGTGATATAGGCACTACCAAAATAGTTGGGTTAATTTTTGTGGTGTAAAAGTTGTAAAAATCGTTTTAGCGCAGTGTTAAAATGCCCTAATCAAGGTTTTATAATAAAACAGTGCATGCAACCTACTGTAAAAATACACAAGTGGCATCATAAAATACTACATAATATTTCAGGATTTTAGGTGGAGGAATATTTGGATTTGGAAAAATATTTAACTCTGTGGAATTAGTACAAAACAAAGTTAAAAAGAAAAAGAAAAAGGTTGCACCACCCGGGCAAGAGATAGCCAGCAGTTGGGCCGGCCCAGAGGCCAACCAGCCTAGGCGAGCTAGGCAACTGCACTACTTCAGGTTCAAACTTGACGTGCGGGGCATGGGGTCAGCGAGAGAGAGAGGCAAGGGAGAGGCACGGTAGGCTGACTGTTGGAACCCACCTGCCGAGTCCATCGTCAACATCTCGTCAAGGGTGGCGAGGTTCACCAGCGGTGATAGGAACTACGGCGAGGCGACCTAGTGATGGGAATGTACTCAGGGGTGAGTCGCCGATCTAATGGAGTTGGAAAGGGCTACCGGAGCACAACGGGTCACCGTCGACGAGATCCCACGACGGAACAACTTCGGGAGGTGGTTGACGGGGATGTTTCCTGTAGCAAAAAGGACGGGGGAGAGAGGGGAACGCATCAGAAGTGCAAGGGAGAACCCGAGGAGGAAGAAGGAGGGCCGGAGCGGCTTCTTGTCACGAGATCGACGGCAGGCCCAAGTGGCATAGCTCCGGCTCGATCTCGAGCTCAATGAGCTTTGAGGGCTAATGATACGCTACAACTTATCTATAATTTCTGATGGTTCCATGCTATTATCTTGTCAAACTTTGGATGTTTTATATGCCTTTTATATATTTTTTGGGACTAACTTATTAACTCAGTGCCAAGTGCCAGTTCCTTTTTTTCCGTGTTTTTGACCCTTTTCAGAGGAGAATATAAAAAGAGTCCAAACGGAATAAAACTTCCGAAAAGATTTTTCTGGAACAGAAGATACGCATGGGGCGTGAGAACCAAGGCAGAGGCCACCAGGGGAGGCCACAAGCCCCCTAGGCACGGCCAGGGGGCCCCGCGCCTAGCAGGCTTGTGGGCCCCGTGTGGCTCGTCTGCCCTACCTCTTCCGCCTATAAATTCCCAAAAAATCCAAAATTACGCGAGGGATCCATGAAAATACTTTTCCGCCGCTGCAAGCTTCTGTCTCGGCAAGATACCATCCGGGGCACGTTCTAGTGCCCTGTCGGAGGGGGATTTTGATACGGAGGGCTTCTTCATCAACACCATCGCCTCTCTGATGATGCGTGAGTAGTTCACCATAGACCTTCGGGTCCGTAGCTAGTAGCTAGATGGCTTCTTCTCTCTCTTGGATCTTCAATACAAAGTTCTCCATGATCTTCATGGAGAACTATCCGATGTAATCTTCTTTTGCGGTGTGTCTGTCGAGATCCAATAAATTGTGGATTTATGATCAGATTATCTATGAATCTTATTTGAGTTTCTTCTAATCTCCTATATGCATGATTTCATATCCTTGTAATTCTCTTCGAGTTGTGGGTTTTGTTTGGCCAACTTGATCTATGATTCTTGCAATGGGAGAAGTGCTTAGTTTTGGGTTCCTACCGTGCGGTGACCTCACCCAGTGACAGAAGGGGTAGCGAGGCACGCATCGTGTTGTTTCCATCAAGGGTAAAAAGATGGGGTTTACATCATTGGTTTGAGTTTATCCCTCTACATCATGTCATCTTGCTTAAGGCGTTACTCTGTTCGTCATGAACTCAATACACTAGATCCATGCTGGATAGCGGTCGATGTGTGGAGTAATAGTAGTAGATGCATACAGTATCGGTCTACTTGTCTCGGACGAGATGCCTATATGTATGGTCATTGCCTTAGATATCGTCATGACTTTGCGCGGTTCTATCAATTGCTCGACAGTATTTTGTTCACCCACCGTAATATTTGCTATTTTGAGAGAAGCCTCTAGTGAACACTCTGGCCCCCGGGTCTACTTCACACCATATTTTCAGCCTTACACTTTTTCTTGGTTGCACTTTCCGCTTTCAGATCTCACTTTGCAATCAATCTTGAAGGGAAGCTTGTTTGTGTTTGCGCAGGTACTCTTCACACTTGGGTTGATTCTCCTACTGGATTGATACCTTGGTTATCAAAACTGAGGGAAATACTTACTGCTACTGTGCAGCATCACCCTTTCCTCTTCAAGGAAAAAACCAACGCAAGCTCAAGAGGTAGCAAGAAGGATTTCTGGCGCCGTTGCCTCGGAGGATCAAGTCAAGAATAGTCTCCCGTCAACGTGTGAATTTCTGGCATTGGGGATTATTCTAGGTGAAGCTCATCCAAGTAAGTGTCGCAAACTCATCTCTTGCATTTACTTTTTTGGCCTCTTGTTTTCCTCTCCCCCACTTTTGAAAAACAAAAAATTACAAAAAAAATTGCCTTTTTTGTTCGCCCTTCTCTTGCTTGCTTTTTGTTTGCTTGTTTGCTTGGTGAAGTCACCATGACTGAAAACACCAAACTTTGTGACTTCTCGAATACTAATAATAATGATTTTATTAGTACTCCGATTGCTCCCGCCACTAGTGCGGAATCATACAAAATCAATGTTGCTTTGCTGATTCTTGTTATGAAAGAGAAATTCTCCGGCCTTCCTAGTGAAGATGCCGCATCCTATCTTAATACCTTCATTGGGCTTCGCGATATACAAAAGAAGAAAGATGTGGATAATGATGTGATTAAATTGAAGCTTTTTCCGTTCTCGTTGCGAGATCGAGCAAAATCTTGGTTTTCATCTTTGCCCAAAAATAGTATTGATTCTCGGAACAAGTGCAAAGATGCTTATATATCCAAGTATTTTCTGCCGGCTAAGATTATCTCTCTCCGTAATGATATCATGAATTTTAAGCAACTTAATCATGAACATGTTGCACAATCTTGGGACAGAATGAAATTGATGATTAGAAATTGTCCCGCTCATGGCTTGAGTCTTTGGATGATTATACAAATCTTCTACGCTGGTTTGAATTTCGCCTCTAGAAATATCTTGGACTCCGCCTCACGTGGAACGTTCATGGAAATCACATTAGGAGAAGCCACAAAACTCCTAGACAATATCATGACACACTACTCTCAGTGGCACACTGAAAGGTCACCTACTAGTAAAAAGGTACAGGCTATAGAAGAAATTAACTCGTTGAGTGCTAAGATGGATGAGTTAATGAAATTGGTTTCTAGTAAAGGTGCTCCTTTAGATCCTAATGATATGCCCTTGTCTTCCTTGATTGAGAGTAGCAATGCGAGCTTGGACGTTAATTTTGTTGGTAGGAATAATTTTGGCAACAACAATGCTTTTAGAGGAAACTATGTTCCTAGGCCTTTTCCTAGTAATCCCTCTAATAACTTTGGCAACTCCAACAACAATACTCATGGAAATTACAATAAATTACCCTCTGATCTAGAGAGTAATATCAAAGAGTTTATCAACTCGCAAAAGATTTTCAATGCGTCCATAGAGGAAAAACTACTCAAAATTGTTGATTTGGCTAGGAGCGTTGATAGAATGTCTATTGATATTGATGCTTTGAAAGTTAGATGGATGAAACTTTGAAAGCTATACATGTTTCCATGAATGAGAGAAAAGAAAGAACCGCCCAAATTCGTGCTAGACATGAATGGCTTAAAAAGGCGTGTTCTCGTGATAAGAATCACGAAGATCTTAGAGTTCTTGGTGTGACTCCCATTGAATCCTTGTTTTCTAGTGTCAGACCTAATGATGATGGGGCTGGATATGAATCCACTTTGGTTGAAAAACGCCCCAATGATTCGGATTCCATCTATCTTGATGCTAAAAGCATTGAAAGTGGAGTAGAAGATATCAAAACTTTGAGTAGTAATGAAACTACTACTTTGGATTTCAAGGAATTCAATTATGATAGTTGCTCTTTGATTGAATGTATTTCATTGATGCAATCCATGCTAAACTCTCCACACGCTTATAGCCAAAACAAGGCCTTTACCTATCGTATCGTCGATGCTATGATAAAATCTCTTGAAGAGAAACTTGAGTTGGAAGTTTATATTCCTAGAAAGCTTCATGATGAGTGGGAACCTACTATGAAAATCAAAATAAAAACTATGAATGCAATGCTTTGTGTGATTTGGGTTCTAGGGTTTCCACGATTCCAAAGTCTTTATGTGATGTTCTAGGCTTTAATGAGATTGGGGAGTGCCCTCTTAATTTGCATCTTGCGGATTCTACTGTCAAGAAACCCATGGGAAGGATCAATGATGTTCTTATTATTGCAAATAGGAACTATTTACCCGTGGATTTCATTGTGCTTGATATTGATTGCAATCCTACATGCCCTATCATTCTTGGTAGACCTTTCCTAAGGACTATTGGTGCTATCATCGATATGAAGGAAGGGAATATTAGGTTTCAATTTCCTTTAAAGAAGGGCATGGAGCATTTTCCTAGGAAGAAAATAAGATTGCCTTATGAATTCATAATGAGGGCTACTTATGGTTTGAGTACCAAAGACGACGATACGTGATTCCATCACCTTATGCCTAGCTAAGGGCGTTAAACAATAGCGCTTGTTGGGAGGCAACCCAGTGAATTTATCTTTTTCTTTATGTCTTGTTGCGTCCACACCATCATAATTCTGTTATGATTGTGTCTTTTGTGTTTCTTTTTGTGTTTGAGCCAAGCAAAACCTTTATGACTAGTTTGGTATTGGTTGTTTGATCCTGCTGGAAAAAGACAGAAACTTTTCGCTCATGAATTTATTTTTCATTTTTATCCAGAAAGAGATTTTGAGTTGATTCTTTTTGATATGCCTTTTTCCCAGGCTGTCGTAATTTTTCAGAATTGTTTAGGTAACATAAGTATACGAAGTATACACATTGCTACAGACTGGTCTGTTTTTGACAGATTCTGTTTTTGTTGTGTTGCTTGCTTGTTTTGATGAAACTATGGATAGTATCGGGGGGAACTAGCCATGGAAAAGTGAGAATACAGTAATATAACAAAAATATAAATATAAAATTAAGATTTCTATAGTACCTCAAGAGGTGGTAGTTTATTTCTTGTGCTAATGATATCACGAGTTTCTGTTTAAGTTTTTTGTTGTGATGTTTTCAAGTTTTGGGTGATGTTCTCATGGACAAAGGGATAAAGAGTGGAAAGAGCTCAAGCTTGGGGATTCCCAAGGACTCCCAAGCCAAATTCAAGGACATCAAAAAGCCTAAGCTTGGGGATTCCCCGGGAAGGCATCCCCTCTTTCGTCTTCAATCCATCGGTAACATTACTTGGAGCTATATTTTTATTCACCACATGATATGTGTTTTGATTGGAGCGTCTTGTATCGTAGGAGTCTTTTATTTTTGTTGTGACACAATCATCTTTCTGCACACCTTTTGAGAGAGACATGCACTCATCATGAATTTGCTAGAATACTCATTGTGCTTCACTTATATCTTTTGAGCTAGACAATTTTGCTCTATGTGCTTCACTTAGATCTTTTAGAGCACGGCGGTGCGTAACTTGGTAGTTGGCTTGTGCTGCGACAGTTGTCCCAATGGTGATAAGCACCCAAAGAGGATACAATAAAACCTCCATCTTCATGTGCATTGAGTAGAAAGATAAGTTTGATTCCTCTCAATTAGTTTTGTGACATGGATTTGGTAATATTAAGAGTTATGTTAGTAGGGTGTTGTGAATCTAGAAATACTTGTGTTGAAGTTAGTGATTAATGTAACATGCATGTATGGTGAACCGCTATGTTAGGAAATCGGAGCATAATTGATCTATTGATTGTCATCCTTTGTGTTGCGGCGGGGATCGCGCGATGGTTAACACCTACCAACTCTTCCCCTAGGAGTATGCATTTAACACTTTGTTTCGGTTACTAATAAAAACTTTCACAACAAGTATGTGCGTTTTCATGACTAATGTGAGTCCATGGTATAGATGCACTTTCACCTTCCACCATTGCTAGCCTCTCTAGTACCGCGTAGTTTTCGCCGGTGCACAAACCCACCATATGCCTTCCTCAAAACAACCACCATACCTACCTACTATGGCATTTTCATAGCCATTCCGAGATATATTGCGATGCAACTCCCACCGTTCCGTCTCATGACTTGTGTCGTCACTCTCATATTGCCATTACATGATCGTAAGATAGCTAGCGAGATTTTTAAACGTCATACGCCAAGGTAGATCGTTGCACATCCCGGTACACTGCCGGAGGCATTCCCTATAGAGTCATCATCGTTCTAAGCTTTGAGCTATGAGTAAATAAAAGTGTGATGATCATCATTATTAGAGCATTGTCCCATGTGAGGAAATAAATAAATAAATAAGAGGACAAATTTGCCCAAAAAAAAGAGAGAGAGATATGGACAGAGGCCAAAGAGCCCAAACAAAAAAAAGAGAGAGAAAAAGAGAGAAGGGACAATGCTACTATCTCTTTCCACACTTGTGCTTCATAATAGCACCATGTTCTTCATGATTGAGAGCCTCTCGTTTTGCCACCACCATATACTAGTGGGAATGTTTATTATATAACTTGGATTGTATATTCCAATGATCGGCTTCCTCAAAATTGCCCTAGGTCTTCCTGAGCAAGCAAGTTGGATGCACACCCACTAGTTCTCCTTTTGAGATTTCGCATAATTATAGCTCTAGTGCATCCGTTGTATGGCAATCCCTAGTCATTCACATTGATATCTATTAATGGGCATCTTTCATAGCCCTTTGATATGCCGAGTCGATGTGACCATCTCCTCCTTTTTGCCTCATAACCTCAACCACACTCTATTCCACCTATAATGCTATATCCATGGCTCACGCTCATGTATTGCGTGAGAGTTGAAAAAGGTTTGAGAAAGTACGAGTGCGAAACAATTACTTGGCCAATACCGGGGTTGTGGATTATTTAAATTCGTTGCATAGCCAGACTATATGATCTTGTAGGGATAACTTTCTTTGGCCTTGTTATTTTGAAAGTTCATGATTACCTTGCTCTTTTGCTTGAAGTATTATTGTTCCCATGTCAATAGCAAACTATTGTTTTGAATCTTACGGATCTAAACATTCATGTCACATGAAAGAAGTTACAAAGGACAACTATGCTAGGTAGCATTCCACATCAAAAATTCAGTCTTTGTCACTTCCCTACTCGAGGACGAGCAGGAGTTAAGCTTGGAGATGCTTGATACGTCTCCAACGTATCGATAATTTTTGATTGTTCCATGCTATTATCTTGTCAAACTTTGGATGTTTTGTATGCCTTTTATATATTTTTTGGGACTAACTTATTAACTCAGTGCCAAGTGTGAGTTCCTGTTTTTTCCGTGTTTTTGACCCTTTTCAGAGGAGAATATTAAATGGAGTCCAAACGGAATAAAACTTCTGAAAAGATATTTTCCAGAACAGAAGATACGCACGGGGCGTGAGAACCAATGCAGAGGCCACCACGGGAGGGCACAAGGCCCTAGGCGCGGCCAGGGGGGTCCCACGCCTAGCAGGCTTGTGGGCCCCCTGCGCCTCATCTACCCTACCTCTTCCGCCTATAAATTCCTGAAAAATCCAAAACTATGTGAGGGATCCACGAATATACTTTTCCGCCGCTGCAAGCTTCTGTCTCTGTAAGATCCCATCTGGGGCACGTTCTGGTGCCCTGCCGGAGGGGGATTCGGATACGGAGGGATTATTCATCAACACCATGGCCTCTCCGATGATGCGTGAGTAGTTCACCATAGACCTTCGGTTCCGTAGCTAGTAGCTAGATGGCGTCTTCTCTCTCTTGAATCTTCAATACAAAGTTCTCCATGATCTTCATGGAGATCTATCTGATGTAATCTTCTTTTGTGGTGTGTTTCTCGAGATCCGATGAATTATGGATTTATGATCAGATTATCTATGAATCTTATTTGAGTTTCTTTTGATCTCTTATATGTATGATTTCATATCCTTGTAATTCTCTTCGAGTTGTGGGTTTTGTTTGGCCAACTTGATCTATGATTCTTGCAATGGGAGAAGTGCTTGGTTTTGGGTTCATACCGTGCGGTGACCTCACCCAGTGACAGAAGGGGTAGAGAGGCATGCATCGTGTTGTTTCCATCAAGGGTAAAAAGATGGGGTTTACATCATTGGTTTGAGTTTATCCCTCTACATCATGTCATCCTGCTTAAGGCGTTACTCTGTTCGTCATGAACTCAATACACTAGATGCAAGCTGGATAGCGGTCGATGTGTGTTGTAATAGTAGTAGATGCACACAGTATCGGTCTACTTGTCTCGGATGTGATGCATATATGTATGATCATTGCCTTATATATTGTCATGACTTTGCGCGGTTCTATCAATTGCTCGACAGTAATTTGTTCACCCACCGTAATATTTGCTATTTTGAGAGAAGCCTCTAGTGAACACTATGGCCCCCGGGTCTACTACACACCATATTTTGAGCCTTACACTTTTTCTTCGTTGCACTTTCCGCCTTCAGATCTCACTGTGCAATCAATCTTGAAGGGATTGACAACCCCTTTATAGCATTGGGTGCAAGCTTGTTTGTGTTTGCGCAGGTACTCTGGACACTTGGCTTGATTCTCCTACTGGATTGATACCTTGGTTCTCAAAACTGAGGGTAGTACTTACTGCTACTGTGCTGCATCACCCTTTCCTCTTCAAGGGAAAAACCAACGCAAGCTCAAGAGGTAGCAGCTAACTCGGGGCACTTGAGAATGATTAGGAGGAGGGAAGAGGGACCAGAGGGGAGAGGGTTCTTTGGGGAGCCTTATATAGGCGGGGCACTAGACCATCGTGGACCCATGCGCCGGAGCTGGTTGCAACGACCACTGGGATAGGGGAGGAGAGAGGGATGGCTCGGGAGCCTTCCTGGGAATCGTCCACTACCGCGGGGGAGGGATAGAGGAGAGAGGAGACCACGTGCGAGCAAGCGCATGCACTGGCTGGTTTGGGCAGCGTCGGGCATGACTGGGGACCTGCCGCAGGGGGGAGAGGATAGGGCCGACAGCTTGGCTTGTCATAGACGCATAGGTGCCTCGACTGGAGCGAGGGGTAGGCTCAAGATGGCCTGGGGACAGGCGCAGAGCTGACCCGTGCTCGGCTAACACTGTAGCACATTCCAGAGCATGTCTTTGGCCACAATGATCGTGCCTTTGTGATACGCTAGCGTGTCCTACAGTGTCCAACGACTACGAGGGGGCATAAACAAAGGGGAGGCTTGGGTTGCTCTAGGAAATTTAGGACTGGAGAAGAGAAGAGGGAGAGAAGAAATAAGTGCATGTCTAGGGGTTTGCAGGTGGGTTTTCTCCCCTGTGTTCATGGAGCTAGGCACCGGGAAGCTTACTGGAGAAGCTTGAGGACACTATGGAGCTGTGGTAAAATTTTGGGTAAAGCAGAAAAGTTTTGAATATCTAGTAGCATATTTGGTAATCTGGAAGAAGGCGTTTGATTGGGTTTTGGGCAATATTAGCTTGCCACTTAACAGGATGATATTAGGGGCAAAATGAATGGGGTCACCAAGTTTAAGCTCATCTGAGAAAAGTTGGCAATGTAAACATGAAAATAACTAGAAATAGATAGAATCAGATTCCTATCAACAAAAGTGATCAAATCAACTCCCAAAAATGCACAACTTGGTGTGGCATCCTTACATGGGGGCTATATCACTCTTGTAATGTTTGGGGCCAATTGGATAAACTTGGCAATTTAAAGTTGCTCAAATTTAACTGTGAACACACAGGGTTTTGGGGTACTTTGGTTAATAAAATCAACTTGGATTGAAATGAAACTTTGGAGTATCAGCACATTTATCATGTGTTACTTCCTAGAATTTATTTAGAATTTATAGAGAATATTTCCTACGAAAACATTTCAACAGTTTGAAATAGGCAGAAAGGGCTCACAGGGGTTTTGTCCAATATTTTGAACATGACCATGTATTTAAACTCTTATGTATGCAAAATATATGTCCAGTGAGTTTCCCTAGATATTCTCAAATAGTTCTGAAGCGATAAAATATTTTTTGCCTATGAAATACCATTTATGGCTCCAAAAAGATGTCTTTTCATAAAATAGGAATATAACTTTTCAAATAATTATTTTATGGTTTTGGGAAACCTTTTTGATAATAGGTTCGAAATAAAATATTTGGGGTAAGGCATCTCCCGTAAATTGGGGACTTGTAGTGCACACCTCAAATCAGGGGTTTCAGAAAGCTTAAAATAAATAAATGCCTTTTGTTGAAATATAAAATTATAAAAATAGTTTTTTGTCCTATTCACATGGCCTCATCATTGGGTAAGGGTTTGGGGTCAAGGAGATGGATTACATAGAGGATAATAACTATAGTGATTAAAAACTCATTCATTGACACAAGCAAGCAACAACCAAATCAACCACCACAAATATGCAAAAAGTTTTAGTTGGCTCCAATTTTTATAAAAAAAACATGATGTGGCAAAAGTGGTACAACATAGGGTGTGATAGATGGGTTGGCGGGGAGGACCTCCCTCGAGAATGTGACAACGGAGGACGCCACCTGAGGAGATGAGGTGCCTCCTCAATGGGAGCCCAAGGGTAAGTTCCCCTGCCATCAGAACACTGGTTTTATTTTCAAGCCATTGTTTTCTTCCTTCTCTTTTTGTCGTCTTGAATTTCTCCTCGGTCCAATTTTTCTTGTCTTTGCCTGAAGGTCCAGCAACGCCGGAGGATCTTGGCGCCAATGTCAATGTCGAGGGGATCACCAACGAGGCAACCGAGCAAGAAAACCGTGTTACGACGGAGGAGGACGGATGCGCCACGACCCTAGGTGTGCCGACAAGCAACCATTGAGGGGCCGGTTGTAACAGCCCAGAACCGACGCTCTAGAAGATTCCATTTTTATTCTATTATCAATTGGTGATTTAGTTGTTTGTCGCATTCATCATCACATCATTCACATTATCTATATTGCATCATCACTCTATTGCCATCAGTTTTTGAAAACATGCATCCATAGTTAGTTGTCGGTTCTCTCCGTTTTTGTCCTTGATCGTTTCGAGACCAACCACACACGCACGCTCACATGACATCATCATTTTTTTAAAAGTGTGTATAAAACTTTCTCGGATTGGGTTTAAAGTTGGCGTGTGGTCTTAATATAGTGTAGGTAGGCCTCCTACGAAATTTCATCACGATCAGAGTCCGTTTTATACCCGAACCGCTAAATGTATGGGAACACTATACGAGATTAATTATCGGACGTATCAGTTTGTAAAAAACCTTCTCACGGGTTGCAGACCTCTCTATTCTCTCAGCCCATCATGGTTACACTACCCACCTGCCCCACCTTCACCAACCCCACATCGGGTGCCGTCCGATCCGGATCGCACGATCGAAAACGGTGCAAAACCCTCAATCCCTAGCCTCCCTGCCTACTTAAACAAATCCCTTGCCATTTTTGGTCACCCCTAGCCCTTCCACCTACCTCCAGCCAGCCCCACCAAAATTTTTGTGCCTCCTCAAACCTCCTCCTCCACCACTCCCACGCCGCCACACGCCCACTCCAACGCCCTAGAAAGTCGCGGCCCGCCCTGGCCCGAGGAAGGCCCACTTTAGCCCATCGGGGCCCAACCAAGCCGCCGGCACCCCGCTTGCCTCCTGCAGCCCGGAACTCGCCGAAGCTAGCAGCTCCGCCCACTCGCTAGGCCTCCTCCCTGCCGCCAGAACGAGCCGTCGTCGCCATGACCTCGCCCCATGCCACCACGCCCCGCCGCCGACCTCACCCAACACAACCGTCCCGTGCCTGGGAAGTCGGCGTCGCCCTGAGCTCTCCCCGCAACCCTCGTCATCATGCGTCCCCGTCCGGCCCAGATCTGGCAAGGTGCGGCCAGATCTGTTGCCGCCAGACACCGTTGTGGCGCCTTGCTCCTCCCCGCCTATGGGGACCCCGACTTGTAGGTCGAGATCACCGAATGAACGTGTACAGAGATAAATGCTTAGTGAACACACAGATACTGAATAACAAGATTCTTAGATCGATACATAACGTGTGAATACAAATAGGGCTATTAAGGCCGAGTCATAACATAAATACTGCCTCAAAGGCCGACACACCAACATACTACTGAATGTAGATAACTTGGAGGATAACATGAGCCCATGCCATCTGCCTTAATGAAAGCACATATGCTCCCTTGGTGGTTTGAATAATTCATGACAACATGCATTGTCTCTTGGACTAACACTTTTACCTAGTATATTTCATGAATAGTCCATAGAGAGCATTGGCTAAAGGTTTATGTGGAGATGCCCCTTGATGCAGAAAAGAATAGGATTGGCTCAAGCTTCAAGCTAGACGACTCTTCATTTTATATTTGTGATAAAACACTTTTGAGTCCATAGGAAAGACAATACTATTAAAAGGGGATGAGGTATTAAAATGAACTGGTTGCACAAGTGCTCAGAGATAGACACAAAAATACTCAGTTATTTTCCCACATAACCATTCTTTCCAAAGCCACATACACTAAATCGGTGCCACCAAGTTTCTCATTTCGGTCGTACCAATTTTTATCCCACACAGAACCCTAGCCAAAGCCACCAAATTTGGGCAACCAAAACAGTGTTGGTGCTACCGAGTTTAGGTGACCAACTTTCTGTTGCCCCGGTACACAAACTCTGAATTTCCGAGTTTGGGTATCGGTGTCACCAAGTTCTGTCATCTTACCGTTAGCCGCCTTTTCGCTGTCACCGAGTTGTGTATATCAGATCCACGAAGATTCAAAAGTTTCTACCTTTAGTGCAAGTCACTACCACCGAGTTCATAACTTCGGTGTCACCGAGTTGGTCACTTTAGGTGTAACGATTGGATTTTGGGGACTGCCTATATATACCCCTCCACCCATCTCTTATTTCAGAGAGAAGCACTCAGAACACACACTTCATTGCCAGATCCATTTTTCTGAGAGAGAGCCACCTACTCATGTGTTGAGATAAAGATATTCCAATACAATCATTTGAAACTGGATCTCTAGCCTCCCCTAGCTACTTTCCACCAAATCAACCTCTCCTACCCATGCCTATTCTGTGAGAGAGTGATTGTGTGTTGAGGAGACTATCTTTAGAAGCACAAGAGCAAGGAGTTCATCGTTCTACCACATTTATTACCTTTTGGAGGGTGGTGCCTACTAGATTGGTTAGGTGTCGCTTGGGAACCTCCTACTTCGTGTTGTGGACTTGAACCAAGATGTTTGTAAGGGCAAGGAGATCGCCTACTTCGTGAAGATCTACCGTGAGTGAGGCTAGTCCTTCGTGGACGGGAGTCATGGTGGAATAGACAAGGCCGCTTCTACGTGGACCCCTTGTGGGTGGAGCCCTCCATGGATTCTCGCAGCCTTTAGCCTCCATGGGTTCAAGTCTCCACTAACATGGACGTACGATAGCGCCACCTTTCGGAATCATGCTAAAATCACCGTGTCAACCTCTTTGTGTTTGATCTCCTAAACTCTACTCATTTCTACATGTGCAAAGTCTTTACTTTTCCGGAACCGTATATGTTGACTAGCATGTGTAGGGTGTGCTAGACTTGTTAGAATTGATAAAATCTGCCAACAATAAAATTGGGAAATGGCTAGGATTTTAATCATGTCATGTAGTCTATTCCCCCCCCTCTAGACACTCCTTCTATCAATCCTACAAGATCTCCAAAACTTTGGTTTAATCAATATTGGAGGAAGATGAATGTAACTAGTTCCATGATTTTTAGTTGTAGAGTGCCTATTCTTGATGGGGAATATTTTAGACAATGGAAAGATGAAATGCTTGATATATTTGATGAGTTCCATTTGTGCAAGTATGTTGAATATTCCTATGCGCCTCCCATTGATCCCATACATCCTTCTCATGATGATGAAATTGATATGCTTGGTAATCGTAACTCTGTTAGTATAATCATTAGAGGACTACCAAGAAATGTGCTTAATCAAATGCAAAACTTTAAGTGTGCTGATACTTTATGTAAAAACTTAGAGGAAATATATCCAAATTATTCCTTGAAAAATCTTGATACCATTATCCACAAATGCATTGCTTTTCACAAAATGAAGCCAAGTGATCCTAATTTTGATAAATGTCTATTTGAGATTCGTGACAACAAGCGTGCTAAAGGAGATGTCATTACTATTAACAATATCATTGTTGAAGCCATTCGCATGCATAATTATGAACATTGTCATAGTTAAAATTCTGATGAAACTCTTGTTTCTTATGATGAGGGAACTTCATGCAATGATGACTATGTGGAGAATGGATACTACGATGAAATGAGGAGTTTGACGTCGAGTACGATAAGACCATGAGGAACCTTAGTCTTATGGCGAACCTTAGAGACTACATGGTCGGTGGAAAGGAGTGGGTTCTCGACAGTGGATGCACCGATCAAATGACCGGAGATAAAGACATGTTCCATGAGATTACACCAACTGTGGACCTTGTAGGTATGTGACCTTTGGAGATAACTCCAAGGATAAGGTACTTGATCTTGGTAAGGTGGTGGTATCTCATGATAGTTCCATTCAAAATGTCATGCTTGTTAAATCCCTTGGCTACAATCTTCTTTCCGTATCTAGACTAGCAAATTTTGGTTTCGATGTGCTATTTACAAAATTGACTATCGAGTTCCATACCGACAACCATAACATTGTCTTTACTGGTTTCCGTAGAGGTGATCTATACATCGTCGATTTTACTAAGAAATCCAAATAATGTACATGTCTTATTGCTAAATCTTCTAAAGGTTGGTTATGGCATAGAAGGTTAGGACATGTTTGTATGCGTAATCTTGACAAACTTATCAAAGTTGATCATATACTTGGTGTTAAAGATGTTATCTTTGACAAAGATAGACTTTGTAGTGCTTGTCAAGCAGGAAAGCAAGTTGGTGGAAGTCATCCCGTGAAGAACATCATGACTACAAGAAGACCACTTGAGCTGCTTCATATAGATCTTTTTGGTCCCAATGCTTACAAGAGCCTCGGTGGAAATTCTTATGGTTCAGTCATTGTTGATGATTTTTTCATATTTACGTGGGTATTCCATCTTGATGATAAGTCGCACGTACAAAAGATCATCAAAACTTCGCTCGGAAAGCTCAAAATCAGTTTGAAGTCAAGATCAAGAAGGTTCAGAGAGACAATGGAACAAAATTCAACAACACGAATGTGGATACCTTTCTTGATGAAGAGGGTATCCAACATGAGTTATCGGCTACACACCTCAACAAAATGGAGTCATTGAGAGGAGGAACTGGACTCTCATTGAAATGGCCAGAACCATGCTTGACGAATACAAGTCTCCAAGACACTTTTGGGCAGAAGCGGTGGAAACAGCTTGCCATGCCATAACCGACTCTACCTACACAAGCTTCTTGGTAAAACGGCATACGAGTTACTCACTAGTAGCAAACCCCAAGTTGGATAATTTCTAGTATTCAGCTCTAAGTGTTATATTCTTGATAAGCACCATTGCTCTTAATTTCCTCCTAAATCTTATGAAGGTATCCTACTTTGTTACGGATCAGACTCTGACACTTATCGTGTCTACAACAACTTCACTCAAAAATTTGAAGAGATGATAGATGTGAAGTTTGATGTGACTAATTGATCGCAAGTCGAACAATTGCCAAATGATGTAGGAGATATGGAATCCTCGGAAGCCATCCAATATTTATCTGTTGGCAAGATTCGTACCATGGAGGTGAAGGAGATTACTTCGTCAACTCAAGTGGAAGCTCCTACTTCACGTCAAGGCGAACCACAAAAAAACATGGAAGCATCCACAAGCGGTATATGACATAATGAAGAAGAGGAAGAAGTACATCGTGATGATCCAGATCAACCTTCCTCACCACCACCTCAAGATGTTGACAACATCAATGACAACGTGCAAGATGATTATGATGATGAAGCTCCACCATCCACCAAGAAGAAGCTACCATGAGTTCGACCAAGAGTTGACAGACATCATCCGTTGAATAAATCCATGGTGACATAAAAACCGGGAAAATCACTCGCTCTAAATCTCGTTTAGCTAACTTTTGTGCGAATTATTCTTTCATCTCTAGGATTGAGCCTTTGAAGGTTGAAGAAGCTCTTAAAGATCTGGATTAGATGAATACCATGCACGAAGAGCTACACAACTTCGAGAGGAATCAATTGTGTACAATTGTTGAAAAGCCCGAAGGCAAGCAAAACATCATTGGTACAAGATGGGTGTTTCGGAGCAAGCAAGATGAAGATGGACAAGTCGTACGCAACAAGGACTGTCTCGTAGCCCAAGGATACACGCAAGTCGAAGGTATGAACTACGGTGAGCCTTATACACCCGTTGCTAGACTTGAAGCAATTCAGATTCCTCTCTCGTATGCCAATCACCGTGATATTACACTTTACCAAATGGATATCAAAAGTGCTTTTCTAAATTGTGAAATTGAGGAGGAAGTTTATGTCAAACAACCGCCCATATTTGTGAACCCTAAGAAAGATAATCATGTTTACAAACTTCATAAAGCTTTATATGGTCTTAAACAAGCCCCTGGAGCTTGGTACAAATGTCTAACAAAATTCTCATTGAGAATGGCTTTGAAATTGATAAAATTTACGCAACTATATTCACTAGTAGATTTAATGGTGAACTATTTGTGTACCAATTATATGTGGACGATATTATCTTTGGTTCTACTAACCCACATTTTAGTAAGAAATTTGTAAGGTTGATGTGAGAGAAGTATGAGATATCTATGATGTGTGAGCTGAAATTCTTCCTTGGATTGCAAATCAAACTATCGAGAGAAGGTACGTTTATCTCTCAAACCAAGTAGACCAAGGACTTAATCAAGAAGTTTAACATGCAATAATGCAAAGGTATGAGAACGCCCATGCCTACTAGTAGATATGTTGACCTCACTAAGGAGGACAAACCAATTGATCAAAAGGTTTATCGATCAATGATTGGTTCATTGCCATATTTATGTGCCTCCCGTACTCACGTCATGTTGAGTGTTTGCATGTGTTCCCGATATCAAGCGGCACGTCAAGAGTGTCATCTGTTGGTTGTGAAAAAAGTAGTGAGATACCTCATTCATACACCAAACTTTGGCATATGGTATCCCAAGGGATCTTCTTTTAATCTTGTTGGCTATTCCGAGTCGGACTATGCTGGAGACAAGGTTAATAGAAAATCCACCTTAGGTACATGTCAATTTCTTGGGATATCTCTTGTGTCTTCCTCATCCGAGAAACTAAACTTGGTATCTTTATCTACTGCTCAAGCGGAATATATTGTCGCTGGATCATGTTGTGCACAATTACTATGGATGACACAAACTCTTAAGGATTATGGAATTCATGTTCGAAAAGTTCCATTGTTATGTGACAATGAAAGTGCTATTAAAATTGCCTATAATCATGTGCAACATTCTCGAACAAAACATATTCAGGTGCGACATCATTTCATTCATGATCATGTTGTTAAAGGAGACATAGATCTCAAGCATGTTCGTACAGAGAAACAATTAGCTGATATCTTTATCGAACCACTTGATGAGAAAGTGTTTTGTCATTTGAGGAGTGAGTTGAACATCATTGATGCTTCAAACATGAGCTAGACTTACTCGGATGCATGCAAGGGCATGAGCTTCATTGCCTATTCCATGAAGGTATTGATATGACTATCTCATATCTTGGAAAACTATGCTCCCTTGTATTGCATCTAATCTTTTGTAGGTACTTGGAAGAACTACATTCCACAAGTTTGCAATCAACTCACATCAAAAGCAATCTTGACGTGGCCAAGTATCAACAACCCCTTCTTCGGAGATGAAGGAAGAAGACAACAAAATCATATCCTTGACTATCTTTTTATGAATTCATTCACTCTTGTCATTTGGATATATTATGGTATTCCTTGCATGACTAACCAATGTAGGTGAAAATTGAACCAAGAACGACAAGGATTGCTTCAAACTCAAGATGATCTTCATCAACATTGGGCATCCACAACAAGTTGACCTACATGCCACATCAACAACAACATCCGAAGGTATGTACTCATATCCTTGATAAAGCTTTACACCAATTCATGAGGTAAAGAAACTCAAGTGATATGAAGGCATTGAAATGCTTAATCGAAAAATGGTAACCCCATTTTGCGATTAGCGATGAGTATGACCTATGATCAAGCATTCTTGCTTGACTCCTCAAGTCAAATACTCTAATATTGGTGACCTAGTCACCGCCAACATCTAGATGGATATTCTTGTATGGTTCATGATTTTAATGTTTGATTTCTTGGAGCCATCCAACATTCATGTATATATTTTTAAAATTTTCATAGAAAAATATTCTTACTATGTTATCTTGTTCTGCCTCAATTGGAATTTCTCAATTGGTATCTGTTACAATTGGTAACCCTTCAATTGGAATTTTTCATTTGGTATCTATTCAAGGAGTTGATCTACAATGCAACTCGATTTCACCTATGTGAACAAATATGTCCCACCGATTCCTTTGAAGGCCTTATTTCACATATTCGGTTCTACTGAATGACAATGCCTCGGTGACTCCGGAAATTATCTTTGCCTATCATTCTTTCTGGAATTTTTCTGAATATTTGCTGAAGGGAGATATATATTTTCTGTGATCCCAACTTTCTAACCTCCTGAAATTAATTGAACTCTTCACATTTGCAAAGGAGGATATAATCTCTTTCCCAAACCTTTCAAGAAGAGTGAGAAACATCTAGGACCCCTAACAAAAAGGGGGAGATCTTCTAGGAACTATTATCCATTAAAGGGGGAGAACATTCAATGAACCCTTACCTATACCTATGGGGGATATGAATGATTGAAATAATATCCATATCTAAGGGAGAGAAATATCTCAAGCAACCCTTAGAAGAAAGAGATGAATCGAGGATCCCTTACTCTCAATGAGCCCTTCACTCTAACCTTTTCGATGAATAATGCCAAAGGTGGACCAATAAGCCAAAGCTTCTAATAAGCTTACATAAAGGGGGATAAAAAATTTACATAAGGGAGAAATATCAACCCTGCATAGTCTGGGGGAGCAACACCATTAAGGAAGCGAGAGAGTTACAATTGATACAATTGGTACTTCTACTTACTGTTGATATTTTCTAGATTGAACTTGTCTCACCCTATCTACTCCTAGTATATTTAAATGCACTAATTCGGGGGAGAGGGAATCATATATTCATTCCAAAGGGGATAAAGTTCCAAATATTCTTGGAGACATATCTTTATCAAATCGTATTTCCTCATATGTTCTCCATATCTTGGTATTGTTGAAGCTCTTTGCATCTTTACAATAGTATACTCTTGTGTTATCTAACAAATGTTTTCTCAAGTGTATTCCTGCTGCTAAGATGCTTAAGATCCTCAAGGTAAGTATATGCATCACATCCTTGTTCATGATGTTCTCTTGTCTCTTGCACATATTGTTTGCAAGAGGGAGTCTTGAACATGGAAGCTCTTCATTCACTTTTGTTTGATCCATATAGCCAAGATGTACATGACTTGTACTCTCCTTTCTACCATATGTGTGACCATGCATTCCAAAGCAACTATCCTTGAAAAAGGATTGCACACACTTAGGGGGAGGTTGTACTAGTCATATATCTTTCAAAGCTATCATATTCAAATGCCTATCTTTATTTGAAGCTTTGATTGTATGTTGTCATGAATTACAAAAAAGGGGGAAATTGAAAGCACATATGCTCCCTTGGTGGTTTTGATAATTCATGACAACATACATTCTCTCTTGGACTAACACTTTTACCTGGTACATTTCAGGAATAGTCCATAGAGAGCATTGGCTAAAGGTTTATGTTGAGATGCCCCTTGATGCAGAAAGGAATCTGATTGGCTTGTACTTCAAGCTAGAAGACCTTTCATTTTATATTTGTGAGAAATCACTTTTGAGTCCATAGGAAAGCCAATACTATTAAAATGAACTGGTTGCTCAAGTGCTTAGAGATAGCCACCAAAACTACTGAGTCCTTTTCCCACAAAACCATTCTATCCAAATCCAAATACACAAAATCGGTGCCACCAAGTTTCTCAATTTGGCCCTAACGATTTCCTTCCACACAAAACCCTAGCCAAAGCCACCAAATCAGTTCATGTGAAACAACTTTCTACTGCCTCGGTACATAATATCTGAATTTCTGAGTTAGGGTATCGCTGTCACCGTGTTATCATCTGACTGTTAGCCACCTTTTCCGTGTTTTTGGTGTCACCGAGTTGTGTATATCGGTTCCACCAAGATTCAAAAGTTGTTGCCTTTAGCGCAAGTCGGTACCATCGAGTTGATAACTTCGGTGTCACTGAGTTGGTCACTTTAGGTGTAACGGTTGGATTTTGGGGACATGCTATATATACCCCTCCACCCATGTCTCATTTGAGAGAGAAGCACTCAGAACACACACTTCATTGCCAGATCCATTTTTCTAAGAGAGATCCACCTACTTATGTATTGAGATCAAGATATTCCAATCCAATTATTTGAAACTTGATCTCTAGCCTCCCCAAGATGCTTTCCACCAAATCAATGTCTCCTACCCATTTTTCTCAAGAAGATCCACCAACTCATGTGTTGAGATCAAGATATTCCAATCAAATCATTTGAAACTTATCTCTAGTCTCCCCAAGCTGCTTTCCACCAAATCAACCTCTCCTACCCATGCCTATTCTGTGAGAGAGTGATTGTTTGTTTAGGAGACTATCTTTAGAATCACAAGAACAAGGAGTTCATTATTCGACCGCATATATTACCTTTTGGAGGGTGGTGCCTCCTAGATTGGTTAGGTGTGCCTTGGGAGCCTCCTACTTCGTGTTGTGGAGTTGAACCAAGATGTCTGTACGAGGAAGGAGATCGCCTACTTCTTGAATATATACCGTGAGTGACGCTAGTCCTTCATGGTCAGAAGCCGTGGTGGAATAGATAAGGCCGCTTCTTCGTGGACCCCTTGTGGTTGGAGCCCTCCGTGGACTCTCGCAGCTGTTACCCTCCGTGGATTGAATTCTCCACTAACATGGACACATGATAGCGCCACCAATCAGAACCATTCCAAAATCGTCGTGTCAACCTCTTTTCGTTTGATCTGCTAAACTCTACTTCCTTTCTACATGTGCAAAGTCTTTACTTTTCCACTACCATATATATTGACTAACATGTGTAGAGTGTAGTAGACTTGTTAGAATTGCTAAAATCTGCCAACCATAAAATTGGGAAAAGGCTAGGATTTTAATTTTGTCAAGTAGTCTATTCACCCCCCCTCTAAACACACCTTCTATCGATCATACACTTAACCTACACACATTCTGACTGCGAAGCATCCTAGATTGTATGTTCGTCCCCGACAAACTCTTCTCTGAACTCTGGTTCTTCCAAGCCTATCCAATTAAATAAGCACCCGAACAATTCCTTTCTCAAGGATACACTAAACAAACAGTCCACTCACTTGGTACACAACCCACATGATGTACATCTTACGAGCCCCGCTCTAGATTGTATCATCCATATAGGGACCAACGGTGTTCCCGGAACCTGTAAAAATAGCATAATCTTCCTTCCAGGCACGACCCCATCCTGAGAGTGACCACTTCACTCCCGTCACTAGTAAGGAGGGCTATCTGCTAGTATCTACCAAAGTAATCAACAAAACCTCGTCCCATAAGGGGTATCGTGGTCGCACATGTAAGGTTGGGACGGTTGACACGTCTTAAATCTAATCCCATTTCCGAAATGACACACGCACAAACCTTCTTGGTACACCACTTATTTCTCAAGTGGTCATCCATCTCAACACCATCACCCTTGGGCATTAGTGACACCCGACAGGATTTATGGAAAGCCTTTGTATGCCACCCTTCATCATCATCATGCATATACCCATCCCCATCTTGCGTAGAATTTACTAACGACTATCTACATCCCATATGTACAACCCTCATAGATGGTAGAGTCAAGCCCAGATGCAAGTTTCAACGAGGTGTTCTTTGCGGACAACCCGACAAAAAGGGGGTCTCCGATCCAACAGGTATATATGCATAAGTAAGGTATCATATGACATGCAAGTAAAAGGTTCTTAGCCATGGTCAAAGGTCTACTTGCCTTGGTCAGCTAAATCTATGGGGCCCTCGAAGTCTTCGGGTACAACTCCTTCGTCAACCACGTGATCTATAGTTGCGATACTAATAGCAATAATAAGAACCACAACAAAAGTAGAGCACCAAACTCAGTCCTAAAAGGTTAACCTATTCTGTAAATTACTAGCTTTACATCTAACAATATTTGTTCCTGGTTTTGGTGTGAAAAAGGTTTTAAAGTCTATTTTAACAAAGGCTAAATATAATCAAAACTAGGTTTTAAAATAAAACTGTGTATAAAAGTTTTTGTAAAAATTACACAAATAGTTTTATTACATTCTGCAGATTTTTACAAGATTTATGATGGAAGAATAATTAGATTAGGGGTAATATTTCTCCCCGTGGAATTTTTGCAAAAGCCAGAAAAATGCAAAAAGGAAAAGGGCCTAACACCCTGGGCAAGACACGGCCAGCAGCTGGGCTGACCCAGCCAGCCAACCAGCCACCCAGCCAACCCAGGCGCACACGCGCTGTCAGGTTTGAACCTGACACGCAGGGCCAGTGGCCAGTGACTGCAAGAGGGAGAGAGCGAGAGAGACTGACGCCCACAGGTGTGGCCACCCTGTCAGGGTCATCTTCAACCTTGCAACAGAAGGAAGAGGAGCTCACAGGCGTCAGCTCCGTCGTTGTCGAGGGAAGATGAGCACATGAATGGACTCCTCGTGCTCCCACCGTTCAGGTGAGGGTTGAGGGAGTATCTGAAGTGGCCGGAGTCGCCAGTGATGAGAAGGCCGTGGTGGAGGGCATCGGGAGGTCGTTGGTGTTAATGCTCAACTATGGTAAATGGTTGGGTAAGTGGTGGAGGTGAAGCTAGAGCCTGCTACGGTCACAATGGAGGTGGAATGCAGGCTAGAGCGGGCATGTGTCCCGTGATCAACCGAGCCCCGACGCGGCGGCGCCTCGGTCGATCTCGAGCACTGGTGCTCGAGGAGCTCGAGTGAAGCGATTGGGCCGTCGATTGAAGGTGGGAGAGGGGTTCCAAAGGGGAAAGAGTGGTCGGGATGGCCTTTATATAGGTGGCGCATAGTCGAGCGAAGGGTGGTGCGCCGACGAGGTCATGGCAATAGCTAGAGGAGGGGAACTGGCTCGGGAATGTGTTCGTGGCCTTTGGGGGTGAGGTCTACGCCTGAATGGAGGACTGAGGAGGAGCGGGGCTGGCTTTGTGGCGCATCACGGTGGCAATAGCCACCAGACCGCTTAGGGCATACGCGGGCACGCGTCGCCAAGAGCAACACAAAGGGAGAGAGGATGGGCCCTACGTGACGCTGGCTTCGATCGTCGAGGCAGTCAAAGCTAGATAGCCTATGGGCACAAGGCTTGGCCGGGACTGGCCTCCTATGGCTCGGGCGTGGACTACGGCACGTCGTGGGCGTAGTTTTGGCATGTCACGACATGCTGGCACGCTCTGGCGCCCCCGCCGTGTCCTATAGTCCCTGGGTGCTTTGGAGATGCTCCTGGGATACTTTGGATACGAGGGGATGAGTGGAGGTCAAAGCAAAAGTAAGGGAAGCCTCTGCCAATGGTGAACCAGAAAGGAAATTGGGGATTTTGTCTTTAATTATATTGAATTAGAGATGGGGCTTTCGGTTGCAGATGTGGCGCTAACACACATACCTGTGATTAAAGTTTCGAGTGAATGAAGTGAGTGGAAGAGGTGGAAGTAGTTGTTTTACTAAATCACCAGAAGGTGTTTGATGCAGTTTTGAGTAAGTTAAACTCCACCAAATGCAGTGAGAATTAACAGGATTTAATGAGTGGTAAAAATAGTAGGATTCACCAACTTTTAGCTCATTTGAGCAAGGTTGGCAATGTAGACATGGAAAACCCTAGAAATGGGTAGAATCAGGTTTCTGTGAACCAAGGTGAGTAAACAAGCTCCCACAAATACACATTTTTGTGTGGCATCCTTATTTGGGGGTTGGATCACTCCTGCAATGTTTGAGAGCAATTGGGCAAACTTGGCAACGTAGAGTTGTTCCCACTTGGTTCTGGACAAGAACGGTTTTGGGTATATTTGGTGGATCAAATCAACTTCGATGAGGATGAAACCTTGCAGAGCCATCTAATATAACATGTGGGACATGCTAGAATTTTCCTGGGATTTATTAAGAATATTTCTTTTGGAAATACTTCAAAAGCTTAGTTTTAGAGCATATGTCTCCATATGTGGTTTTCGTAATTGATGACAAGCTATATTCGAAGGATTTGTCCATAGGTATTATTTGAAGTCCATCTGTTGGTTTCAAGGAGATTATATGATGACCAAGGTGGTATTCAAAGTATTATCCAACAATTGGTCATAAAGACACAAGGTTGGTCAAGACTAAGTAGAGAGTAAATCAAGATGATCAACACACAAAGCATACAAGATGTACCGAGAAGGATCAAATGATCCCATGGTATGGTAAGCATTGTCCATAACGCCTTTTTGTACTAACCCATGGTCTTCGTGAGTGTTCTATGTGGGTTAGGTATGTTTCCATAGGGTTGCGTCAAGAGGGAGATCTCATTCGACCTATGAAGGATGACATCAAGTGGTGATCGTGTGACATCAATTATTGATCGTCATCAAGATTGCGGTGTGCGAGCTCAATTTGAGCATCATGAAGATATCATGATTGAAGCTTGTCGTCCATTGTGGTGCCAATGCAGTTGTGAACATGTGCCGAAGAGTGGCTCACCCATAGTGAGTATGGGGGAGCAATGAACTTGTCTTCGTCAAACCAACGCAATTAAGAAAGGTTCTCCATCTTGAGGAAGCCAAGATATTCATCATCTAGCTCAAGACGACTAGGTGCAAGGTACATGTTTGCCATTGATAGGTTTCTCTATTATATGATAGATTGTCGTAATGTCAAGGGGGCTCTCAAGTGAGTAGCTTAATCATATCGTTCGTTGAGAGCTCAAACCATTTGCATCCTTGCATCATATTTATTGGTTCTCGTTTGGTGTTTCTCTTTGTGAGTTGTCGAGCTTATTGTCATCTTTATGACAAGCTCAAGTTCATCGAAAACGGAGTCCATATGCATCTTCTATGATGTTTTCGATGTTGGAAGCTTTTGTCGGTTCTTCATTCATAGAGATCTCATATCTCTATATCTTTGGCATTTTCACAACAGCATGTTCTTAAGATTTCATATCTCTATATCTTTGGCATTTTCACCATTTGCTGCTGTTTTGATAGCTCTTGTCGTCATGAATCGAACAAGCTTGAGTTTGCTCGATTCGGAGCTCCTATGCGAAAGTTATGACAGTTTCAGTATCGGGCGGTAGTACCGCTCCTGGAACGGTAGTACCGCTCCTCGAGAGGTAGTAATTTTTTACTACCGCTCTTTGGTGGAAGTACGGCTCCATCGGACTTGCTCGCAGAGCGGTACTACCGTTCTGCTCGGGCTACGCGTGGGCGTAACAGTTGGATTCTTTCCCCCATTCTCGTAGAGCTGCTAGAGCGGTACTACCGCTCTGCTCGGGCTATGAGTGGGCGTAACAGTTGGATTCTTTCCCCCACTATATAAAGGGGGTCTTCTTCCCCATTGGATCTTATCCATCCGTTGAGATCGTGTGTTCTTCCCCCATTGTTGACCTTCTTAGAGCTTGCTAACTCTCAATCCCTCCAATGATTCTCGCTAGTTCTTGAGGAAAAAGAGAGAGGAGATCTAGATCCAAACCCCACCAATCACTTTTTCCTCTATGTGAGGGGAACCCATTAGATCTTGATATTGGACTTCTTTGTGCGCTCCTTGTTCTTCCTCTCATTTTTTTTCATAGCTTTTGTTGTTGTGGAGGTATTTGAGTGTGAGGTACTTGACCACTTCGTGTGTTCTTGCCATTGCATTAGTCGCATCGATTTGAGTTCTTGACAGGTATACGTGGAAGTGAGAAGTTGAGAAGCTTATTACCCTTGGGTACTTGGTACCCCTAGAGATTGTTCTCCGTGGATGCTTTGGCATCCTAGAAGCTTGTTGGTGCCTTGGAGCTCAATCATTGTGGTGTAAAGCTCCGGGCAAGGTCACGGTCTCCAATTAAGTTGTGGAGATTGCCCCAAGCATTTGTGGTCACCTTGAAGGCATATGCCATTGTCGTGAAGCTTCGTGGTGTTGTTGGGAGCCTCCAATTAAGTTGTGGAGATTGCCCCAACCTTGTTCGTACGGGTTCGGTGACCGCCCTCAAGGGTGTGAACTTCGGGATACATCATCGTCTCCGCGTGCCTCGGTTATCTCTTACTCGAACCCTTTACTTATGCACTTTACTTTGTGATAGCCCTATTGTTTCTTGTCATATATCTTGCTGTCACTTAGTTGTTGATCTTGCTTAGCATAAGTTGTTAGTGCACATAGCTGAGCCTAGTTGTTTTAGGTTTTGTGCTTGACAAATTAAACGTTAGTTTTATTCCGCATTTGTTTAAGCCTAAATCATAATTATTTTAGAGCGCCGATCACCCCCCCCCCCTTCTAGACGACATCCACGTCTTTCATGTAGAATAGGCAAAAAGGGTTTTGATGGGTTTTCCCCATTAATTGAACATGACCATGTGTTTAAAGTCATATGTATGGAAAATATACGTCCTCTGAGATTCCCTATATTTTCTCAAATATTTCTAAGGTAGGAAAATAATTTTTCCCTATGAAATACCATTTCTGGCCTGAGAAAAGGGCAATTAAATAAAATAGGAAAATAACCTTTTAAAATAATTAGCTTGTGGTTTTGGAAAGTTATTTCAATAATCGAATGAAAACAAAATATTTGGGCAAAACATCTCTCCTAAATTAGGGACTTGTAGTGCAAATCCAAATTGATGGGTTTTGAAGCTTTAAAGTAAATAAAAGTCTTTTTTCTGAAGTAATATTTTATAAAACAAATTCTGGTCCTATACACATGGCATGATCATTGGGCAAGGGCATCGGTCAAAAATGAAAGCTTTTGGAAAGAAAGTTGTTTTGGTGAGCTAAAACACAATTAAGCACACAAGCAAGTTCCAATCAAACCAATCATCTCAATCACTCAAAAGTTTTAGTTGGTTTCAAATTTTGTAAGACAGGAAGTGAAAAGTGGTACAAACACAGGGTGTGATAAACCTACCCCCTTACAAGAATCGTGTCCTCGAGATTCCTAGGCTAAGCGCTAAAAATATAAGGGAACTCGGATCTGAGGTAGTCTTCACGCTCCCATGTTGCTTCTGCCTCGGTGTGGTTGCTCCACTGGAACTTGAAGTACTTGATGGTGCAACTTCGAGTGTGATGCTCGGGTTCATCCATGATGCGTATTGGTCTGGCTGAAGGTCTTTGGCATGATGATCGATGTCCTTGTAGATGTTCAAATGGTTAGGAGACTCGAGGCATTTTCAGAGTTGTGACACGTGGAAAACATTGTGCACACCCGAAATCTCGGAAGGTAGCTCTAGTTGGCAAGCAACTTCTCCTCTGTTTGTGGTGATCTTGAACGGGCCATTGTATCTTGGTCCGAGCTTCCCCTTGATGTGGAAATGCTTCGTTCCCTTGAGAGGTGTGACGGGGAGATATACGTAGTCTCCTGTGTTGAGTTCCATTTCACGATGGTGGGTATCGGCGTAGCTGTTGTGGCGTGACTTTGCGGTTTGATACGTTGCTTGACACGTTGGACTTCATCTTCAGCTTCATGGAAGATGTCTGACCCAAAGATGAGTCGTTCTCCGGTCTCAGACCAGTTGAGGGAGTGCGGCACTTGCGTCCATACAACACCTCAAATGATGCCATATGAAGGCTGGACTGATAATTATTGTTGTAGGAGAACTCGACGAAGGGCAAACAATCCTCCCATTTGGCTCCATATGCCAAAACACAAGCGCGGAGCATATCCTAGAGTATCAGATTTACTCATTTCGTCTGTCCGCGAGTCTAAGGATGGAAGACAGTATTGAAGGAGAGCTTGGTTCCCATGTCTTCTTGAAACTTCTTCTAGAATCTCGGGTTGAATTGCATGCCTCGGTTGGACATGATCTCTTTCGGAACTCCATGCAGACTCACAATACGTTCGATATAGATACTAGCTAGCTTTGCCCATCCTAGGAGGTGTTGTTGGCAATGAAGCGAGCCACCTTGGTTAGGTGATCGACAATGACCCAAATGGAGTCATGTCCCTTGCTTGATCGGGGCTGACCGGTGATGAAATCCATCCTGACTCTGTCCCACTTACATTCTAGCACCTTGAGTGGTTGGAGCAGCCCAGCGGGTCACTTGTGTTCAGCCTTGACCCTCTGGCATATGGCGCACTTGGAAGCATACGAAGCTATTTCCCTCTTCATGCCATGCCACGAGAACCTTGCCTTGAGGTATTGGTACATCTTGTTTCCTCTAGGGTGAATAGACTATGGGGTGTCGTGTGCTTCTTGCAAGATCAAGTTCTTCAGGTAAGTTTTGTTTGGTACGCAAATGTGGCTCCCAAACCACCCGACTCCCTCCCCATCTATGAAGAATCCTGGGGCCTTGCCATCCTTGATCTTCTTCTTGATACCTTCGATGCTCTCCTGTCCCTCTGAGGCTCCTTAATATCGTCCATCAGTGTAGGCTTCACTTCGAGGTTGGCCAAGAATATTGGTGCAACTAACTCCAACCCGAATCTCTCAAGTTCTTCATCTAGGGTGGGTCGCCTTTCCTTGCTTACAAGATTCAAGGTGCAAGCATACCGGGTCAAGGCGTCCGCTACTACGTTTGCCTTTGCGGCGTGGTATTGAATACTAAGGTCATAAACTTTAATTAATTCCCACCATCTTTGTTGCTTTATATTCAATTCCTTCTGAGTGAAAATATACTTCAAACTCTTGTGGTCGGTGTATATGTCACATCGTTTCCCCAGAAAGTGTAGGATCGAAAGTATGTCTAGAGGGGGGTGATTAGACTACTTGACAAGATAAATTTTATCCCTTTTACCAACTTTACTTAAGAGGTAGCTACGGTAGTTATAACAAGGTAAGTACACCCTACACATGCAGTTTTAATAGTATAGCAGGGGAAAGTAAACATGCAAGTGTAAATAGAGGAGTAAGGTCGGGAGATCAAACGCAAGGGGTTAACACGACGATTTTTGGCATGGTTCCGATAGGTGTCTCTATCGTACATGCATGTTAGTGGAGACTTAAACCCATGGATGGTAACGGCTGGGAGAGTCCACGGAGGGCTCCAGCCATGGAGGGTACACAAAGAAGCGGCCTTGTCTATCCCACCACGGCTTCCGTCCATGAAGTACTAGCCTTACTCACGGTAGATCTTCATGAAGTAGGCGATCTCCTTGCCCTTACAAACATCTTGGTTCAACTCCACAACATGAAGTAGGAGGATCCCAAGCGACACCTAACCAATCTAGGAGGCACCACCCTCCAAAAGGTAATAGATGGGGTAGATCAATGAAATCCTTGCTCTTGTGCTTCTAAAGATAGTCTCCTCAACACAAATCACTCTCTCATAGAATATGCATGGGTAGGAGAGGTTGATTCGAAGCAGTTTGGGGAGGCTAAAGATCAAATTTCACATGATTGGATTGGAGTATCTTGGTCTCAACACATGAGTAGGTGGTTCTCTCTCAGATGATGGATCTGGAAATTAACTGTGTGTTCTGAGTGCTTCTCCCACGAATGAGAGGTGGGTGAAGGGGTATATATAGGCAGCAGCCAAAATCCAACCGTTACACACAAAAGAGCAAACTCGATGACACTAAAGTTGGAAACTTGGTGGTACCGACTAGCACTAATGGTGTGAACTTTTGAATCTCGCTGAGACTGATATATACAACTCAGTGCCACCAAAAAGGTGACTAACATTCAGATGGCCAAACTCGGTGGCACCTATACTCAAACTCGGAAATTCCGATTTTGTGTATCTTGGCAACAGAGTGTTGGTCACCCAAACTCGGTAGCACCGATGCATTTTCGGTTGCACCGATTTGGTGGGAATGGATAGGATTCTGTCTGAGGTTCAAACTCGGTGGGTCTGATGTGGAAGTGTTGGTGACACCAAATTTGTGAATGTGGAACTTGACAGAGTGGATATGTGGGAAAAATGACTCAGTGTTTTGGCGGCTAACTTTGAGCATTTGAGCAATCGGTTCATTTTACTACCTCACCCCCTTTTAATAGTATTGGCTTTCCCATGGACTCAAAAATGATTTCTCACAAATATAAAATGAAGAGTATTCTAACTTGAAGCTTGAGCCAATATTATTCCTTTCTTGCATCACGGGGCATCTCCACAAAAACCTTAAGCCATAACATATTTTGAATTTTTGTGAAATATACTTGAAAAAACACATTAGCCCAATGATGCATATGTTGTGATCAATTATCAAAACCATCCTATGGAGCAATCGTGATTTCGTAAGGTAATGCCGCCATGTATTCAAGGCATGAGCCACTACTGCCAACTAAAGATCGTGCGTGGCGCAATTCTCCTGATGGGGACGTGGATGTCATGACCCCATCTTCCTGCATCAGGACATCACCGAGCCCAGTCATTGAAGCATCGTAGTGTATCACAAACTCCTTGTGAATATCAGGAGTGGCCAAAATTGGGACTGTCATCAACCTTTTCTTGAGTTCCTGGAAGCTTTCTTCGCACTTCGGCGTCATAGGTCAGGCAATGCTAGAGAATCCTACAACGAACTTGGAGTTGTATATCGCGAGTCTGAGGAAGCCTCTAACTTCCTTGACATAGGTTGGTGATCTCCACTTTGTTACCGATGTAATTTTACGGGGATCGACTGCCAACCCGTCTGGCGTCATGACGTGACCCAAAAATCCAACTTCATGCAACCAAAACTCACATTTGCTGAACTTGGCATAAAGTTGGTGCTCTCGAAGTTTTGCTAATACCATCCTCTAGTGCTGCTCATGCTCTTCTTCACACTCGGAGAAGATGAATATGTCATCGATGAAGATGACGACAAACATGTCTAAATACTCTATGAAGACCTTCTTCATGAGGTACATGATGTAGGATGGGGCATTGGATAACCAAGACGACATGATTGTGCACTCATACAAGCCATATCTAGTCACAAACACCGTCTTCGGAATATCTTCGGGCTGGATATTTACTTGGTAGTATCCAGACCTGAGATCAATCTTGGAGAATACCTTGGCAGCATTCAACTGATCGAACATGTCTTCAATCTTGGGGAGTGGGTACTTGTTCTTAATCGTGACCTCATTGAGGGAATGCTAGTCAACACAGAGTCTGATAGTATCATATTTCTTGGACACGAATAGAACAGGTGATCCCCAAGGAGAGGAACTACGGCCAATACTTACCTCCGCTGATCGGCTAGTTGTTTCTTCATCTCTGCCAATTACATGGACCCCATCCTATATGGCTTCTTATAGATAGGTCTTGGTCCGGGCATTAGTTAAATAACGAACTAGATGTCTCGATCGAGAGGCATCGTAGGCAGTTCATCAAGAAAGATATCCGGGTACTCATATACCACTAGTACTTGGTGCAACTAAGTTCCCGAAAGGCAATTAACCTGAGGAGCTTGAGTGGAGGCGGGTTTGGGAACATACTTGACATCGAATCCTTGGTCGCTGATCATAGTAATAGTCCTCTTGGCACAGTCCAACACGCTTTGGTCCTTGGCTAACCAATCCATACCAAGGTTCATGTCCAAGCCTTGCGACTTAAGGACGACGTGATCTTCTATGAAGTCTACCTCGTTGATGCTGATCCCAACTCCTCTAAATCCTTTATTGGTCCTCAATACTACAATTGGGGTTTGTACCGACATATGACCATTTAGGAATGTAGGCTTTAAGCCAGTCTCCATTGCAAACATTTCGGTGACAAAAGAATGTGATTCACCACAATCAAACAGTGCTGTTGTTGGAGTTGAGTTGACAAGGAACTAACCCAGTATGCAATCCAGGTCCTCTTGGGCTTCCTCTGCGGTGACGTGATTTACATGACCCTTGTTGTTGTAAGGCGGGTGGTGGGGAGCTTGGTTCCTAGTTGGTGCTCCACAGCCTTGTCCTTGATTTAGAGCATTGGGGCGCGGCGCATCGGGCTTCTTGTTGGGGCACTACCTTGAGAGGTGCCCAGGCTGACCACACCGAAAGCAGGTGACCTGCCCAAAGTTGTTGGGCTTGATGACACTATTGTAGCCAGGAGGGTTGTAAGCTAGCTTGGAGTTGGCATACGGCTGACGTTGGTAGCTCAACCGAGGTGGAGGAGTCCTGGGGTGCCAAGGCTGATAGCCTGGCCTTGTCGGGGCTGATTGGCATGGGCAAGTCTTCTGGTTGCTGGAACTATCATTGTGGATCAGCTTTTGCTTGTGCATGTCTTCCATGGCACGACACTTGTCTTCAAGCATCAGGGCCTTGTTCACCAGGTCGTAGAAGGTTCGACGGTAATAGATAACAAGTTGGTATTGTAGTGACCAGTGAAGCCCTTCGATGAAGCGTTCTATTTTGGCAGCCTCAGTGCCGGCATCATCAGGTGCATACCTCAATAAGAGGTTGAACTTCTGCAGGTACTCCTTACCTGAGCCGCTTCCCACTTCTTGATAGCCAGCATCCCAGACGGAATGTTGGCAGTACGGAATCCTTCCTTAAACGCAGCCCAGGTGACAACATGCTTTCCTTGCATGACCTTGAATCCATCCTACCAAGCCCTGGTGGTACCTCCGCGATAGTGAGAGGCATACAGAACCATATCACGGTTGTCAATGTAGTTGACCAGTGCGAGGAGGTCCCCGATGGTGCGGATCTAGTCATCAACATGCAAAGGCTGTGTTGTCTGAGTGAAATTCGGGGTCGAAGTCCTCACAAATTCCAACAGAGTGGAGCGACCATTGTCGTTCCAGCCCTGCTGCATGTAGTTCACCAGGACCAGATCCATCTGCTGGATTGTGGCTTTGTTGGCTTGGCGTTCCTCCCGCAGAGCTTGAAGAAACTGAGCCATGGTCATGTTCTCTGGAGGAGGCGGTGGCAGGAGAATGCTGCCTTGTGGTTACTCTTGGTGAGCTCCTTCTTGAGTAGACCCATCAGCTCTTGGCTGCTAGCTAGAATCGCCAGTGCTGGGGTGGTCAAAGGTACTAGCGCGGGTAGCATTCAACATCCTGTCTGGAGCTGCCAAGTCAACAACTGGAATAGACGAACGAACAACACAAGAGGGAAACATGCCAAAATAGGGGAGGGGTTGGTACAGTGAAATCGTGTCAAACAAAGGGCCAAAATACCCAGCACATAACCATTAAGAATGCGATGTAGCCATTTACATGCTTCCTAAGGCAAAAAGCGCGGCTTGCATCAAGACACAAACAGAAAAATAATCAACAAGCAGAGATGGTTTCATTTGAACCATTACGTAGACTCGACTATGCATCAGGGGTTCCTAGCTTGTCCTACCCTAGGGGTTCTTCCACTTACTGGAGTGCTCAGTCTCGTACTCACGCTCCTCTGGGTCTTCCTCCTGGTCGTCATCTACGCGAGCATCATCTCCCGTCGAGGGTGTGGGGGAACGAGGAGGTCCATCCCAACAACGCTTCATCGTGGGACCGGGGAAGAGGTCTCGATACTCCTTGGCACTCATGAGACGACTCTGAATGGGGGTGACCTTAAGCGGTGGTATTCCACCTCTATATGCGACAGCAGTTGTCCCTCGGGTGCTCCATTCTTCTTGATCTTGCCCGACTTCATCTTCACTCGACGGAGTAGCTCGTGGACGTGGGGAAGTTCCTGGCGGAGCTACAGTGACTCCTTGATCAGGTTGTCAGCCACACTGTCAGCAGAGAGGTTGAAGTAGGTCTGGAACCTCACTGGTGTTCCTTCTTCAGGGGATGGGGTCAATGTCCAAATCCTTCCAACCTCATCCTTAACAAAAGGCAAGTGACGGGTACACGGTTTGTTGGCCATCTCACGGAGGATGTTGCGAAGGTGGATGAGCGCCTTCCGCGCCCTATCTCAACTGGTAATACCTGGGTATCCATCTATGCCCTTCAAAGAACCAACTAGTTGAAGAGTCATTAGCCGACATGACCACATCAACGTGGTACTACTTCGTGGTACCATTGACCCAGTGATCATGCTAGAGGAAAACTAGAGATTAGCATAATCAACACTTCTCCATGCTGTCCTCCATGAGTAGGGGAAAGGTATCAGTAAAAGGGGTTCGAATGTTATAGGGGAAGAGGTGAGGGATGTACAAAACCATAAGTGTAAAGTCTAGGTGTAGTTTCATCTCATCTGACGTCCATGCTACCTAAGGCTTCCTACAATTAGCATGGCTGTGATACCAGCTCTGTGGGGACCCGACTTGTAGGTCGAGATCGCTGAATGAACATGTACAGTGATCCTAGATATCAATGCTCATTGAATGCACAAATACAGAATAACAAGAGTCTTACATCCATACATAACGTCTGAATACAAATAGGGCTATTAAGGCCGAGTCATTACATAAATATGGCCTGGAAGGCCGACACACCAACATACTACTGAATGCGGATTACTTGGAGGGATAATGTGAACCCATGTCATATGCCTTAACCCAGGCGCACACGCGCTGTCAGTGTTGAACCTGACACGCAGGGCTAGTGGCCAGTGACTACAAGAGGGAGAGAGCGAGAGAGACTAACGCCCACAGGTGGGGCCACCCTGTCAGGGTCATCTTCAACCTTGCAACAGAAGGAAGAGGAGCTCACAGGCGTCAGCTCCGTCGTTGTCGAGGGGAGATGAGCACATGAATGGACTCCTCGTGCTCCCACCGTTCAGGTGAGGGTTGAGGGAGTAGCTGAAGTGGCCGGAGTCGCCGGTGATGAGAAGGCCGTGGTGGAGGGCATCGGGAGGTCGTTGGTGTTAATGCTCAACTATGGTAAATGGTTGGGTAAGTGGTGGAGGTGAAGCTAGAGCCTGCTACGGTCACAATGGAGGTGGAATGCAGGCTGGAGCGGGCATGTGTCCCGTGATCAACCGAGCCCCGACGCGGCGGTGCCTCGGTCGATCTCGAGCACTGGTGCTCGGGGAGCTCGAGTGAAGCGATTGGGCCGTCGATTGAAGGTGGGAGAGGGGTTCCAAAGGGGAAAGAGTGGTCGGGATGACCTTTATATAGGTGGCGCATAGTCTAGCGAAGGGTGGTGCGCCGACGAGGTCATGGCAATAGCTAGAGGAGGGGAACTGGCTCGGGAATGTGTTCGTGGCCTTTGGGGGTGAGGTCTACGCCTGAATGGAGGACTGAGGAGGAGTGGGGCTGGCTTTGTGGCGCATCATGGTGGCAATAGCCACCAGACCGCTTAGGGCATACGCGGGCACGCGTCGCCAAGAGGAACACAAAGGGAGAGAGGATGGGCCCTACGTGACGCTGGCTTCGGTCGTCGAGGCAGTCAAAGCTAGATAGCCTATGGGCACAAGGCCTGGCCGGGACTGGCCTCCTATGGCTCGGGCGTGGACTACGGCACGTCGTGGGCGTAGTTTTGGCATGCCACGACATGCTGGCACGCTCTGGCGCCCCCGCTGTGTCCTATAGTCCCTGGGTGCTTTGGAGATGCTCCTGGGATACTTTGGAGACGAGGGGATGAGTGGAGGTCAAAGCAAAAGTAAGGGAAGCCTCTGCCAATGGTGAACCAGAAAGGAAATTGGGGATTTTGTCTTTAATTATATTGAATTAGAGATGGGGCTTTCGGTTGCAGATGTGGCGCTAACACACAGACCTGTGATTAAAGTTTCGAGTGAATGAAGTGAGTGGAAGAGGTGGAAGTAGTTGTTTTACTAAATCACCAGAAGGTGTTTGATACAGTTTTTAGTAAGTTAAACTCCACCAAATACAGTGAGAATTAACAGGATTTAATGAGTGGTAAAAATAGTAGGATTCACCAACTTTTAGCTCATTTGAGCAAGGTTGGCAATGTAGACATGGAAAACCCTAGAAATGGGTAGAAACAGGTTTCTGTGAACCAAGGTTAGTAAACAAGCTCCCACAAATACACATTTTTGTGTGGCATCCTTATTTGGGGGTTGGATCACTCCTGCAATGTTTGAGAGCAACTGGGCAAACTTGGCAACGTAGAGTTGTTCCCACTTGGTTCTGGACAAGAACGGTTTTGGGTATATTTGGTGGATCAAATCAACTTCGATGAGGATGAAACCTTGCAGAGCCATCTAATATAACATGTGGGACATGCTAGAATTTTCCTGGGATTTATTAAGAATATTTCTTTTGGAAATACTTCAAAATCTTAGTTTTAGAGCATATGTCTCCATATGTGGTTTTCGTAATTGATGACAAGCTATATTCGAAGGATTTGTCCATAGGTATTATTTGAAGTCCATCTGTTGGTTTCAAGGAGATTATATGATGACCAAGGTGGTATTCAAAGTATTATCCAACAATTGGTCATAAAGACACAAGGTTGGTCAAGACTAACTAGAGAGTAAATCAAGATGATCAACACACAAAGCATACAAGATGTACCGAGAAGGATCAAATGATCCCATGGTATGGTAAGCATTGTCCATAACGCCTTTGTGTACTAAACCATGGTCTTCGTGAGAGTTCTATGTGGGTTAGGTATGTTTCCATAGGGTTGCGTCAAGAGGGAGATCTCATTCGACCTATGAAGGATGACATCAAGTGGTGATCGTGTGACATCAATTATTGATCGTCATCAAGATTCCGGTGTGCAAGTTCAAGGTGAGCATCATGAAGATATCATGATTGAAGCTTGTCGTCCATTGTGGTGCCAATGCAGTTGTGAACATGTGCCGAAGAGTGGCTAACCCATAGTGAGTATGGGGGAGCAATGAACTTGTCTTCGTCAAACCAACGCAATTAAGAAAGGTTCTCCATCTTGAGGAAGCCAAGATATTCATCATCTAGCTCAAGACGACTAGGTGCAAGGTACATGTTTGCCATTGATAGGTTTCTCTATTATATGATAGATTGTCGTAATGTCAAGGGGCCTCTCAAGTGAGTAGCTTAATCATATCGTTCGTTGAGAGCTCAAACCATTTGCATCCTTGCATCATATTTCTTGGTTCTTGTTTGGTGTTTCTCTTTGTGAGTTGTCGAGCTTATGGTCATCTTTATGACAAGCTCGAGTTCATCGAAAACGGAGTCCATATGCATCTTCTATGATGTTTTCGATGTTGGAAGCTTTTGTCGGTTCTTCATTCATAGAGATCTCATATCTCTATATCTTTGGCATTTTCACAACAGCATGTTCTTAAGATTTCATATCTCTATATCTTTGGCATTTTCACCATTTGTTGCTGTTTTGATAGCTCTTGTCGTCATGAATCGAACAAGCTTGAGTTTGCTCGATTCGGAGCTCCTATGCGAAAGTTATGACAGTGTCAGAATCGGCCGGTAGTACCGCTCCTGGAACGGTAGTACCGCTCCTCGAGAGGTAGTAATTTTTTACTACCGCTCTTTGGTGGAAGTACGGCTCCCTCAGACTTGCTCGCAGAGCGGTACTACCGTTCTGCTCGGGCTATGAGTGGGCGTAACAGTTGGATTCTTTCCCCCATTCTCGTAGAGGTGCTAGAGCGGTACTACCGCTCTGCTCGGGCTATGAGTGGGCATAACAGTTGGATTCTTTCCCCCACTATATAAAGGGGGTCTTCTTCCCCATTGGATCTTATCCATCCGTTGAGATCGTGTGTTCTTCCCCCATTGTTGACCTTCTTAGAGCTTGCTAACTCTCAATCCCTCCAATGATTCTCGCTAGTTCTTGAGGAAAAGAGAGAGGAGATCTAGATCCATATCTCCACCAATCACTTTCTCCTCTATGTGAGGGGAACCCATTAGATCTTGATATTGGACTTCTCTGTGCGCTCCTTATTCTTCCTCTCATTTTTTTATGGCTTTTGTTGTTGTGGAGGTATTTGAGTGTGAGGTACTTGACCACTTCGTGTGTTCTTGCCATTGCATTAGTCGCATCGATTTGAGTTCTTGACAGGTATACGTGGAAGTGAGAAGTTGAGAAGCTTATTACCCTTGGGTACTTGGTACCCCTAGAGATTGTTCTCCGTGGATGCTTTGGCATCCTAGAAGCTTGTTGGTGCCTTGGAGCTCAATCATTGTGGTGTAAAGCTCCGGGCAAGGTCACGGTCTCCAATTAAGTTGTGGAGATTGCCCCAAGCATTTGTGGTCACCTTGAAGGCATATGCCATTGTGGTGAAGCTTCGTGGTGTTGTTGGGAGCCTCCAATTAAGTTGTGGAGATTGCCCCAACCTTGTTCGTACGGGTTCGGTGACCGCCCTCAAGGGTGTGAACTTCGGGATACATCATCGTCTCCGCGTGCCTCGGTTATCTTTTACTCGAACCCTTTACTTATGCACTTTACTTTGTGATAGCCATATTGTTTCTTGTCATATATCTTGCTGTCACTTAGTTGTTTATCTTGCTTAGCATAAGTTGTTAGTGCACATAGCTGAGCCTAGTTGTTTTAGGTTTTGTGCTTGACAAATTAAACGTTAGTTTTATTCTGCATTTGTTCAAGCCTAAACCGTAATTATTTTAAAGCGCCGATCACCCCCCCCCCCTTCTAGGCTACATCCACGTCTTTCACGTAGAATAGGCAAAAAGGGTTTTGATGGGTTTTCCCCATTAATTGAACATGACCATGTGTTTAAAGTCATATGTATGGAAAATATATGTCCTCTGAGATTCCCTATATTTTCTCAAATATTTCTAAGGTAGGAAAATAATTTTTCCCTATGAAATACCATTTCTGGCCTGAGAAAAGGGCAATTAAATAAAATAGGAAAATAACCTTTTAAAATAATTAGCTTGTGTTTTTGGAAAGTTATTTCAATAATCGAATCAAAACAAAATATTTGGGCAAAACATCTCTCCTAAATTAGGGACTTGTAGTGCAAATCCAAATTGATGTGTTTTGAAGCTTTAAAGTAAATAAAAGTCTTTTTTCTGAAGTAATATTTTATAAAACAAATTCTGGTCCTATACACATGGCATGATCATTGGGCAAGGGCATCGGTCAAAAATGAAAGCTTTTGGAAAGAAAGTTGTTTTGGTGAGCTAAAACACAATTAAGCACACAAGCAAGTTCCAATCAAACCAATCATCTCAATCACTCAAAAGTTTTAGTTGGTTTCAAATTTTGTAAGACAGGAAGTGAAAAGTGGTACAAACACAAGGTGTGATAAACCTACCCCCTTACAAGAATCGTGTCCTCGAGATTCCTAGGCTAAGCGCTCAAAATATAAGGGAACTCGGATCTGAGGTAGTCTTCACGCTCCCATGTTGCTTCTGCCTCGGTGTGGTTGCTCCACTGGAACTTGAAGTACTTGATGGTGCAACTTCGATTGTGATGCTCGGGTTCATCCATGATGCGTATTGATCTGGCTGAAGGTCTTTGGCATGATGATCGATGTCCTTGTAGATGTTCAAATGGTTAGGAGACTCGAGGCATTTTCAGAGTTGTGACACGTGGAAAACATTGTGCACACCCGAAATCTCGGAAGGTAGCTCCAGTTGGCAAGCAACTTCTCCTCTCTTTGTGGTGATCTTGAACGGGCCAATGTATCTTGGTACGAGCTTCCCCTTGATGTGGAAATGCTTCGTTCCCTTCAGAGGTGTGACGCGGAGATATACGTAGTCTCCTGTGTTGAGTTCCATTTCACGATGGTGGGTATCGGCGTAGCTGTTGTGGCGTGACTTTGCGGTTTGATACATTGCTTGACACGTTGGACTTCATCTTCAGCTTCATGGAAGATGTCTGACCCAAAGATGAGTCCTTCTCCGGTCTCAGACCAGTTGAGGGAGTGCGGCACTTGCGTCCATACAACACCTCAAATGATGCCATATGAAGGCAGGACTGATAATTATTGTTGTAGGAGAACTCGACGAAGGGCAAACAATCCTCCCATTTGGCTCCATATGCCAAAACACAAGCGCGGAGCATATCCTAGAGTATCAGATTTACTCATTTCGTCTGTCCGCGAGTCTAAGGATGGAAGAAAATATTGAAGGAGAGCTTGGTTCCCATGTCTTCTTGAAACTTCTTCTAGAATTTCGGGTTGAATTGCATGCCTCGGTTGGACATGATCTCTTTCGGAACTCCATGCTGACTCACAATACGTTCGATATAGATACTAGCTAGCTTTGCCCATCCTAGGAGGTGTTGTTGGCAATGAAGCGAGCCACCTTGGTTAGGTGATCGACAATGACCCAAATGGAGTCATGTCCCTTGCTTGATCGGGGCAGACCGGTGATGAAATCCATCCTGACTCCGTCCCACTTACATTCTAGCACCTTGAGTGGTTGGAGCAGCCCAGCGGGTCACTTGTGTTCAGCCATGACCCTCTGGCATATGGCGCACTTGGAAGCATACAAAGCTATTTCCCTCTTCATGCCATGCCACGAGAACCTTGCCTTGAGGTATTGGTACATCTTGTTTCCTCTAGGGTGAATAGACTATGGGGTGTCGTGTGCTTCTTGCAAGATCAAGTTCTTCAGGTAAGTTTTGTTTGGTACGCAAATGCGGCTCCCAAACCACCCGACTCCCTCCCCATCTATGAAGAATCCTGGGGCCTTGCCATCCTTGATCTTCTTCTTGATACCTTCGATGCTCTCCTGTCCCTCTGAGGCTCCTTAATATCGTCCATCAGTGTAGGCTTCACTTCGAGGTTGGCCAAGAATATTGGTGCAACTAACTCCAACCCGAATCTCTCAAGTTCTTCATCTAGGGCGGGTCGCCTTTCCTTGCTTACAAGATTCAAGGTGCAAGCCTACCGGGTCAAGGCGTCCGCTACTACGTTTGCCTTTCCGGCGTGGTATTGAATACTAAGGTCATAAACTTTAATTAATTCCAACCATCTTTGTTGCCTTATATTCAATTCCTTCTGAGTGAAAATATACTTCAAACTCTTGTGGTCGGTGTATATGTCACATCGTTTCCCCAGAAAGTGTAGGATCGAAAGTATGTCTAGAGGGTGGTGATTAGACTACTGACAAGATAAATTTTATGCCTTTTACCAATTTTACTTGAGAGGTAGCTACGGTATTTATAACAAGGTAAGTACACCCTACACATGCAGTTTTAATAGTATAGCAGGGGAAAATAAACATGCAAGTGTAAATAGAGGAGTAAGGTCGGGAGATCAAACGCATGAGGTTGACACGACGATTTTTGGCATGGTTCCGATAGGTGTCTCTATCGTACATGCATGTTAGTGGAGACTTAAACCCATGGATGGTAACGGCTGGGAGAGTCCACGGAGGGCTCCAGCCATGGAGGGTACACAAAGAAGCGGCCTTGTCTATCCCACCACAGCTTCCGTCCATGAAGTACTAGCCTTACTCACGGTAGATCTTCATGAAGTAGGCGATCTCCTTGCCCTTACAAACATCTTGGTTCAACTCCACAACACGAAGTAGGAGGATCCCAAGCGACACCTAACCAATCTAGGAGGCGCCACCCTCCAAAAGGTAATAGATGGGGTAGATCAATGAAATCCTTGCTCTTGTGCTTCTAAAGATAGTCTCCTCAACACAAATCACTCTCTCATAGAATATGCATGGGTAGGAGAGGTTGATTCGAAGCAGTTTGGGGAGGCTAAAGATCAAATTTCACATGATTGGATTGGAGTATCTTGGTCTCAACACATGAGTAGGTGGTTCTCTCTCAGATGATGGATCTGGAAATGAACTATGTGTTCTGAGTGCTTCTCCCACGAATGAGAGGTGGGTGAAGGGGTATATATAGGCAGCAGCCAAAATCCAACCGTTACACACAAAAGAGCAAACTCGATGACACTAAAGTTGGAAACTTGGTGGTACCGACTAGCACTAATGGTGTGAACTTTTGAATCTCGCTGAGACTGATATATACAACTCAGTGCCACCAAAAAGGTGACTAACATTCAGATGGCCAAACTCGGTGGCACCTATACTCAAACTCGGAAATTCCGATTTTGTGTATCTTGGCAACAGAGTGTTGGTCACCCAAACTCGGTAGCACCGATGCATTTTCGGTTGCACAGATTTGGTGGGAATGGATAGGATTCTGTCTGAGGTTCAAACTCGGTGGGTCTGATGTGGAAGTGTTGGTGACACCGAATTTGTGAATGTGGAACTTGACAAAGTGGATATGTGGGAAAAATGACTCAGTGTTTTGGCGGCTAACTTTGACCCCATCTTCCTGCATCAGGACATCATCGAGCCCAGTCATTGAAGCATCGCAGTGTATCACAAACTCATTGTGAATATCAGGAGTGGCCAAAATTGGGGCTGTCATCAACCTTTTCTTGAGTTCCTGGAAGCTTTCTTCGCACTTCGGCGTCATAGGTCAGGCAATGCTAGAGAATCCTACAACGAACTTGGAGTTGTATATCGCGAGTCTGAGGAAGCCTCTAACTTCCTTGACATAGGTTGGTGATCTCCACTTTGTTACCGATGTAATTTTAGGGGGATCATGACGTGACCCAAAAATCCAACTTCATGCAACCAAAACTCACATTTGCTGAACTTGGAATAAAGTTGGTGCTCTCGAAGTTTTGCTAATACCATCCTCAAGTGCTGCTCATGCTCTTCTTCACACTCGGAGAAGATGAATATGTCATCGATGAAGATGACGACAAACATGTCTAGATACTCCATGAAGACCTTCTTCATGAGGCACATGAAGTAGGATGGGGCATTGGATAACCAAGATGACATGATTGTGCACTCATACAAGCCATATCTAGTCACGAACACCGTCTTCGGAATATCTTCGGGCTGGATATTTACTTGGTAGTATCCAGACCTGAGATCGATCTTGGAGAATACCTTGGCAGCATTCAACTGACCAAACATGTCTTCAATCTTGGGGAGTGGGTACTTGTTCTTAATCGTGACCTCATTGAGGGAATGCTAGTCAACACAGAGTCTGATAGTATCATATTTCTTGGACACGAATAGAACAGGTGATCCCCAAGGAGAGGAACTACGGACAATACTTTCCTCCGCTGATCGGCTAGTTGTTTCTTCATCTCTGCCAATTACATGGACCCCATCCTATATGGCTTCTTATAGATAGGTCTTGGTCCGGGCATTAGTTAAATAATGAACTAGATGTCTCGGTCGGGAGGCATCGTAGGTAGTTCATCAAGAATGATATCCGGGTACTCATATGCCACTAGTACTTGGTGCAACTAAGTTCCCGAAAGGCAATTAACCTGAGGAGCTTGAGTGGAGGCGGGTTTGGGAACATACTTGACATCGAATCCTTGGTCCCTGATCATAGTAATAGTCCTCTTGGCACAGTCCAACACGCTTTGGTCCTTGGCTAACCAATCCATACCAAGGTTCATGTCCAAGCCTTGCGACTTAAGGACGACGTGATCTTCTATGAAGTCTACCTCGTTGATGCTGATCCCAACTCCTCTAAATCCTTTATTGGTCCTCAATACTGCACTTGGGGTTTGTACCGACATATGACCATTTAGGAACGTAGGCTTTAAGCCACTCTCCATTGCAAACATTTCGGTGACAAAAGAATGTGATTCACCACAATCAAACAGTGCTGTTGTTGGAGTTGAGTTGACAAGGAACTAACCCAGTATGCAATCCAGGTCCTCTTGGGCTTCCTCTGCGGTGACGTGATTTACATGACCCTTGTTGTTGTAAGGCAGGTGGTGGGGAGCTTGGTTCCTAGTTGGTGCTCCACAGCCTTGTCCTTGATTTAGAGCATTGGGGCGCGGCGCATCGGGCTTCTTGTTGGGGCACTACCTTGAGAGGTGCCCAGGCTGACCACACCGAAAGCAGGTGACCTGCCCAAAGTTGTTGGGCTTGATGACACTATTGTAGCCAGGAGGGTTGTAAGCTAGCTTGGAGTTGGCATACGGCTAACGTTGGTAGCTCAACCGAGGTGGAGGCATACAGAACCATATCACGGTTGTCAATGCAGTTGACCAGTGCGAGGAGGTCCCCGATGGTGCGGATCTAGTCATCAGCATGCAAAGGCTGTGTTGTCTGAGTGAAATTCGGGGTCGAAGTCCTCACAAATTCCAACAGAGTGGAGTGACCATTGTCGTTCCAGCCCTGCTGCATGTAGTTCACCAGGACCTGAGCCATCTGCTGGATTGTGGCATTGTTGGCTTGGCGTTCCTCCCGGAGAGCTTGAAGAAACTGAGCCATGGTCATGTTCTCTGGAGGAGGCGGTGGCAGGAGAATGCCGCCTTGTGGTTACTCTTGGTGAGCTCCTTCTTGAGTAGACCCATCAGCTCCTGGCTGCTAGCTAGAGTCGCCAGTGCTGGGGTGGTCAAAGGTACTAGCGCGGGTAGCATTCAACATCCTGTCTGGAGCTGCCAAGTCAACAACTGGAATAGATGAACGAACAACACAAGAGGGAAACATGCCAAAATAGGGGAGGGGTTGGTACAGTGCAATCGTGTCAAACAAAGGGCCGAAGTACCCAGCACATAACCATTAAGAATGCGATGTAGCCATTTACATGCTTCCTAAGGCAAAAAGCGCGGCTTGCATCAAGACACAAACAGAAAAATAATCAACAAGCAGAGATGGTTTCATTTGAACCATTACGTAGACTCGACTTTACATCAGGGGTTCCTAGCTTGTCCTACCCTAGGTGTTCTTCCACTTACTGGAGAGCTCAGTCTCGTACTCACGCTCCTCTGGGTCTTCCTCCTGGTCGTCATCTACGCGAGCATCATCTCCCGCCGAGGGTGTGGGGGAACGAGGAGGTCCATCCCAACAACGCTTCATCGTGGGACCGGGGAAGAGGTCTCGATACTCCTTGGCACTCATGAGACGACTCTGAATGGGGGTGACCTTAAGCGGTGGTATTCCACCTCTATATGTGACAGCAGTTGTCCCTTGGGTGCTCCATTCTTCTTGATCTTGCCCGACTTCATCTTCACTCGACGGAGTAGCTCGTGGACGTGGGGAAGTTCCTGGCGGAGCTACAGTGACTCCTTGATCAGGTTGTCAGCCACACTGTCAGTAGAGAGGTTGAAGTAGGTCTGGAACCTCACTGGTGTTCCTTCTTCAGGGGATGGGGTCAATGTCCAAATCCTTCCAACCTCATCCTTAACAAAAGGCAAGTGACGGGTACACGGTTTGTTGGCCATCTCACGGAGGATGTTGCGAAGGTGGATGAGCGCCTTCCGCGCCCTATCTCAACTGGTAATACCTGGGTATCCATCTGTGCCCTTCAAAGAACCAACTAGTTGAAGAGTCATTTGCCGACATGACCACATCAACGTGGTACTACTTCGTGGTACCATTGACCCAGTGATCATGCTAGAGGATAACTAGAGATTAGCATACTCGACACTTCTCCATGCTGTCGTCCATGAGTAGGGGAAAGGTATCAGTAAAAGGGGTTCGAATGGTATAGGGGAAGAGGTGAGGGATGTATAAAACCATAAGTGTAAAGTCTAGGTGTAGTTTCATCTCATCTGACGTCCATGCTACCTAAGGCTTCCTACAATTAGCATGGCTATGATACCAGCTCTGTGGGGACCCGACTTGTAGGTCGAGATCGCTGAATGAACATGTACAGTGATCCTAGATATCAATTCTCATTGAATGCACAAATACGGAATAACAAGAGTCTTACATCCATACATAACGTCTGAATACAAATAGGGCTATTAAGGCCGAGTCATTACATAAATACGGCCTCGAAGGCCGACACACCAACATACTACTGAATGCGGATAACTTGGAGGGATAATGTGAACCCATGTCATATGCCTTAACCTACAGGCATTCTGACTGGGAAGAGTCCTATATTGCATGTTTGTCCCCGACAAACTCTTCTCTGAACTCTTGTTATGCCATGCTTGGCCAATTAAATAACTAGTGGCAAGCCAATGAGTACTTTGAATGTACTCGCAAGCAACCCATGATATGGAACAATGCATAATGAAGTGTGACATAATACTAGCATGCTAGTTTTTGTGGAAAGTTGGTTTTTCCTATTGAAACAACATGATAAATTCTTGGGTGACAAGCACCACAAAGCATCGCGGTGACTCGAAGAACAGGTTAGAGATATCGATATCAAGTGAGGGTCGCACATCCCATGTACACCCATTAGGTCAAGCCTCTTGACTCAGCTTGATCATTGTGTCTCCCCATGTCACCACCTTTGCTAATTTTTACCCCCCCCCCCCACACACACACATGGTTTATGCGAAAATGACTAGACATAGTTTAAGAAAGATTAGCCAACTGTCCTTGACTGTGGACACGACAATTCGAATAGTTTTACACTCAACAGAGGTTGCGCGCTGTACCCACGAGACTCGGGGAACGTCCCTGTCATCCGTGACTCGTGGTATATAACATACCCGAGGTAAGCACCTGAACAATGCCTTTCCCATGGCAATACTAAACAAAGATTCCACTCGCTTGGTACATAGCCCACATGATGTACATCCTACGAGCCTCGCTCTAGATCGTATCATCCATGCAGGGACCAACGGTGTGCCTGGAACCTATAAAATTAGCATAGTCGTCCTTCCTCGCATGACCCCACCCCGAGAATGAGCACTTCACTCCCGTCACTACTAATGCGGGCTCAGTGCTATCATCGACCAAAGTGATCAACAAAGTCCCGTCCCATAAGGGGTATCGTGGTCGCACATGTAAGGTTGGGATGGTCAACACGTCTTAAATCAAATCCCATTTCCGAAACCACACAGACAAATCATCTTGGTACACCACTTCTTTCTCAAGTGGTCATCCATCTCAACACCATCACCCTCGAGCATTAGTGGTACCCGACGGGTTTTTTGAAAATCCTTTGTATCACAACCTTCATTATCATCTTCTTGCGTAGCAACTACTAACAACTATCTACATCCCATATGCACAACCCTCATAGATGGTAGGGTCATGCCCAAATGCAAGTTTCAACAAGGTGTTCTTCGGGGACAACCTGACAAAAGGTGGGTCTCCGATCCGACAGGTATCTATGCATAAGTAAGGAATCATATGTAATGCAAGTAAAAGTTTCTTAGGCATGGTCAAAGGGCTGCTTGCCTTGGTCAACAAAGTCTCCGGGGTCTTCGAACTCTTCGGGTCCAACTCCTTCATCAACCATGTGATCTACCATCGTGATATTAATAGCAATAATAAGAATCACAACAAAAAAAGAACAAAACTCACTCCTAAAATGTTAACCTATACTTTAATTATTAACTTTACATCTAAAAATATTTGTTCCTGGTTATGGTGTGAAAAAGGTTATTAAATCTATTTTAAGTGACGCTAAATATACTCAAAACTAGTTTTAAAATAAAAATGTGCATAAAAGTTTTTGTAAAAAACACACAAATAGTTTTATTAAATTCTACATATTTTTACAAGATTTATGGTGAATGAATAATTAGATTTGGGGGGAATATTTCTCCCTATGGAAATTTTTGCAAACGGCAAAAAATGGAAAAAGGAAAAGGGCCTAACACCCTGGGCCACATGCGGCCAGCAGCTGGGCCGGCCCAACGAGCCAGCCAGCCAGCCCAGGCACGCATGCGCCGTCAGGTTTGTTCCTGACGCGCGGGGCATAGTGGCCAGTGACTCCAAGAGAGAGAGAGAGCGAGAGATACTGACGCCGGTAGGTGGAGCCACCCTGTCAGGGTCGTCTTCAACCTCGCGATAGAAGGAGGAGGACCTCACCAGCGTCAGAACAGTCGATGGCAGGGGGAGATGAGTATAGGAATGGACTCCTCGTGCTCCCGCCATTTAGGTGAGGGTTGAGGGAGTGGCTGAAGTGGTCGAAGTCCCCAGTGACGCGAAGGTCGTGGCGGAGGGCATAGGGAGGTGGTTCGTGCCGATGCTCGGCAATGGGAAATGATTGGGGAAGTGGCGGAGATGAAGCTAGAGCTTGCTACGGTCACGATGGAGGTGGAATGGAGGCCGGAGCAGGACCGTGTCCCGAGATCGACGCAACCCAACGCGATGGCGCCTTGGCGATCTCTAGGATTGGTGCTCAGGGAGCTCGAGTGGAGCGATTGGGTCATCGATTGAAGGTGCGAGAGGGGTTGTAGAGGGGGAGAGATAGAGGTCGGCTGTCCTTTATGTAGGCGGGGCGGAGTCCTCCGAAGGGTGGTGCGCCGACGAAGTCATAACAATGGCTAGAGGAGGGGAAACGGCTCGGGAATGAGTCATTGGCCTTAGTGGGTGAGGTCTATGCCCGGCTGGAGGACTGAGGAGGAGCGAGGTTGGCTCTATGGCACATCGCAGTTGCAAGCGCCACCTGACCGCTTCAAGCATGCGCGGGCACGCGTCGCCAAGCGCGGCAGAAAGGGAGACACGAGAGGCCCGATATGGCGCTAGCTTCGGTTGTCGAGGCAATCCAAGCCAGACAACCTGTGGGGGCGAGGCCTCGCAGGGTCTGGCCACCTGTGTCTCGGGTATGCACTATGGCGCATCCAGAGTGCAATTTTGGCATGCCATGGCTTGCTGGCGTGCTCTGGCGTGCCCCCACCATGTCCTGTAGTGCCTGGGTGCTTTGGACATGCTCATGGGATACTTTGGAGCTGAGGGGAGGCGTGCTGGTCAAAGCAAAAGTGAGGGGCAGCCTTTGCCAGTGATGAAACGTAAAGTAAATCAGGGATTTTGTCTTTCTCTACATTGAATTAGGGATGGGGCTTTCAGGTGCATATGTGGGGCTAACCCATAGACCTTCGATTAAAGTTTGGAGTGAAGGAAGTGAGTGGAAAGGTTGAAAGTAGCTATTTTACTAAATCACCTGAAGGTGTTTGATGTTGTTTTGAGTAAGTTAAACTCCACAAATGCAATGAGATTTAGCACAATTAAATGAGGGGTGAAAATAGTAGGATTCACCAAGTTTGAGCTCATTTGAGCAAGATTGGCAACGTAGACATGGAAAACCCTAGACAGAATCAGGTTTCTGTGAACCAAGGTAAGTAAAAAAGCTCCGACAAATTCACATTTTGGTTTGGCATCCTTATATGGGGGTGGGTTCACTCCTACAAAGTTTGAGAGAAATTGTGCAAACTTGGCAATGTAGAGTTGTTCGATTTTGGCTCTGGACAGGAAGGGTTTTGGGTTTATTTAGTGTATCAAATCAACTTGGATGAGGATGAAACCTTGCAGAGTCATCTCATATAACATGTGGGACATGCTAGAATTTTTCTGGGATTTATTGAGAATATTAGCTTTGCAAATATTGCAAAATCTTCTAAAAGACAGAAAGGGTTTTGAGGGGTTTTGCCCATTAGTTTGAACATGACCACGTGTTGAAACGCATATGTATGGAAAATACATGTCCTCTGAGTTTCCATAAAGTTTCTCAAATATTTCTAAGGTAGGAAAATATTTTTTCCCTATGAAATACCATTTATGGCCTCAGAAAAGGGCAATTAAATAAAATAGGAAAATAATTTTTAAAATAATTATCTTGTGGTTTTGGAAATTTATTTTCATAATAGAATCAAAATAAAATCTTTGGAAAAAACATTTCTCCTAAATTAGGAACTTATAGTGCAAATCCGTGTTCACGTGTTCTGAAGCTTTAAGTAAATAAAAGGCTTTTTGCTGAAATAATGTTTTATAAAAATAGTTTCTCATCCTAGGCACATGGCATGATCACTGGTCAAGGGTGGGGGTCAAAGATAGAAGCTTTTGGAAAGGAAGTTGTTTTGGTGAGCCAAACCACAATTAAGCACACAAGCAAGTTGCAATCAAATCAATCATCTCAATCACCCGAAAGATTTAATTGGTTCCAAATTTTATAAGACATGAAGTGGCAAAGTGGTACAAACAGAGGGTGTGACAGACCTACCATGGCAATGGTGGACAACAAAGGGCCACTCCACGGACGGCAAAGACCTCTGTCGTTCGTCGGCGGACGGCAAAATTTGCACGATAGCTTACACCGGTAAATAGGTCATTTGCCATGTGCCGAGAGACAGCGAATGACAAAGATCTATGCCATCGGCTTCCATGGCAAGCTGACGGCAAAGGCAGCTAGATGACAGCCGATGGGAAGGACTTCGTTAGAAAGTTAACACGGCCTTTACCGTCTGCCTCCCCCCTGTGGCCTTTGTCGTTTGCCGCCCTCCCCCTGCCACGCGAGGTCTTTGTCGTCTTCCACTCGCCAGCCTTTGTCGTCTTCCTAGCCTCCCCCCTCCCGCACCCCTTTGCCGTATGCCGCTCGTGCACCTTTGTCGTCTGCCACAGATGGCAAATTGACCATATAGGTCCGGCGTGTTGCCACGTTGCACAGGTTAGCGCCATGTGGCACCTTTGCTATCAGCTAGCGGACGACAAAAGCCTTTGTCGTGTGGCAAGCTGCATGTATTGTCATTTTTTATTTGTTTGCAGTTATTTCCCGACATTTTCAGAATAATTATATGATATATATAATTTCAAACATCACATGTAGATTCAGATATCATAGATGAAGCATAGGCCATTTATCCACCATCATCATGAAAATAATGATCAAGACAACAAATTTGTTCACATAATTCATCCATATATACACATAGTTTCAAACATCCCACTGTTCGTCCATACAAATTGAAACAAAAATAAATCAATAGAATCCCATCAATGCCACCTTCCATGAAGTGAACCGAATATGCAAAATGAGAATAGGAAAGTTATAAGGAGAAGAAGAAGGAGGGGAAGAAGGAGGGGAAGAAGGAGAAGAAGAAGAAGAAGAAGAAGAAGAAGAAGAAGAAAAAGAAGAAGAAGACGAGGAGGAGGAGAAGAAGGGGGAGAAGGAGGAGGAAGAGGAGGAGAAGAAGAAAAAGAAGAAGAAGAAGAAGAAGGAAAATAATAAGAAGGAGAATAAGAAGAATGAGGAGGAGAAGAGGAAGAAGGAGAAGGAGAAGAATAAGAAGGAGAAGGAGAATAAGAAGGTGAAGAAGAATAACACAAAGAATTAGAAGAAGAAGAAGGAGAAGGAGAAGAAGAAGGAGGAGAAGGAGAAGGAGAGGAAGAAGCAGGAGGAGGAGGAGAAGAATAAGAAGGAGAAGAAGAATAAGAACGAGAAGAAGAATAAGACGACGAAGAAGAAGAATAAGAAGAATAAGAAGAAGGAGAAGCAGAAGGAGGAGAAGGAGAAGGAGAAGAAGAAGGTGGAGACGGAGAAGAAGAAAGAGAAGATGATTACAATACTTATCTAATTTTGAGATTATCATGTCATTAGGAGAAATATAATGTAAGTATATGACATTTATGAGCTAAACAAGGTTGTTATACTATTTCTGACCTAACTAAGCTAATTCTGTCATAAATGAACTAAATAATGTAATTATTTCATTTTGGAGGATAATTAGCTAAATATACATTTCTTGGGAAAAATAAGATAAGTATATCGCATAATAGGGCTAACAAGGATGTACGAAGCTAATTATGCATTTGTTCAGCAGAACACTAGAGAAAATATACCGTCGTCATCATCAAGGATGCCCTTTCCCTAGAAATGTTTCCCCCGCCACGAGGCGGAACTTCAGCAGATCCAATCTAGAGCTCCGGCAGCACGATCCTACCAACGAAACTTCCCTCCCGGAGGGGGAAATCGTCGCCTTCGTCATCACCAACACTCCTCTCGTCGGAGGGGAGGCATCTTCATCAACATCTTCATCAGCACCATCTCCTCTCCAATCCCTAGTTCATCACTTGTAACCTATCTCCGTCTCGCGACTCCGATTGGTACTTGTAAGGTTTCTAGTAGTGTTGATTACTCTTTGTAGTTGATGCTAGTTGGATTCCTTGGTGGAAGAGTTTATGTTCAGATCCTTGATGTTATTCATTACACCTCTGATAATGATTATGATTATGCTTTGTGAGTAGTTACTTTTATTCCTGAGGACATGGGATAAGTCATGCTGATAATAGTCATGTGAATGTGCTATTCGTTCGGTATTTTGATATGATGTATCTTGTTTTTCCTCTAGTTGTATTATGTGAACGTCGACTACATAACACTTCACCATATTTGGGCCTAGAGGAAGGCATTGGAGACTAGTAAGTAGATGATGGGTTGCTAGAGTGACAGAAGCTTAAACCCCAGTCTATGCCTTGCGTCGTAAGGGGCTGATTTGGATCCACTAGTTTAATGCTATGGTTAGACGTTGTCTTAATTATTCTTTCGTAGTTGCGGATGCTTGCGAGAGGGGTTAATCACAAGTGGGATGCTTGTCCAAGTAAGGGCAGTACCCAAGCGTCGGTCCACCCACATATCAAACTATCAAAGTAACGAACGTGAATCATATGAACATGATGAAACTAGTATGACAGAAATTCCCGTGTGTCCTCTGGAGCGTTTTTCCTCCTATAAGACTTTGATCAGGCTAGTCCCTTGCTACAAAAGGGATTGGGCCACTTTGCTACGCTGTTGCTACTACTTGTTACTTGTTACTTTTCACTTGTTACGTTTCACCTCGCTACACCATCACTTGTTACCGCTACTTTCAGTGCTTGCACTTATTACCTTGCTCAAAACTGTTTATCAGAGCCTTCTGCTCCTCGTTGGGTTCGACACTCTTACTTATCGAAAGGACTACGATTGATCCCCTATACTTGTGGGTCATCAAGTATCTTTTCTGGCGCCGTTGCTGGGGAGTGAAGCGCCTTTGGTAAGTGGAATTTGGTAAGGAAACATTTATATACTGTGCTGAAATTTATTGTCACTTGTCACTATGGAAATTGTTCCTTTGAGGAGTTTGTTCGGGGTATCTTCACCACGAACAGAAGCACGAGGAGTTGTTCCTCAACCCGAGGTACCTACTAAAAATATCTTTTATGAAATTCCTTCGGGTATGCTTGAGAAACTGCTGGCTAATCCTTTTACAGGAGATGGATCTTCACATCCATACTTGCATCTTATCTATGTAGATGAAGTTTGTGGTTTATTTAAGCTTGCAGGTTTTTCCGAGGATGAGGTAAAGAAGAAAGTCTTTCCTTTATCTTTGAAGGATAAGGTGTTGACATGGTATAGGCTATGTGATGATACTGGATCATGGGACTACAATCGGTTGAACTTGGAATTTCATCAAAAAATTTATCCTATGCATTTAGTACATCGTGATCGGAACTATATTTATAACGTTTGCCCTCGTGACAGGGAAAGCATAGCTCTAGCTTGGGGGAGGCTTAAATCAATGCTATATTCATGCCTAAATCATGAGATCTCAAGAGAAATAATCACTCAAAACTTTTATGCTCGGCTTTCTCATGAAGATCGTACCATGCTTGATACTTCTTGTACCGGTTCTTTTATGAAGAAGGATATTGACCACAAGTGGAATTGATTGGAAAGAATCAAACGTAATTCTTAAGATTGGGAGCTTGAAGAAGGTAAGGAGTCAGGTATGAATTTCCAGTTTGATTGCGTTAAATATTTTGTTGAAACAAACACTTCTAGAGATTTTAGCGCTAAGTATGGACTTGACTCTGAGATAATAGCTTCTCTATGTGAATCTTTTTCTGCTCTCGTTGATCTTCCCAAAGAGAAGTGGTTTAAGTATCATCCTCCTATAGAAATCAACATAGTTAAACCCAATATAGTTGAGGAGAAAGTCATTGCTTTTAGTGATCCTATTGTTCCTTGTGCTTACGGTGAGAAACCACCGTACCCTGCTAGGAAAAAGGATTATTCTAAAGCTCCAACTGTGATACGTAGGGGTTACATTAGACCACTTGCACCCCATGAGGAGATTAGAGCTGAACCTAGTGTTGCTATTATCAAAGATCTCTTAGTAGAAGACATAGACGGGCATGTTATCAAATTCTGCTAGAATTGCTAAACCTCACGCGAAAGAAAAATACGGACCTGTAGTTGGCCTGCCCATTGTTTCTGTCAAGATAGGAGATCACTGTTATCATGGTTTATCTGATATGGGTGCTAGATTTAGTGCAATACCCCTTTCCCTATATGATGAAATCAAAGATGTGATTGCACCTGCTGAGTTAGAACCCATTGATGTCACTATTACGCTAGCTAATAGAGACACTATCTGCCCTCTGGGAATTGTGAGAGACGTAGAAGTCCTGTGTGGTAAGACGAAGTATCCTACCGATTTCCTCATCCTTGCTACCGCACAAGATAGCTTTTGTCCCATCATATTTGGTAGACCCTTTCTCAACACTGTCAATGCTCACATTTATTGCATTAAGCAGACTGTCACTGTTAGTTTCGAGGGCGTGTCTCATGAATTTAACTTCTCCAAGTTTGGAAGACAACCCCATGAAAAAGAGTCGTCTGGTAGGTATGAAATCATTGCTCTTGCCTCTATTGTCGTACCTCCTACGGATCCTTTAGAGCAATATCTGCTTGAGCATGAAAATGATATGCATATGGATGAAAGAGATGAGATAGATAAAATTGTCTTAGAACAATATCCTATTCTCAAGAATAATCTACCTGTTGAACTGCTTGGGGATCCTCTCCCACCGAAGGGTGATCCTGTGTTCGAGCATAAACAGTTACCAGATACTCTTAAGTATGCCTACCTTGCTGAGAAGGAGGTATATCATGTTATTATTAGTGCTCTCCTCTCGAATCACGAAGAGAAGAAGTTACTAAAATCTTTGAGGAAGCACCGTGCGGCTATTGGATATACTCTTGATGATCTTAAGGGTATTAGTCGCACTCTATGTCAGCACAAGATTAAAAGTGATCCTGACTTCAAACCAGTTGCTGATCATCAAAGGAGATTAAATCCTAAGATGAAAGAGGACATTAGAAAAGAAATATTAAAGCTTCTAGAAGCAGGAATCATTTATCCTGTTGCTCATAGTGATTGGCTAAGTCCAGTACATTGCATACCTAAGAAGGGAGGTATCACCGTCGTTCTTAATGATAAGGATGAACTAATCCCACAGAGGATTATTACTAGCTATAGGATGGTGATAGACTTCCGGAAACTGAACAAGGCAACCAGGAAAGACCATTATCCTTTGCCGTTTATCGACTAAATGCTAGAAAGGCTATCCAAACACACAGATTTCTGCTTTCTAGACGGTTATTCAGGTTTCTCACAAATACCTGTTGCACAATCTCACCAAGAGAAAACGACCTTCACATGCCCCTTCGGTACCTTTGCTTATAGGCGTATGCCTTTTGGCCTATGCAATGCACCTGCCACCTTTCAAAGATGTATGATGGCTATATTCTCTGACTTTTGTGAAAAGATTGTCAAGGTTTTCATGGATGACTTCTCCGTTTATGGGTCTTCCTTTGATGATTGCCTCAGCAACCTTGATCGAGTCTTACAGAGTTGTAAAGACACCAACCTCGTCTTGAATTGGGAGAAGTGCCACTTTATGGTTGATGAACGCATCGTCTTAGGACATAAAATTTCTGAAAGAGGCATTGAAGTTGATAAGGCTAAGGTTGATGCAATTGAGAAAATGCCTTCCCCCACAGATAACAGAGGTATACGAAGCTTCTTAGGTCATGCTGGTTTCCATAGAAGGTTCATTAAAGACTTCTCTAAGATTTCTAGGCCTCTTACCAACCTCTTGCAGAAGGATGTTCCTTTTGTTTTTAATGAGGATTGTGACGAAGCTTTCGAAATACTTAAGAAGGCCTTGATAACCGCACCTATTGTTCAACCACCTGACTGGAACTTGCCCTTTGAAATCATGTGTGACGCTAGTGATTATGTTGTCGGTGCTGTTCTAGGCAAAGAGTTGACAAGAAGTTGAATGTTATTCACTACGCTAGTAAGACTCTAGATAGTGCCCAAAGAAACTATGCCACTACGGAAAAGGAGTTTTTAGCAGTCGTATTTGCCTGTGAAAAGTTCAGATCTTATATAGTTGACTCCAAAGTCACTATTCACTCTGATCATGCTACTATTAAGTACCTTATGGAGAAGAAGGACGCTAAGCCTAGGCTAATCAGATGGGTTCTCCTGCTACAGGAATTTGATTTGCATGTTGTTGATCGAAAGGGTGCTGATAACCCTGTAGCAGATAAATTGTCTAGACTAGAGAATGTCCTTGATGACCCACGACCTATTGATGACAGCTTTCCTGATGAGCAATTAAATGTCATCTGCATTTCACATAGTGCACCGTGGTATGCTGATTACGCAAAATATATCGTTGCCAAATACATACCACCCAGTTTCACCTACCAGCAAAAGAAGAAATTCTTCTTTGATTTGAGACACTACTTTTGGGATGATCCTCACCTTTATAAGGAGGGAGTAGATGGTGTTATTAGACGTTGTGTGCCTGAACATGAACAGGGACAGATCCTGCAAAAGTGTCATTCCGAAGCCTACAGAGCACACCATGCTGGAGATAGAACTGCTCATATGGTATTGCAATCAGGTTTCTATTGGCCCACTCTCTTCAAGGATGCCCGTAAGTTTGTCTTTTCTTGTGACGAATGTCAAAGAATAGGGAACATCAGTAAACGTCAGGAAATGCCTATGAGCTATTCACTTGTCATTGAACCGTTTGATGTCTGGGGCTTTGATTATATGGGACCCTTCCCGAGTTCCAATGGGTACACTCACATCTTAATTGATGTGGATTACGTCACTAAGTGGGTACAAGCTACCCCCACTAGAAATGCTGATCACCACACCTCTATCAAGATGCTTAAAGAAGTCATTTTCCCAAGATTTGGAGTCCCTAGATATCAGATGACTGATGGCGGTTCACACTTCATTTATGGTGTTTTCCGCAAGATGCTTGCTAAGTATGATGTCAACCATAGAGTTGCATCTCCTTATCATCCTCAGTCTAGTGTTCAAGTGGAGTTGAGTAATAGGGAGATCAAATTGATCTTACAAAAGACTGTCAATAGATCTCGGAAGAATTGGTCTAGCAAACTTGACGTTGCACTATGGGCTTATAGGACTGCTTATAAGAATCCCATGGGCATGTCGCCGTATAAAATGGTTTACGGTAAGGCATGTCATTTACCTCTTGAGCTGGAACACAAAGCTTATTGGGAAATCAAAGAGCTCAACTTCGATTTCAAACTTGCCGGTGAGAAGCGGTTGTTTGATATCAGCTCAATAGATGAATGGAGGGCCCAGACATATGAGAATGCCAAGTTGTTCAAGGAAAAGTTTATGAGATGGCGCGATAAAAGAATACAAAAACGAGAGTTCAATGTAGGTGATTATGTCCTGCTATACAATTCTCTCTTAAGATTCTTCGCAGGCAAGCTTCTCTCTAAATGGGAAGGTCCTTATGTTGTTGAGGAAGTATATCATTCCGGTGCCATCAAAATCAATAACACGGAAGGAAATATTCCTAGAGTGGTAAATGGGCAAAGAATCAAGCATTATATCTCTGGTACTCCCATAAATGTTGAGACCAATATCATAACTCCAGAGGAGTACATAAGGGATGTTTATCAGCCTGTTTCTAACCCTGAAATTGAAGAGGTATGTGTTTCGGTAAGTAATTGGACTCTGAAACTTTTCCAATAGGAAATTTCCTCCGTTTTGGAATTTTTGGAAAATTCGAAAAATAAAAAGTAGTCCGAAGAGCGCACGAGGCGGCCACAAGCTTGGTAGCCACCACCTACCCCCCCTGGCGGCGGCTACAGGGCTTGTGGGCACCTCGTGTGCCTCCCGGACTCTGTTTTCTTGCGGAGCACTCCTTCTGGTCCAGAAAAAAATCATTATATATACGCCCGAGGGTTTTGACTCCGTATCGCACAGTTTTCCTCTGTTTTCGTTTCGAGCCTGTTGTCTGCCTCAGATTTAGGTGAGGATGTCTTCTCAAGATTCAGAAGAAGAGATCTATGTGGCCGATGACCGTGCTAACTCCAGGATTAATGGGGACTTAGAGCCTTATGGTTGGACCACAAATGAGGAAGAGGACCATGACCCAAAGGGGAAGGAGAAAACAAGCTGTGACGAGGAGGAGGCTCCTCTACCTCAACCTGCAAACACCCATGTGGAGTTCAAGAAGTCAAGCTTCCCCGACTCCAGGAAGAATTCTAAGACCATATTTATCCCTTCTCATTTCTTGCAGGAGAGTAAGCAGGAACTTTGCCTTAGAGTGTTGAAGCTTGAGGAGGAAAATGACGATCTGAGGGAGCAGAACTTTATGCTCAAGTGGAAATTAGACAAGCTCAGGACTGTTTCAAGGACACCACCACCATCACCACCAAAGGAAGACAACTAAGCATTCGTATGGGCAATCCCCTTGGCTTTTTCCAAACTTGGGGGAGTTGCCCTGGTATCGTATCACCTTTATATCTTTTGCTTTTACCTTTGTTTTAGTTCTTTCCTTTTCAGTTTTTATTTCTTCTCTTAGTGGAATAAGTCTTTAGTGTTCAGTTTGAGTCTTTTGCCTTGTGTCTCCCCGATGTATTCGAGCTTGCGAGCTATATAATAAAGAGTATCTTAGTCAAGGGCTTTGTTTTGTGCCGTGATCAAAAGTATGAAAAGAACGATAGCATGAAAGATCATGAGATGATCTTATGGAAAATGATAGCTGCACTTATGACAAGTATGATGATTGAAACTTGTTGAGAATAGACAAACATAGGCCTCAGTCATTCTTGCAATTAATAACAAGTAATAAGGAAAGAGATGTTCACATATAAATATATCATCTTAGACACTTTCTATAATTGTGAGCACTCACCAAACTATTACATGCTTAGAAGTAGATGTTGGACAAGGAAGACAACATAATGAATTGTGTTTGCTTGGTTCCAAACAATATTACATGATTAGAGATCCTTTAGCATGTGACGATTGCTTCCACCTCATATTAGCCAAAACTCCCGCACCAAGTAGAGATACTACTTGTGCATCCATAAACCTTTAACCCAATTTTGCCATGAGTGTCCACCATGCCTACCTATGGATTGAATAAGATCCCTCAAGTAAGTTGCCATCGGTGCAAGCAATAAAAATTGCTCTGTAATATGTATGATCTATTAGTGTGTGGAAAATAAGCTTTATACGAACCTGTGATGAGGAAGACATAAAAGCGATAGACTGCATAATAAAGTTCTTTATCACAGGAGGCAATATAAAGTGACGTTCCTCCGCACTAAGAGGACACACATCCAAACCTCAAAAGCGCATGACAACCTCTTCTTCCCTCTGCGAAGGGCCTATCTTGTACCTTTACTTTTTGCCCTTGTAAGAGTCATGGTGATCTTCACCAATTCCCTATTTTTCCTTTGTCTCGGCTACCGTCACATGCTAGGGAAAGATCTATATTCATATATCAACTTGGAGATGGGTACTTACGCTTTATTATTGTTGACTTTACCCTTGAGGTAAATGGTTGGGAGGCAAAACTATAAGCCCCTATCTTTCTCTATGTTCAGCTGAAACTTTGCTACCATGAGTACCACGTGAGTTGTAACAATTGTGGAAAATAAAAGAGATGATTGAGTATGTGGGTTTGCTTTACAAGCTCTTATTTGACTCTTTCTGATGTTATGATAAATTGCAATTGCTTCAATGACTATGGACTGTTGTTGGCTACTTCTCGGTAAGGTTTTTGCTTCATACTTCGGTTTGTGAAGAAATTGTTACTTTCCCATAAGAATCTTTATGATGTATTGTTGTTCTATGTGTGATAATGATGCCCTCATGTCCGTATTATGTTTTATCGACACCTTCATCCCTAAACATGTGGACATGTTTATGGAACTTGGTTTTCGCCTAAGGACAAGCGAGGTCTAAGCTTGGGGGAGTTGATACGTCCATTTTGCATCATGCTTTCATGTTGATATTACCTTGTGGTACCATATTTATGCCTTTTCTCTCTTATTTTGCAAGGTTTATTTGAAGAGGGAGAATACCGACAGCTGGAATTCTTGATTGGAAAAGGAGCAAGTCTGAGTCCTCTATTCTGCACAACTCCAAATGCCCTGAAAATAAACGTGGAATTTTTTGGGAATATATAAAAAATACTGGACGAAAGAAGTACCAGAGGGGAGCTACCAGGGCCCAACAAGCCTGGTAGCCGCCACCCCCTGGTGGCGGCTACAAGGCTTGTGGGCTCCCTGACGGCCCACTGGCCCCCCTCTGTTGCTATATGAAGGGTTTCGTTCCAGAAAAAAATCAAGGAGGATCTTTTTCGTGGATTCTCCACCGCCACGAGGCGGAACTTGAGCAGATCCAATCTAGAGCTCCGGCAGGACGATCCTATCAGGAAAACTTCCCTCCCGGAGGGGGAAATCGTCTCATTCGTCATCACCAACACTCCTCTCATCGGAGGGGAGGCATCTTCATCAACATCTTCATCAGCACCATCTCCTCTCCAATCCCTAGTTCATCTCTTGTAACCAATCTCTGTCTCGCGACTCCGATTGGTACTTGTAAGGTTGCTAGTAGTGTTGATTACTCTTTGTAGTTGATGCTAGTTGGATTACTTGGTGGAATAGTTTATGTTCAGATCCTTGATGCTATTCATTACACCTCTGATCATGATTATGATTATAATTTGTGAGTAGTTACTTTTGTTCCTGAGTTCATGGGATAAGTCATGTTGATAATAGTCATGTGAATTTGGTATTCGTTCAGTATTTTGATATGTTGCATGTTCTTTTTCCTCTAGTGGTGTTATGTGAACGTCGACTACATAAAACTTCACCATATTTGGGCCTAGAGGAAGGCATTGGGGAGTAGTAAGTAGATGATGGGTTGCTAGAGTGACAGAAGCTTAAACCCCAGTCTATGCGTTGCTTCGTAAGGGGCTGATTTGGATCCACTAGTTTAATGCTATGGTTAGACGTTGTCTTAATTCTTCTTTCATAGTTGCAGATGCTTGCGAGAGGGGTTAATCATAAGTGGGATGCTTGTCCAAGTAAGGGCAGTACCCAAGTGCTGGTCCACCCACATAGCAAACTATCAAAGTAACGAACGCGAATCATATGAACATGATGAAACTAGCATGACAGAAATTCCCGTGTGTCCTCGGGAGCGTTTTTCCTCCTATAAGATTTTTTTCAGGCTTGTCCCTTGCTACAAAAGGGATTGGGCCACTTTGCTGCACCATTGCTACTACTTGTTACTTGTTACGTTTCACCTCGCTACACCATCACTTGTTACCGCTACTTTCAGTGCTTGCACTGATTACCTTGCTGAAAACTGTTTATCAGAGCCTTCTGCCCCTCATTAGGTTCGACAGTCTTACTTATCGAAAGGACTACGATTGATCCCCTATACTTGTGGGTCATCAGCTCACCATAGACCTTCGGGTCTATAGCTACTAGCTAGATGGCTTCTTCTCTCTCTTGGATCTTCACTACAAAGTTCTCCATGATCTTCATGGAGATCTATCCGATGTAATCTTCTTTTGCGGTGTGTTTGTCGAGATCCGATGAATTGTGGATTTATGATCATATTATCTATGAATCTTATTTGAGTTTCTTCTGATCTCTTATATGCATGATTTCATATCCTTGTAATTCTCTTTGAGTTGTGGGTTTCATTTGTCCAACTTGATCTATACTTCTTGCAATGGGAGAAGTGCTTGGTTTTGGGTTCATACCGTGCGGTGACCTCACCCAGTGACAGAAGGGTTAGCGAGGCACACATCATGTTGTTGCCATCAAGGGTAAAAAGATGGGGTTTATATCTATTGCATGAATTTATCCCTCTACATCATGTCATCTTGCTTAAGGCGTTACTCTATTTTTCATGAACACAATACACTAGATGCATGCTGGATAGTAGTTGATGTGTGGAGTAATAGTAGTAGATGCAGAAAGTATCGGTCTACTTGTCTCGGATGTGATGCCTATATGTATGATCATTGTCTTAGATATCGTCATGACTTTGTGCGGTTCTATCAATTTCTCGACAGTAATTCGTTCACCCACCATAATATTTGCTATCTTGACAGAAGCCTCTAGTGAACACTATGGCCCCCAGGTCTACTTCACATCATATTTTCAGCTCTACACTTTTACTTTGTTCCACTTTCCGCCTTCAGATCTCACCTTGCAATCAATCGTGAAGGGATTGACAACCCCTTTGTAGCGTTGGGTGCAAGTTTGTTGTTTTTGCGCACGTACTTTGGAGACTTGGCTTGATACTCCTACTAGATTGATACCTTAGTTCTCAAACTAAGGGAAATACTTACTGCTACTGTGCTGTATCACCCTTTCCTCTTCAAGGGAAAAACCAACGCAAGCTCAAGAGGTAGCAAGAAGAATTTCTGGCACCGTTGCCAGGGAGGATCAAGTCAAGAATAGTCTCCCATCAATGTGCTAATTTCTAGCACCGTTGCCGGGGAGGATCAAGTCAAGAATAGTCTCGCGTTAACGTGCCAATTTCTGGCACCGTTGCCGGGGAGCATCAAGTCAATAATAGTCTTCCTCCAACATGTCAATCTCTCGCACCGGGGATTATTCTAAGTGAAGTTTGTCCAAGTAACCCTCGCAAACTCATCTCTTGCATTACTTTTTTGCCTCTCGTTTTCCTCTCCCCCACTTTTGAAAAACAAAAATTTACAAATTTTTTTGCCTTTTTCGTTTGCCCTTTTCTTTCGTTTGCTTTCTGTTCGCTTGTGTGCTTGTCTGCTTGCTGAAGTCACCGTGACTGAAAACACCAAACTTTGTGACTTCTCGAACACTAATAACAATGATTTTATTAGTACTCCGATTTCTTCCACCACTAGTGCGGAATCATATGAAATCAATGCTGCTTTGCCGAATCTTGTTATGAAAGAGCAATTCTCCGACCTTCCTAGTGAAGATGTTGCATCCCATCTTAATACCTTCATTGAGTTATGCGATATGCAAAAGAAGAAATATGTGGACAATGATGTGATTAAATTGAAGCTATTTCCGTTCTCACTGCGAGGTCGAGAAAAAACTTGGTTTTCATCTTTTCCCAAAAATAGTATTGATTCTTGGAACAAGTGCAAAGATGCTTATATATCCACGTATTTTCCACCGGCTAAGATTATCTCTCTCCGTAATGATATCATGAATTTTAAGCAACTAGATCATGAACATGTTGCACAATCTTGGGAGAGAATGAAATTGATGATTAGAAATTGTCCCACTCATGGCTTGAGTCTTTGGATGATTATACAAATCTTCTATGCTGGTTAGAATTTTGCTTCTAGAAATATCTTGGACTGCGCCTCCGGTGGAACTTTCATGGAAATCACATTAGGAGAAGCCACAAAACTCCTAGACAATATCATGACAAACTATTCGCAGTGGCACACTGAAAGGTCACCTACTAGTAAAAAAGTGCATGCTATAGAAGAAATTATCTCGTTGAGTGCTAAGATGGATGAGTTAATGAAATTGTTTGCTAGTAAAGGTGCTCCTTTAGATCCAAATGATATGCCCTTGTCTTCCTTGATTGAGAGTAGCAATGAGAGCTTGGATGTTAATTTTGTCGGTAGGAATAATTTTGGCAACAACAATGCTTTTAGAGGAAACTATATTCCTAGGCCTTTTCCTAGTAATCCCTCTAATAACTTTGGCATTTCCTACAACAGTGCTCATGGAAATTACAATAAATTACCCTCTTATCTAGAGAGTAATATTAAAGAGTTTATCAACTCGCAAAAGATTTTCAATGCATCCATAGAAGAAAAACTACTCAAAATTGATGATTTGGCTAGGAGTGTTGATAGAATGTCTCTTGATATTGATGCTTTGGAAGTGAGATGTGCTCCTCCCAAGATCAATATGGATGAAACTTTGAAAGCTATGCGTGTTTCCATGAATGAGAGTAAAGAAAGAACCGCCCAAATTCATGCTAGACATGAATAGCTTAAAAAACATGTTCTCGTGATGAGAATCACGAATATCTTAAAGTGCTTGGTGTGACTCCCATTGAATCCTTGTTTTCTAGTGGAAAACCTAATGATGATGGGACTGGATATGAATCAACTTTGGTTGAAAAACGCCCCAATGATTCGGAGTCCATCTATCTTGATTCTAAAAGCATTAAAAGTGGAGTAGAGGATATCAAAACTTTGAGTAGTAATGAAACTAGTACTTTGGATTTCAAGGAATTCAATTATGATAGTTGCTCTTTCATTGAATGTATTTCCTTGATGCAATCTGTGCTAAACTCTCCACACGCTTATAGCCAAAACAAGGCCTTTATCGATCATATCGTCGATCCTATGATGAAATCTCTTGAAGTGAAACTTGAATTGGAAGTTTCTGTTCCTAGAAAACTTCATGATGAGTGGGAACCTACTATCAAAATCAAGATCAAAAACTATGAATGCAATGCTTTGTGCGATTTGGGTGCTAGTGTTTCCGCGATTCTGAAGTCTTTATGTGATGTTCTAGGCTTCAATGAGATTGATGAGTGCTCTCTTAATTTGCATCTTACGGATTCTACTGTTAAGAAACCCATGGGAATGATCAATGATGTTCTCATTATTGCAAATAGGAACTATGTACCCATGGATTTCATTGTGCTTGATATTGATTGCAATCCAACATGTCCTATCATTTTTGGTAGACCTTTCCTAAGGACTATTGGTGATGTCATCGATATGAAGGAAGGGAATATTAGATTTCAATTTCCATTAAAGAAGGGCATGGAAAATTTTCCTATAAACAAAATAAGATTTCCTTATGAATCCATGATGAGGGCTACTTTTGGTTTGAGTACCAAAGACGATGATACGTGATTCTATCGCCTTATGCCTTGCTAAGGGCGTTAAACAATAGTGCTTGTTGGGAGGCAACCCAATGAATTTATCTTTGCTTTTTGCTTTCTGTTTAGTTGTGTCCACACCATCATAATTCTGTTATGATTGTGTTTTTTTTGTTTCTTTTCGTGTTTGACCCAAGTAAAACCTTTATGACTAGTTTGGTGATGGTTGTTTGATCATGCTGGAAAAAGACAGAAACTTTTCACTCACGAAATTATTTGTCATTTTTATCAGAAATAGCTTTTGAGTTGATTCTTTTTGCTGCTGGTTGATATGCCAATTTCCCTAATTGTCGTAATTTTTCAGAACTTTTGAGATACCAGAAGTATACGAAGTATACAAATTGCTACAGACTGGTCTGTTTTTGACAGATTCTGTTTTTGTTGTGTTGATTGCTTATTTTGATGATACTATGGATAGTATCGGGGGGTACTAGCCATGGAAAAGTGAGAATACAGTAATATGACACCAATATAAATAGAAATCAAGTTTGCTAAAGTATCTAAAGAGGTGGTAGTTTGTTTTCTTGTGCTAATGATATCACGAGTTTCTGTTTAAGTTTTGTGTTGTGAATTTTTCAAGTTTTGGGTGATGTTCTGATGGACAATGGGATAAAGAGTGGAAAGAGATCAAGATTGGGGATGCCCAAGGCATCCCAAGCCAAATTCAAGGGCACCAAAATCCTAAGCTTGGGGATGGCCCGGGAAGGCATCCCCTCTTTCGTCTTCAATCCATCGGTAACATTACTTGGAGCTATATTTTTATTCACCACATGATATGTGTTTTGCTTGGAGCGTTGTGTATTATAGGAGTCTTTTCTTTTTGTTGTGTCACAATCATCCTTGCTGCACACCTTTTGAGAGAGACATGCAGTCATTGTGAATTAGCTAGAATACTCATTGAGCTTCGCTTATATCTTTTGAGTTAGGCAATTTAGCTCACATGTGCTTCACTTATATCTTTTGAGCTATATAATTTTCCTCTAAGTGCTTCACTTAGATCTTTTAGAGCACGGCGGTGTCATATTTTGGAAAAATAAGAACTCTCGATCTTCACTAATATCTTCTTGAGAGTGCTCTCTCTGAGTAACTTGGTAGTTGGCTTGTGCTACGAAAGTAGTCCTAAAGATGATAGGCATGCAAAGAGGATACAATAAAACTTCCATATTCATGTGCATTGATTAGAAAGAGAAGTTTGATTCCTCTCTATTAGTTTTGAGACATGGATTTGGTAATATTATGAGTCATGTTAGTAGGGTGTTGTGTATCTAGAAATACTTGTGTTGAAATTAGTGATTCCCGTAACATGCATGTATGGTGAACCGCTATGTTAGGAAGTCGGAGCATAATTGATTTATTGATTGTCATCCTTTGTGTTGCGGTCTGGATTGCGCGATGGTTAACACCTACCAACCCTTCCCCTAGGAGTATGCATTTAGCAATTTGTTTCGATTACTAATAAAAATTTTCGCAAGAAGTATGTGAGTTCTTCATGACCAATGTGAGTCCATCGTATAGATGCACTTTCACCTTCCACCATTGCTACCCTCTCTAGTGCCGCGCAACTTTCGCGGTACACAAAACCACCATAGTCCTTCCTCAAAACAGCCACCATACCTACCTATCATGGCCTTTTCATAACCATTCTGAGATATATTGCCATGCAACTCCCACCGTTCCGTCTCATGACTTGTGCCGTCACTTTCATATTGCCATTGCATGTTCGTAAGATAGCTAGCGAGTCATACGCTAAGCTAGATCGTTGCACATCCCGATACACTGCCGGAGGCATTTCCTATAAGAGTCATCATTGTTCTAAGCATTGAGCTGTGAGTAAATAAAAGTGTGATGATCATCATTATTAGAGCATTGTCCCATGTGAGGAAATAAAGAAAGAGGCCAAAGATGCCCACAAAAATAAATATGGAAAGAGGCCAAAGAGCCCAAACAAAAAAAAGAGAGAAAAAGGGAGAAGTAACAATGCTACTATCTTTTTCCACACTTGTGCTTCATAATAGCACCATGTTTTTCATGATTGAGATTTTCTTGTTTTCTCGCCACCATATACTAGTGGGAATATTCATTATATAACTTGGCTTGAATATTCCAATGATGGGCTTCCTCAAAATTGCCCTAGGTCTTCGTGAGCAAGCAAGTTGGATGCACACCCACTAGTTTTCCTTTTGAGCTTTCACACACTTATAGCTCTAAGTGCATATGTTGCATGGTAATCCCTACTCATTCACATTGATATATATTGACGGGCATGTCCATAGCCTTTTGATACGCCGAGTCAATGTGACCATCTCCTCCTTTTTTCCGCACAACCTCCACCACACTCTATTCCACCTATACTGATATATCCATGGCTCACGCTCATGTATTGCATGAGAGTTGAAAAAGGTTTGAGAAAGTAAGAGTGTGAAAACAATTACTTGGCCAATACCGGGGTTGTGCATGATTTAAATTCGTTGTGTGGGGATGGTGGAGCATAGAGAAACTATATGATTATGTAGGGATAACTTTCTTTGGCCTTGTTGTTTCGAAATATCATGATTACCTTGCTAGTTTGCTTGAAGTATTATTGTTTTCATGTCAATAGCAAACTATTGTTTTGAATCTAACGGATCTGAACATTCATGTCACATGAAAGAAGTTACAAAGGACAAATATGCTAGGTAGCATTCCACATCAAAAATTTAGTCTTTATCACTTCCCTACTCGAGGACGAGCAGGAGTTAAGCTTGGGGATGCTTGATATGTCTCCAATGTACCTATAATTTTTGATGATTCCATGCTATTATCTTCTCAAACTTTGGATGTTTCGTATATCTTTTATATCTTTTTGGGACTAACTTATTAACTCAGTGCCAAGTGCCAGTTCCTGTTTTTTCCATGTTTTGACCTTTTTCAGAGGAGAATATTTAATGGAGTCCAAATAGAATAAAACCTACGAAAATATTTTTTCCGGAACAGAAGATACGCAGGGAGCTTGAGAACCAAGGTAGAGGGCACCAGGGGAGGCCACAAGCCCCCTAGCTGCGGCCTGGGGGTCGCGCCTAGCAGGATTGTGGGCCCCCTGTGGCTCCTCTCCCTACTTCTTCCGCTTATAAATCCCCGAAAATCTGAAACCACGGGAGAGAGCCACGAAAATACATTTCCGCCGCCGCAAGCTTCTGTCTCTGCAAGATCCCATCTGGGGCACGTTCTGGTGCCCTGCCGGAGGAGGGATTCGGACACAGAGGGCTTCTTCATCAACACCATTGCCTCTCCGATGATGCGTGATTAGTTCACCATAGACCTTCGGGTCCATAGCTAGTAGCTAGATGGCTTCTTCTCTCTCTTGGATCTTCAATACAAAGTTCTCCATGATCTTCATGGAGATCTATCCTATGTAATCTTATTTTGCGGTGTGTTTGTCGAGATCCGATGAATTGTGGATTTATGATCAGATTATGTATGAATATTATTTGAGTTTCTTCTGATCTCTTATATGCATGATCTCATATCCTGGTAATTCTCTTCGAGTTGTGGGTTTCGGTTGGCCAACTTGATCTATAATTCCTGCAATGGGAGAAGTGCTTGGTTTTTGCTTCATACCGTGCGGTGACCTGACCCAGTGATAGAAGGGGTAGCGAGGCACACATCATGTTGTTGCCATCAAGGGTAAAAAGATGGGCTTTATATCTATTGCATGAATTTATCCCTCTACATCATTTCATCTTGCTTAAGGCGTTACTTGGTTTGTCATGAACTCAATACACTAGATGCATGCTGGATAACGGAAGATGTGTGGAGTAATAGTAGTAGATGCAGAAAGTATCGGTCTACTTGTCTCGGACGTGATGCCTATATGTCTGATCACCACCTTAGATATCGTCATGACTTTGCGCGGTTCTATCAATTGCTCGACAGTAATTCCTTAACACACTATGGCCCCCGGGTCTACTTCACATCACATTTTCAGCCCTACACTTTTACTTTGTTGCACTTTCCGCCTTCAGATCTCACCTTGCAATCAATCGTGAAGGGATTGACAACCCCTTTGTAGCGTTGGGTGCAAGTTTGCTGTTTTTGCGCAGGTACTTTGGAGACTTGGCTTGATACTCCTACTGGATTGATACCTTGGTTCTCAAACTGAGGGAAATACTTACTACTACTGTGCTGCATCACCCTTTCCTCTTCAAGGGAAAAACCAACACATGCTCAACAGGTAGCAGCCTCCACCTCAACAGGTTCACCCTAGTAGTCATGTGCTCGGGTGAATGAGCTGGGGGTGGCGGCGAGGCTGGCATAGTAGTTCGCCTACCTCTCCCGCGGCCACGTCATGTACCGTTCGCCTTCTTCCCTCCCTGACCTCCTCTACCGGTGGGCAACGACGCCGACCAAGAAGCACCCGCAGGTGTCCTGAGACTGTCTCCCAAGACTCTATGGAGAAATAGGGGGAATGGAAGGACACCACCCGCGGGCCGCAGATGAAGTACCCACCAAGCAATCTGGACCTACGGCAACCATCTTTCAACACCTGCCTTTACAAAGAGTAAAGTAAATTAGTACAACATATAAAAATCGAATACCTGACATGAATAATACAACATAAAAAGTTGGAATGCATGCAAACTAATAATAGTCTAGATCGTCTATATATGCTTCGAGATCAACAAATGCATCATCGTCATCACTATCATGAATGACGTGCTCATCAGGTTCACCGACATCAACATAGGGAAGGCCTTTTTCTAATCGGTCAAGCATTGATAGGTCATCCGCAACAGTAACCTCTTGTAGTTTTGGCTCTGCTGGTTCTGGCTCAGGGGTGAAGTCGGATTCACTATCGCTGTCTACTTCCATGTTCTGGGGTGAAGTAGAACGGTTCTTGAAACGTTTCAAGGAAAGACATGTTTCTTGGAAGAATTATCCGTCATATGTGTCTGGGTTAATGTGAGGTTCGTAATCCTCTCCATCTCGGGGAGGTGGTCTAGCATATGGCGGCACTTCATAAACAACATCCCAACCATTCATATTTGTTGGATTTCTGGGAATGGTGGTACCCTAACCTGCCTTCCTGCAGCCCAGTGTCAGCCCACTTCACCAGGAAAACCAACGGGCCCGACACCACTTGAGGAAAGGACCTCGTGAGGGGCCAAGCATCGCGAGGGAGAACGACATCAAGACCCGCAGGGGGCCTCCTCCGGACCCCTCAGGAGCAGCGGATATTCCGAGGCGAGTCTCGGCCTCAAGAGTCAAGGATGACGCAAGGGAAGGACCGGCGAGTAGCCAACAATAGGATGGAGCAGTTTCCCCTTTGGTGCAAAGGAGGCAAGGACGAACGCAGGTTCCCAAGGCATCTCCAAAAGTTTTCCATTCTGGTGCAACAAGACCGTGGCCGCCCGCCGGCAGGACGGACGTGATACCTGAGCCACGCCCTGCAGCGCTGGCAGCTACTTTCCAGGCGAAGACCACTTTTGGACAGGGAAAGCATGTTCCTCTTTCCCCCTTCAAAATTGTCCGTTGTGGAATCCCTTCCCGCCGAAACGACAAGGGAAGAGGACCGGGGCCGCCATTATAAATAGAGGATAGGTTGCTTCGTGGAGTGGGATCTGATCCGGCCAGCCCCGGAATGATTCATTCACCCATCTTCACACCACTAAGGCCACCTAGCGTGAGGAGGTCGAAGATCAATGTACTAGTTCATCATCCAACCACCCACGAGAGGCAATCCAACAAAGCAGGAGTAGGGTTTTACGCTTCGCAGCGGCCCGAACCTGGGTAAATTGTTGTGTTCTGTGTCTCCCTCACCCTTGGGTGAGTTCTTCTCCATTCCCATCGAGTAGCGTGCTAGGCGAGGTTAGGCCATGAGAGATCTTCATACACACCCTTGAGTTTGAATCCTCAGGGTTTTGCGGACCCCGAAATCCGACATTTGGCGCGCCAGGTAGCGGGCGTGTCGAGGTCTCTCATAGGGCTCAGCTCGCTGAAGCTGATCACACCCATGGCGGGCAAACAGCGAATCCGCGCGGAGAGGCGGTCGGCCGAGTGGCGCGGACGGTGCAGGCTGGCCAAGACGCCCAGCAATGCTCCGCCACCACGACGGCCGGCGTCCACTCTAGACAAGCGTCCAACGGGCGTCGGGGGTTGCCGCCTTCACCGACCACATTGCTTTCCCCCATCGCTTCAGCCCTTCCACACGTCCGGGCAGCTCCTTCCCCCATCCGAGCCTGTCAGCACCCGACGCATAGTCATGTCGCGCTCTTGGTGGCACACGAGCTCAGGCGCCAGTGCACTGACTGTCGCCGCCGCGTCAGTGGTCACGGGTGCAATCTCGGGCGCGACACCGCTAGAGAAATTCAAGCGCGCCCCCGTGCGAGCCGCGCTCATCGGCCTGTATCGCCAAGGGTTGCAACAGGAGGACCGCACGGGTGCTCCCCGAACATCAACTCAGGACAACCCTTACTGGAGATTCGACGGGCGCTGATGGAGGCACGGGATGTGGCCTCGCTGGGAAGGTGTCGCCCAGTGTTCCCTGGCGTGCTTCATGGAGCAAGGTTGGAGTACCGGAGGCTCGATTACATCACCCCTCGGAGGCGCGCACAGTCCGGCGACGACCACATTGGCGCACCTTGGGGCTATGGAGGAAGCAACACAGACCATTACTATAACAGGATGCACACGCGCGGCCTCACGGGAAACCCCTGCGTGAACAGGTATGAACGGTACCGCGGGTATGGTCCACGGGGGTGGCTTCGCGAGCACGCCCAGCGCGGGTGTTCTCGCGGTGCACACCTGTTGGTCGGGAGCTGTTCCGGGCGGACGTTTGGGTCTGGGGACCGGGGACCTCTTGCCTTGGATAGGGTGGACGCACCGTCATGTCCAGGTCGAGGGGCCCCATTCTGAGGACTGAGGGTGGAACATACGCCCATGTTCTCGGGCCAGACGACCCCAACCCGGAGGCCGGGGATTGTGTATCCGCCCCTGCCCCCAGGGCGCGCGACGCCCGCCTGGAGACTAAGGGTGGAACACACGCCCATGTCACTAGTGCGGGCTTCGTTCGGTTGCTAGCAGGTATTCGGGTATCCGCCGTTGCCCTTAGGCTGGGCTAGCCCAGCCTGGGGCATGGCACCGGGAACCAACGTGGGAACTTGGGGTGCCCCGGCGAGGCGCGTTGGGGCAGCGCCCTACGGACTCAAAATCTACTGTCCAGGCGAGCCTTCCACCCAACACGCGCTGGGGGCTCCTCCCATGGTCAAGGGATCGCTTAGGACGGACCACACCACGCCGCTATGAGCCTGGGGACTACGAGCGGGCCACGCACCTACGGGGCATGGGGATCTCGAAGCGTCCCCGGGACCTGCATCAACCCATGACGCCTCTGCACCACCGACGCGCCGCTTCATCATTGCCTGTGCATTGACCCTCCATCATCTTTCAATCTTTCCGGAACCTACTTCATCCCGTGAAAATCTCACCTAATAACAAGCCGAGGCTGTATACGCCCAGGCCCCCCCGATCACGCAGAAGGGGTCCACACCATGCCTTGTGGAGAAGACGGAGGCAATCAACATAGTCCACCAATGACTTTCGGAATCAGACACCTAATGCCTCGGGGGTAGGGACACTCGCGAGGCCAAAGCGTCCTTGCGACCTCCCAGATACACAACCACCGTGACACTCTCACGTAATAATGAGCCGAGGCTATAAACGCCCAGGGCCCCCTGAGGACGCAGAAGGGGTCCACACCAAGTCTAGTGGAAGCCCTATGCTTAGCGCTGGGGGGATACGGAGGCGGTGCATAGCTAGGGAGCTGGGCGCGGCTGTTTTCTCGTTCCTTCCTTGCCTTTTATGTTGTGGCCCACCAGGGCCTCCCCTTTTTGTATTTGGAGCTATCGAAGGCTTGAAGTCTTCTTTGCTTAATGTTTTGAAAAGAAAAGAAGGGCGGGAACTTCTTCTCTGCGTTCTCTCGTTTTACCGAACTCGCGTTCTCTTTCTCCCATTGTTTTGATTGTTGTTTTGCGGGAACCTCGGGAGATCCCCGGGACTCCCGAGATAACCACAAAAAGGGGCGGAGTGGGGAATCTCTCTAGCGTCAAAGGGGGCTCCTGAGCGTCGAGCCTCTGGAGTCTTACAGGTTATAAGGCCACTCGCCACCCGTGGTGTCGTCCTGGGTCTCAAGTCGATGCCAGGAGCGGCGGGGTCCTGTCCCGTGAAGTGCGTTGAACCTAACGGCGGTGGGCAAATATGCGGGACTACGGCTTGTCGATGTAGAGCGGTTTGAGCGTCAAGGGGGACTCCTGAGCAACACACCTCCGGAGCCTTACAGGTCGCAAGGCCACTGGGCCACCCAGGTGCCACCCATGTTGGCACCCAGGGCGTCGGGGCTTTTCCCCATGGGAGACAACCTTGGTAACGTGTTGTGCCTCACGAGAGCAGAGAAATGTGCGGGACCGGGACCTGCAAACATAGAGTGTCGAAAGGGTCCTCAAACTGCCGCACAAGCAGGGAGGAGGCGCCACGAAGCCACGCCCGCGGTCTAGACCGTCAGCATTGCGACAACACGGGCTGGTAGCGGCCATGGCCACGATGCAAGTATCGTGCGCACCTCGTCTTCAGAAAACGCATTTAAAGGTACCCACTAGATACATCAAAGTTGTTGTCAAACTTAATACCTAACCCTATCAAGAGAGAAAAATGGCAGATCAGGGGGACGCATCGTCGTGAGAGTCCACGTCGTGGCCTTCGGGAGCAAGCCTTGCCACCAGGTCTTCCACGTGAACCTCGACCCATTCAGCCAAGGCGGCGCGGGCCGTCTTTGGCACTACATCCACCACCTTAGCAAAGTCAAAGTCTGGGTCGAGGCGAAGGAGGTGGCTGAAGAAGTCTGACGCTGCTTGACTCCAGGCTCTTTTCCTCCATGAGCGAGAGTGCCCTCGCGGAACCCGCATCAAGATGCTCCATGACACGGAGGAAGAAGCCCAAGTACCCAGTGTCGTCGGGGACCAGTGGGCCGGAGGCACTCTCACCATAGATGTCGCTCAATGCGCGGGAGGCTCTCCTCTCCAGGAATTGGAATATCTGGTAGCGTTCAAGTTGGAGTCCGCCTCCTCGGAGGCCTCTTCAACCAGGGAAGCCGCACCTTTCACCTATTTGCAAACTTGAGACAGTTTACCTTCCGCAGTAGCCTAGGCGTCCAGCCCGACCTGTCGGCGTTTCACTTCCTGATCCAACCTTTTCCGGAGGGCATTGACCTCGTTTTTCAGGTGGCCACGGCACTCGAGAAAGCGAGACTCCTCGAGCCTCAGCTTCGCTCGATAATCAAGGAGAAGGGAACGCCGTGCCTCCGCCACACCCTTCTCCACCCTCTCCTGAAGCTCCGCCTCACAAGAGGTGAGGGATTCCTCGGCAAGTGACACCTGGCGCTCCCTCACTTCCAGGTGCTCCTACTCCAGGCTCTACCCCACCTCTGCAAGCGCCAGCAAATCGATGGACGCGCGAAGCCCACGCCAACAGGGGATGACTCAGTAGGCGAACCCCTTAGGGCGGCCCATTGTTGAACCTGCTCTTCAAGGTTAGCGATGACGGTGTGTAGCTCCCTGTGCTAATCCGCGCAGGCCCTGCACCGACACTCAGCATCCCCAGCCTCGGAGAGAGCGCGCTCGCGGGCTTCCTCTGCTGCGGCAAGAGACACCTCTGCTTCCGTGCGGGTGCGCTCGTGCTGTAGACGACCACGATTCTGATACATCCCAAACGTATCTATAATTTCTGCTTGTTCCGTGATCTTTTGGGTGATATTGTTATATGTTTTGCTACACTTTTATATCTTTTTACACATATTTGGACTAACCTACTAACTCAGTGCACCCAGTGCCAGTTTCTATCTATTGATGTCTTTTTTGCAGGAGCTTTTACCCAATTTTCCAGAGCCCCAAAAATCCCGAGTAAAATATATAAAAATCAGTGCACCAGAAGCTTCATGAAGCATGAAAGGTGGGCAGAGGGGGCTAGGGGCCGCCCAGGAAACCTGTCTGCGCGGCCCAACCCCAGGCCGTGTCGGGAGGCCGCCTGGGTGGGTCCCATGCCCTCTGGTGCCCTCCTTTCGCCTATATTTACCCCTCGACGAGGTAAACCCTATACGACATCCAGAATCGCAAATTTCTCCATCGTTTCTGTGTCGCAGCGCTTCCGAGATAGGGAGCGTCAGGAGACCTCTTCCCGGCACCCTGTCGGAGGGAGGATTGACCTCCGGGAGATTCTCCACCACCATGGACGCTTCCCGGGCGTTGCGTGAGTAGTCCTCCTTGGACCATGAGTCCATGACGAGTAGCTATGTGATGTCTTCTCTCCAATCTCGTGCTTCAATGATTAGCCCTTGTGAGCTGCCCTACATGATCAAGGCATCTATGTAAGTTTCCTTCTATTGCTATGCTCGGTTTGTTGGGATCCGATGGATTATGAGATTATGTTCAGATTGTTATGAGTTATATATTTGATTATCCTTTTATATTATGGTCTTTAGTGATTCATGCATGTTCTCCGTCGCTTTGTATTGCTTTGGCCGAGTAGTAGATTGTAACTCCAACAGGGAGCGTTATGCATGATTTTGGGTTCATGCACCCTGATGTCTAGCTTGAGTGACAGAAACATGAGGCTAGGGGATGTGCTATTGCCACCAGGGATAAACAAACGGTGCTTGTGACCACAGTTGCAAGGATTGTTTACCTTACACATAGTTCGTTAATGCACTTGTCTGTTGCTTACCAGTGAGATGTTCTGGATAGATATCTCAAGGTGGATGATTAGTAAGTAGCTGTTGATGAATAAATGGCCAACTTGTCTTGGCGTAGTGCCCATTACTATTGAGCCTCTAACTTTCAAGTAGCATAATTACCATTGCGGTGCGTTCATAATTATGTCAATTGCCCAGCTATAATTTGTTCACCCAAGCATAGTTGTTTATCGTCTTTTGGGAGAGAGACATCACTAGTGAACATAATGACTCAGGTCCATATCACCACCATTTCTTATACATCATTTACTGCTTTCATTTACTTTCCATTGCAATCACTATCACTTTTCCCGCTTGTGTTTTGATCGTTTGCAAACTACAAGGCCGGAGAGATTGATAACCTCTCTGTACTCATTGGGAGCAAAGTTATTTGAGTGTGTGCAGGTCCACGTCTTCTGCTTGCGTCAGGGAAGGGAACACCTACTTGTTGATCCTCGGAGTCCTCCTGGTTCGATAAACCTTCCAGTCTCCGTGTAAGGGAAAACTTGTTGCTGACTACATCCCAACCTTCCACTTGGGGTAACCAACGGGGAGCGAGAAGTATATACATAATCTAGTCATCAAGCAAGTTTTTTGGCGCCGTTGCAGGGGAACTCCAGTCTTCAAGATAGGGGAGTTTTGCGTTATCTTTTACTTTTGCTTTTTAGTCTTGTTAGTTTGCTTTCTAGTTATTGCTTTAGAATCTTATACCAAAAACCACAAAAAAATTAGTTGCTTTGTTCTTGCTTGTTGTTGCTGCTATGGGTTCAACTGAAAACACCAAGTTGTGTGACTTCACTAGTCACAACAACAATGACTTTATCTGCACTCCTATTGCTGCTCCCGCCACTGGAGCTACCTCGTATGAGATTAAACCTGCTTTACTGAACCTTGTTATGAAAGATCAATTCTCCGGTGCTGGAGATGATGCTGCCTTGCACTCGAACAATTTTGTTGAGCTTTGTGATATGCAAAAATATAAAGAAGTAGATGGTGATATTGTTAAACTTAAGCTTTTTCCTTTCTCCGTGAGAGGAGGAGCTAAAGTGTGGCTTCAATCTTTGCCTAGGAATAGCATAGATTCTTGGGATAAGTGCAAAGATGCTTTTATTGGGAACTATTACCCGCCTGCTAAGATTATCCAGTTAAGAAGTAATATTATGAAAATTTTAGGCAACTGGATGATGAACACGTTGCTCAAGCTTGGGAACGTACGAAATATCTTGTTAAGAATTGCCCTACACATGGTTGGACTACTTGGATGGTTATCCAAACTTTCTATGCAGGATTTAACTTTACCTCGCGGAATCTGTTAGACTCGGCCGCGGGAGGAACCTTTATGTCAACTACACTTGGTGCTACCACAAAGCTATGGGATGAGATGATGACAAATTATTCTCAATGGCACACCGAGAGATCTCCAACAGGTAGGAAGGTAAACTTTGTTGAGGAGATCTCCTCCCTTAATGATAAGGTTGACATGATCATGACTTTACTTACTAAGCAAGCTCCTATTGATCCTCATGATGTTCCTTTAACTTCTTTGGTTTCTCAAGAAAGAGAGCAAGTTGATGTTAATTTTATCTCAAGGAACAACTTTAATAATAATGATTATAGGAGTAATTTTGGTAGCAATCCTAGACTGTTACCATCCAACAACTATGGGAACAACAACAATTATCCTAGCACCAAACACTCCAGTTCTGAATTAGATAGCATGCTTAAAGACTTTATCTCTTCTCAAAAAGCCTTCAACAAGAGTGTAGAAGAGAAATTATAAAAATTAGATAGTCTCTCTTTGAAGGTGGACAACATAGCTCATGGTGTAGAGATGCTTAAAATTAGAACTTCCCCCCTTGAGGAAAGGAACACCACACCCATGAATGTTATCAAAGTCCAAATTAATGAGAATATAAGAATGCTAGCCAAACTTAAAGATAGATGGGCTAGAGAAAAATAAGAGGAAGATAGGATTAAGAGCCTTCATATACACACTACCATTTCTGCTATACAAGTTGTTGAGGATCTCAAAACTTTTAGCACCCATCACACTCCTAGTCCCAATGGACCTATTAATGGTGATGCTAATACCTCAACTATAGGACAAGAAGGTCCTTTGAATTTAGAGACTGCCAAAAGAATGAGCTTAGATGACATTACTACCACTTTAATTAATGGTAGTAATCTTGATTTTGATAATTGTAGTCTTTCTTAAGTTATCACCTTTTTTGCAAAGAATGGCTAACGTCCCCCACACTAGTACACTCGGTATTTCCTTCACCGAGCATATTACCAATTCTCTCATCAAAGCTAGGGAGGAGAAGCTCAAGCTATAGACTTCGATCCCTAGGAAACTAGAAGATGGTTGGGATACAATGGTCAAGATTAAATTTAATAATATCTCTTGCTTTGCTTTATGTGATGTTGGAGCTAGTGCCTCTGTTATGCCTGCCTCCATTATGCCCAAAAGAATGTATGATATGCTTGCTTTGAAACCTTATAATCAATTTCTTTTGGTGTTCATCTTGTGGATTCTTCCATAAAGAAACCTTTAGGAAGAATTTATGATGTGCTTATTGTTGTCAATGATAATTATGTGCCCGTTGATTTTCTTATTATAGACATTGAGTGTGATCCCTCATGTCCAATTATTTTGGGACGTCCTTTTCTCCGCACCGTTGGTGCTATCATTGACATGAAAGAAGGGACCATTAGATTCCAATTTCCTCTTAAAAAGTGAATGGAACACTTCCCTCAAAAGAAGATTAAGTTACCTTATGAGTCCGTCATTCGGCAAAGCTATTCTTATGGAGTTGATAAGACTCGATCTTTTTGCGTCATGCCTAGCTCAAAGGCATAAAAGAAAGCGCTTGTTGGGAGGCAACCCAATTTGTTTTTTACTTTCAGTTTTAGTGGTCTTTATGCTTGTTACGATTGTTGCAACATCATTGTATCTTTATTTTCAAGATTTGTGCCAAGTTTTATCCTCTGATATCAAGAAACTTCAAAAGGTATGACATGCTATCGAGAAACGGATTATGTCTGCTTGACGGAAAAAATCGCCAAAAATCACCAGCTCTCCTTTGTGATCTGAATTGTTTTTAACGCATGCTTTGTATAATTGTATTTCTGGCATCTGTTCTGAGTTTTTTGATTTGAGTTGCAGAAATACCCCGAAAAAATTATTTACCACCTGTTGTTCTGTTTTTCACAGATTCCGCCACGTTTTGCGTTTTCATCATTTTGCAAATCTTAAGCATGCTTTTAATTTGAAAAAACCTTTTGGAAATCATGAGAAACAGTAGATTTTCATGAAAATCATTATTTCCAGTAGGTAATGAATTATTTTATCATGGGTACTAACCACTCTAATCAGCTTATGATGAGTTTTGTATGAAGGGAGTTTTCAAGTATGTGATGGAAGATGATGAAAGAAGAACCAAGAGTGTCAAGCGCTAAAGCTTGAGGATTCCCCCATGAACCCCCAAGAAATATTCATGGAGACTCAAGCATATAAACATGGGGATGCCCCCGTGCATCCCCTTCTCTATCAACAATCACTAGTTCGTCCATCTCCATGTTATATTTTTACCACTTCATATGTTATCTGCTATACTTGAAGCGTCATGCTCTTTACTTTTTAGTTTGTTTTAGTTTTTCTTGCTGGTCATAACAAGTCGGAACCTAGTCTACCTTGTTTGGTAGAGAAACACGCTCCATTCCACTCTAGAACACAACATAGGTTTTCATGCTTATATTTTATGTGTGTTCTTTATCTTTACATAGCTACTATCATGCTTAGCTCTTAGTTTTCATGCTATATCTTTTTAAGAGATTTTATTTAGGTTGCTTTTGGAACTCTCTTGAGTTATCATGCTTATCTTGTTTAGAGAGTTGGCTCGTTGCACCAAGTTGTGTGTCTTGCATGAGTAGGTAACTAAGGTTGCTATTCAAGTATAGTAGTAACTTGCAATAGTTTTGAGGTATTGATTTGAGTAATGTTTGGACTATTGGTGACAAGAGATTGAGCCTATTAGTGATACATGTCGTATTTAGGGAAATCCATGTGTTTTTCAAAAACTAAAAATTAGTTGAGAACTCTATCTACTAAATTGATCGCTAACCTCTGGAGGGGTTGGAATATATAGAGTACCCCCACGTTACCATGAGTCGAGGATGCCCAAGGATAACCAAACCCCCAAACACTCCTCCTCGGGGTACTTGTCTCTTTGGGAATTTCCTAACTACACAGGGACTTACCGATAATAAATGTTTGAGTTCTTCATACTAATGTGAGTATTCGATTGTTGCACTTCCACCATCCATATTTTGCTAGCCTCTTCGGTACCATGCATTGCCCTTTCTCATCTTGAGAGTTGGTGCAAACTTCACCGGTGCATCCAAAGCCCTGTCATGATACGCTCTGTTATCATAAGCCTCATTATATCTTTCCTCAAAATAGCCACCATACCTACCTATTAAGGCATTTCGATAGCCTTTCCGAGATACATTGCCATGCAACATCCAGCATCTCATGACCTGATCTTCATGTCATACATGCTTTTGCTTGATCGAGGAGTTGCATGATAGTTGGGCATTGCCCTTATTATTGCTACATGACGCGCTAGTTTCATTTCATATCCTGCTACACTGGCAGAAGCATACATTTCCATACATCAAGATAGCTTTCACTTGTCTTTATGTTGAGTACTTCTTATAAAGTGTGATGATCTTCTTTTTATTCTTGTAAAATATAGAGTGTTGCCCTTAAGTAAGGAAAAGATCCCAAAGAGGACAAACTAAAAGATCCCAAAGAGTACAAATGAGAGATAAAAAGAAAGAGCTGGAGAGACCACAAAAAAAGAGAAAGGAAATAAAGGAAATAAAAATAGAGAAGGGGGCAACACTACGATTCCTTTTGAAAGATCCACACTCGTACTCCATTGCTATATTTGTACTACATAGAGATTATCATTCATGCATAACTATGTGGGGACCCTTACATTATAGAACTTGGCTTGCACATTACAATGATGAGCCTCCTCAAATGAGCTCTAGGTCTTCATGAGCAAGCAAGTTCTATGCATCCCCACTTGTTCCATTGGAGAGCTTCTCTTAGCTCATATGTGCATCCGTTGCATGGCAATCCCTACTCCTCACATCATATCTATCATTTGGCTTTCTTTCGCCTATGGTTGTCCTCATTGATGTGAGCCTTTCACACCTTTTTGTCTTCCTTCCCCATCATCATTCTATTTTCCATCCTAAGTGCCAACATATCTTGCTTACACTCATCCATTGCATGAGTGCTCAAAGTTGAAAGGGAGAGGATCATTTTGACTTGTGCCTGACTAGTGGTCCGGGGATGAGTCAAAATAAGATTTTGAAGGAGACCAAGTGTGAGGTTTAGTAGATTGAGTTCTCAACTAAAAAATATTTTACGATCTAAACCCATCTCCCACTTCTTGCACGCAAACACCACTTGGATACATCCGAGTCACGTACAGTGAGAGCTCTTGCACCTTTATGTTCTTACTTTGCTAATTTCAATACAAGATATAGACTCTTGCTTGTTATTGCCTTGACTTGAATTGCATATCTTACTTGCTTTACATTGAAGTTCTTATATGTGTGTTAGCATGTCACCACAGAAATTATTGTGTTACCATTTACCTACTCGAGGACGAGAAGGAATTAAGCTTGGGGATGTTGATACGTCCCAAACGTATCTATAATTTCTCCTTGTTCCATGATCTTTTGGGTGACATTGTTATATGTTTTGCTACACTTTTATATCTTTTTACACATATTTGGACTAACCTACTAACTCAGAGCACCCAGCGCCAGTTTATGTCTGCTGATGTCTTTTTGCAGGGGCTTTTACCCAATTTTCTGGAGCCCCAAAAATCCTGAGAAAAATATATAAAAATTAGCGCACCAGAAGCTTCATGAAGCACGAAAGGGGGCCAGAGGGGGGCCAGGGGCCACCCAAACGACTTGTGGGCGCGGCCCACCCCCAGGCCACGCCGGGAGGCCACCTGGGTCGGTCCCACGCCCTCTGGTGCCCTCCTTTCGCCTATATTTACCCCTCGACGAGGAAAATCCTATACGACATCCAGAATCCCGAATTTCTCCATTGTTTTGCTGCCGCAGCGGTTCCGAGATCGGGAGCGTCAGGAGACCTCTTCCTGGCACCCTGCCGGACGGAGGATTGACCTCTGGGAGCTTCTCCACCACCATGGACGCTTCCCGGACGTGCCGTGAGTAGTCCTCCTTGGACCATGAGTCCATGACTAGTAGCTATGTGATGTCTTCTGTCCAATCTTGTGCTTCCATGATTAGCCCTTGTGAGCTGCCCTAGATAATCAAGGCATCTATGTATCTTTCCTCCTATTGCTATGCTCGGTTTGTTGGGATCCGATGGATTATGAGATTATGTTCAGATTCTTATGAGTTATATATATGATTATCCCTTTATATTATGTTCGTTAGTGATTCATGCATGTTCTCCATTGCTTTGGCTGAATAGTAGATTGTAACTCCAAGAGGGAGCGTTATGCATGATTGTGGGTTGATGCCCCTTGATGTCTAGCTTGAGTGGCAGAAACATGAGACTAGGGGATGTGTTGTTGCCACCAGGGATAAAACAACGATGCTTGTGACCATGGTTGCAAGGATTGTTTACCTTACGCATAGTTCGTTAATGTAGTTGTCCGTTGCTTTGAGTTTACACTTTGGGTGGGGCTCGCAACTTAATGCCAACGAGATTTTCTGGATAGATATCTCAAGGTGGATGATTAGTAAGTAGATGTTGGTGAATAAACGGTCTACTTGTCTTGGCATACTGCCCATTACTATTAAGCCTCTAACTTTAAAGTAGCATAATTAGCATTGCGGTGCGTTCATAATTCTATCAATTGCCCAACTGTAATTTGTTCACCCAAGCATAGTTGTTTATCGTCTTTTGGGAGAGAGACATCACTAGTGAACATCATGTGACTCAGGTCCATATCACCACCATTGCTTACACCTCCATCATTTACTTCTTTCATTTACTTTTCCATTGCAATCACTATCACTTTTCCCGCTTGTGTTTTGATTCTTTGCAAACTACAAGGCCGGAGAGATTGACAACCTCTCTATACTTGTTGGGAGCAAAGTTATTTGAGTGTGTGCAGGTCCATGTCTTCTGCTTGCGCTAGGGTAGGAGACACCTACTTGTTAATTCTCGGAGTCCTCCTGGTTCGATAAACCTTACAGTCTCTGTGCAAGGGAAAACTTGTTGCTGACTACATCTCAACCTTCCACTTGGGGTAACCAACGAGAAGCGAGAAGTATATACATCATCTCATCATCTGGTTCATGGTGACTTCAAACTGGTGCCACCCTAACTGAACGTTCCGGCGCTCACTTTCCCAGAGAGCTTCGTGATAGGCAAGCCCCGCCCCCAGGCCTGGAAGCGCACCCGCTGCAGTACGGAGCAAGCCCCATGGCGCGGCACACGAACCCATGAAAGGCTCTAGTGGCTAACAATATTTCTGACCTTCTACGAGGCGAATGGGAGAAACGGGCGGGGAGCCTCCCAGCCCAAGTCCATGCTCGGGGCTGGGGGCTCACGCGCGGGCGTCTCGTTGGGAGTAATCGCCCCTTGACGCCCCGCATCGCCAAGCGGAGGGGGTCCATAAGGGGGCACAACACGACCATAGGAGGGATCACAGACGAGGGGAGTGAGACTCCTTCGGAGAGCCGGAGGCCGTGGGCATGGAAGACCGCGCGAGGCTCGCACGCGAGAGACCCGGAAGGTTGAACTCCTCGGAATGCAACAGAAGAGACAACAGGATGCTTGGTGATCTCAGGGGTAGGGAACACCGACCCTCCTCCTCCATCGCCGCTGGGAAGCCTGCGGAGCAAAGACTCAGAAGGAATACGCGGAAGGAAAGGACGAAGGAGGATACGTACGCTTACTCATCTATGGCGATCCACTCTTCTTCACCAGGGCCCGCCGAGTTTGGGGTGGCCACTTGGCGACTTCCTTTTCCGGCCGAGTTTGGGGCGCCTGGCAAGGGGGCTCGGCGGCCCTCGGCTGAAGCTCCAGGGCACGAGTGACAATATCCACCATCGACTAGTCGCCACCGCCGACCCTGGCTCTACCCGGAGCAAGGGCCAAGGGTGCAGGCGGCGATGCATCACCCGCTCCGGCTACGGGAGGGGTGACACAACCAGAGTTCGTGTAGGCCTGAACCCCAAGGGTCGACCCCCCCCCCCCCCCGGGGTGCGACCTCCTTCCTAGGGAGAAATCCCCACTCATCAAAGAGCGGCATCTCCGTGATGAGAGCTTCCGGGGCCTTGAAGTTATATAATGGGAGGCCATTCCGGGGAAGCTCGTCGCGATTGCCACCGGTCAACCAACGGAGCAGCACGCACAAGACGTCGGAGGAAAGAGGCATGATTTGGATCTTCATTGGGTCTCGAGGTCCTGTATAGGCCCACATTGTACGGGAGTGGCGCTGGAGGGGAGCAATCCGCCGACTGATAAACTCCCGCACCACCAACGCCATCGTCACCCCCACCCGCTTCAGTCTCGCCAGGAGGGTCAGGACCGGCGTGAGCCGGGGATCATCGAGCTCCTCGCACATCCACCGCCGGTTCGGCGTTGCGGTGGTCGATGGGGGTTGGAACAGGGCCCCGGCCTCGACAGTCTCGACCTGCACCCAGTGCCACCGGAACCCCTCTGCTTCACGGAGGAGCTCGGCGCCAAGGCCCCCCCGGACCGATGCGTCAGCCGCCTTCAAGGACATGCATCCAGAGCACTGCTCCACGGATATCTATTTGAGGGAGAAGAAGTGGCGGCGCAATGCCACGGAAGGGGCGATGCCCACAAAGGCCTCGCACAAGAACGTGAAGGCCAAAAGGAGAACCAAAGAGCTGGGGTCAAGATGGAGCGCGTGGATCTGGTAATGCGAAAGCACTGCACCGAGGAAGCCCGAGAACGGCGGAAGAACACCAGAAAGGTAGGCCTGGATATGTAGATCAACCGCGGGCGACGCCATCTCGCCTCGAGGCTATGAACCTGGCTAGATCTGGGTGGCCCCCCACTCATTGGAGCCGGCCGCGACCACCAGTCGGACCTTCTCCAACCCCTCGAAGTTCACCATTGTTGACCGGCCCAGCGCGGGTCGAGGCACACCTTTCGGATACATGGCGAGAAGAACGAGGGTAAGGCGACGCGGCACGCGGGGGTCGGGAGGAAGAACCAGCGGCTGAATCAACAGGAGGAGGAAGCAGCGTGCACGCGCGGGTCAGGAGTCCCTGCACAGAGAAGACAGGTACGCCATTTAAAGGCGTGGTCCGCATGCGTTTAGGGCCCGTGATGCTTCAGGCTGACCTCAAGGCTTCGCCGAGAAGCCTGCCAAGGTGCGTCTTGGTCCTGGGGCTACAACCGGCGTTCAAGGAATGGGGGTACCCAGGCCTGCCTTTCTTCAACCCAGGGTCGGCCCACTTCACGAGGCAAACCAGCTGGACCGGCACCTCTCGAGGAAAGGCCATCGTGAGTGGCCAAGCCTCGCAAGGGAGAACAACATCAAGACCCATAGGGGGCCTCCTCAGGCCCCACCGGAGCGGTGGATATTCCGAGGCGAGGCTCGGCCTCAGGAGTCAAGGATGACGCAAGAAAGGATAGGAGAGTAGCGGACAACAAGACGGAGCAGTTTCCCCTTTTGTGCCAAGGGGGCAAGGAAAAATACAGGTTCCCAAGGCATCTCCAAAAGCTTTCCATTCTGGTGCAACAAGACCTTGGCCGGCCGCCAGCCGGCAGCACTGGCAGCTACTTTGCAGGCGAAGACTACACTTTTGAAGAAGGGAAGCATGTTCCCGTGTCCCACTTTGAAATTGGCCGTTGTGGAATTCCTTCCCACCGAAATGATAAGGGAAGAGGACCGGGGCTGCCATTATAAATAGAGGATAGGTTGCTTCGTAGAGGGGGTCCGATCCGGCAGGCCGCCGAACGATTCATTCACCCATGTTCACACCACTAAGGCCACCTAGCCTCAGGAGGTCAAAGAACACTGTACTAGTTCATCCTCCAGCCCCCCACGAGAGGCAATCCACCAAAGCAGGAGTAGGGGTTTACGCTTTGCAGCGGCCCGAATCTGGGTAAATTGTTGTATTCTGTGTCTCCATCACACTCGAGTGAGTTCTTCGCGCTTCCCATCGAGTAGTGTGCTAGGCGAGGTTAGGCCGTGAGAGATCTTCATATACGCCCCTGAGTTCGAATCTTTAGGTTTTTGCGGAGCCCGAAATCTGACAATATTCTTTTTAGTTTGGCATGACCATGGTAGATAGAAAACTTGGCTCGCGTGTTGACCCGTAATATAGACATCGGGAACATCGAAATGGGTACTTCTATTGGTTTCGACTAGCCCTATATTTTCATGAGTCCTTCAAGTCTCCTTCGACTGGAACAAATAACATTTGAAGACTACGACGTTCGGTGGGTTTTCACCATAAAATTGAAGTTCATAAATTGCTTCAACTCTTCCATAAGACTTGGTACCTCCTTCGCCGATACACCACAATTTTTAGAGTTCCGGTCGGGCATAGATAGGTCTTTGCCAAAGGTATGGAAGCGATACCCGTTGATGTTGTATTTCTCAAATGAACGTACCTTATAGTCAAAACCATTAGCGGCTTGTCTCAATTCAGCGTCCATAGACTCTGAATTAGCCTACATGTTTAACACGAAATGATTGTTGCATTAACCACAAATTAAACCAAGAAATTAAATGGTCCATTGTTGATAAAAAAATTAATGGAAAATTGTAAGGGAAAACCCATAGCGACTTTTTTTTAATAATAGGAAACCAAATTCGCGCCCATGGGGACTTGAATGGGTGGCTGGGTTGTACATACACTCCACTAGCCAAGTGAGCTAGGCTCACTTCCTTCCATGCTTTGATAATTACCGACACCGACATTGGTGCTTTCATTTGGAGTTCCACTATACGATCAAAGGAAAGACTGATGGCACGCTTACTCATCGGCAAAGAGATCCGCAATAAGGACGTCTTCATTCCCGGCCAGATCTTCGCGTTCGGAAGCTATCTTAGGAGTGCACAGCACAACCTTTGGTTGTTGCAATTTCTCTCAAAACCTTGGATTCAGAATCTATAATAAGATTTGGTACTCCCTTGAAACTCCTTACCTCCTTACACTTGTGGTCATGCCTAGCATTGTATCCTTCTTAAGTTTGGGTTTTCCCAATTTCTAGGAATGGCCTGTTTTTGCACATGGACATGAAGTTGTGATGGCGCCGACGATGATGATGACATGGGGCTGCGATGATGACAATGATATCGACATCGACATGGGCCTGCTGTAGCGACAATGACAACAACATCATCAAGGTGTTTCGGCAGCGGCGACGACGACATGATCGTCACGGTGGTGGGCGGCGGCATCAGTGTTGATGACATCAACATCATCAACACGGGCTTGTGGAGGCACCGACGCCGACGACCTATACCCATGACGTATATTGTGTGTGTGTGTGTGTGTGTGTATTAACTGTCTATATCATATATGTATGATTGATTGTATGCATAACATGTACGTATTATGAAATGCATATATGTGAGTACTATGAAATGTATGTCTAAACTAGATTAGGTATATTTTTTAATCCTAATTAGTTACTAGTAGCATGGGTGCATCATGGAGGCGCTACTACTATTCTGTTAGTAGTAGCGTGGGTGTGAAATACTAGTAACGTGGGGCAGTAGCGCTACCGGTATGACAGATTACAAGTAGCATGGAGCAAAACACGCACTATAGCTAAAAAATAGTTGTAGCCACTGTACCAGCAGCGCGGGAGCCCGCGCTACTGATAGTCACAAACCAACGCTACTACTAGGGTTTTTCCTAGTTGTGTGAGGTACTGGTGGAAACACTCATCGTAAAAGAACTCACTACACTCTGTTCCATAGTGGACAAGAACGATGTGATCCTCAGTAAGAGGCCCAAGTCCAAATCCTTCAAACCTGTAGAGGAGATCATCAAATTTCACGTGTACCCAATTGACCCCAATAAAACAACGTCCATTGGGGCCTAGCTGGACCTACAATCGACGAAGCATTGCGCACCTTTCTGCATGAAAATTAGGACATATTCGCCTGGCACCCATCAGACCTGCCAGGAATCCCTCCTGCCAGCGGAACCCAACCTGAATACAATAGTAGGCTTTAAGCCTGTCAAACAGGCCTTGCGATGATTTTCCGAACCAAAGCGTCAAGCTATGGGTGAAGAACTTGCCAAACTACTAGAAGTCAGGTTCATCAAAGAAATTAAACATCCCGGTTGGTTGGCAACATTGGTCATGGTATCAAAGAAGGACAAATCTTGGCAGGTAGGTGACAATTTGAAAGACCTCAATAAGGCCTACCCTAAGGATCATTTTTCACTTACCCCGAATAGACCAAATCATCGATGCAACTGTCGGTCACAACTCTCTATGTTTCCTCGATGCTTACTCCGGATACCATTAGATTAAAATGCGGGAATATGATCACGCTGCCACCCCCTATGGGCCATTCTTTTTTGGCACAATACCTTTTGGGTTAAAAAAACATGGGCATCACTTACCAGCGCATGATCCTAACATGCTTGGATAAACAAATCCACAAAGTAGTAGAGCCATACGTGGACAACATGGTCTTCAAGACCAAGCACGTCAGCCATCTGGTAGAAGACCTCACCCATACCTTTGCTAATGTAGGAGAATACAACATACGGCTTAACCCGGACAAGTGTGTCTTCGAGTCCCAGCCGACAAACTTCTCGGATTCATTGTGTCACAAAGAAGAATAGAGGCCAATCCGGCCAAGATTCGAGCCTTGTCACAACTCGCGTTCCCTACAAAGTTGAAGCATGTCCAAAAATTGACAGGTCGAATGGTGGCCTTGAGCCAGTTTCTCTCTCGCCTTGGCGAGAAAGCACTCCCACTTTATAGATTGCTTAAGAAGACCGAGAACTTCTAGTGGACAGACGAGGTTGCGATGGTTCTAGTGGAAATCAAAATGCCGCTCGCCAACAACCCCATTCTAGCAGCACCGTGCACGGGGGAACCGATGTTGCTATACATATCGGCCACCAATCAAGTGGTCAGCACGGTCCTCGTTGATGGTTACCAAATATGGAAACAATGACCGGTCTACTATGTATCCGAGGTCCTTACCTCATGCAAAACCAGATACCCACACTATCAGAATATTTCCTACAAAATGTTTATGGCATCATGTAAGCTCGGACACCATTTCCAAGAATGTGCGGTCACGGTAAAATCCAAGGTAAGCCCTGAACGACATCATTAACAACAAAGACGCCATCGGCCGAATAGCTGAATGGGCCATCTAGCTCCTGCCATTCGAGATCACTTACAAACCTCGACGAGCCATCAAATCTCAAGTGCTGGCCGACTTCGTCACCGAATGGACTGGGGGCTGGGGTGATCCTCAGAGGCAGAGATCCCCAGAGAGTACAAAACTTATGCTCATTTGACCATGTACTTTGACGGGTCCTAAAATATCGGTGGATTGGGGGCTGGGGTGATCCTCACATCCCTTATCGAGGATAATGTCCGATACGTGCTACAGATCATGTACGCCAACTCGAATAACGCAGCATAATAAGAGTCACTACTACACGGCTTCGGATGGAAACCTCAATGGGAATACAACAAGTGGAAGTAAGGGGGGACTCCAACCTCTCCATCTCACAAATCAATGCCGAGTTCAATGCCAAAAATCCAAAAATATCAGCATACAGAAATGTCGTCCTCAAGATATCAGCATGGTTCGAGGTATTGGAATTCCATCACGTCTCGAGAGATGATGTCTACTACACAACCTTCTTCTTGTAGACTCGTGTTGGGCCTCCAAGCGCAGAGTTTTGTAGGACAATCTCAAGTTTCCCTCAAGTGGATGACCTTAGGTTTATCAATCTGTGGGAGGCGTAGGATAAAGATGGTCTGTGTCAAGCAACCCTGCCATCAAATAACAAAGAGTCTCTTGTGTCCCCAACACACCCAATATAATGGTAAATTGTATACGTGCACTAGTTCGGCAAAGAGATGGTGATACAAGTGTAATATGGATGGTAGATATAGGTTATTGTAATCTGAAAATATAAAAAAAGCAAGGTAAAAAATAGTAAATGGGGAGCAAAACGTTTTATAAATGCTTGGAAACAAGGCCTAGGGTCCATACTTTCACTAGTGCAAGTTCTCCCAACAATACTAACATAGTTGAATCATATGTAAATACCTCTCGTGTGACAAAGAGTTCACTACAAAGTCACAAATAGCGGAGAACTAATGAAGAAATTATTGTAGGGTATGAAACCACCTCAAAGTTATCTTTTCCAATCAATCTTATGAGCTATACCTATAAGTCTCACGACCAGCCCTAGAGTTCGTACTAAAATAAAACCTTAAGATACACATAAAAAAACCGTAATTTCATCTCGATACTCCAATGTCACCCCAAGTACCCATGGGCTTGATTATACGATATGCATCACACAATTTCAGATTCATCATGTTCAATCCAACACAAAGAACTTCAAACAGTGCCCTAAAGTTTCTACCAGAGAGTCAAGACGAAAACATGTGCCAACCCCTATGCATAGATTCCCAAGGTCACGGAACCCGCAAGTTTATCACCAAAACATACATTAAGTGGATCAATAGAACATCCCATTGTCACCACGGATATCCCATTGCAAGACATACATCAAGTGTTCTCAAATCCTTAAAGACTCAATCCGATAAGAAAAATTCAAAGGGAAAACTCAATACATCACAAGAACATAGAGAGGGGAAAACTCCATATGATTCATCTATATTAATAAAGCTCGTGATACATCAAGATCGTGCCATCTCAAGAACACGAGAGAGAAATCAAACACATTGCTAGTGGTACATACCCTCATCCCCGAGGGTGAACTACTCCCTCCTCGTCATGGAGACCGCCGGAATGATGAAGATGGCCTCCGGTGATGGTTTCCCCCTCTGGCAGGGTGCCGGAACGGCCTCCCGATTGCTTTTTCGTGGATTTGGAGGCTTGCAGAGGCGGAACTACCGATCTTGGTTTCTTTCTGGGGGTTTTGGGATTTATAGGAATTTTTGGCGTCGGTCTTATGTCAAGGGGACTCCCGAGGGACCCACAAGCTAGGGGGCACGCCCTCGGGGGGCGCCCTCTAGGCTTGTGATTGCCTCGAGACTTCTCTGCAATATCTTTTTGCTCCAGTATTTTTTACATTTTCCCAAAATAGTCTCCGTAAATTTTCAGCCCATTCTGAGAACTTTTCTTTCTGCAATAAACAACACCACGGTAGTTCTGCTAAAAACAACGGCAGTCGAGGTTAGTTCTAATAAAATCATACCACAATCATATAAAATTATTGTAAACATGACATGAATACTTTATAAATTATAGATACGTTGGAGACATATCAGCATATCCAAGCTTAATTCCTGCTCGTCCTCGAGTAGGTAAATGATAAAAGAAATAATGAATGAAGTGTGAATGCTAGCAAGTGCACAATTTTGATCAATGAAAATTCCACTGACTTTTTTCTAGCATCATTATATATCATATACAGTAGCTCATCTCATAAAACTTCTCATGATGACGTAACAAGCTATTCACATGCTAAAGTACACACCATAAAGTTTCTTGAAATCTAAGAAACTATGCTTTCACTCACCAAACAATTGCAATTCATCTTATTTTCAGGCATGGTCTATGTAATAGCTTTTGATTTATCAAATTCCACATACTCAACTATCATATAATCTTCCATGATTCCTAACAATCAAAGCATATTTTAGAGAAAATGGCATCCGTCGAACACAGAGAAAGATAGGGGCTTAAAGTTTCGCCTCCCAATGTATTTATCATGTAGATAATTGTCACCAATAATAATTCATGATAAAATAGATTAGAATGGCCATTTATGCTTGGATCTTTCCCCACCACATGATTCTTGCCAAAAAAAGTGAAATATAGGAAGTGGTGAAGATCACCATGACTCTTGTACAAAGGTAAGTACTACAAAGTAAAAGATAGGCCCTTTGTAGAGGGAAGCATTGATTTGCAGAGGTGCGAGAGGTCAAGCTTTTAAAACAGAGTTGAATAATAGTTTTGAGCAGTATGCTTTCATTGTCAACATAACAACTAAGAGATCTCAGTACCATACATGATAGATACATTATAGGTGCTTGCCAAATAGAATGGTAAAGTTTTTACTCCCCCTCCAATCAATCACACTCCACGGTGAGCCAAATCTATGGGTACCATCCATACAAACAACAATCCTGGGAGAGTTTTGTTTCATTATATTTTGATTTGATTTTTTTGAACATGGGACTGGGCATCTCGAATACCAACCACTTTCTCGTGAATGATAGTGAATCAACACATATCATGAAAATAACTCACCTACCATGGAAGATACTGGCATCCCCTAGTCACCATATTGAGCGATTCGGGCATACAAAACAGATATTTGAAGGTTTAGAGTTTGGCACATGCAAATTTACTTGGAACGGAAGGTAAATACCGCATATAGGTAGGTATGGTGGACTCACATGGAACAACTTTGTGTTTAAGGCTGTTTGGATGCACAAGTAGTATTTCTACTTCGTGCAGAACTTTTGGCTATTATGAGGTGGAAGCAAGCACCTCATGTTGGAGGATCCATAACAATATAACTTCTATACAAATATACCCAAGCATAACTCATTATGTTGTCTTGCTTGTCCAACCTCAACTAATTTGCTCAAGTTTAAAAATAATTAACGGGTATTCACAATCATACAAGATTCCAAGATAGTATATTTATATGTGAAATCTCTCTTCCTTCAATATTCTTTCATGAATTGTTCAAGTGACCAATGCGCTGTTTGCTAACTTTCAATAAATTTTACCGCCTATACTTCTTATATGTGAAATCATTACTCCCCAAGTGATAAGAATATAAAACATATATAATCTGAGATTTATGATATTCAATTCATTCAACCATTTACTCATAGGATACAAGTGAAGCACGAAAGTAAATGGCAAAAATACTCCAAATCATATAAGCGAAGATCAATGAGTAGTCAAACAATTAAGTAGCTATGTGAGGACCTTCTCTCTCTCTTTTAATAAAGCTTTTCAATTCTTAGTATTTTATTTAAACAACAAGCAAAAGAAAAATAGCACTCCAAGAATAGGACACATCATGTGAACGAATAAAAATTTAGGCTCAACATAGGCTAACCGATAGTTGACAAAGAGAGGTGGGATGCGTAGAATCCCAAAGCTTAGATGCTTGAGAGTTCTTGAAATATTTACTTTTGGTGCCTTGGGCATCCCCAAGCTTGATCTTCTCTATCTTCTTCTATCCTCTCGTATCCCGGTTTCACCTATTCTCAAAAACTTCATCCACACAAAACTTGAGAAAAACTCGTGAGATAGGTTAGTGCATATAATAATATATCAACTCTTTATGTACTGCCAAGACAAGTTGCATAATAATTGCAAACATCGTCTACTGTTTACTATCATTTCCACACTTTATATCTATCAATATAGGCTATGGAAACTATAGAACAAGTAGATAACAAAACTATGATAACAATCTCTCCAAACAAAACAGTCTGTAGCAATTTATGAAAACAATGTACTTCTGTAACTCAAACGATTATTAAAATTTAGGAAATGCTACAAAATTTGTATGAAAACCCTGTGTAAAAATTTCAGAAACTTTTCACGTTCTAGTAAAATATGAAAATTCAAAAAATATAGCACCAGTTTCTGTTTTTACACAACACCAATCAAAGCATGCAATGCAAGCATCCTAATGCAATTCTAGGAACTTTTTATGGAAAACAAGATTATAAATAACAACTAACTAAGCCCAACAAAACAAAATGACGATCCAAGCAAAACTCATATTATGTGATGAATAAAAATATAGCTCCAAGTAAGATATACCGATAGTCTTCCTTGGGTATTACCTTAGGGGTGCCTTGGGAATCCCCAAGCTTAGGTTTTTGTCACTCCTTATTCTCCTAATATCGGCTTCTCACCCAAAACATGAAAATTTCAATCACACAAAACTTAATGGAACTTCGTGAGATGGGTTAGTATAATAAATAATGATCATTCACTTAGGTACTGTCAAGACAAGATTCATAATTGTTCCCACATAATACCTATTGTATTCTACTATTCTCATAATTTATATCACTGAATATAAGCTATGGTGACGCTAAAACAAGCAAACTATGCATGCAAAACAGAATCTGTCAAAAACAGAACAAACTGTGATAATCTGTAGTGTAACCACACTTCGCTGTCTCTAAAAATTTCTGAAAATTTCGGAAAATCCAGGAAATTTGTATATAAATCATGTGTAAAAAATTCAGATCAAAAGAACATGCTAGTGAATTTACAAAATTCCTCGACTGAGAGAAAATGTTTCTGTTTTCGCAAAGAATCAAGTCAAATATCATCCACACTATCCCAAAGGCTTTGAAATAAAATTCATAAAACATGATTACTACAGTATATTAATCATGTGAACACCAAAAAAACGTAAAAGTCTTGGGTTGTCTCCCAACAAGCGTTTTAACTAGGCATGATGATTTCAATGATGCTCATATAAGAATAATAATTGAAACATGCAAAGGGGCATCATGAATCTCATGACAAGAACATTTAATTATAACCCACTTCATATGCATAGGAATTTTGTGAGAAAACAATTTATGGGATCACGAATCAACTAGCATAGGAAGGCAAAAGAAGCACAACTTCAAAACTTTGAACACATAGGAAGGGAACTTGATATTATTGCAATTCCTAGAAGAATATGTTCCTCCCTCATAATAATTTTCAGTAGCATCATGAAGGAATTCAACAATATAACTATCACATACATCATTCTTTTCATGATCTACAAGCATAGAAAATTTATCACTCTCCACATAAGCAAATTTCTTCTCATTCATAATAGTGGGAGCAAACTCAACGAAATATCTATCATGAGGTACTTGATTGACATAACCACTTTGAATATTAAAACCATGATAACAAGTTTCATGGTTACTATCAATCTTTATAGCATACATGTCATCGCAATAATCATCATACATACGAGGCATGTTATCATCATAATAGTTTTGCTCATCAAAACTTGGGGGACTAAAAATATCATCTTCAACAATCATAGTATCCCCAAGCTTGTGGCTTTGCATATCGTTAGCATCATGAATATTCAGGGAACTCATACTAACAACATTTCAATCATGCTCATCACTCAAAGATTTAGTGCCAAGCATTTTAATAACTTCTTCTTACAACACTTGAGAACAATTTTCCTTTCCATCATTTTCACGAAAGACATTGAAAAGATGAAGCATATGAGGCAACCTCAATTCCATTTTTTTGTAGTTTTATTTTTAATAACCAAACCAGTGAAAAACAAGAAACTAAAAGATTTAATTGCAAGATCTAAAGATATACCTTCAATCACTCACGTCCCTGGAAATGACACTATAAAAGAGCTTCGTTGACGGGATGTGAGTGCCGCTTACCTAACCTCCCGGCAATGGTGCCAGAAAAGAGCTTGATGTCTACTACACAACCTTCTTCTTGTAGACTCGTGTTGGGCCTCCAAGCGCAGAGTTTTGTAGGACAATAGCAAGTTTCCCTCAAGTGGATGACCTAAGGTTTATCAATCCATGGGAGGCGTAGGATGAAGATGGTCTCTCTCAACAAACCTTGCAATCAAATAACAAAGAGTCTGTTGTGTCCCCAACCACCCAATACAATAGTAAATTGTATAGGTGCACTAGTTTGACAAAGAGATGGTGATACAAGTGTAATGTTGATGGTAGATATAGGTTTTTGTAATCTGAAAATATAAACACAACAAGGTAACAAATAGTAAACAACGAGCAAAAATGTTGTATAAATGCTTGGAAACAAGGCCTAGGGTCCAGACTTTCACTAGTGCAAGTTCTCCCAACAATACTAACATAGTTGAATCATATGTATATACCTCTCGTGCGACAAAGACTTCACTCCAAAGTCACAAATAGCGGAGAACTAATGAAGAAATTATTGTAGTGTACGAAACCACCATAAAGTTATCTTTTCCGATCAATCTTATGAGTTATCCCTATAAGTGTCATGAACATCCCTAGGGTTCGTACTAAAATAACACCTTAAGATACAAATCAACCAAAACCCTAATGTAACCTAGATACTCTAATATCACCACAAGTACCCATGGGCTTGAGTATATGATATGCATGACACAATTTCAGATTGATCATGTTCAATCCAACACAAAGAACTTCAAAGAGTGCCCCAAAGTTTCTAGCGAAGAGTCAAGACGACAACATGCCAACCCCTATGCATAGATTCCCAAGGTCACGGAAACCGCAAGTTGATCACCAAAACATTCAATAAGTGGATCAATAGAACATCCCATTGTCACCACGGATATTCCATTGCAAGACATAGCTCAAGTGTTCTCAAATCCTTAAAGACTCAATCCGATAAGAAAATTTCAAAGGAAAACTCAATTCATCATAAGAACATAGAGAGGGGGAAACTCCATATGATTCATCTATATTAGTAAAGCGCACGATACATCAAGATCGTGCCATCTCAAGAACACGAGAGAGAGAGATCAAACACATAGCTACTGGTACATACCCTCAGCCCCGAGGGTGAACTACTCCCTCCTCGTCATGGAGACCATCGGGATGATGAAGATGGCCATGAGTGATGGTTTCCCCCTCCGTCAGGGTGTCGGAACGGACTCCCGATTGGTTTTTCGTGGCTCTGGAGGCTTGCGGCGGCGGAACTCCCGATCTGGGTTTCTTTCTGGGGGTTTTGGGATTTATAGGAATTTTTGGCGTCCGTCTCACGTCAAGGGGACTCTCGAGGGACCCACAAGCCAGGGGGCGCCCTAGGGGGGCCTAGGCTTGTGAATGCCTTGGGACTCCTCTCCGGTATCTTTTTTCTCCATTAGTTTTTATATTTTCCAAAAATATTCTTCGTAATTTTCTAGCCCATTCTGAGAACTTCTATTTCTGCACAAAACCAACACAACGGTAGTTCTGCTGAAAACGACGTCAGTCCAGGTTAGTTCTAATAAAATCTTACCAAAATCATATAAAATTATTGTAAATATGGCATGAATACTTCATAAATTATAGATACATTGGATACGTATAAAGAGACAACAACCAAGCGGCGGACATCCTTGCCCACTTAGGCGCAAAGCGCGACCCCGTCCACAGTAACACATCCCTAGAGAGGCTTTTTAAGCCATTCATGGTATGGCAAGACGAGGTTAGTAGCACAGGAGATGATGGTGTAGAACATGTTGTACCCCCATAGCCGAGTTGGACGAGCAAATCATCGGCGGATATACAATTGAAGAAACACCTTCAGCTCATGAGGTCATGGCAGTTATGATGCCATGGAGCGAACCCTTCCTTGCTTACCTTTTGCACAAAGAACTTCCCAACGACTAGACTAAGGCAAGACGCATTATCCACCGATCAAAGGCCTACAAAGTCAATGAGGGTGAGCTATACAAGAAAAGCAGCACATGAGTCCTCGATCGGTGCATCTTCGAGGAAGAAGGGACGCCGCTTTTGGTCGAAGTACATGCAGGTATGGGCGGCCACCATGCAGCGGCACTGGCCCTGGTCAGCAAGGCTTTTTGAGCTAGTTTCTTCTACCCCATAGCCCGAGCGGACGCTCACAAACTCTTCTAGCATTGTATGGGGTCTTAACTTCTTGCAAGTCGAAGCCACATGCCCACAACGACTCTTCGAACAATCCTGATCACCTGGCCCTTTGCGGTCTGGGGTTTGGACATGGTCGGGCCACTTAAATGGGCGACCAAGAAAAAGAAATACCTCCTGGTTATGATTGACAACTTTACCAAATGGATCGAAGCAAAGCCTGTAAGCCCCACCAAAGTCGGGCCAGTTATCAACTTCATCTCCGGTGATATACACCGTTACGGTGTCCCGCATAACATAATAACAGATAATGGATCCAATTTTACCACCAAGAGGTAAAAGATTGGTACGTAAACTTGGGTATCAAGCTCGACTATGCCTCGGTATATCACCGTGTGGCCAATGGACAAATCGAATGAGCCAATGGACTCATTATGAGTGGTATCAAACCTCGGCTGGTGCGATCTCTTAAAGAATCCAACTGTCACTAGGTGGTGGAGCTCGACTCTGTACTATGGGGCCTGCATACCACCCTGAATCGTTCAACACGGTACATACCATTTTTCATGTTGTACGGGGCCGAAGAGGTCCTCCCTTGCGATATCATTCATGACGCGCCTCGTATGCGCATGTACGAGGAAAGAAGGCCGAATTTGATCGGCAAGACGACTTAGACGCATTAGAAGGCGAACGTGATATTGCTCAGGCCCAGACTACTTTTTATCAACAGCAGGCTCGACGCTATCAGAACAGAGAAGTTGGGCAAAAGCATAGAACATGGGCGAACTCACTCTACACCTCCGAGAGAAGCAGAAGCATAAACTTAACCCCAAATGGGAAGGCCCTTTCATAGTTGATGAAGTCTTGACAGGAGGAGCTTATCACCTGTGTTGCTCGCCTTCGGCGTTTCTACAACTAGACCGATGTCGTCACCTTCTTTATACTCTTCCATTTTTTTCCTTTTTCTAGTTTTTTGTTTAATTTTGTAGGATTACTTTGATTTTCCCAAGATATGTTCGGATCAACCAAACTGCTTTAAGCATTTATCGGAAGACATTCATGTTAAATAGAATGCCCAAACCCTATAGGACCTGGGGGCTTCTACAGGGAAACCGTTCAATGTAAATATTTCTCCTACATCCTTATATACTATATGCCTCGACTAAACATCGATTTATGCCACTATATGCATCAATTGCACTTAAGATTCTTGCAATGATGGGTTTCCTTGCTTCTATGCTTACACTCTACGTTCCCGAATGTTCGGCTACTGGGTAAATGGAGCACCTCTACAATTGTTACGACCGGTTCACCCGTATACGTACCTCAGATGGGTGAAGCCAAAAGGTATGGTTTCTTAAGAGACAACTTGGCCGGCTATGAATGAGTTTCATATAATCGGCAATCTTCGCCACAAAAGGGGATCATTCATCCCGAAATATAAACTATCCGCACTGTAAGGATACATAGCTATAACATCTACATTTGATGTAGTAACACGAAGAAAGGAACCCATCGAGGAAATATTTTCTTTGGAAGATGTTTCTTACATCGCACAATAATATAACATAAAGCCCCCATGCGCTCTCTATCTGTTTGCACCACATGGCTGAATTACCTTGTTCTCGGAAATTAGTTCCTCTTACTGCAGGATACACAGTACAGAACACTTCCCAGTTATTGACAAGGGAGGTAGAAGCCAATGGCCGGTTAAAGATAGAGTTTCCGAGCATGGAAGGCAGTGTCTTGATACATGAATACAAAATTACATATAACCATGTGCTAGGCAATTGATCGAGATGGTCTATTATGAAATCTAAGGTGCAGTTTTCTTGTCAAAGGCGGGCGACGGGCATCACTTGGTCACAAACCACGTGAAGTGGAATCTCTTTACCGTCCGGCCCTGTCGCCCCAACCCGGGGCATGTGCTCTGGATTAAGTTGGGTAAAACGGGTCTTCACCATAGACCACGCCTCCTTAGCTCCTTCTCGATAGGTCAAAGTCTTCCACAGCCCAAAGCGATTCCGAGCTCCTTTGAACTGCTCGACAAGCTCGACGATTCCTTGCGGAGGATTTTCATTTGGCCATAAAGATTTGGTCATGATCCTCATAGTCTTTCCAGCTCGCTCATGCGCAATGGATAACTCCTTCAGCAGGCCCCCTCGAAAAAACTAACTTTCTCCTTGGGACGTCTAGACAAGGGACTTGATCAAAAGGAGTTGCATGTTGTTACGATCAACACAATACAAAGTGATTTATCACATTCCACATTGGTATTTTGCTTACAGAATATGGTACCCTTTAATTTCTGATTCTTTTCATGGTTTTGTACCAATTGAGCTTTCAAATTTTCATTTTCTTCAGCTTGTAGTTTATTCTCCTCCATGAGTTGGTTCTTTTCCTCACGACATCGCTTTAATATGCGATGACCAGCTTCAAGATGGGATTCGGCATACCTATGAGAATCCTGGGATGCATCTAAATATTTTTTGCAATTGGTCTATAGACTCGCCTGCTATGACAAAGTCCTTTGTTATAAAGGAAACCATTAAAGCTTAGCACATTTCAAATAATTTTTACTCAATGTGTGCTTCTCCGGTGAATTTCTTCACCTCCTCTAGTTCGGTCTTGTTGGCTTGCAATTTAGGATGGCTTAACTCAAAATCCTTGGCCAGTTTTCGTTCTCCTGCATGGTGGCAAATTATCATCTCGACCCATAACTCGATCGTCCCGACCAAATTAAGGCTCCAGGGCTACTAGGTTAGAACTTATGTTCGGTTATCAAAAAATAATCATTTATGTGCATATTGGAAGACATCAACCTGGCAACTTCCTTTTGTCCAGCTCTTGCAGCCCCGAGGCATGCATCTGCTGAGCTGAGAGCGTTAAACTATTGTTTAGAAAAAACAGGGTGACGTAATGACTCTTTTCACTACCGATGATTCATCAAGATTTCAGCTTCGCGGTTAGTTGCTGAAAACCCTTTGGGGTCGTGTGGGAGTGGGTCCGTATTACGGACTCTTGAGTTATCCAAAGACCCCGTGTCTTGATAACTACCCAACACTTCGGCAGCGTCTTCGGATGAAGAAGGTTGCACACATATCCTGAGTATTTCGGCTAAGGGTCATGAACATGTAAAGGCAATCATTACCGTAAGGGGCAGCGATTTATATGTATAGGTCTTGGTCGAAGGGACGGCGGACAAGTTTTGTGTTGTTGTCCCTTGTCTGAGAATCATGTTCTCTTCAGACGCAGCCATAGCCGGTATAGCCCGGGATAGAGTTCGGCGCATGGACCGACGATCCTTGGTGGTGGAGACAGAACATTTGGGATGACGGGAGGCATGGCACTTCTTCGAGTGTTGGATTTCTTTTTGTCGTTGCAGAAGACCGGAGAGACCAAAGGTTGTCAGCCTGAAGTACCACCTTGAGCTCATGAACGCTATACTCTGTCCTCCAAACCAATTGAAATCTCTACATCCTAATAGAATTTGGGGTCATCATCATGGGAGTAATTCTGAGGCTGGGGGCGGGACACTTGACCATCTCAATCCAAGGCCTCCAAGTCTGCTAAGGAGGACTAGAGGTTATTGGTCAGTAAAATCAAGCATAAGAATCCGAGCTATGAGAACATAATCACGCTTACCCATTCAATGGGATTGTATGTCGAGAATCCGTCCCTGACGGTGAGGCGGGCAAAATCTTGTTTTTCCCCCTTGAAAAGGTCTGCCAAAATAACTGCTATGGCTTACTAATTGTACGGTCCCTATTGTCTGGAATGGGTAGTGTCATAAGGGGTGGGTGCGCTGTTGAAGTGGTTGGATGCACCAGGTAATTACCGCGACCATCACCTCGATGATGGTCAGCCTGCTGTGAGCCAATAATCTCACATTGGCGGCTAGGCATTTTAATTTGGAGCTCTCTTCTTGGGAGGAACTCTTCGGCCGCTAGCTGAACTGCTTCTTTAAGGGGGCCTCGGAATATTTGGGAAGACCCCTCCGAACTGGGTTGAATAAGGGAAAACATCTTCAATATAAAACCATTCCGAAGAGAACTCTTTGGTTTCCTTCTTTGGGGTCCCGACTGGGTATCCGGTACCGACTACACGCCACACTTCGGCTCCGCCCACTTCACGAATTGACGTTCCCTCGTTCGGGGAACGAGGCAGAAGTTTTTTCTCCATAGGCCAAAGTGGGGTTCGCAGCCCAAGAACATCTCACACAGGGCTACATAGTCTGAGATGTGAAGGATTGAGCCAGGGGTGAGGTGTTGAAGTTGTAGCCCGTAGAATTCTAGTAAGCCCCTCAGGAAGGGGTGGACCGGAAAGCCCTAGACCTCGTAGCAGGAAAGAGATGGAGCAGATCCTTTCACCCTTTTGAGTGGTAGGGAAATTATCGGCGCATGCCTCGCAATTTGCGGAGGTCAACCCAGCGTGAGTGGGAACAATATTCGACATGGGAATATACCCTTGCACTTCAAGGTTGTGCAACTTCCACAGGGAAACATAGTAGCTTGCCGAGTCTCCTAGGAGGAGGGCAAAGGGTTGCGAGGAGAAACCCACCATGGCTCTGGGCGTTGAAGCTTTAGGGTTTCTTGGTGGTGCTTGGAAGGTAATTGTCACCCAACATGGATTTTATTCTGCTTATAAATGGTGTTTTCTCCCTTGGTTATGAGAAGTGGTTCCGTGAGGGACTGCTGGATTGTTTGTCTTTATTAATACGCATAGGAATCGAGTGATGCTATCGATCTTCGAGCGAAAAGGTTAAAGGCAGTGGGCCCCGCGATGCTTCAATAATCGAGAGCTGGTCGATGACTAAATGATCATTCTATGAATCAAAAGGGATAGAGGGACTCGCCTCGCAAGTCGAACACTTTGGGTGCGAGGACCTACCGAAGATAATATACATTGACGTTGGAGGCCAGTTCGGGGGCTATTGAGGGAATCCAAAATTAAGGGGTCCTTAGGTACTTGACTTATCTTATGGGCTGGACTAATGGGATGCTCTATTGAAGACTAGATTACGTGATGACCTTGTATTCAAGAAGGAATGCTCTGAAGACTGGTGTGCCGTCCAAGTTATGTAGTCTAGGTCAACACACGTGTCCCCGGCTGGAGGTCGGTTATGTGTAACCCTAGGAACCCCTGGTGTCTATATAAACCAGAGGGTTTCATCCTCATAGCCAAGTTGACTCATCTAGGGTTTTATCTCATACAATCTTGAGGTAGATCAACTCTGTAATCCGCATCCACATCAATATAATCAAGCATGGCATAGGGTTTTACCTCCTCAAGAGGGTCGAAACATGGGAAAATACTGTATCCTTCATCCCTTGTAACCCATCAATCAAACGTCCACACCTCGGGACCCCCTACCCGAGATCCGCCAGTTTTGAAAAAATTTGAGTGTTTGCTTTCAATTCGGTGGCAACAAAAGGACTAGTAGTTCAAAAATGAGGATGAGCTAGAGGCGTCGGACCCAAAGGCAGCTGATGCGGAAAAAGCTTGAAGGCTCGTCCCTGAAGATGAATTAGTCCCCAGGCGGTTGTAGCCCCCATGTGTTGGGCAAAAGATATGAATATTTTGTGGATCCTGTTGTGAGCCTGTAATAGGGGTAGTTATCAAACTTCGTAGTGCTCTGTCGGCCTTCGCGCATGTCTTGTGCTTTGTCTTGTTTTGATAAGTCTTTCTACAAAAAATTGATCCTTTTTATTTGTATGTAGAAATATGATTGTACTGCTCTCCTATTTGTGAACATCACTATTAATTGAGCTCAGTGAGTCCATTTGATGAAAACATAGAGAGGTCAAATTAAGCCAGCCAATAAGATTGGATTTCGAGGATGGAATATTGAGTACATCATTCCATAATGTTGTTTGTAGAAGATGTATGATTTAACTGATCATAGTATGGGTGCAGTGTCGTGGCCTGAACACTCATTATGAGCCGGTAGTAAAACTAGTATTTGTACCTGAAAGATTATGAGGTAATAACATGTAGTAATAATAACATATCACTGTTAAAAAGCCGGCTTAGTGAGACTTGGACAGAGACTAGATTTCGAGGCTCGAGTCTTGCTTCAATGCACGGGGTATGATAACCCATGGTTTATTGTAGCTTTCTGTATGTCGGCTCTCACGTGACTCAAGCTGATGTTTTAACCTTGATAAGTTGAGGGTCCAAAGTGTATTGACTTGTGAAGCATACACGAGCTCACCTGATTGGAGTCGCATCAAGCATACAAGCAGGTTTAACCATTCTGTGGCGTCTTTGTTGGATCAAGAGGGTGAGAAAGCTAAACTCGATGGGTTCAAAACCTCCAAGTGACCTATGTTTCAGAAAATAAAGACTCATGCACAATTTGTAGGCTGAAACGACAAATACCCCAAGTTTCCGGGGTGCGGGCTTATAATACATTTGAACATAAAGAAGTATGTACATATTTTTTATGGGATAAAAAGATAAGTAGCTAGTGGCTCTAAGTATAATATGGCCAAAGTTGAGCAATGTTCCACGGCCGGGTTGTTTCCTCCTCAGAGTTATATATATCTGGTTGTAGGTATGTCAAGTAATATGAGAAATTATATTGGTTCTAGCTAATGACAAAAGGACCCTCGCAAGGTGGTGAAAACTTATGCATGCCCGTTTGATCTTGAATCAAACACAGTAGAAAGTTGCCCTCCTGAAAGGTGCGTCTTCCCACTCTATGGCTATGATAGCGATGTAGGGCTTGTTGATATATAGCTGGTCTGGTGGCTACTAAGTCACATTGTTCGTCCAAAGCATCCAAGGAATCTTGGAGTGCTTGTTCGTAGTTAGCTTCAACATAGGCGGTGACTCGAGGAGAGTCATGACCAAGATCGCTAGGTAATACCACCTCGACTCCATAAACCAAGAAGAAACGCGTGTACCCAGTGGTTCTGCTTGTAGTTGTTCGAATAATCCAAAGTACTGCGGGGAGTTCCTCGACCCAACACCCTAGGGTGAGCCGGGGTTTGATCCCTTTAAAAACCTCTTGATTAGGTCGTTTGTCTTGCCCATTGGACTGTGGATGCGCTACTGCTGCCAAATCAAGCTGGATATGCTCACACTAACAAAATTGCTTCATATCCCCCTTAGATAGATTGGTTCCATTGCCAGTAATGATGCTATGAGGATACCCAAAATGGAAGATCAACTTTTTGAAAATATGATTGTTGTCTGTGCATCACTATTGCTGAGTGGTTCTGCCTCAACCCAATTGGTGAATTTATCAACCCCCACTAGTAGATGGGTCTTTCTACCAAAATACGGTTTGAACTGGCCGACCATATCGAGCCCCCAGACCGCAAACAGCCAAGTAATTGGGATCATGCGCAATTCTTGAGCCGGTACGTGGGCTTGACGACCAAACTGTTGAATCTCTCGCACTTGTGCACAATGTCCTCTGCATCTGCATGAGCTATTAACCAATAAAATCCATGGCGAAAAGCCTTTTCTACCAAAGATTGTTAACCGGCATGGTGTCCACACTCGCCATCGTGAATTACATTGAGAATTTCCTTACCTTCCTAAGTGGAAACACAATGTTGAAAACACCGGTGCTACTACTTCTTTGTATCTCGCCGTTTACGATAGTTATAGATTTGGATCACCGAGTTTTCTCTTAGACGATGATTTCCTCAATCGGGAGCATGCCTCGAGTTAGGTAGGCTAAGTATGGCACTGTCTAGTCGGGAGTAACATGGGGAGCCGCCACCAGGTGTGATTCCAGGTCAGGAATAGCTATATCCTCCTCGGATGGCTTTTTAAGTGAAGGGTTGTGGACGACGTCTAAAAAACATTGACAGGGACCGGCTTGCGTTGAGAGCCAAGGCGTAATAATGCGTGTGCAGTCTCGTTAAGTCGGCGATCAATATGATCTACCTACTAACCTTGGAAGTAACCTGCCACTTCGGTGAGTCGCCGACATGCCACCATCAGAGGGTCCTTTGAATCCCATATTCCTGAGACTTGTTGCACCACAAAATCTATTTTTAGGGAAACGCCATCACGACTTACTTTATTAAGGTTAACACAAGCTTACATAGTTCACAAGATAGCCAAGAATAAAATTAGGGGGTTCCTCCTCCCACAAACAAGAAAGATTATTCTCAAAACTATGCGCTGCTTGGTTTGCTTCTCGTAAGACATGACCGAACTTAACGTTCCGAACTGAGGCAATAAGGTCCATGCAATCAACATATATAGGTGCTCCTTCACTCCACCATGTACTGCTTGTACATGCATTTATAACATCTGTCAAATCAGATTCCGCCATGATTCTATTGAAACCGAGGTTTGCTGCCAGTGTTAGACCATACTTCATAGACAACGCCTCAACAATGGATGCATCCGAAGCAACATGAATGAAAGAGCAAGATGCCGCCACAACGTTGTCGTGGTTGTCCCTGATGATTGCTACTGTCGCACCCGTATTAGCATCACCATGAAAAGAACTATCCACATTCAGCTTATGAACATCTCTCCCTGGCTTCTCCCATCGTACTAAAGACCTCACAACGACCTTCTGATTAGCTTTAACAAACGTGTTACAAAGGGCAGTTCTTCGTCTCCTGATCCACCATAAGTACCAACATGTTGTTGCTATTACTCCCGCTGTACTGACCCCTTGTAGGCTTTGGTAGTGATCCTCTGAGGAGTCTAGAAGCTCTTCCAGCATTTGTGACCCCGACCTTTCCACCGCAAAGGTTCCCAAAATTATATCCTCCAAGTTAAGATCTTTCCATAATTGTTTTGCCGGTGTGCATTCGAATAAAAGATTCGAGATGTTTTCCAACTCTATATGACAAATAGGGCAAGTAGGGTCAGAACCAACATGGCGATGAACCAACACTATTTTTACATGAATCGTCGCCTGAAGAGTATGCCAGCAGAATATCGTTATCTTCCCCGGGATTGGAAGCTGCCAGATTTTGCTCCATATACGGTTCGTTCCCCGTGAAGTAGATGGGACTAAATTGGCACTTCCAAACCGGTGTTTCCACTCCACATGGTATGCAGACCTAACTGAAAAGGTCCCTGATTTGTTGAAGTGCCATGCAACGAAATCATCAAAACCATTAGGACTCAAGGGAATCCTTAAAATTATGTCCACATCCACAACCAAGAAAATGTCACGAATTAACATTTCATCCCACTGTACGGTTCCGGGATCAATCAGGTGAGAGACTTTGTTAATCAAAATGCTCCCTCTCTCGGTTACCACCTTTCTGGAAGGGCTAGTTGTTATCCAAGGATCACACCATATATTTATCACTTCATCATTGCCTATCCGCCAAATGTTACCTCGTTTGAATGTATGGATTCCAGCGATCATGCTTTGCCACGTGAACGAAGGCCCTCTCTTTGGACCAGCATCTAGGATATGTTGGTTTGGATAGTATTTAGCTTCCAAGATTCGTGCACATATATACTTTGGTTTTTCTATAAACCTCCAAACTTGTTTTGATAACATTGCTAAGTTGAAGGAATGAAAGTCAAGAAAACCTAGCCAACCTTGAGATTTGGGGAGACATAATTGCCACTAAGCAAACCAATGCATCTTCCTTTCATTTTCTTCTTATCCCCACTAGAATTTTGCTATGACATCCATCATATCCTTGCAGATACCTTTTGGTAATTCGAACACTCCCATGGCACAAACTGGAATGGCTTGCACCACTGATTTCAACAAAGTTTCTTTACCAACAAAAGATAGGTTCTTTTCTTTCCAGCAATTAATTATGTGCATGATTCTCTCTTCAAGGTTTTCAAAACAATCACTTCTATCAATTCCCACAAGAGCCGGGAGTCCCAAGTATCTATCCGACAGAGCTTCATTATCAATATTCAGATACAAACATATATCCCTTCTCATATCCACATCAGTGTTTGGGCTGAAGAAAATACTACATTTTGCCACACTCACCATTTGTCCTGAATTTGTGCACTAAGTATCTAGTACATGATGTAAGGAAGTTGCATTGTTCATATATGCCTTCATGAGAATAAGGGAGTCATCAGCAAATAAGAAGTGTGAAACTGATGGTGCATTTCTACACACCCTGATCCCATCGATGCCACCAACTTCTTCTTTGAACAGCAGCAAGCTAGATAAAGCCTCGGAACATAGCAAAAACAGGTGGGCGATAGAGGATCTCCCTGCCGAACACCTCTTGGTCGGATGAATTGTTCTGTCTCCTGAGAATTATATCTGACATTGTATTTCACATAGGAGACATAGTTCGTAATAAGATTTACCCATTTCTCATTAAAGCCCAATTTCAACATCATTTCTCTCAAGAATATCTATTCAACTCTACCATAGGCCTTGTGCATATCCAACTTTACCGCACATAGACCAGCATTTCCTTTCTTTTGTTCTTTATGGTATGTATGCATTCATAAGCAACTAGTACATTATCTGTTATGAGTCTGCGTGGAACAAAAGCGCTCTGAGTGGATGAAATAATATCAGGAAAAATAGATTTGAACCGACTCGATAATATTTTAAAGACGATCTTATAGACCACATTGCATAAACTGATAGCACGGTATTGTGTAATAGATTCAGGAGAATCCACTTTTGGAATCAACACAACATTAGTTTCATTCCAGCCATCCGGTATTTGTCCATTATTGATAGAAGACATTACCTCCACCGTGATCTCTTCTCCAATAAGATGCCAATAGTGCTTGAAGAAGATTGCGTGTAATCCATCTCAACCTAGAGCCTTCAAGTCTCCAATGCTAAAAGCAGCTTGTTTTACATCATCAGCCGTGAAAGGTTTCATGAGGTGTTCATTCATAACATCATATACTTTTGGCGCTGTTTTTTCCAACAAGGTGGGATCTACATCTTGTACTTCAGAGGAAAAAATATTAGTAAAATAATCTCGAATGTGAGGATTTAATAGATTTGTACCTTCCAACGAGACCCCTTGGTCATTTTTCAATATCTTCATGAAATTTTCCTTTCTCCGTTCTGATGCAAGACCTAGAAAAAACTGTGTGTTCCTCTCTCCCTTCTGCAGCCAAGTCAACCGTGACCTCTGTTTATAATGGATCTCCTCTTGTTCCAATAACTCTTCTATTTCTACCATAAGCCTCTCTTTTTTCTCTTCATTTGCGTTAGTCATTGCTACCCGCATAACCCATTCTAGTTGTTTCTATTTATTCCTAAGCTTCCTCGTCGGTTGTTTTAAAATGAACTGGTCCCATGCAAGCAAACATTTATGTCGACTGCTTAATTTATTCAAGACTCCCTCCTGCGCTGCCTGTAGCTGAGCAACCGTCCAAGCTTCTCCGGCCGCTTCTGAGAAAGTTGGCTCCTGCAGCCACCATGCTTCGAACCGGGGTTTGTGGGTCTGGGCCAACTCCCGCCTATCTCAATAATACATCGTATCCAGCAGCAATGACCTGTGATCAGAGTCTGCAAAACCCATATGAATTACAGCTGCATCCGGAAACATTATGGACCAATCTTGTTTTCCACTCCTGTGTCCAGACGCTCACGAATTCAACTACGCCTCCAGGTGAACTTATCTCCCACATACCCTACGTCCTCCGAATCGCCTCCGATTCACAGTCATGCAAAGACTCTTGGAATTCCTGCATGTATATACTCGGTCTCAGTTTACCACCCTCCTTCTCATGGTTATATAGGATCTCATTAAAATCACCCATTAGTAACCATGGAAGATTAAGTTACGCCTTCAAAGCTCTTAAATGTTGACATGTCAAGTATTTATTTGCCCAACTAAACTCCCCATATATTCCGGTGAACCTCTACTCCCTCTGCGAATCTTCGATGATGTGAACATCAATATAATTTGAATGAGCATACAGAACTTGAACATTTACTTCTCTTTTCCAGAAAATAATCAACCCACCACTTCAACCATTACTCGGTAAAATTGCCGTGAAATCCATCTTCAAATGACGTCGCAAACAAGTTGCCGGAGAATCATCAAGGTGGGTCTCCGACAAAAACACCACCTCAGGGTTGCATTGCTTCTGAATATCTAGAAGCGATCGAACTGCCGAGTTGCCACCCAACCCCCGGCAGTTCAAGGCGAGGAGTTTCATTGCTCCCGCCGGTCACCCTCATGGGTGCCACCGATCCTATATCATTCGCATTTCCATTGACACCATTCCATAAACCCCCCTTATCTCCTCGAAGCTTCTTCTTATTTGCATTTTTCTGCGGGATGTTTACCACATCCGAGCATTGAACCACCAATTCGCTTTCTCCTTCAAACAAATTTACCTTCTCATCTACTATAGCTTCCATAGGATCCTTTCCCGTGACATTTGATTCGAAGGGAACTAGAGCAGTTATGGGAGCTGTATCATCATCTACCTTGTCCCCTGAGCTATTTGCAACACTATCATCGACAGTCCTTTTACCCAGCACCCCATTCACGTCCCTCATTCTCACATCCTGGTCGGAGGTAGTACTACTAGGGGCTACCAACTTCTCATCCCCATCAGTTCTAGTTCTCACTCCAGGCTGATATAATGCATTAAAGCGCCAGCTCTCCGTGTTCCCAACATTAGGAGGCGGCTGCATATTGCGACCCACCCTCTTCCTAGCCCCCAACTACTTCCTCTAACTCCTCCATCAGTTTCCTCATCCATCTCACTTTGACGACCTCCATTCCCTCGCCCTCCACGACCACCTCCTCTTCCTCTCCTTGGTGCCAATATAAAATTGCCCCATTCAATTTCTGATTTACCATGTTCTCCAGTGCCACACTCTTCGTGCCAGTGCCCCATAAAACCACACGCATTGCAAAAAGTTGGTAACTTCTCAAATGTGACCAAATACTTTTCAGTCTCTCCTGCCCTAGTTATACCAACAGCTCTAGTTAGTTTCTTGTTCATGTCCAGTTTCACCTTGACACGGATGATGTCGCCTATGAATCCATTCGGAAGAGTCACTTGGACCTCCTCAACTTCACCAATCCTCCTTGCCAAATTCTCAAAAGCTGATTTGCTCTTCAACACTCCATCAGGTAGCTTATGAATTTGACACCATGTCTCCAAGTTATCTAGTTTCACCTTCTCCGGGTTTGAGAAACCATCATATTGAGCAAGCAGCAGCGTCGAACCTTTGAAGTCCCAAGGGCCCTGTTGCATCGCTTTGTTCCAATCCCCTAGGTAGTTAAATTGGATCAAAAACAAGTTCGCGTTAATTCTCCTCCAGACCACCTGATGCGCTGGATTCCAGGGTGCTTTCATATCCGCGATCAGAGCACTCTGACTAAAGTTTTTGTTGTCAACAGCCGACCTAGGGCTAACCACTTTGGCTTTATTTCCTCCACATCAATCTCATCTTCCCAGATTAGATTATCTATTTCCTCGTCCTGAGATTCAGACTCTCCAGGAATTTCACCGTTTCCTCTGACCTATGATCACTTGATGATCCGCTGCTTGCACCAATCTCCACCATTGTAGCTATGGGCGGAAACTCTACACAAAACCCTAGCCCGCACGCTCACTATTCCCACGGGGAGACCCGAAGCAGGATAGGAGGCAGACGGGGAGGGAGAAACTTCCAGTTTCCAGGATCAAACCGTCGATGATGGAAAACTCACGGTGGCGGCGCCGCCGGAGGACTAGAGAGCCCTAGTCGTGAGACCTAGGGGAACGAAGCGCTATCCGTCTCAATGGGCTTCGTTGTGTGTAGCGATATTGCACCACCAAATCTGAGTCGCCCAAACATGCAAAAGGGCCTCATATTCAGCTGCATTGTTATTACAAGGGAACATGAGCCGTAAAACATAACAGAATTTGTCACCTCATGGGGAAGACAGAACAACTCTAGCCCCCGTGCCCTCTAAATGCCTGGACCCATCAAAATGTATAGTCCAGTACGTGTTATCTGGCCTATCCTCTAGAATTTGCAACTACTTCCAACCATTGATGAAATCCACCTGTGCTTGTGACTTGATGGCTCTACGGGGCGTGTACTTCACATGATGAGTGCCGGGATCAATTGCCCACTTGGCGATTCATCAAGTGGCCTCTCGATTTGTTTGATATCACCAATGGGTGTCGAGCTGACCATCGTAATTGCATGTTCCTGGAAGTAATGCTTCAACTTCTGGCTTGCCATAAAAACTCCAAAAACCAAGTTGTTGCCAATGTGAATATCACTGCTTGGATAAGGTCAAGATTTCACTAACGAAATAGACTGGACACTAAATCAGATACTCCTTTCCTGCCTCCTTCCATTCAACGACAACTGCACCACTTACCGCTTTTGAATTAGCTGCAATGTACAGGAGCATGGGCTCTTTATTGGTCGAGGTGACTAAAATGGGCGGATCAACTAGATGGTTTTTGAGGGATTCAAAAGCTTTGTTAGTTGTGTCAGTCCAAACAAAATTGTCCGTCTTCTTCAACAATTGATAGAGTGGAATTGCTTTCTCTCCAAGGTGGCTTATAAACCGACTCAACGCGGCAATGCGACCAACCATGCATTGGACCTGATTTAGATTATCCCACTTACCCAGCGAAGTGACTGCCTTGATCTTAATTGGATTAGCTTCGATGCAGTCCTCGAGGACCGGGTAACCCAGTAACTTGCCTGCAGGAACACTAAAGACACACTTTGCCAGGTTAAGTTTCATCTAGTATACTCAAAGATTATCACACATATCCTTGAGGTCATCCAAGAGCGTCTCCTTCTTTTGAGGCTTCACCATGATGTGATCAACATAGGCATGAGCGTCGCGCCCAATCTGTGAGTGGAGGCAATTCTGAACATAGTGTTGATAAGTCGCCCTGCACTCTTGACCCAAAAGACATGGAGACATAGCAGAAGGCACCGATAGGAGTTATGAAAGCCATATTCTCTTGATCCTCAATGGCCATCTTGATTTGATGGTAACCAGAGTACGCAATACGGAAGCATAAACGCTCACAACCCGCTGTAGAGTCAATGATCTAATCGATACGTCGGAGGGTAGAGGAATCTTTGGCACTAGCATTGTTGAGATCTGTGTAGTCAACACACATACGCCAGGTGTCGTTCTTTTTCAGAACCAACACCGGATTAACTAGCCACTCAGGGTGAAAAACTTTAACAATAAACCATGCAACTAGGAGCCAGACTACTCCTTCCCCAATGACCTTACGTCTCTCCTCGTCAAAACCACAGAGGTATTGTCGTACTGGTTTAAGCTTTGGATCCACATTAAGATGGTGCTCAGACCATTCTCTCAGTACTCGAGGAATGTTATAAGGTTTCCATGCGAAGATGTCCCGATTCTCACGGATGAACTCGATGAGCGCGCTTTCCTATTTGGGATCTAAGCCGGTCCCAATAGTTAACTGCTTGGAAGAATGTCCTGGGGTGAAGTCAAAATGCTTGATATCTTCAGCCGGCCTGAATTTGAGCAATGAGTCACACTCAGTAGTTGGCTTTTTGAGGGTGCTCATATCAGCCGGATCAACGTCGGCTCTATAGAACTTCAATAATTCAACTGCACGGGGCCGACTCAGCATAAGTCGCATCCCCTTCCTTGCAGTCCCAAGCTATCTTTCTGCAACCTCCCATATTTATAGTGTCATTGGGGTCTGGCATCTTAAGCTTGAGCTAAACATAGCGGGGTCGAGCCATAAACGAGCATAAGCCAGCCGCCTGAAAAGGACATGATGAAGACTCTTGATCTTGACAACCTCGAACATCGAAGTCTCACATCTGAAGTTAAATTCGTCACCAAAAGCGACCTCGACCTTAATCCGCGTGATTGGGTATGCCGACTTCCCAGGAATGATACGACGAAAAACTGTGGTTGAAGTTTGCAAACTACTTTCAAGGAGCTTCATCCGTCGGAATGTGTCGTAGTACATGATATTGATGCTACTTCCCCCATCCATGAGAATCTTTGTAAGGGTGTGCCCACCAACTTGATGTTCCACCACCAAAGCTAAACCACCCGGGTTATGAAACCTAGGGGTTAATCTTCCCTGCTCCAAGTGATTGGTTGTTCGGACCATTTGAGATATCTCAGAACTACCGGCTCAACCACATTGATGGCTCTTTTCTTGAGTTTGCTATCTCACCTACAGGTACTAGTGCTAAAAACGTGATACTAACAACTATTCAATTGCTTAGGGTTGCTCTGAAAACCAGTTTGGCCATTATAGTGTTGATTGTTCTCGCGAGAATGTTGTCCATTGACGTTGTTTCCTTGATGCTGGAACCCGGTCCCTGATCCACCCTCACCCTGAAATACAGATCTAGAAAGACCGCCAGATGAGCCACCGTGTGACCCGCCACGTGCATGCTGACCCGATGTCCCCCACTGTTGCCTCCATGGTGGTTCTTGAAATCCTGTTAGTGAAATTCCTGCATGATATAACAGTCGTCCCACGAATGAGTGGCCGGCTTATCCTAGGTACCATGCTTGGGGCAAGGTACCTTAATCGCTACCTCATAGTTGCATGGTTTAATCGAATTGTAAGGTCCTCCAAAGTGATTGTTTCGATGCTGGTTTTTGTAACCAGTATTGGTGTTAGCAACAATGTCTGACCCGCCATCCGGTTGCTTCCGCTTTCAGTTTGTTGCCTTGACCTCCTAGGTTCCCATTGTGCCCATGGTTTTGATGACCCTTGCCACCATCTCCCTTCCTGTTCTTGCCAACTTTATCCTCGTGTGAGCCGGGATCTTTTATGTTGTTCTCACATCCCCAGCTTCCTTTTGAAGCTTAGCAAGGTTGTGCTCATGTTTTATTCTTGCATTAAAAAATGAAAATAGAAATCAAAGAAAAACCCCTAGCACTTCCATATTCAACTCAATTCAAATCTTGTGATAAACCAATGAACCCAAAATGGCCTTCATAAAAGCCCACCCTTTTTGATAAATATTGGAAACAATATTAAAGGCATGGATTTCTTTTTAAAAATACATTTGGCATTTTATTTAAATCATAAAAGCTACTGAAATCACCCAAATATGTGATTTTAAATATTTCAGAATATCATAAAATGTTGAATTATTTATATGGCCTTGGATATAATTCAAATACCAACAACAACTATTTTCACTATTTATAGGAATAGTTTGGAGCCAAAATAAAATAAAACAAATGCCAGGAATGATTTAACAGAAATCAGAAAAGAAAGAAAAATAGAAAAAGCTTACCTATCGCTCACCTTGGCCCAGCCCAACTCCCTCGTGTCGTCTTCCCCTCGCCAGTCGGCAGCAGGAGGTGGCCACCACTTCCTCCGGCGCGGCCACGCACCTGAGTGCCTGTGAGGCCTCTCCGTCGCGCTGGCCGTGAAGGGATAATAATACCGAGCCCATTCCAACCCTTTCCCTCTCCATATTCGCTCTCTTGCCTCCCCTCCTCTCGGTCGCCATTAGAGCCAAGCTCGAGCTCGAGCTAGCCGTTGCCTCCGATCACCGCAACTCTCCCTGAGCACGCCATCGTCTCCGCGTGGTCGAGTACCCACGCCAAAGGAAACGAGCTCCCGAGCCCTGCATCGCCCCAACGCTGTCGTTTTCTTCCTCGGATCGTCGGCGTTTGCCATCATCGTTCTCCCTCTCCAGGCCATCCCCGAGCCCAGTCTCGACGCCTCGGCAATCCCTGTGAGCTCAGGGTGCCTTTCCCCATCTTTTCCCCCTCGATCCCGAGCTCTTGGCCTCAATTTCACCGGAGCCCGACGAGATCCACCGCGGGAGCTCGTCGTCGGTGACGCTCCGGTGATCGGTTGGTCATTCTGAGGCCACCATCGGCTCTAGCTCATCGAGTACGTGTCGTAGGAGCCTAGCCCCACGCGTGTTGAGCCCTGTAGCAATGACCTCGATGAGGCCCGAGCTTCGGCCGCCGCCAAGCTCGTCGTCGGCATCAATTCCGGCCACCCCAGCCCATGGGGTTTGCTCCATCGTGCGCGCCATCGAGTGGTCGTTCTCCTAGTGCCTTCCGCCGCTCGATTGGTCATCGGAGACGTGTTTCCGATGCTCTCCGCCATCCCTGGTGCTGCCGGAGGCTCAGCGCCGGCGATAACGACCTCGTCGCCGGTGGGTTCAACCCCCTAGGCCTATGACAGGTGGGGCCAGCCCCTGGTTAATTAGAACTAATCTAATCAGAATTAAAGAAAATTATAAATGCTAAACAGTCACTGACATGTGGGCCAGCCACTGCTAATTAGCTATTTAACTTAAAGTTTAACTAAAAACTAACCAGAGTCACTGACTAGTGGGTCCCGCTGGTCAGGTTTGACTTTCAACGGCCAGATTGACCTGCTGATGTCATGCTGATGCAGTAATACAATCTCTGTTTTAAAATAATTCTAGAATAAGTGCAAAACTTTGGAAATCCATAGAAAATTAAATATAAGTCCAAATTTGACAAATAATATATGTAAAATGATCAGAAAAATTCAATGAATACAATGGTGCTACTTTCATGCATGACAAACAAAGTTATGAAACAACATCAGGTCAAATAAATTAAAGGAATTTAATAAATGTCCTATTTAAATAATATTTGAACTTGAATTCAAATCAGCATAAAACCAAAGGTTTGGTAGCCACACTAGCTCATGCTACATTTCATTTCATGCTAAGTTCATGCATCATATTGTTGCACATGATTGTTATTGATTGTCGTTATTATTTCGGTAGGCTCTGCCCTTCCGGATACATCCGAATACCCGACTGATGGATTTAATCCTTCTGCTGACCAACAAGGCAAGCACCCTTTTGATCATCCTGATATAGTCAAATGTTCATGCTCCTGCTCCCACTTATTGCATTAGGACAAAATATTTCAAATGCTTTACTTCAGTAGCTGAACCTATTCCTTTGCATGACCTGTCATTGTCACAGTAAATAGCCAAACCATGCAACCTAGCATACCTGGTAGTTGCTTAAGCCATGATGTGTCTTATCCTGCTATGGTTGCTATGCCTAGAGTTGTGTCAGGTCTGTTTCATCTGGGTGATGAACAGGAATGGATGAATGTGTTCTAGTGACAAAGAATAAGTGTGGAACCTGATTTGGTAAAGGTACTATTGGGGATATTATCTGTTGGATAACCCGCCTTAGTTGGGTCGGGTCACTGAAGCTGGCGATTCATCTCCAGGTTGTTTGGGCCTTGGCCTGGTAAGGCCGGAAGTCGTATGGCGGTTCAAGACCTTCGGAAGGAGTCCATAGTGGAGAAGGTCTACAAGTCTTGGAAAGATGGCGACTTAGAGATCTGAAGAGTCACGATTTGTGTAAAGGAAAGGACCCTTGTAAACCCTAAGGACTCGACCTGTATATAAAGGTGAGTCCCAGGGAAGGAGAGGGCAGGTTAGAAATCATCGAGTGCTAGGTCAGGCGAGTTACGCCCTCCTTGTAGTCGAAACACCATCAATACAACACAAAGCAGGACGTAGGCTTTTACCTCCTCACGAGGGGCCGAACCTGGGTAAATCTTTGTCTCGCTCCCGTTCAACCCCTTTGAGTCGCCACCAAGGTGCGATGGCTCCAACACTAAGTCCTTTCAGGAGGACATCTGCCGTGACAAAACCACGACAGTTGGCGCCCACCGTGGGGCCTGCGCATGGTGGAGTGGAGTTCTCAAAGGGAGCCCTACCAGGGTCTGGGAGCTACGCAGCGGGGCTCATGACTCGGAGCCGCCGCGGGAAGTACTACATCAACAACTTGCAATGGGGGCCCGAGGCCGATTTGATCGAATCCGGTTACAGGGTCCCCTTTGGCAAAATCAGCGTCTTCATCAGCATGATTGCATCGCCCGTGCCTGAGCCGGACACCTCCTCCGACATCGTCGAGCTGGCCAGGTATGTCCGCCCTGTCGTGACGCCAAACCTACCTAACCCGTCCGGTCTTTGTTGGATTCACGCAGGAATCTGAGGAGCCAGAACACTCAGCGACCCAGGAAACCACGCCGGTCAACACTAATGATGAATTGTCCATGGGCGATTCAGATTCAATCCAGTCTCTACACGGGGGCTGCCTTGGGGGCTTGTCACTAGCCATGGACCCCGAAGTTCTTGACCGGACTCGCCGTCAGATCGCCGTTTACATGGCAGGGGCGACTCAACCCTCGCTAAACCCGGCAGGCGGAGATGGAACTGGCGAGATGTCTAGAAGCCCGGCCGCGATTTTGGTGGAGTTAGCAGCGGAAATAACAAGGCTCATGGTGACCCCCATCACATCGGAAAACCAGGAGGTGGTAAACACGGAACTGACGAAGCTAAGAGAAGGGGCGACAAAGGCTCATCGGGACGCCGAGGTGGAGGCCGCCAGGATCGAGACCCGGCAGGCTCAAATTACCGCTGAGATAGCTCGCTTGAATACCGACAACTGGCGGCTCGAAAGGCACCAGCGTGCATCTGACGCTGTCCATCAGCAGAGGCACCAGGGTCGCTTGCCCCCTGATCTCAACCCAACCTGCCTTTTCGACACTCCACGAACTCCCGGGGCAGGAGTCGCCCCGGGGGGAGGGCCGGGACAGCCATCGAACCCGCCGTTTCAGCCAGCTGTGGATTGCGTTCCCCGATTCGAGACACCTCAAGGTCACTTTTCCAACCCGGTGGACAATGTCCTTGCCTCAACTCGCCATTTAGAATCCCTTCCGATTCACGGCAACACGCCAGCCGAGATAGAGGCAAGGAACGCCATTGAGATGTTAAAGACGACGGTGGTTCAAAACGCCCAGTTCTCGCACAGCCTAGATCGGCTGCACTCCACTCCCCACGCAAGCCGCACCGAGAGTCAGCCAGAGGACCAGCCCGCTATAACCAGCGGACCGCGACCCTTTCCCCAGGTCAACTCGCGTGATCATCGAGACCCGCCAGGTCGGGATCACCCGGACACTCAAGTCGCCCCAGCGCCTCTTGTTGGAAGCGGCAGACAAGTGGGGGTGTCGTGTTTGGCCCCCGCCCTTCGCAACGAACGAATGCCCGAGGATTTTAAAGGGCCAAGAAAGGTGTGTAACTACACTCCGGACCTTGAGCCGGCATCATGGGTCGAGAGTTACGAATCGCCATGGACATGCTTGATGTAAGCGAAGCAGTCTGCGCTAGGTACTTCACAATGATGCTCGAAGGGACGGCGTGTACTTGGTTAAAGAACTTGCCCCCCAACTCCATCCAGACTTGGGCTGAATTGAAAGAGCGTTTCGTCAAAAACTTCTGAGGAACCTGCAAAAGCCCGATGACAATATTCGATCTACAGCACTGCGTTCAACGCCCGGATGAGTCGGCCCACCACTGGTCGCGGCGGGTCGCAGAAATCATTCACTTGTCGGACGGTATTACGGCGGCTCAGGCTGTGCTGATCCTTGAGCAGAATTGCCACTACGAGACCTTGGTGCAGAAGTTGGGGCGACTCAAGCGAAAGGTCCAAGACATGGGGGAGCTAATGGACACCCTCACTAGGTACGTTGAGGCGGACGACACCAAAGATCCCGGCGAGGATGGTGGTAAAGCTAACTCGCCAAGGAAGGGCGAGTCATCCAAAAATCATACCCGGTTCCAGGGACGCGCCCACCATAATCAGGGAGCGAATAGCAAGAGAAGGCAGCAGGAAGAGTCTTCGGACTTACTCGCCAACACCAACACCAATAATGGCAACCAGCATCTGAAAAATAATAGGGGTTACAGTGGCAAAAAGCCGCGCAACTATAATGAGTTACTCAAGGGCCCCTGCCCGCACCACGCCATGGCAGACGGACCGGCGACTCATTCCTGGGAGGACTGTTACGTGATGCGGGAGTTTCGGGCGGAGGCAATCAAAAAAGGGCAAGGCGGTGACCCGGACCAACGACAGGAACAGTTCGGCGCACCTAATCAATGCCAGAATCCCTTCGGCGGTTTCCCCAAACCCGAGGCTCAGGGTGGCTCGCAGCCAAGCATTGGCCAGTATCCGGTGCATCACCAGCGATGGTATAACCCGCCTGGAGTTTTTCAGCAACCACCCCCACAGGGGGCTTCGCAGGGGCAGGACGACAATGGCGGCTTCCGCAATAATCCCAAGCAGTTAAGCAATGGGCAGTACCACGTTTTCACCACCAATGCCTGCAGGCGTGATAAAATGGTGAGTCACCGAGCGTACAGTGTATCTGAGCCGGCACTCCCTAGATACCTCCACTGGTCCGAGCAGACTATATCATGGAGTAGGGAGGATCACCCGCCAAGAGTTGATAATCCCGGCGACTTAGCATTGGTCGTGGCTCCCCAAGTTGGAGGATATACTTTGCCGAAAGTACTGATGGATGGTGGCAGCAGCATCAACATATTATACTTCGACACCTTCCAAAGGATGAACCTGTTGGAGAAAGATTTGATGCCCTCAACCACGGTATTCCACGGGATTGTCCCAGGTAAATCAGCATATCCCATAGGCCGAGTTAGGCTCACGGTTGCGTTTGGAACAGCGTCTAATTACAGCAGTGAGTCGCTTATGTTTGAGGTGGTCAAGTTAAAGAGCCCCTATCATGCGCTGTTTGGGCGACCGGCTTACGCCCGGTTCATGGCTCGCCCTTGCTATGTATACCTTAAACTCAAGATGTCTGGTCTGAAAGGACCCATCACGGTTGATGGCGATAGGAGGATTGCAAGGGAGTGTGAAGAAGGGGATGCGGCTTACGCAGAAGTCGCCTGTGCTGCGGAAGAGCTGAAGTATCACCAGGCCAATGTTGATCCGGCTGATATGTCACCTTTAAAGAAGCCAACGACAGACGCTGAGTCGCCCCTCATGTTCAAACCAACAGATGACACTAAGACAATGGGTTTCGTCCCTGGCGACTCAACCAAGCAGTTCACTATTGGGACGGGTCTGGATCCCAAATAGGAAAGCGCGCTCATCGAATTCATCCGTGAGAATCGGGACATCTTCACATGGAAACCTTCTGACATGCCTGGTGTGCCAAGAGAATTCGCTGAGCACCATCTTAACGTTGACCCAAAGGCAAAACCTATTCAGCAATATGTTCGTAGGTTCAACGAGGAACGACGCAAGGCAATCGGGGAGGAAGTTGCCCGTCTCTTGGCTGTCGGATTCATCGTAGAAGTCTTCCACCCCAAATGGTGGCTAACCCGGTCCTGGTGCTCAAGAAGAACGGTACCTTCCGTGTGTGCATTGATTACATGAATCTTAACAGAGCTTGTCCAAAGGATCCTTTCGCTCTTCCCCGCATCGATCAAATTATTGATTGAGTGGCGGGATGCGAACGTTTGTGTTTCTTGGACGCTTATTCCGGATATCACCAAATCAAGATGGCCATGGAAGATCAGGAGAAAACGGCTTTTATAACTCCCTTTGGGGCTTTTTGCTATGTGTCCATGTCGTTCGGACTCAAGAGTGCAGGTGCGACTTATCAGCGCTGCATCCAAAATTGCCTCCTAGGCCAAATCGGACGCAACGTCCATGCCTATGTTGATGACATTGTGGTTAAAACTCACAGGAAGGAAACGCTACTGGGAGATCTCAAGGAAACTTTTGATAAACTGCGGGTATATCAGATGAAGCTTAATCCTACCGAGTGTGTCTTTGGTGACCCTGTAGGGAAATTGTTGGGCTTTTTGGTATCCGAGCGCGGCATTGAGGCTAACCCGGACAAGATCGAGCGGTTACTTACCTTGGAACACCAGCGAATATTAATCAAGTCCAACGGATGGCGGGTCGTATTGCGGCCTTAAGTCGCTTCATAAGCCGTCTGGGAGAAAAGGCTATTCCCCTTTATCAATTGCTTAGGAAATCTGACCATTTTGTTTGGACAGACGAAGCCAACGAAGCTTTCCAAGCCTTAAAACGGCAGCTGGTCAACCCGCCGGTATTGGCCGCCCCGACTGAGAAAGAGCACATGCTTTTATATATTGCGGCAAACTCCAAAGCGGTGAGTGTGGTGGTGGTCGTCGAAAGGAAGGGGAATGGAAGGAATATCCTGTGCAGCGCCGGTGTATTTTATCAGCGAGGTGCTAACTCTTTCCAAGCAGCGATACCCACACTAGCAGAAATTAGTTTATGGGGTCTTTATGGCAAGCCGGAAGCTCAAACATTATTTCCAAGAGCACCCCATCACGGTGGTTAGCTCCGCTCCCCTCGGGTACATCATCCAGAATCGGGAGGCGACAGGGCGAATTACCAAGTGGGCGATTGAACTTGGGCCGCACCACGTGCGATACACCCCTCGCATGGCTATCAAGTCTCAGCCCTTGGTTGATTTCGTCAATGATTGGACCGAGTTACAGATCCCGGAAGACAGGCTTGACCTTACATACTGGACTATTTATTTTGACGGATCTAGACATTTGGAAGGCTCGGGGCTGGCGTGGTGCTGATATCACCTCAAGGAGACAAATTCTGCTATGTCCTCCTACTCATGTTTCCATGTACCAACAACGCCGCGGAATACGAAGCTTTGCTTCATGGTTTGCGACTCGCCAAAGAGATGAACCTTACGCGGGTCAAATGTTTTGGCGATTCTGATTTGGTGGTTCAGCAAGTTTCAGGTACTTGGGATTCTCGGGACCCCTTGATGGCGGCTTACAGGAGGGTTGTGTCTGATGTGGCGGGTCATTTCCATGGCTATCAGGTCGATCACATCGACCGGCGTCTTAACGAAGCAGCTGATGCCCTTTCACGTCTCGGTTCCTAGCGTAAGCCGGTTCCCCCCAATGTTTTTCTGGATACTCTGCATAATCCTTCCATAAGGTTGCCCTCGGAGGAAGAGTTGGCAATACCAGATCCTGAGTCCCAGTTCGTGGCGGCTCTCCATGTTACGCTGGATTGGGTTCTTCCGTATCTGGCCTATCTCTCCCGAGGCGAGTTACCTACGGATGAAGTGTTGGCTCGCCAAATCGTTCGGCGATTCCATGGTGATCATCAATGGCAAATTATATAAATGAAGCACTTCCGGGGTTTTCCAAAGATGTGTTTCCTCCGAAGAAGGGTGCATAATTCTAAATAACATTCATTCCGGAGATTGTGGGAATCACGCCGGGTCACGCTCCTTGGTTTCAAAGGCGTTCCGTCATGGTTTCTTCTGCTTAACGGCCCTTGCAGATGCAGAAGAGATAGTTCGTCGATGTGATGGATGCCAGCATTATGAGCGACAGGCCCATGTGCCGGCTCAAGAACTAAGGATGATACCCATCACTTGGCCTTTCGCGGTTTGGGGGTTAGACATGGTTGGCCCTTTTAAGATGTCGTCCAACAAGAAAACTCATTGCTGGTGGTGGTTGATAAGTTCACCAAGTGGGTTGAAGCAGAACCTGTTGGAACTTGCTATGCGGAGACAGCGGTCCAATTCTTGAAAAAATTGATCTTCCGGTTTGGATATCCACACAGCATCATTACTAATAATGGCACTAATCTGTCTCAAGGAGCAACGCAAGAGTTTTGCCATTGTGAGCACATCCGGCTTGATGTTTCTGCACTTGCTCACCCACAATCTAATGGACAGGCGGAGCGGACGAATTAGGAAGTTTTGCGAGGAATCAAACCCCGACTCATGGTTCCCTTGGAACGTACCCCGGGATGTTGGGTTGAGGAGTTGCCTTCAGTACTATGGAGCATTCGGACCACCCCGAACCGTTCTACGGGTTTTACTCCTTTCTTTCTGGTCTATGGAGCAGAAGCCATTCTTCCCACGGACATTAGTCATGACTCACCCAGAGTCGCCACTTATTTGGAACAGGACAATGAGCTGGCGCGTCAGGACTCATTGGACGCCTTGGAGGAAGCACGTGATTTGGCTGCAGCCCGATCGGCCATTTATCAGCAGGACTTACGGCGTTATCACAACCGCCGGGTCAAGAGCCGAACTTTTCAGGAGGGCGACTTAGTGCTTCGACTGATACAAGATCGTACTGGCATGCATAAGTTATCACCGCCATGGGAAGGACCGTTCGTCGTCAGCAAAAACCTTCGCAACGGGTCCTACTATTTGGTGGATCTACGGCCTGATCGGCCAACCACGGAGGCTGAGTCAACTCGCCCCTGGAACATAGCCCACTTGTGGCCTTATTACACTTGAGCTATTAGCTCTACGTTTTGTAAGTTTTTTCATTTCTTATGAAGCAATAAAATTAACGCCTCCCGACTTGGGGGCTTTCTTGCTAATTCATCTTATTGAAAGGCATGGATCTTTATTTTTTCATCAACAAGTCGCCCAAGCATGGACACTATCCATACCAAAGAGCTTAAGTCTCCATGATGTGCTTATTACAAAACTGGGTATCGATAAGCCAAAGAGGATCGAAGTCGCCACAAGCGCGCGATTCAAACATAGGCGCCTTATATGATTCTGTGGATTAGGCCGGCTTACTTGAGGACGGTTTGTTCTCAAGTCGTTTTGTGGTAATAGCGTATCCGCTTCTACAATCCTATGACGCTCTTTCCCTTAATCATAGGTCACTTGGGGGCTTCCTCTCACTGAGATCAGCCTCACTACCCACTTGGCCTGCGAAAAATTACCGCATTACAATTGGTTATATTGGACTGTGTGTTGGCCGAATCGCCATATGGACCCGTGAACTCTTGGCGAGTTATTCCGCTGATGGACCCTCAACTCGCCTTGGTTAGAACATGTCTGGTACTGGCAAGCGCCTCACATGGAAAATAGAGAAACCATTGGTTCATTAAACCCGCTTCACTGAAGCTTGACCCGTGCCTGATCAGCCGGTCTAAATACTTGAGCGTTTGATACAAAAGTCTCCCTTGGGTAGCACTTGAGTTTATTTAACTCGCCTTATCCTCTCGCGTCCTGATGAGCCGATGAAATTGCTATTTTTTACCCTCCTGGCACTGCCACAAGGTTTTTCAGACTTTTTTTTTGACTCGCCTCAAATATCTTGGGCCGATTGCTATTTATTATCACCCATTACTCACTGAGATTGTTTGATATATGTTTTCAAGCTTAACAGGTTGATGATCAAAATTATTCTAGCCATGACGGGTCAAGCATCATAAAAACGCCTCAACAGCGGATCAAGCATTTCAAAATGCCTTAAGGGGGACATAAGGATTTTTCAAGATATCACAGAAGCAGTTTGATCTCTAAAAAGACGTATTGCATGGCTCTCATGGCCAAATGTATGAAGTTTTATTCTGCTGATGTCCTCGGATCAGCCTGCGGCGAGCTTTGGCCGACTTCAATTTGCAAGTCGCCCAGTACCCAGTTATACTTGGATAACGCGGCGAACTCATCTTCATCGTTCAGCACTGATGAGAGATCCGCCTCCAAGACAAAAGGATTCTTGGGTCGACGCGGAGTTAAGCTGGTCGTTACAAAGGTTGGCGGGTTAACTTTCTTGTTCTTGTTGTCATAGGCGGCTTGGTATTTTGATAAATCCAAGCTTGCAGCAAGCTGAGTCACTGCCAAAGGGGATTCTTTGACAACATGCTGGTGGTCTTCTTCAGCAAATTTTGACCAGTCATCCTTGAGCTGGGGAAAGCCCGCCGCTACTTCTTCTGGGTTTATTTCTGGAGCATACGCCAAACACCGACTCAGCGTAGTCAGTTCTCCTTTTCGGGCGGCTAACCGAGTTAGCTCGCCAATTTGAGGAGGAAGAGTAGATAAGCAGCCAAGCATCTTCTTTATTGATGTTATGGGTTCCTTGGCGCCCATCACTGCTTTCACGGTCAGCACACTTCCGGTATACAGTTGCTCCGTCAACGTATAAATCGCCTTCAGCATCAGGACACAATCATCCTGAAGATTGGCGGCTCTCGGACCTGTATAAGAGGTAATGATAGTCAGCGATTTATATACAGCTATTTATTTACAAAGTGCAAGGTCAAGGGTTGGTTTTTACCAAAGACAGCTTGCGCCATGTTGGAGATATGTCTCTTTAAGCCGGACAGCTCTTGTTGCACAGTGTCCAATTTTTCTTTAGCTTTTTCTGCCCGCTTCATTAAGGCATCTTGATCAGCTTGAGCCCTTTTTAAGTCGGCTTTTAGCTTCTCCATCTCAGATAAGATCAGTTGACACTTCTCTTCTGATTTTGCCCGGGCATCCTGCTGATCGGTTAAACTTTTCTTTAAGTCGCCAAATGCTGATTTAGTTTGGATAAGTGATTCCTGTCGAAATATATAGTCAAGGGGCAAATATTAGAATTATTGCAAGCAACATCCCTGACACTTGGGGGCTAATGTATAATTTTTTAGACAAAATTATACAGTATCAAGACCCAGCTCATCTTTTTACAGATGACCCGGCCCTTGGGGGGTTACAGGTCAAAAGTTTTTTCTTCAATTATCAAGACCCGGCTCATATTTCTACAGATGACCCGGCCCTTGGGGGTTATAGGTAGAAAGTTTTTTCTTCAATTATCAAGACCCGGCTCATCTTTTTACAAATGACCTGGCCCTTGGAGGTTACAGGTCAAAAGTTTTTTCTTCAATTATCAAGACCCGGCTCATATTTTTACAAATGACCCAACCCTTGGGGGTTACAGGTCGAAAGTTTTTTCTTCAATTATCAAGACCCGGCTCATCTTTCTACAGATGACCCGACCCTTGGGGGTTACAGGTTGAAAGTTTTTTCTTCAATTATCAAGACCCGGCTCATCTTTTTACAGATGACCCGGCCCTTGGGGGTTACAGGTCGAAAGTTTTTTCTTCAAGTATCAAGACCCGGTTCATCTTTTTATAGATGACCCGGCCCTTGGGGTTACAGGTTGACAGATTCATTTTTACTATCAAGACCCGGCTCATCTTTTTACTGATGACCCGGCCCTTGGGGGTTAATGAGGATAATATAGTGTGCAATAAGATGTACCTCATGTTTGCTCTTCAGCAATCGAAGCAGACTTTTCTCCATCTCATAACTCGCCTCCAGGCGAGTTGCAAAGCCAGAGCAAAGTTCTTGGAATTCGAGATTCTCATACTGGGAGAGCTTAGCCTTGGAAAGTTCATGCTCAAAAACAGGTTGAGCTGATGATGATACATGCTTCGATAAAATCGATGTGGCCGGTTTAGAGAAGCAAGTACCGGTGATAACTACATCGTCTGGGTCTTCTGCTATTTTCAATGGACTTGGCGGGTTAGGTGTTTCCATGGTTTCCTTGGGCGAGCTGGGGAGATCCACTTGATCTTCAGGTTTGTCTTGGTCCGGGATATCCTGGATCGGCGCCGATTTTTCAATAGGCTCCGAAGCTGTAATGGGAGTTGACCCGCCAGTCTTCCTTTTCTTCGCTTGTGCCCTAAAAGGAGAAGGGGTGCGTTTGAAGGAATGGATATTACCATCATCAGACCAAAGGTAAATGTTGTCAAAGGCTTACCCAGGGACATGGATCATCGGTGGAAGTGCTGACATCACTGAGTCGCCGAATGTGGGAGGAGAACTCTGCAAAAATAAATACTTCAAAGCTATGAGCAGGTTACAAACGCGATCCAAAAGGACATGAAGAAGTGTTATTAAAAGATACCTCATTTTGCCTTTTCTTGGTTCTTGTTGGTAACCCGGACACCAAGTCTCCAGAATGACTCCGAGTTTTCCAATTTGAAGTATGGTGCACTTTCTTCAAAAGGAAATTTGGATCCAAACAAGCATTTGGTTGTGATAAGGGAACTTCCCCACAAATTCGACTGGCCTTCTTAGGTGGACGAGAAGATGAGTTGGAGGAAACAAAAATTACCTCTACGGAGTCCTCCTGGCTTTCATTGTCCTCATTCTACACAAGAGAAACAGAGGTGTAAACACAAAACTATCAGTAATGGATGGCGAGTTAAAGAGGATGGATTTTTTACCTCTGAAAGCACGTCGCCGACTTGGGATTCATCGGCTTCAGATGGCTCAGTGACGGCGGCTTTGCCCTTGCCCTTGGACTTCTTCTTTGGAGGCGGCCTAGCTTGCTTCATGGCCGACTTCTTTGGCCTCTTGGACCAGAATTTATCACCTTTCTGAAATGGCATATTTTATAAGAGTTCATAGTTCGAGTAGGACGAAAGCAATAAAAACAAGAGGCGGGTTAAGTTATTTACCTTTGGTGCCGGGTTGATCTTGCAGAACGGCTTAAGACCTATTTGGCCGCATTTTGCCGCGGAATCGCCGGTCAACTTCTTGATGATGGTTACAATATCACTTTCTGCAAGAGCTGTGTGGAAGTAGCACTGAGGGTGATCCAGGGTGCCGTCAAAATCACACATTAATCCGTCCCGGCGACTTAAGGGGAGGATACGCCATTCAACCCAGCAGCGTATCAAGTCAACCCCAGTAAGGCAGTTGTTTGTCAGAGATCTTAACTCGGACAGTACTGGGATAAAGTCTGACTCCTCTTCTTCGGTGAGCTTATCTGGAGTTTGAAATTTGTTGGAAGGCGGTCTTCCCTATAGCCGAGAAGCTTGTTCTCGCCCTCAGGCGAAGTCTCCCGGCAGTAAAACCAAGACTCGCCCCAGCCTTTGGGATGGCTTGGCATGGCGAGTGATGGGAATGAACTATCCCTACGACGCTGAACATTGACACCTCCAAGCTCCAGGCTAGGGCCATTGTGAAATTCTGTTTGGCGATTCAAATGGAAGAAGTACCAGAATAAAGGAACTGAGGGTTCCATCTGCAAGTAAGACTCACAAAACACTTGGAACTGGCATAGATTGCTTATCGAGTTGGGCCCTAAATCCTGGAGGCGGACATTCATAAAGGTCATGGCATCTCTGAGGAATTTTCGATCCGGGCGGCTTAAAGCCCCGTTCAAGGTGTTCAACGAAAACAACTATCTCCCCTTCCTTCGGGTTGGGGACTTCTTCTCCTAACCCGGTGCGCCAACCAATAACCTCTTGAGGGTCTAGGTTCCCCGTTTTTACATAGTCGTTAAGTATAGCATCATTGACCTTGGTTGGCAGCCAATCACTTTTGAAAACAGTGCCCATGCTACAAAGGGTTAAAGTTAAAAATAAATCAACATGCCAAGCATCTACTAAAAATGGTGAAACAAGTTCATTTGACTCGCCAAACAATTTGCCAGATGGCTGAGGGAGTTTTTTGACCCGCCGAAGAAGGTCCGGGTCAGGCTGCCACGGCGACTTATGAAATCCTTGCTACTTAAAAGAGAGGTGTTTCAGAGCTTCAGTAGTATTTGCCAAGATGGTGAAGTATGAGATTATAAACAGATTTCACTCGACAAGCGATAGATTATGGATCTACTGGACAGACAGAAATGGATGCGAAAAAGGTATGATAAAACGGCCTGTGACTAAGTATGTGAATCAAGGCCGAACAACTAAAGTATGGAAAACATTGTTGTGCTCGCTATCATCACCGCAAACTAATCAGGAATTACGAAGCCGTTCGGGATGTACCTAGAACACACTAGGCATGAACTTCGAAAAATCTAGATCTGCCTTCAATGGCGGGGAGTTGACCTGGTGGATACGGTTGGAGGCGTCCGAAGAGGGGTTCGCCGCAAGCGTTGCGCGGACGGCGGCGAAGATCTCAGACGGGCGCAAAGATCTCGGGAGGCGACGAGGTGCTCGACGGCGACAAAGTGCTCAACGGCGGCGAGGCGTTCGACGGCGACGAAATGCTAGGCCACGACAAGGTGTTCAGCGGCGACGAAGTCTTCGGGCGGCGTCGAAGCTTTCGGGCGACGTCGAAGTCTTCGGGTGGCGGCGGAGCTCTTGGGTGGCGATAAGGCTTTCGGTGCAACGGCGAGGAAGAGAAGGGCGACAAGGTGGGTAGGTGAAATGAGCCCAGACCCTTCCTCCCGCCTATTTATCAGGTCGGGTGCTAGGATCGAGGCGCAACGATCGGGAACTGCCAAAAGATAAAGATTCGCCATGATGGCGCCCCGAAATTTTTGGGATAACGATACCGAAGGATCCGTTGGAGATTACGTCATCATCTCTTCCAAGATTCAAGGGATAAGGAGGCGCTAACAAGAAGTGGTTTGGCGACTTGGGTTTTTCTGCAGCAGATGGCGGTTTAAGTGTATGGTGCATAAGAAGAATGAAGATGAATCGCCCCTAACTGAGTAAGGATATTAGCGTGATAGAAATTCAAGTTAATCTGGGGCCTAATGTTGGGGACATTATCTGTTGGATAACCCGCCTTAGTTGGGCTGGGTCACCGAAGCTGGTGATTCATCTCCAGGTGGTTTGGGCCTTGGGCTGATAAGGCCGGAAGTCGTATGGCGGTTCAAGACCATCGGAAGGAGTCCATAGTGGAGAAGGTCTCCAAGTCTTGGAAAGATGGCGACTTAGAGATCGGAAGAGTCATGATTTGTGTAAAGGAAAGGACCCTTGTATACCCTAAGGACTCGACCTGTAAATAAAGGCGAGTCCCAGGGAAGGAGAGGGCAGGTTAGAAATCATCGAGTGCTAGGTCAGGCGAGTTACGCCCTCCTTGTAATCGAAACACCATCAATACAACACAAAGCAGGACGTAGGCTTTTACCTCCTCACGAGGGGCCGAACCTGGGTAAATCTTTGTCTCGCTCCCATTCAACCCCTTTGAGTCGCCACCAAGGTGCGATGGCTCCAACACTAAGTCCTTTTAGGAGGACATCTGCCGTGACAAAACCAACACAGGTACCGATGAAAGGCTATGTAGGAGTATATGGTGGGTTGTTTCATTGGAACCGTCCTTAGGAACTGAGTTCCGTGTATGTAATCCAAGACTAGTTACTACCACATGGCCCTGAAATATGACCCTCCTCGACTTATTAATCACCTAGTACTCAGTCCAGGAGTTGCAAGTAGTTTCTGGTGTTTATAGTCATGCTGGAGGCCATGCATAGTGCTTACCTTAGAGGTGGGCTATGATGCGGTAGGCAGTGGCACGATGTACCAAGTGGCACCCGGATGGTGGGCTTGGGAACCCTGCGCATATCATTTGGGGCCGTGACGGAAACCTTGACCGGACTTCCGTGCGGGTTCACTCTCAAATAGGCGATAAACCTGGACTAGGTATTAGCGTGGTTAACGGTCGTGGCCGACTCCCTCGCTCGGCTTCCGCTTGAAGGTTGCCGAGGTGCGTGACATGCACTTGGCGATAAGCGGCGAGAGCGTGTGTGAATAAGTACATCCCTGCAGGGTTATGATCTATTCGAATAGTCGCGTCCGCGGATATGGACTACTTGGAGACATATGTTGTTCATAGATAACTTTAACAGCTACTCATAAAAGTATCAAGATAAGTGTGAGTATCATGTATGGCATTTCCGCAGGGAGACGGAAAGGAATCCATGATAGTGTATTGTTGTGGAGGTACTGGACTCGTGTACGACTTATCAAAGTTGTTTAAAACTATTTAAAATTGTAGTTTAGTCTAGCCAAGAGTCAAAGCTGGCTTGCTGCATGAAACCCCACAACCCCCTTTATTGATACATGTGCATGAGTAGATAGATCTGTTCTAAAGTCTTGCTGAGTACCTTTGTACTCATGTTTGTTAATAAATGTTGCAGAAGATACCCTCGAGCCAACAGGTGGGTTTTATCTATACCTCAATGATGACGAGTAGTTGGTGTCCTAACTACAACCTGGCCCCTTTCAGAACGGATCTGTACATAGTCAGGATTTATGCCTTTTACTTTCAATTGTCTGTACTCAGACAGCTTTAATGCTTCCGCTTGGTTTGTATGACTTTTCTTGTATGACTTGAGTGTCGGGTCATGTGACCCCTACCTGTAAGAACTTATTATGTAAGACTCTTCTGAGTCTTCTAAATAAATGTTGTGATGTTCTATGGTTATGTTGTGATGTCATTGTTGTATCTATGCATATCAAGTATGTCGTGCGTATGTGTGATGCATTGTGATATGTATGGGATTCGACACCTAGTCGTGTGCCCTTAGTAGCTCTGTATACAGAGAAATGCCCCTTTGTGTTTCCACCGAGCCTTGGTAGTTCACTACTGCTCCGTACACATTGGTTGACCGGCATGTATCCTTCTTAGTTGTTGTGTCTGTTCGTACAGGGAAATGTCACGGGGTGTAATGGAGTCCTTGTAGCTTGCCACGACTCGTCTACACTCGCTCATGACCGACACATGCTTTGTTGGGTTATGTATGCCTGTCTCTCTACAGTTGAACCACTTGAGTTTATGACTAGTTATGTCGACCCGGGTTCTTTGACATTGGAATGCTAGCGACACAATTGCATACGTGAGTCAAAAGACGCAAACGGTCCCGGCTAAGGTAAGGTGGCAGCCGTGGGGTTAACTGTGCGTGAGACAGCAAAGGGATGTGATGTTTTACAGGCTGGATTCCTATGCTTGGGATCCGGGTCCCGACAGTTGTCTGACTCGGTGTATCTGGTAAGAACATATATCAAGTCTCCCATGTCCTGCGCCTTTCATTCGGCCAAGCTTCAGAACCAGCGGCTGAAAGTCGGATTTTTTTCTCTGATATTAGGACAGGTTGAGAAGCCAAGATGCTATGTGATGAGTGGATAATCTCGGCAAACCGGCAAGCCTAATGATGAGCGACTTGTCTGTACGCTAAACGCAATGTTGTACGATAATCTCAGCAACAATGGTCAATGGTCGTTTGCACATTCCCTTGAAATTCTTGATAAATCGCTCCTTCATCTCTACCCAAGTGTTGATGGAGTTAGGTGGATGGTTTTTTGACCACGTTCGAGCCGGCCTTTCCAGCATCATCGTCAAATACTTCACGCACACCACGTCGTCGACATAGAGCATATCCATTGCTAAATCATACCTCTCGATCCATGCCATCGGCTCGAGATCTTTTATATAACTGCGCACCTTGTCAGGCCCCTTGAAATCTCTTGGTGTACACTCACTACAGAGAGCGGGGACAAACAAGGGACACAGATCATCATGTTGTTGATTCTAGCCTAGAGCATCATTGATTGGGGTTACGTTGTCGGCTGGTGAGCCACCCGTATTGCCGCTGCTTCTACCTGCCTGGTGGCTCTCGCCGCGTCGACGACTGCTTGAGCGTTTAGTAACCCTGGCCGGGTCGGGGAAACTCGGGCCGCTGCCGACGCCCGCTGCTGGAAACAGCCGGAGACTCCTCATGGTGGCTCCTACTACGATTTGTATATACCGTGGAGTGGACCTGATCACGGCTGTAGGAATACTATGCTTGTTGGAGCATGTTGTTTTCATCATCTCGATGGCGTTACTGGCCTCGATCTGAACTAGGGTGTATCCATGAATGGGAAGTGCTTCAATATTTGTGTTGCCACCAGCATATTGTCAACACGGTTGGAAAAGTGACCCTACGGTGTCTGGAAACTTTGAGATGGCAAATGAGCTGGCGGAGGTTGAGCCGGATCTATGTGGATGCCTACGTAATGAGGCGGAACTTGCTCGACCCCTGGTGTGTGGGGATAGTGAAGAAACGGGTCGGGTCAAGGTTTAATGGAACCCTGTGCAGTGGCTCCTGTGGTGCACCATGTGAGAGGTGTTTCATCGGAGCCCTAAATGCCATGCCTCGGCCTTCAAGCACTCCGGTTCACTGTGGATGTGAGCCTGTAATTCTGCCATCCGAGCATTTTCGGTGTCAATTTCTTGCTGAACTTTGGCCGTCTCCGCGTGAAGTTTCACCAATTCGGCGTTACGCTGCTCCTAGTTTTCCATAGTGATAGGATTCTCCAAGAGCTTCGCCATCTCAACCATCAAGTCGCTGATAGCTTGAGCCGGTGTTTTGCCGGACCCGCTAGAGCCACGAGCGGCTCCTTCAGCCAACGAATCTGGAGCCACCGCGGTTCTCGCCTTGTAGATGGTAACCTGATGGGGCGGCTCACATGATTCCGTGGTGGCTTTTGGTTCCGAAAAGCCCCTAGTCTCCCATCATAGAGAGGATAGATGGATTCAGTGTCTCCCATGGATAAATCGCCATCAGAGTTGATAGGTGTCCTTGCTACCTGTTGGATCATCCGGGAGGCTGACTCCTTGAGTGAACCCAATGAAGACATGACATCAGCCAGCTTGACATCGGTCGGGTTGGTCGTACCGAGCCGACATGATGATGTCGGTGCAGATGTCCGGCTCAGGTACTAGCGCATCGATTTTACCGATGAGGACGTGGATCTTGCCGAAGAGGACCCGGTACCCAGATTCGATTGAGACAGCCTCTGGGCCCTAGCCTGAGTTGTCAATGTAGAGCTTACCACGGTGGCTCTTGGTCATCTGACCAACTGCGTAGCTCCCGAATCCTGGAGGAGCTCCCTGTGAGAAATTGAATCCACCGTGCGAAGGCCCCACGATGGGCGCCAATTCTCGTGGTTTTGTCACAACAAATAACCTCGTGAAAGGACTTAGGTGCGGAGCCCTCACAGCTAGGTGGCAACTCAAAGGGGTTGATCGGGAACGAGAGACGAGTTTACCCAGGTTCGGCCCCTCCGATGGAGGTAAAAGCCTACGTCATGGTTGTGTGTATACTGATGAAGATCTCGATTACAAGGGTGCGGAATCGCTAACCTAGATCTTGAGGGTTTGCTTCTTTCTTACTTGATCTTTTTTAGCTCAAGGGCTCTCGAGGGTTTATATAAAGGTGGAGGTCTTGAGTTTACAATAGGGTCCGGGTCAATAAATAGCCCGTGATGTAATCTAACTCCTACCTCCCTTGCTCCTCAAGGAAAAGAGGGTTTTTGTGCTTTCTTTTTTGAGCAGGCCATCTAGACGACGTCAACAGGCCAGCCCACTTAACGAGCCGACCTACTAAGCCTTGTTCTTCTTATGTACATCATGTGTGTGGACTGTCTTCAGTAGAGCCCGGATTAAAACTTGGGCGGGTTATACCTGTGGGTTATATCCCCGACACATACCATTGTAAAATGCGGACGTTTGAGTATCCAACCATTGATTTGATTATTTCGCAAGGATATAAGGAACATGGATCGAGGAAGCCTTAAAGGCATGGCCAAAACTGGTCGAGTGGATCCCAACTATTACGTAGCATCCCCCTCCCCGGGACTTCTGGAAAATCCTGTGATAAAACATGGGGATGCCCGAGGAACATTGATGCTCGGACCTTTACGAAAATGTCGAAGATAACCAAGGAGCACCTTAGATCCAAATACAAGCTGGTGAAGAGGGAACTCGCCTACCAAACTGAACACCACGAGAGGGAGAAGCTATTCCGAGGAGAGCGCTAATGTCCTCGACTTCGAAGAACAGTTAACGCGCTATTGACGGTGTCCTGGATTAAGGGTTGGTCACCATGTTGGCTTGTTATCTATGCGCCACACCGATGACTCATCTACTGTTGAAGAAAGGACCCCGGAAGTTGTGGCCCTCGGGGTACTTATCTTGTAAACCTCCAAGGACTTGGCATATACTTCAAGGCATGTTTTGATGTTAAGCATATTTATCCCTAGCTTGTAACTTATATTTGGTAAACCCTAGATACCCCTAGTGCCTATAATGCCAAGGGGTTAATATTTAGAGGTACGCATACAAGTTTAGATCTTAGAACACGATCCAGAGGTAGATCATCTGCACATTGTACCCCATCCATAATCAATACAAAACAAGAAGGGCACAGGGTTTTACCTCTTCGAGAGGGAGCGAACTTGGGTAATTCTTTATCTCTCTACTCCTCATTCAAAAAAATTACCCGATCACCAGCTTCGGACCCCCTACCCAAGATCCGCAGGTTTTAGCACCAACACTCGTTGCCCATACATGTCCCGTTACATAGTCATGAATGATTAATGGAAACATCGGTCAACAGTCAATCCATGTTGGTGTATCTCTTACACCAAAAAACCTAGACCTGGGGTCAGGAAAAGGTCAAGAACACATCACAAAACCTTCCATATTCCAAGATCCGAGGCCCAACTATCATGAACTCATAGTCGGGTCTCCTACCACTTCCTCGGACCTGACCCAGTACACTCAAGCAGGTATGACCCAAGAACAGGTGCGCCACCCGTCGGAGGACTGCGAGCACGACCAATCTAGTAGTGCATCGAGCTCAAACCTGAAACGTTATTAGGTTAATGCGGCCGCACTATCATCCCAACAAGCCACTTTCTGAACTCGGGAGGATTACCTCGGAGTACCAAACTCACATCAAGCAGACTGAAATTATAAATCCAACCCAACCCGACGTCAAGTATTGCCCAAGTAAATTGGGACCAACCCACGTCTCGGAACTAGTCTACATCACACAATAACCTAAGGAGATAGTTTGATAATTTTGGATGATTCTTTTATTTCTCAAAACAAAATCCTAAATTCTTGTGACAGGAGGGCCTTTACATCTTTTTGGTATAATTGCCAAGATGAGGTCATCTCTAATTCCCTCATGCGATGTTGTGTTAGAAATTTCTCTAAACTATCAGATATAGTATCAAGGTTTTGTGTCATGGAAAAGGCATGATTGACCCAAAATGATAAAAAGAACGTGATATGATGTGAAGCGAAAAATCACGATAGAAACAAATTCTTCGACCGATGTCATAGACTCTTCAAAGTGGAAAAACACACACGTGAGCCAACACGGAAAGGGAAATAACCATACATGGGCCCAATGACTGTGCTTGACACGATCTTGCATAAATCATGCCCAATCCACAATATGAGGTTCAACACGAACACAACACACAACCATCTAGCTTGCTAGGTAATTAACCAAGTGGCAAAGGAAGCGTTATAAAACCTCGGTAACCATAGATCATGTAAGAAGCATGAGGCACCGTAGTTCGACGACTATGAGATCGTGGTGATCTAGGAAACACACATATCAAGGACCCAACATAAAGAGTCATGTGAGAGATAAACCACATCAACCACATGATGACCTCGAATAGTAGGTGGTTGGACACACCTATTACTTTGGGCAATAGGTGTTGGTGCCAAAACTGGCGGATCTCGGGTAGGTGGTCCCGACTGTGGACCTTGGATCGCTGGGTTGCACGAGACGGGGGAGATAGTATTTACCCAAGTTTGGGCCCTCTTGAGGAGGTAAAACCCTATGCCCTGCACGATTATATTGATGGTGTACGAGGATTACAGAGTTGATCTACCTCGAGATTGTATGAGCTAAAACCCTAGATGAATCAACTTGTTTGTGCAGATGAAACCTTCTAGTTTATATAGACACAAGGGGTCCCTAGGGTTACATACAACCGACCTCTAGCCGGGGGTAAATGCGCTTATATAGCCTACTCAACTTCGACGACACACCAGTCTTCACAGATTTTCTTCTCGAATACAAAGTCGTCATGCAGTCCGGTATTCAATAATACGACCCATATGGTAGGCTTCTAAGACATGGACCGACCATCCGATGCCCCTTAATCCAGGACTCCCTTGCTAGCCCCCGAACTTGCATCGAACGCCGATGTACATGGTCTTTGGCAGCTTCTTGCATCCAAAGTAGTCGGCTTGCGAGGCGAGGTCCCCTTATATCTGTCTGGTTTAGACTTGGTCATTTGACGATGTTATGCCTTTAAAACAGGCGTAGTTCGAGGCTGCTTTTTCATGGGCACGTCTTGTCAACGTGGACATCGTGCCACACATTTAAGGGGATATGGGCAATGGTCTGGGTAATCCCATGAACGTTCACTGGCGCAGTCGTTTTGGCAACTGGTCGGGCCAGCAGTGCAATAAACGGGAACCCTTGGCCTTGTGCTCCCCCCATAAAAGGGGAAAATATCATGAGAGCCACTACATGCATTCCGGACTCGACCCCCTCCCATTCTAGCTTTCAAGCGCCCAGATCCATTTCGCTTTTCGTCCTCTCCCACCCATCCTCCTCCAAACCAAGCAATGGCCGACTTAGGTTCTCACGTCAAGTGGGAGGTCTCGTGTATTTCCGACCAGGACATCTTAGAACTGAAGGACGTCGTCTATCTTTCACCGGATATTGCTTACCGCGCACCGGAGGAAGGCCAGGTTGTGCCCACTCCAAGGCCAGGCGAAAGAGTGGTGTTTGTTCCCACTTCATACGGGACTAGGGTTCCCTCTCCGCCCTTTCATCAGGGGCCTGATGTTCTACTATGAGTTAGATTTTCATGATCTTCCCCCGAACTTTGTCATGCACATCTTTTCATTCATCATCCTATGTGAGGCCATCAAGCGGGTCCATCCACACTTCGGCCTATGGCTCCAGACTTTCAACGTCAAGCCAAAGTCATTGAACAACCAACACGCCGACTACAGCGTGACCGTGATCAGCAAACTCCCCCAGTTCGAATGGACGGAGGGCACTTCATTGACACCATCAAGGCGTGGCAAAAGGAGTGTTTTTACATCACTGAGCCTCGTGAAGCAAGTTGGTCGACATGTGCCAAGTGTAGATCCAGATCCCTCGAGAGGCTAGCCTTGTGGGTGAAAAGGGTCTCGACACGACATCATCCTCATAGGTGCAGGCCTTGTAGAAGCGCATCAGGCAGATGGCGGAGGCAAATGTTGAGCTGACCGACATGATTCAGGTCATGCTTCGCCGCCGTATCCTTCCATACCATGGTCGGGAACTCCGATGTGATCCTACAAGCTCGGCGACCCTGGCAATGTGACCCAATTCTACCACACTAAGCTCAAGAAGTTGTCGAAAGTGTTGTTCAAACCCAACAAGAATGGACGCTCGAGGAGGAAGATGTGGGCTTCGACATCAATCACCCTCCCCTGGAGGTATGACCAGACCTTTATTCTTTATTTAAATATTTTAATATTTACGAGGGATCTTATCTTCTACCCCATCGTCCATAGAGGGCTGGCTAGAAAAGGCCACGAAAATAAATGGCCCAGCCCTCGTGCCCGAGGACCCGACGATGCAATTGCTGACCGTGATTCTAGTGGTGGCGCCATACACGACACCAGAGAAAAAGGAGGGAAAAAAGGGAGACCTGCGGGGATCACCACTCAAGGGTTCTTCGATATACAAAGTCCAGAAACACCCATGCCTCTTCTGTCTATGAGGAAGAGGAGGCGGAGGATGGAGAGAAAAAGGATTTCCTCCAAGCAAGAAAGAGGACAGAGCCGAAGGAGGCCAAAGAGGGCCTACCTCGAGAGGCACCTAAGAGACCCTGCACAAGCAAGTTCGTCTTGTCCGAGGATAGCCCGGATTTCGGTGAGGACTCCGGGGTCTTTGAGAGGCTTCCCCGAAGAACCCCCAGGTTCAAGCCCCGGGCCCAAAGGTATGGAATCCGAATTATTTTTAATGCATTATACTTAGCTTTTGTTGGTAATCATACAAGATCTTTTTTCCGACGCAGCCCTACCCGAGACCTCTCGACGGACCATGTCTCGGAGGGGGTTCACTATCGACCCAATTAGCAGAGAGCGGGAATGCATCCCGCACTACTGTCTCTCAGCCATTGGACGAGGTTGCGGAGGTGATATCCCACCAAGCCACTCCGAGAACGGGGGACGAGGTGGCGATGGCCCAGGTAAATCACTCGGCCACCTAAGATCGCGAGGTACCATCCGAGTTTCATGCCTTGGTCATCGGGACCCAAGAGGTTGGTCCATTCCCAACGAGAGGAGAGGGAGGCCTCGATTCGTCCAAGCTTCCTTTGGATATAGCTCAAAGGAGCTCCCCTCGTGCGGCATCTTCGCCTACGACGCTGCCTCTAACAGAACAGGTTGTGATCAAGTGACCTACAATGATGGAGAAGACCCTATCCATCTCATCCATCACCAATGAACATCAAACCCTTATGGGTGCGATTCTGCAAAGTATCTGGTCCATTGATAGCAGACTGAAGAGAGCCTTCAGTGGTTTGCTGGCAGGCTTCAAGGTAAACCGATTAGTATTAATTTTATTTAGAAGGTTTTTACATGCCTTATAGGTATGAAAGCCCCCAAGCCATGGGTTATTTGAAAAACTTACCAGTGTCTCAAAAGAACTCATGGTCTTGGGACAAAATTAGTTTGGGGACCCATGAACTATAACAGCTCAGTAGGGTACTTCGGCCAAATATCCCAATCCTTTAGGGTGGATGCTTATCAAACCATGTCTTGTTTTGTAGGCCTCGTCCTCGGTTGTGGCTACCAATGCCCTTGAACTTGCCAAGCTGAACTGGAAACTCCAGGCTTCTAATGAGGAACTCATCCGACTTAATAGTGGGCTAGACACGAAGGAGGGTACAGTTAATGCATGCCACTGGGACTCTTGTCGTACTTTTGTAGTTTAGTATTATCTGTCTTTTTGTATATGACATCGTGATTGCGATATATGTCAGCAGCTATGGACATGGAGTTGGAGAACCTCAGGGCCTAATTAGAGAAGCCAAGCTCATAAGATGGTGGCGGAGCAGACCACCGCCGAGCTAAACACGCTGAATATCGAGAGCGGTGAGCACAAGGCTGGAGTGTCCAAGGTCTAGCGGGAGCTTCAGGATGCGAGCGCTAAAAGCGAGTCCCTGGAACCGAGGTTCGAGGAACAAGTGACCAAGCTCTCCAAGCTGTCCTCCGAGCTCAAATTAGAGCGGGTAGAGAGGCGTTTATTCGGAGAAGAAGTGTGCCAGGCCAAGAAGATTGCGGATGGTAAGCCATGCTTACTAAAAAGTGCCTTTGGTGGAAACGGGTTTTCCTTTCTTACATGGCTATGGCATTTCCCACGCGCCTTTATGGACATCCCGTGGAGTGCAGCAGATGCGGCCAAGCACTACATGGTGAACGATGGGGAAGCCGAGCGGAGGCTTTTCTAGGCGTCGTTCCAACCTCCCGTGGCCAACCCCCTTCTTGTTAATCAAATGAAATAGCTTATGGAATTGCACAGGATGGCGGAGACGGCCATGAAGGACCTCTGCATCCGGCTGTGGTCTACCGAGCCTCTACCGAGCAGTTACTTCGGCTTAGTGCAGAAATTGTATGATGTTGTGCCTCATGTCGAAGTCCCAAAGCGCTCTTTCTGCATAGAGGGATCTCGGATGGATTTTGCGAGGACCATGATGCACTGGCCAAGGGTGAAGCCCCTTATGATGGCAATCGCACCTCCACCTCCTAGAAAGGAGCACCGACGTCACGAGCTTTACATTTCTGCCGTGACGGAGGGTGCTCGGTCGATAGAAGCCCAGTGTTCCAAAGATGTAATTTATTAATAGGGGTATTGTAGTGTGCTTTGGAACAATCTATCCAAAGATGTAACTTGTACCGATGTAATGCACTTTGAATCATTTTTTGACTCTTGTTCTCTCGTTAAATCTGAAAGTTTCCAGTCATCGGCTTCAGCCCCCATGTAGAGACTACAAGGGGTATTTGAACATCTGCACTGTCACCCTTAGCAGATATATTAGTGCTCGGAGGCGGTAGTGTGTGAACGAAATGAGGCAATCGGACTATTCGGCTTTAGTGCTTTCATTTGTCCTTCGGAGCTTGAATTCGGGAGGCTAGCCCCCAGTTTTTCTGGTAGTGAGATAAATCGTATTTTGGAAATAGTTACCACAAGGTTCATAAAGGAACATACCCCTCCATATGACATGAAATAAAACCTCCATCAGGTTTTAGTACTTAAGCTCAGATTGTAGTCCAGTTCTCGCTTATTATGACAGTCAGTTTTCGGCTTTCTCCACTGAGGTATTTTTAGCCAGGACAACTAGGAATACAATCGCAGTGGTTATCCCTTTACCACTTTAGACGAACTAGCAGAACGTAAGGGGTAATCACAAGAGCTGGCAACCCAACCATTGACCGAAGACAAAATTTGGAACTGATGCATATAAAGCATTATCCAAGAAACCTAACACTGCGAAAAGTAGTGACGGGTTAGTGCTCCGATGGTATTTATCCAAGAACACGGTCTATTCGTCGATCACACTTGATATTTATTAAACGAATCTACCCTTCGGCGCCAATGAGTAGGACGCATATATATGTAAAGATACTATAAAATAATATATGAATGATATTTACTATAATTCATGCCAAGGGATCTGTTACAGGAAACAATTGTTTTGGACAAGATATTTCAAAGCAACCTTTTTGCATGGCCTATCATGGGTGACTTGGCGTCCTCCTTGCTTCCAGCTCCATGGTTTCTCCTATACTTCTTAGAAGGGAGGGGTAATATCCTTTAAAGGTGGTTGTTGTCGGCAGGCGGACCTTGAATAGAGGGTCTTGAGAAGCTGTCGTGCTATAGGAGAGCTTGACGCTCGAGAGATCCTTAATGGCATTTTGCTCTTGTCTCTCAAGACATTTGGACCGTAGTTTTGTCGAACCAAAAATACGGTCCTTGGTGGTAGATCCCTGCAGCTACCCATGGTATTTTGAGAATGAAATTGCGTCTATGAGGGACATACCTTACGAGTAACTCGGCCATGCCGTGGGGAGCGTATCCCTATTTTTTGAACTGGTGATGTCTTTGGGGGATTCGATTGAGCTCGAGCTCACCTGCCCGCCTGTTGTGCCTCGATGGTGATCTTGTTGCTTGATGCTTCGTTGTTGTATTGGCATTTAGCTGCCAAGGCTGCTGTTTGTTCCTCGGTCCTGAGGGAGCATTCTGTATTGCGGTTGACGGTGATAACACCTCTGGGTCCGGGCATCTTGAGCTTTAGGTATCTGTAATGAGGCACAACATTGAAGCGAGCGAATGTCGTGCGACCGAGTAGTGCATGATACCCACTGCAGAAGGGGATGATGTTGAAGAACAAGTCTTCGCTGCGAAAGTTGTCGGGTGAGATGAACACAACCTTCAGAGTTACCATGCCAGAGCAGCGGACTTTGAAGCCTCGGATCACTCCATTAAAGGTGGGTTGCTTGGTTCGATCCTTGATGGGTTTATGCCGACCTTTTTCACCATATCTGAGTAAATCAGGTTAGGGCTACTTCCTACATCCATGAGGACCCTAGTGAGGTGATACCCATGTATTACGGGGTCTAGGACGAGGGCAGCCGACCCTCCGTGACGGATACTAGTCGGATAATCCCTACAATTGAAGATGATTGGGCAAGAGGACCATGGGTTGCACTTTGGGGCTATAGGCTCTATGGTGTATACCTCCCGAAGGTTTCACTTCCTCTCCTTCTTTGGTATGTGAGTGACATACATCATATTCACTCGTTTAACTTCTGGGGGGAACTTTTTCTAGCCTCGAGTGTTCGGACTGCGGGGTTCTTCATCGTCCTTGCTTCATGGGCACATGCATTGTTCCTTGTCTTCTAGTTTGTCGGCCTGTTTAAACACCCAACAGTTGGAGTTGGTGTAGGTGGCAGGCTTCTCTTGGGTGCCATGGATCTGGCAGGGCCTTTCCATAATTTTATCTAATAGAGTCACTACGTCCTTGTTCCCTTTAAAGGGTTTTTCTGTTGTCCGAGTTTTGAGTTGCAGAAGCTAACATTTACGGCTGTGTCCTCGGCATCACCATTACGGTGGAGGTGTTTGGTCTTGTTCCATCTTGGCTTGCCATTTCCATCCCAAATTTCAGAGGTGCCGAGGTCGTCCGCATTATGGCCGTGCCGAGCTAGCCAATTATCCTCGGACGCGCAAAAGCGGTTCATGAGGGAAGTGAGAGTGGACATTGTTCTTGGCCTATCCTGGCCGAGCTGGCAAGCTAGCCATTCGTCGTGGATATTGTGCCTGAAGGAGGCTATTGCATTGGCATCCACTATCTGGTTCTTCTTGGTTAGGAATCTATTCCATAATTCTCTAGCGGACTCACCCGCCTTTTGGACGACGTTGCTCGGGTCGGACTTCTTCAAGTTATTCCCAACTTCCGATAGAATCTTTGGGCAAGCTGTTTAGCCAGTGCCTTGCTCCCCCTTTTAGGTTTAGGGGAGGGTATTTAATGGCGTGGAGGTCGTCTCCCATGTTGGTTGTGCCCGGTATGATTCCCGGTCTCTATTGTTGTGGGTAAACAGAGGTCGGTCTCCATCCCATCGAGTGGGAGAGTACCTTCTCGATCCATAGATGGAACGGTTGCGACCTGTTCTGTTATCCAAGTCGTGGTGTAGGTCGTGTCTGCCCCTAGGTTACACATATTCCCTTCCATTCCTACGGGGAGGCTCGGGTCTATACTCGGCTTCTCCGGCCGCTCTGTCGCGCCCTCGAGGTGGTCTATCAGGCTCGTCGTACTGTGTGTGGCTGGGGAAACGGGCTTTGGGGCCTCGTCATCGAACTGTGAAAGCAGGCACCTGCGTGGGTAGCTTTTGTTTTGAGCTAGCCACTCGGTGCCATATCCATCTTCGGCTGCTAGTACTTTTATCCATCTATTATTGATGGTGTTTTCTTCGGCTTGGAGCCATTGTTGCTTCGCTTGGAGGCTCCGGGTGGTAGCTATGAGCTGCGACATGAACCATTCCTGACCCTCGGGGTGTTCAGTAACGTGAAGTCTTCGGCCTCCAAGGTGTCCTCCGCATCATCACGAGGTAGGTAGTTATCGTCGTTTGAGTCGTCGGGGTCATCGGGATCGGACTGGCCTTCGGGCTTGTTCGGTTCTTCAAGTGGTTGCTCGAGAGCTGTGAGGTTATCGGTGTCCTACTAGGTTGTGTTCTCCCCGTTCCCCTTTATGGTCATCCTTCCTTTGTTCTCCTTGGATTGTTTACGCTTCTTTCGGCTCTTCAATGGATTTTCCCTGGACTTATCTCCATTCTATGGTACGAGGTTATGATTGCCGTTGTCGTTTGGTCTGTCCACCATGTAGACGTCGTAGCTGGAGGTGGCAGTCCATCGTCCGGTATTTACGGGAGAGGGGTCATCGACCGTATAATCCATGTCTTCGACCTCCTCGGAGGCTTAATCCAAGACGTCGATTAAGTCTTCGATGGTGGCTACCAAGTGGGTGGTGGGTGGGCTGTAAAGGTCCTCGTAATACGCATTTGGGCCAGTCCGAGTATAGGTTGGGTCTGGGCCATCCACGATTTTCAACGATTGGATCTGCTCGAGCATCTCGTTTAACATTGATAGGTTGTCCAGGTTGATCTCTTGATGGTTTTTGGAGCTGACCTCATAGCTTCCGCAAGTGATGCTTGTTCGGCAATGGTCGTTTGTAGTTGCCCAGGCGTAGAGGTTAGATTTGGCCTCGAAACCAACTTTCCGATGAGGGAACCGAGTTCATGGCCGGACAAGAGACCCGAAGTCAAGGCTTCGGGATTTTCAAGCTCATCGGACAAAACCGTGATTTTAGCTGGGAAAAGATCACCCCGAGAGTCGGTGGAGAACTCTAGGTTTCCGATCCTTATATCCTAATCGGAGAGGAAGCCTCTGATCTAGACAAGGCGGTTGGTCGGGTCCGGGTGCAACGTGAAGCTGCCGAATATGAGAACCTTCCCGAGGACGAAGACGTCCCTGTTCCTTGTTCGGTCCCTTACGATTAAGCGGGTCATCAATCCTTTCAGCAATCCTATAGAGGAACTCTCAATGAAAGCACTAATTCTAGTGTCGAAACCAGCGAATCTTGGGTAGGGGGTCTAGAACTGTGGACCTTGGATCGATGTGTTGCAATAGACAGGGGAGACAATATTTACCCAGGATTGGGCCCTCTTGAGTAGGTAAAACCCGACATCCTGCTTGATTATATTGATGGTGTACGAGGATTACATAGTTGATCTACCTCGAGATTATATGAATTAAAACCCTAGATGAATCAACTTGGCTATGCAAAGGAAACCTTGTGGTTTATATAGACACCATGGGTCCCTAGGGTTACGTACAACCGACCTCCAATTGCGAACCAAATGGGCCGATCTAGCCTACTCAACTTGGATGACCCACCAGTCTTCAGAGCATTCCTTCTTGAATACGAAGTTGTCATGTAGTCCGGTCTTTAATAATGTGACCCATATGGTCGGCCTCTAGGATATGGGCCGGCCATCCGAGGACCCCTTAATCTAGGACTGCCTCAATAGGATCATCCAAAGTGTGGCCCAAGCCAAGGAATTGCAGCCCGACACAATCATGGACGGATGTCGGTTAATGAAAGTTTTAGGTGATGGCAACATCACTTTAAACCTCATTTATCAGGACACTGTGCAAAAGATGTAGTTTTACAAATCATGCATCAAATCAAGGAAAACCGTATTCAAGGGAATCATCCCGGGAAGAGAGGCTCGAAGAAGCAGCAGGATCACACTAGATGTAGTGTTCCGAACTAGTGACAACTCTTGGTTCTAGGAGTTTACCTTCCACATCATACCATTTCAAAGCGGCTACCACGCCCTCATCACTCACGACACAATTGTGAAATTTCACGATGTCCCTCGTTATACCTATATGAAGCACAAAATGCCAAGACAAAACGGGGTAGTCACCATTGCAAGTAACTCGGTCAAAGCACTTAAAGTCGAGAATAAAATGGCACTACTTGCCTTAGTATTCCTAGCCGAGGAGCTAACAACATTAGATGCAACAGTTGACACAAACGATGTCATCGTCGATAAAAGACCCAAGTTCACATCATTCAAGCCAGCACATGCGATAGTTAACATACAAGTGCATCTCGAAGACCCTACTAAGACGACGTCTATCGGTACACGGCTAAACCTGCCATTGGACGAAGCACCTCTCGCTTTCCATTAGGAAAGTTGGGACATTTTCGCCTGGCACTCTACCAACATGCCAGGAAACCCAAGTAACCTCGCTGACCATAGCCTTACCATGATGGTGGGCTTTAAACCTCATAAACAGGCTCTCTGAAGATTATCTGAACCTAAGAGACACACAATGGTAGAAGAACTAGCCAAGTTGTGAGAGGACGGATTCATTCGGGAAATTGAACACCCCAATTGGCTGTGCAACCCGATCATGGTACCCAAAAAGGAAAAAAATCATGGCACCTTTGTGTCGACTTTAAAGATGCCAAAAAAGCTTGCCCATAGGATCCCTTTTGTTGCCTCAGATCGACTAGATAGTGGACGCCATGGCAGGACATGATTCATGATGCTTCCTTCACACTTACTCATGATATCATCAAATAATTTTGAAGGAGTCCGACGAGGAAATTATATTTCAATACGATGAACTTCGTTATGAACAATGCAAGTGCAACATACAATTGGATCCATCCGCAAAATAGTTGACGAATATGTAGATGACATGGTTATCAAAACCAAAGAGCCAACTAGCTAGTCAATGACCTGAGTTACTTTTAGAGGCCTCCGATCATATGACTTAAAGCTCAATCCAGGAGTGCGTCTTTGGCGTATCGTCGACAAAACTCATGGGCTTCATCGTTTCCCATAGAGGGATAGAAGAAACCTTGACATGATCCAATCTTTTATTTGGTTAGAAGTTTCTATAGAACTCGAGAATAGCCAAAGAAAAAAAGGTTGTGTTCCCATCCTGAGTCTTTTCATTTCTCGACTAGGGTAGAAGGCCCTACTGCTATATAGACTGCTTATCAGACCAAAAATTTCTAATGGACCAGTGAGGCGGGCACAACACTAGAGGAAATAAAACAATCCTTGCTAACAATACCATCTTAGTCACCCCTAGAGCATGTGAGTCATTGCTGTCATACATCTTAGCAATAAGACAAGTCATTAACATAGCCCTCATAGTTAGCGTGACGTCAAGGGGTATAAACTTTTGGTACAATTGTAGGTATACTATGTTTCCAACATACTTACCCTATGTAAAACCAGGTATCCCCATTACTAGAAGATAGCCTATCCGGTCTTTATGGCATCTTGGCAACTATGACACTACTTTCAGGAGTGCTAGATCACAATGGCCTCATAAGTACCACTAAGTGATACAATCAACAACCAGGATGCCATCGGTAGATGCGCAAAATGGGAAATCAAATGATTGCCCTTTGAAATTACTAATTCGTCATACGAGGCTATTAGCACATTTCTTGGTAGAATGGACCAAAGTCAAGATCTCTGGAGAGCAAAATGATAACTCCATTTTTCATCATGATTTCATAATTATATTTATAATGTTTTCAAACATTATTTCACTTTTTGATGCAATCCTTATATCATGTATCTTTTATTTTACAAGGATTATATAAAGAGGGGAATCACTGGAAACTCGAATTGTGGACTTGAAAGGCTCTAGAAATTGGCTGGACTCCAAATTACCTGAACCTTGGCACATAATGTTTTTGGAATATATAAAGAATATTTGATCAAAGAACTACCCGAGAGGGCCAACCATTTGCCCACAAGACAACATGGCGCACCCTATACGTCTCACAAGCCACATTCGGTGCCCATGTTCTTCTATATGAAGGGTTTTGACCTAGAAAAAAACAAGAGGATACATTTGGGATGAAGAGCCACCGTAAGGAGGCAGAAACCTTCGCATAAGCACCTTTGTTCCCCGGCAAAGCAATTCTGCAGGGGAAACTTGCTTCCGGGAGGGGGAAATAAAATCCATCGTCGTCACCAATGCTTCCTCCTTTGTGGGAGGACTAATCTTCATCAACATCTTGAATAGCACGATCTGATCTCAAACCCTAGTTATTCCCTTGTATTCATTGTTTGTATCAAAACCTCAGATTGGTACCTGGGGGTTGCTAGTAGTGTTGATTACATATTGTAGTTGATGCTTGTTAGTTTACTTAGTGGAAGATACTATGTTCAGATCCTTAATCATATTCATTATACCTCTTGAACATTGTGATGATTTGTGAGTAGTTACTTTTGTTCACGAGGACATGGGAGCAGTCTTGTTGTAAGTAATGATGTGAAGTTGGTATTCATTCGATAGTTTGATGATATGACTACATGGGAAAATCCTATAGGTGGACAACAAACAGTAGAGCGGGTCAGGGAAATGCGCTACTACTAATTTACAGTAGCACGGGCAACACACATGCGCTACTGGAACAACTTTATCAGTAGCGTGTGGGAAGTAAATACCGCTACTGCTAAGATGGCCACACCATACCCACCAGGTTACGCATAGTAGCAACACACCATAGTTTGATGCGCTACAGCTAATTCTATAGCATGCTAGTGCTATTTTATCTTTATCATGTTACCTGTTCGCGTTGCTCACTGTCCCCTCCGCACGCTCTGTCTCTCTCGCTCAGCATGCCATCTCCCGTGTCGTCACCGCCGACCTCTCCCCTTCATTGTCATAAGCCTCCCCCTCACCCTCCTCTCTCCTCCATCCTCTCCCTCCTCCCCCTTGCCCTCCTCCCCCTCCGCCATCTCCCTCCTCCCTCCTCCATCTGCCGCTTCTTCTCCCTCGTCCAGCCATCGACCCTCCATCCGTCGCCCCTTTTCCTCCTCCAACCGCAGCCCCCTCCTCCTTGCCAAGTTTTATAATTTTTCATGTTCTAGCTGGATATGGTGTTCAAATAGTATTTGTAAAAATGTGAATTTGCAGAAGATGTAGTAGTAGTAGTACATGTAGTACTAGTATATGTAGTAGTAGTAGTAGTAGTAAAAATGTTTCTCCATTGTCGTAGATCCAGTAGTAGTAGATGAGTAGCTGTAAATATGTGCAAATATATTTTTTGAAATAAAAATGTGAAGCGAGTTTTTCTTTGAAATGCAAGTGTGAAACAAGTTTTTTTAAATGTAAATGCGAAATTGCCGAAACACCTCCTAGTGCATATGTTTTGCCAGAATGTTGATTCATTATAGTTCCCAGAAATTTCACTCACTCAATATGTCCAATTTTAGCAATGTTCATGTCAAACTTTTTTGTGGATTTCAGCATGACTTTTACTATAAAATAGGAAATATCAAGTGCGCGTGATTTTCCAGAACAGGAATGAGAGGACATTCGGGTAAAACTTAGAATATTTTTTATACCATTACTCCATAAAGGTAATGTTAATTGACTTATGAGTTGGGTTGACTTTTAGTCTATCGGAGCTCCTCGTGTGAATTTAATTATGTTCTTGATGGAGGAATTCCGACTGTTGTCATGGGGGCTGTTTCCTCTTCTTCTTCTGGCGATATATACCTTGGTATACTATGTGAGATAGGAAGAGGAAGCGACTAGCACAAACGGTTGAAATATCAGAGGAAGAATCCTGACTATTGTTGTGGGGGTTGCTACCTCTTCTTCTTCACGCGATATATACCTTGGTATAATGCACTAGAGATGGAGAGGAAGCGACCATCACCGACGGTTGAAATCCCAGACAAATATCTCGACAGTTGTCGCGGGGGTCGGTTCCTCCTTCGTTCCCATTTGATAGACATTTTGGCAATGACCGCGGGTATGAAGGGTGGAGCGATTATCACCGACAGTCGAAATATTAGTGTGAGGGAGTGTCCACCAACAGACACCACCATATCAGTTTGAGAGAGTGTGCACTATAGACACCATGAGATATGCGAGTTTTTCAAGGAAGCCTTGACAGACTGAAAGTCCACCCATGCTGAATAGTTTTTGGTATAATTGCCATGCATTTTTAATATTTGAATCATGAACACAAGAAATGTCTCACGACAAAGGGATCCCTGAGTGCTATATGTACACCTACGATAGGGGTATATGAGAGTGTTGTCCTCACCTAGACAACGGTGCGTCCTTCACCGTCAAGCTAAAGGAGGACTTCGAAATTATTATGGTATGTAAAGATGACATGTATTTTTTGTATGCCATGTACCTTCCTGCTTTAATAAATCTATATTTTTCTTTTGTACAATTTGACTAGTGCATTCCCTGCCATGCAAGACTCCATGACTTAGACAAGTTCCATTTCAAAGAGACAAAGAGTACGAAGACTAAGATAGCTCACCTAAAGACGGATGTTTACACTTTCGCTATTAAGGTAAAAAATAGATCGCACATATTTTGGTTGTTCTTATTGTATATCATTTTGCAAGGCGTGCGGCTTTGAGGAGGACATGAACATTACCTTCAATCTTGGTCATGACGATGATCGTGATAATAATATCGAAATTTGGGTGCATGCGGATCACTTGATTCCAGTTCTACCTTGAGGTGAGTTTTTCAACACATTTGTTAGGTAATTTATATTGATTATTGAGAAATTTTGGTACTCATCCCGATTAACTTATTTATTTTTAATTATCAGCTTATTTCTGTACTCCAAAAAACACATGGCAGATAGTAGATCAGACCTACTACAGTTATGACTCTGAGCTTACTTGGTCGAAGATAAATCATTTGATCTCATTTATTTATGATGTTGAGGATTATAAGAACAATTACATGATTGGCAACAATTATCATGGCTATGTGCCACTAGTACACATTTGAACCATTATAACATCACTTGAGACTACATTGTAAGATTTTTTTACTATTGTGTCACTAGTACATCTTTTTCATACATTCTTCTTAAGCAAAACTATTTTGCTTACTATGTTATTATTACTTATGTTGTTCAATAGGTACTCCCGCCAGAGAGCATGCCTAAAGTGATATTTATTGAAGGTGGTTTGCATATGGTTAGCTTATGACCAATCCCAATGAGTTACCCTGGTAAATATAATATTTCAAAGTGAGGAAACCTTGAAAATCAAAGGATGGAGCAACGCAATAAAAACATCCATGCTACCACTTGGATACAAGTACTTGTGCATCCTACAAGTAGGAGATAGGTTAATCAGTATTCTTCAATGGAGAGATGTAGGAGTTCACCCTTTTATGCAATTTTACATAGGTGAGAATATTAGTTAGTGTTGGTAACTTGTGATACCTTCGCAGCTTGTTATTTAACTTGTGATAACTTGGTCACTTGCTAGTTTGTTGTTAGAATGATGAAGAGTTGTTCAACTACTTTGATAACAACTAGAATGATGATGAGCTTTTTTTTGTTTTATGAGATTTTAACTTGGCATGACTAAGATGATGATGAGTTCTCATATGACATGTATTAGATTAAAGTTGATGCATGCAAAAGATCAAGTTGAATTAGAGGAAAATACGATGTTGTGATACCAGAATCGTTCAACATATAGTGAAACTATAGGCGGTTTAATTGTCAGATGTTTTCTGTGTTCCAAATTGTCACCGGGCCACCAGATTTCCCTCTCTTCTCTAAGCCCAACCTATCTAAACAGCCCAGCAAAACCCACAAACCTATCCCTCCGTTTTGGACCACCCGATCGGGATCTGACGCGGACGGACTAAATCTCTAACCTAGCCCTCAACTGCTATATACACACACCCCTCATCCTAATGTTGAAAACCTAGCCCCTTGCATCGTTTTCTATGCCACCACCACATGTTTCCTCCCACGCCTCAGCCAGCCACCACGGGCCCACTAGGCCCACCTAGGCCCGAAGCCACACTGCCGTTGTCTGCAACTGCCGCCTCCGGCGAGCTTCTTACACCCATGGCCTCGTGAGCTCCATGACCCCGTGCCCGTTGCCCCGCCGCAAGATGTTGCTCGAGCTCGCTAGTGCCACGGCCTCGCCCTTCCTCTTTTCCTCCTTTCTCCTTCCTCTTATTCTCTCCCTCTATCTCACTGATATATCTCTCTCCATGTGCCAGGACACCGTGGAGACCCTGCTGGAGCTTGTAGCCGCCCAAACTGCCATTGTCGTAGCCCAGATTTGGTGCGGGGTGGCCGATTTCCTCCGTCCCTGCCAAGATCCGGTGCCTCCACGTTGCACCGGACCTCCTTGATGATGTGGTCCCACATACCTGGTCCCTAGAATCGTCACCTGGGTCGAGGCCGATCCAAATCGGATCACTCTCCCATTCACCGACCCTCGTGGGCAAAGCGTCCGACGACCCATCCGCGCCGAGCCTTGCCCCGCGACCGGACCGTTGACTCATTTGGTGAGAAATGCCCGTTGCCCCATTCCCAGCCTAGTGTGTAATATTGTTATGTTGAGCTTGTAGCTTATGTCGGGTCAGCAAGTTTTGGCCCATTGCGTTTTTTCCTGCCAGCGAATTTATCTATTATCGAGGGAATTACAGTTTTGCAGAAAAACACTATTGATCATGAATATAATAACTCTCAAGTCATGCATCATATTAAAATGATTTAAATACGTAAAATGCTCAGAATTTTGTGTATAGTAAGAATATCCAAATATCACCTATGTTAATAATGTTTAAACTTGTTGTTTGATTAAGTTTGCGTAATGCCAACTTAAAAATGGTTTATTTCATACATCAATAACCGTAACTCCAATTTAAATGAAGTATATATGTAACTTGCCTAGAAAAATGTGTAAAATAACATAGTCCACTTTATTTTCCTATTTAATAAATATAATATATGATTAGGTAAAACAGGACCAAATTCATAATTTGCTGATGTTGTCGTCTCAGAAATGCTATATGTTGCTTTCGGCCTCATTTAAAATGCCTAGATAGTGTAGTTTCCTTATGCTTCACATGTTGCTATGGTAACCAACATTTAAACTTGTCACATAAATAAATGAGAGTGAACTTAATTATTCGATCATGGAGTTTCATCACTATGCAACTCATTGCATATTGAACTTCATTTAATGTGTAGAAGTTGATTGTTGTGCTTTTCCATACCGTGCATAATGAAATGAACATGCATTATATTTGACTGTGCATCACGTTATGAATATGTTGTGATGTTTACAATGTCATTTGTTTGTTTCCAATTTGCTTCTCCTAGCTAGAGTTCCAAAACCGATTCGGAGTGTGAGGATTCGTTTGACTATGTCATGTTCTTCTTCCAAGCGGGATCTGAGGAAAGATGATCATTTCCCTAGATACCACTACTATAATTTCTATGATATTGTCTCATTTCTATCAATATGTCTTCCTACCTACCACTTCTTTGTCAAGCCTCCTAAAACACCATGATCAGCCCCTCACCATCCACCTTCCCAGCAAACTGTTGTTTTGCTATGTTACTACTTGCTCAACCCTTATTTTAGTGTTGCTAGTTGCAGGTTGTTCCATGTGATAACATGGATATCTTGGGATATCAAAGTCTTATTTTTACTTATTTTGACGCACATGTATACTTGGTAAAAGGTGGAATGCTTGGCCTTTTGCTCGGTGTTCTATTCCACCTTTGCCGCCATACTTACTTGTGTACCGGTGTTATGTTTCATATTGAGCGCTCCTAACATTCTTGGGCTTGTTATGGGGACACCTTGATATTTGTTTTGGGATAAAACTTTTCTGGCAAGGCACAACATTGGTACTATATTTAGCCAACATGATAATATTGAACACATTTATTAATGCATAGGGAGTTACCACCACTCGTTGATTTAATGTACATAATAGACGGGGTCAGTGCAGATGGTCCTAGTACAAATACCTAGCAGTCGGCGGTGCTGACTCGGGGCAACTCGGGTATCTAACTATCGTCCACTATGCATAGATGGTTGTGTCCTGAGAACGAGACACACGGTTCCTACCGGGTTTGACGACACACCGGGTGGCCTTGGCAGATTCGTTTTACCTCTGACGAACATCTTGTGCATCGGGATTCTAAGCACACTTCAGGCTATCTAGAGATTGAGGTTTTCCACGCAGCTTGTGGGTAGTTTGTGATGGATGACTTGGAGCACCCCTGCGGGTTATATATTTTTGGGAGCCGTTCTCACGGTTGTGTGGCAACTTGGAAATTTGTTTAACACCCGGTCATAGCAGACTTGAAGTAAACTCAAACAGAATAAACCAATTGTGTGCGTAACTGTGATAGTCTCTTCTTGTGAGGTTTGAAGCAAGAAGGAATATGGTGAGGTCATGTTTGACTCATAAGTAGGTGTTTAGGATCATTTCTTGATCATTTCTAGTTCACATGCGATTATGTGTAGTTCACTCCTCTTATTATTTTACTCGCAAGTTAGTTACTCAAATAAATGCTTAGTGTTTGTTGCAGCCTTACCACTTAACCATACCTCACCCATTAAGCTATGCTAGTCTTGATACCCTTGGAAATGAGATTGCTCAGACAAGTGGTACTTTGACATGAGTGTGAGGATTGTTCTATTTGTAGTGTCTTCTACATCTTCGTCGAACAAAGGATGTATTCTAAGAGAGTAGCCTGGGAGAGCAAGATGGATGTTGTTTTATCATTTGATTTCATCTGTAGTCAGACCTTGCTTTTGTATGTATGATGATTTCCATCGATGTTTGTATTAATATGATCATTATTTAGCTTGTGGCGAGTGTAAGACAGTTCCATATACTCATCTCCTCTTTACATGTACATGTAAATATCTCCATTTTTGTGAAACAACGAGATGTGCTTCTATCCATATCAAGGCCCTCAAGCCGGATGAGGATAATACAACATCTTGGGCGTTACAAGTTCATATCAGAGTCGTACCGACCTTGGAGTCCCCTTGATTAATCCAACTTTGCTGAGTCGAGTCTAGTGAAAACATATTTTGAGTCTAGTTATATATCAGAGAGTAGCACTCTTTTTACTTCTCTTCTATGTTGTGGTGAGTAATCCTGACATAGGAGTTTTAATTCTATCCCTCTTCTCACTCATTTTTTTGGATCACGCGGGTATTTTCGAATTTGTATGCTATTGATGTGCCGGGATTATGTACTTGGTGCCTCCTGTGTGAATTGACATTATTTCGGGCAGTAGAGTGCTTAGAAAAAGAGATTGCGCGTTTACAAATTAAAACTTGGTTAGGTGAGAACCTCGAAATAATTTGAAAAGATTTGAATGAAACAGGAATCTTCTAAGATATCTTAAAACTCCGGATAAGAATAGAGAGACATGAATAAACAAGAAAGGCTTGGATAAGAATTTCCAACATGCACTACTGGAAAACAGTTTTTTGCCATCTGCCTAGTCTTTGCCGTCTTCTAGCTGATGGCAAAGAGTGTCTTTGCCGTCAGCTTCAGCAAAACAGACGGCAAAGAACTGGCTGATGGCAAAGAAGGTCTTTGCCAGCAGTCAACTCTTTGTCGTCTGCCGCAGACGGCAAAAAAGGGGCCAGCAGACGGCAAAGAAGCTCATCTGGCTGGGGGAACCTTAGGTCAAACTACTCCCTTCTTTGTCGTCTGTTGGCTGACGGCAAAGATGCCAGAGGCAGACGACAAAGAGTATAGACCCCTTTGTCGTCCGCCAGCAGGCGGCAAAGAAGGTGAATCTAGTAACGGTTGTCCCGCCCCCACCCGGCCCTCTCTCTCTCTCTCTCTCTCAAACGGCCACTCTCTCTCTCTCTCCTCCCCCGACACCCACGCCGCCACCACCATCACCCGGCCACCCCCGGCGCCGCCCCGGTGCCCCTGGTGCCGCCCTCGAAGCCCCACAACCCCCCGGCTCCCCGTGTTCCGCCCCCGAAGCCCCACCACCGGCGCCGCTGGTGCCCCTGGTGCCGCCCCCGCTGCCCCACCCCCAGCGACCCTGGTGCCGCCCCCGCAGCCCCACCGCCGGCGCCGCCGACCCAGCCACAGCCACGCAGGCCCCACCGCAGTCCCAACACTGCCGGTAAGCCCATCCACCCCCACCCCCTTGTTATTTAGTTATTTAGAGGAAGAAGAAGCAGAAGAGGAGGAGGAGGAGAAGAGGAGAAGAATAAGAGTAGTAGGAGGAGGAGGAGGAGAAGAAGAAAAAGAAGGGGAAGAACAAGAAGAAGAGGAGAAGAAAAAAATAAGAAGGAGAAGAAGAAGAAGAAGAAGAAGAAGAAGAAGAAGAAGAAGAAGAAGAAGAAGAAGAAGAAGAAGAATAAGAAGAGAAGAAAAAAAATAAGAAGGAAAAGAAGTAAAGAAGAAGAGAAGACGAGAATAAGAACAAAATAAGAAGGAGAAGAAGTAGTTTAATTAGTTGGTAGATTTAGTTAGTTAATTAGTAGATTTAGTAGGTAGTTTAGTGGTAGATTTTATTTTGTTATTTAGTGGTAGCTAGATTCTTTTTTAGTTACTTAGTGGTAGATTCTGTTTTTGTTATTTTTTTGCTGTTTAGTGCTATCTAGGTTTAGCGATAGGTTTAGTTAGCTTGGTTAGTTAGTTAGTTAGCTTAATAGAAAGAATAGGAAGAAGAAGAAGAGGAGGAGGAGGAGGAGAGGAGAAGAGGAGGAGGATAAGAAGAAGAAGAAGAAGAGGAGGAGGAGGAGGAGACAAAAATAAGAAGGAGAAGAAGAAAAGAAGAATAAAAGAAGAAGAGAAGAAGAAGAGAAGAAGAGAAAAAGAATACCTTCTCCTCCTCCTTCTTCTCCTCCTTCTTCTCCTCCTCCTCCTTCTCCTTCTTCTTGATTTGTTCTTCTTCCTCTCCTCCTCCTCTTTCTTCTCCTCTATCTTATTCTCCTGACCTTATTTTCCCCAACAATGAGATAATTAGCCCATTTAGCTATAAAATGGCATAAAAACCTTGGTTAGCTCATGAATATTATATTCTTAACTTGTTTTCCTCTAAAATGACATAATTAAAATATTTGTGTTGATCGGGTGGATTTACATGTGATAATTGTCTCGTCGCTGTGAGGTCTGCTGTGCGAAGACCTGCCCGTGCGTTGTACGAGCTCCGCCCCTGCATTCGTGGGTCAGTACAAATTTCATCTCCTCCCCGCCCCTTCATTTACTGTGGCTTGGTTTCCGGATGAAACTTTCTAGATTTAGGTAATGAAATTAATTCATCAGTATGCGTGACCAGTATGGGTCTCCCGTTTGAAAGGGCGACATCTATAAATATGCATGTCTTTGTATATTTATAACCGCCATCCTTTCGAATTGTCCAACATTATCCATGGACAGCCCGAGTATGTGTAGATTGGGTTCGTTTTCCCGTATGCTGTGCTCTGGATCCGATGCGGAATTTCGTCAGTGCCTACGTGTTGTTCTCCGGATGCACATCCTCTATGTTTATTGCGGAGACGTGTATCAGGAGAACAACGGGGAGGTGCTGTCAAAATTTTGCGTTGGATCCGGAGCAGAGCATGGGAAAACGAACCCAATCTACACATACTTGGGTGGGATTAGGACCTATCTTTACCTATTAGCGTGTAGGTTGCCTGGAGTAATAAAAATGCCGAACCTGATTAAGTGATAAATATAAATGCTAAATTATATATAAATATATTTCTTCTGTCTTTAGTAGCTACGCAAGATGAGTGATCGTGTGTGGATGTATACCAGTCACCCTAGTCAGAAAGAGATGACGAAAGAATGGTTTGTAAAAACAAAGGAATTTGTGAAAGCCGCATTCGCAAATGGCCAGGAAAGAAACTATTGCCCCTGTCCAGGATGCGACAACTATAAAAAGACGACAGAGGCTGTAATGATTAAACACCTGCACAGGAGGGGTTTTAAGCCTAATTATACGGTGTGGACATTTCATGGTGAGTCTATACAACGCACAAGAGCTGAGGTGGTCCGTCATCGCACGGACGAGAATGGTACCGGGATCGAAGACATGGTGCAGGACTTTGATGATGCTCGGGTTTCGGAAGATGAGATGGAGAAATCTGCAAAGGCCTTTTACGAAATGTTGGAGTCTTCAAAACGTCCTCTCCATGAGCACACTGAGCTCTGTCAGCTGGATGCAATTGCACAAGTAATGGCTCTGAAGGCTCAGTTCAACTTGGGAAGAGAATGCTACGATGCGATGATGACACTATTTGGACGCTTCCTACCCAAAGGCCATGTCATGCCTGCAAACCTGTACCAGTTGGACAAAATACTTCGTGTACTTAAGATGCCCTATGAGAAGATAGATGCATGTGAGAAAGGATGTGTCTTATTTAGGAAGGAGTATGCACACTTCGACTATTGTCCCAATTGCGAGTCTTGCAGGTATCTTGTGGTAGACAACGGTATGGGTGAGAAGAGGCAGACCAAAATCGCAGTTAGTGTTCTTTGGTATATGCCAATCGTACCAAGACTTCAACGTCTTTTCATGGTCGAAGAGACAGCCAGACAGATGACGTGGCACAAATTGGGCAAAAGAACCGAATTAGATGCGGATGGGAATAAGATGATGGTACACACAGCGGATGGGGAAGCGTGGAAACATTTCGAATTGATTGCATCAGGATAAAGAGGCAGATCCAAGGAATCCTCGAGTCTGCGCCGCCACGGATGGTTTTAATCCCTTCGCCATGATGGCAACCCAATACAGTTGTTGGCCTGTATTTGTCATTCCACTCAATCTCCCCTCCAGGTAGATTATGCAAAGAAAGAACATATTTCTAACATTGATAATTCCAGGGCCCAATTATCCGGGGAGGAATATGAATGTGTACCTGCAACCGCTTAAGGATGAATTGGAAGAAGCTTGGGATAATGGGGTCAAGACATACGATGCCGCTAGAAAAGAAACTTCAAAATGCATGTGTGGTATAGGTACTCTATGCATGACTTGCCATCGTATGCGCTATTCTCTGGATGGTGTGTGCATGGAAGGTTCCCGTGCCCCCAATGCAAGGAAGCTCTTCAGTTTCATTGGTTGCAGGAGGGTTGGAAGTATTCTTGCTTTGACTTGCATAGACAGTTCCTCGATCCTGACCATCAGTTCAGAAAATACAAGAAGAACTTTACCAAAGGTAAAGTTGTCAAAAACTTGGCACCACCTGCGTTCACAGGCCAACAGATCCTGGATCAGTTAAACGCCCTCAAGCCTGATCCAGAGCGTATAGGGTATTTCAAGGGTATAATTCAAAACACGCCTGGATTCACAAGCCATGCTTCTGGGATCTGCCTTACTTCAAAGACCTCCTTCTTCCACACAATATCGACATGATGCACACTGAAAAGAATATCGGAGAGGCTATTTTTGGTACATTGTTCGACATAGATGGGAAGACAAATGATAATACTAAGGCTAGAGTCGATCAAGATACACTATGTCATAGACCGTTACAAAACATGCGAGAAGGCAAAGGAAAGCAGAAGTGGTCGAAGCCAAAGGCCTGGTTCAATCTTGGAAGGCCAGCTATGAGGGAAATTATCTTGTGGGTCAAAATGCACTTGATGTTCCCCGATGGGTATGCAGCGAATCTAAAGAGGGGAGCGAGTCTTGAAAAATTAAAAATCTTTGGTCTCAAGAGTCATGATTGGTACATATGGCTAGAGCGGGTAATGCCGGTGAGGTTACGTGGCTTTATTCCTGAGGATGAATGGCTAGTACTGGCGGAGCTGAGCTATTTCTTCCGTGTTCTTTGTGCGAAAGAATTGTCGCCTGGCGTGGTAGAAGACATGGAGGAGTTTGCACCGGAGTTGTTGTGCAAGTTAGAGAAGATCTTTCCACCGGGCTTCTTTAATCCAATGCAGCATTTGATTTTACATCTACCGACCGAGGCAAGATTGGGTGGGCCCGTGTAAGATCGTTGGTGCTATGCAACTGAGAGGATGCAGAAGACCCTTCGAGCTAAATGTAAAAATAAGCGTAGAATTGAAACATCGATGGCTGAGGCATTCATTACTGAGGAGGTGGCAAACTTTGTGACAACACACTACGAAGCCAAAATTCATCATTTGCATAATCCGAAGCCTCGGCACAATGATGCAGACCCTAAAAAAGGTGGGTCCAACCTTAGCCTATTCAAAGGGAAGCTCGCACCAGTCGGTGCTTCGAAACCAATAACGTTGGATGTCGAAGAATGGCGGAACATTTCGTTGTATATCTTCAACAACCTAACATAAGTGCGGTCGTACATCGAGTGAGTTCTCGGCACATTTTCCCGTAACTTCTAATTCATTTGAACTGCTCTTATTCTCGGATATTTCAAACAGCCCGTTACGTCGCCAAATTCTCGGATGGAGCAGTGATCGAAAATGATTCCGTCGAAGAGTATGAGCTTCTGTCAAAGACAGGAGGTGGCTATCCCGGTTTCATCTCTTGGTTCAAACAAACGGTAATTATCAATAATGGACCATTTCATTTCTTGGCTAACTTGCGGCTAATGCAACAATGTTTCGTATTAAACTTGTAGGCTAATTCAGAATCTATGGACGCCGAATTGAGACAAGTCCCTAATGGTTTTGACTATAAGGTCCGTTCATTTGAGAAATACAACATCAACGGGTATCTCTTTCGTACCTTTGGCAAAGAGCTATCTATGCCCGACTGGAAATCTACAAATTGTGGTGTCTCTGCTATCGGCGAAGGTGTTATCGAGTATTATGGAAGAGTTGAAGCAATTTATGAACTTCAATTCTATGGTGAAAACCCATCGAACGTCGTAGTCTTCAAATGTTATTGGTTCCAGTCGAAGAAGACTAGGATTCATGAACATATAGGACTAGTCGATATCAATCCAAACACCCATTTAGATGTTCCTGATGTCTATATTACGGCTCAACAGGCGACCCAAGTTTTCTATCTACCTTGGGCATGCCAAACGGATAAGAATCTGGAAGGTTGGTATGTTGTTTATGAAGTGCCACCACATGTCAGACCACCTCTCCCAAATGAACAGGATTATGAACCTCACATTAACCCAAACACATATGATGGAGAATTCTTCCAAGAAACACGTCTTTCCAAGAAACATTTCAAGAACCGTCGTGCTTCACCCAAGAACATGGAAGTAGACAGCGACAATGAAACCTACTCCAGCCCTGAGCCGGAACCAGAAGACCTCGAACTCGTAGAAGTTACTGATGCGGATGACCTGTCAATGCTTCAACGATTAAAGGAAGGCCTTTCACAACTTCACGTCGTTGAACCCGACGAGCACGTCATTCATGAATACATGCGTGATAGTGATGATGATGATGCATTTATTGATGATGATTATTAGTTTGTAAGATTCACAACTTAAATTATATATTTTTTAATCTTTATTATTCATGTACATATTATTATTCATGTCAGTTATTCAATTTTTTTATGTTGTACTAATTTCTTTTAATCTTTATCATGGCAGGTCACCAGGTGTGGAAAGATGGTGGGCGCTGGTCCAGATCGCTCGACGGGTTCTTCCCAGGCGCCCCGCACGAGGGGTGGTACTTCCTTTCCACCCCTATCTCTCCATAGAGCCTTGGCACACAGTCTGTCGACACCACTAGTGGGTTCTTCTTCGTCGGCGGCATTGCCCACTGGGAGAGGTGCTGGTCGGGTAGGGAAGAAGGGGAAGGGTACAGGGAGAGGTGGTGGCCGCGGAAGATCCAGGAGGACTGTTGAGCCGTCCTCGCCACCACCACCAGCTCATTCACCCGAGCATAGGACTACTATGGTCGACCCGTTTGCGGAGGAGGCTACGGGGACTCCGTTCCAGGAGCCTGGTGTTGACGGGCATTCGTCCCATGAGACTCCGGTCCAGGAGCAGCCTTGGGTCGAGGTGCATTCGGCCCACGAGACTACGGTTCTAGAGGCTTCACTCGACGTGGAGAGGCTCGGATGGGAGACCTGGACGGATCGGACCGAGTTGCTGGATTGGACCAAGGGTCCGGGTGGCAAAGGGGGTGGGGATAGCGGGGATGAGCTTACGGATAGTGAGGGCGATGTGCAGGTGCACGGGGCCCCCGTGTACAAGCGTGGTAGTACACGTATCCCGTTCATGCCGGCTACCCGCGAGCAGAGGCCGGTGATTAAACCTGAAGGAGATAGGTAAGTACATTTACTCTTTTTTTAGCTTTTGCCTTCAAGTTTGTTCAAATATCTAATGTGTTGACCTTATCATACTGCAGGGGATGGGTACACCCTCTTGGAGTCAGCAGGCCGAACTATGCCCTTGGTGTGCTTTGCCGGACAAATTTCCCGGGGTTTGTCACGTTGCGTGGTGAGGGTCAGGTTCCTACACTAGGATTTTCCTGGGAGCACTACCAGGCTGCGCAGGCCCCGCCGGAGGAGATTATAGATGGTGTCTTGTGCCACGCGAGGGCCGAGATGGTGATCAAGAGCTTTTGGGTAAATTATCCTTTTACAGAATCTAAAATTAACAATATAGCTAATTATTGTACTAATCGGTGTTTTCACGTTTGATTGCAGACCTTCTATAGGTGTGAGGATGGATATGAGGAGGAGGCGGCCAGGGTTCTCGAGGCCGAGTGTAGGCGGTTACTACAGAACTTACGCCACGAGGCTCGGCCACAGGCTATTCGAGATTACTACGCCACGCGTGGTATTAAGAAGCACAAGAAGGATTGTCGTGGGAAGTTTCTCAAGAAGGAGCAATACATGAAGGTAATTAGCTATTCTTAAGTCCTTCTACGTAGTTTTCTTGATTTCATTCATATGCGTAGTGCTCAAAATTCTTTCTAATAACTTAGAGGTGCCCCCGAGATGGTGTGCGGATAAGATGGATTGTTGGGAGGCGTTGGTTGATGAGTGGTGCACAGGCAGCTGGCGAGCCGTCCACGAGAATGCGAAGGATCGGCGTAGCCAAATGGTTGGTGTGCCACACCATCAAGGCAGCGCCAACTTACTTCAGTTCGGACGAAACTGGGTATGTGATTTGCTTCATGATTCATGCAATTCATTCTTCATGCTAATATTTTGTTCCTCTCTTTTAGGCGCATCACAGTAAGACGGAGATGCCACACTTGTACGACCTTTATGGCATGGCCCATACTGCCTTGTACAAGAAGGCGAAGGCATTCTGTGAGTCTGACCTGGATGATCCCAATAACTTCACCAACATATCATCCCACCAGAAGCTCGTGGCATACAGGGATGCGGGGAAGGCTACGAAAGGGGATGACTTTAACCGTAGCCAATAACCTTTGGATCCAGAGCTGGTGATGATATCTGGTGCCGGGAGGCCCCATGGCTCGATAGCCATTGGAGATGGGATAATGCGTCGTCCATGGCCAGACGATCTTGCCATCGAGGTTAGTTGTACGGACTAAGAACACTTTCATCCATTTCATTATGTGTGTCACCATAGATCATTACTGTTGTAACGAGGAATGGTGTTTTAGGCTGCTCTTCAGAAAGAGAGATTGGCAAACCAGGCTGCTCTTGAGAAAGAGAGATTGGCAAGCCAGGCTGCTCTTAAGAAAGAGATATTGGCAAGCCAGGCTTCTCTTGAGAAAGAGAGATTGGCAAGTCAGGCTGCTCTTGATGAGAGGGACCAGACCACGGCACGGTTGATTGAGGAGGAGAGGTCCCGGAATGAGGCGGGTCAACGGGCCCTGTACGAGCTTTTTGTGGTAAGTGTTTTTTCTCATTAGCCAAATCATGTGTGTAATGTCTGTTTCATTACTAACAAATACGACCCACTCTTCAGGGTCTGTGCGAGAAGAGCGGTCAAGTCCCTCCCCCGATGCCCGTCTTCTCTTAGATTGGCACGGTGACTTTCATTATAAACTAGTATTAATAATTGAGTGTCATCATGCTAACTAAGACATTGCAAAATATCTATTCTGCAGAATAACTCCCAAGCGGCATCGCACGACCCTTCTCCAAGTATTTCTCCTCCTTGATGACCACTACGGTAAGTTTCTCTTGTCCTCTTTTATATTCTCCTTGCCTTAATTTCCCAACAATGACATAATTATCCCATTTAGCTCCAAAAAGACATAGTTAGCTAATTTAGCTCCAAGAAGAGGAGATGAAATAGGAAAAATGAGAAGAAAGAAGAAGAAGAAGAAGAAGAGAAGAAGTAGGAGGAGGAGGAGGAGGAGGAGAAGGAGGAGAAGGCCAAGGACCTTCTAGTCCTTCTCCTCCTCCTCCTTCTCCTCCTTCTTCTTTATTTCTTATTCTTTTCCTCCTCCTCCTCTTTCTTCTCCTCTTTCATATTCTCCTTGCCTTAATTTCCGCAACAATGACATAATTAGCCCATTTAGCTCCAAAATGCCATAATAAGCTCAAAATGGTATAAAAACCTTGGTTAGCTCATTAATATTATATACTTAGCTTGTTTTCCTCTAAAATGAGATAATTAGCCCATTTAGCTCCTAAAAGACATAGTTAGCTAATTTAGCTCCAAGAAAAGGAGAAGAAATAGGAAAAATGAAAAGAAAGAAGAAGAAGAAGAAGAGAAGAAGTAGGAGGAGGAGGAGGAGGAGAAGGAGGAGAAGGCCAAGGACCTTCTAGTCCTTCTCCTCCTTCTCCTCCTTCTTCTTTATTTCTTCTTCTTCTCCTCCTCCTCCTCTTTCTTCTCCTCTTTCATATTCTCCTTGCCTTAATTTCCCCAACAATGACATAATTATCCCATTTAGCTCCAAAATGAAAATAATAAGCTCAAAATGGCATAAAAACCCTGGTTAGCTCATTAATATTATATACTTAGCTTGTTTTCCTCTAAAATGGGATGATTAGCCCATTTAGCTCCAAAAAGACATAGTTAGCTAATTTAGCTCCAAGAAGAGGAGAAGAGGGGAAAAATAGGAAAAATGAAAAGAAAGAAGAAGAAGAAGAAGAAGAAGAGAAGGAGAAGGAGGAGGAGGAGGGGGAGGAGGAGAAGGAGGAGAAGGCCAAGGACCTTCTAGTCCTTCTCCTCCTCCTCCTCCTGATCCTCCTTCTTCTTTATTTCTTCTTCTTCTCCTCCTCCTCCTCTTTCTTCTCCTATTTCATATTCTCCTTGCCTTAGTTTCCCCAACAATTGCATAATTAGCCCATTTAGCTCCAAAATGCCATAATAACCTCAAAATGGCAAAAGAACCTTGGTTAGCTCATTAATATTATATACTTAGCTTGTTTTCCTCTAAAATGGGATAATTATCCCATTTAGCTCCAAAAAGACATAGTTAGCTAATTTAGCTCCAAGAAGAGGAGAAGAGGAGAAATGAAAAGGAAGAACAAAAAGAAGAAGAGAAAGAGAAGAGAAGGAGAAGGAGAAGAAGGAGGAGGAGAAGAAGGAGAGGGAGGAGGAGGAGGGGGAGGGGAAGGAGGAGAAGGCCAAGGACCTTCTAGTCCTTATCCTCCTTCTCGTCCTTCTTCTTTATTTCTTCTTCTTCTCCTCCTCGTCCTCTTTCTTCTCCTCTTTCATATTCTCCTTGCCTTAATTTCCCCAACAATGACATAATTACCCCATTTAGCTCCAAAATGCCATAATAAGCTCAAAATGGCATAAGAACCTTGGTTAGCTCATTAATATTATATACTTAGCTTGTTTTCCTCTAAAATGAGATAATTAGCCCATTTAGCTCCAAAAAGACATAGTTAGCTAATTTAGCTCCAAGAAGAGGAGAAGAGGAGAAGAAATAGGAAAAATGAAAAGAAAGAAGAACAAGAAGAAGAAGAGAAGAAGGAGAAGGAGGAGGAGGAGGAGGAGGAGGAGAAGGAGGAGAAGGCCAAGGACCTTGTAGTCCTTCTCCTCCTCCTCCTCCTTCTCCTCCTTCTTCTTTATTTCTTCTTCTTCTCCTCCTCCTCCTCTTTCTTCTCCTATTTCGTATTCTCCTTGCCTTAATTTCCCCCACAATGACATAATTAGCCCATTTAGCTCCAAAATGCCATAATAACCTCAAAATGGCATAAGAACCTTGGTTAGCTCATTAATATTATATACTTAGCTTGTTTTCCTCTAAAATGGGTTAATTAGCCCATTTAGCTCCAAAAAGACATAGTTAGCTAATTTAGCTCCAAGAAGAGGAGAAGAGGAGAAGAAATAATAAAAATGGAAAGAAAGAAGAAGAAGAAGAAGAAGAAGAAGAGAAGGAGGAGGAGGAGGAGGAGGAGGAGGAGAAGGAGGAGAAGGAGGAGAAGGCCAAGGACCTTCTAGTCCTTCTCCTCCTCCTCCTCTTTCTTCTCCTCTTCCATATTCTCCTTGCCTTAATTTACCCAACAATGATATAATTAGCCAATTTAGCTCCTAAAAGACATTATAAGCTCAAAATGGCATAAGAACCTTCGTTAGCTCATTAATAATATATACTTAGCTTGTTTTCCTCTATAATGACATAATTAGCCCATTTAGCTCCAAAAAGACATAGTTAGCTGATTTAGCTCCAAGAAGAGGAGAAGAGGAGAAATGAAAAGAAGGAAGAAGAAGAAGAAGAAGAGAAGAAGAGAAGGAGAAGGAGAAGGAGAAGAAGAGGAAGGAGGAGGAGAAGAAGAGAAGAAGAAGGAGAAGGAGGAGAAGAAGGAGAAGGAGCCCTCCTTCTTCTCCTTCTTCTTATCTCCTCCTTCTTCTCCTCCTTCTCCTTCTCCTTCTCTTCTTTTTTCTTCTTTTCCTCCTCCTTCTCCTTATCCGTCCCCTTCCCCTCCTCCTCCTCCTCCTCCTTCTTCTTGTTTTCTTCTCCTTGTTCTCTTCTTCCTTCTTCTCTTTCTTCTTCAATTTAGCTTATTTGTCATATATATGTTGTTGTTCTTCTTCTTCTGACTTTCTTATTCCCATTTTGCAGATTGGATGTACTACATGCATGGAAGCTGGCATTGGAGTCCTTTAGTTTCCGTTTTTATTTGAGTTGATGAACAATGTGGAACTATATGTATATGTATATATGGATGAACAATATATGTGCAACTATATGTATGTATATATGGATGAAACTTTGTATGTGTTGGTTCTTTTCATATATGGGATGTACGTTGATGAACAAATGGCATTGATGAGCTTTTATGTATATCATATATGTGTTGTGACCTATTTATCATATATGTGCTATGAATTGTATGTATATGTGCTGTGAAATAGAAAAAATAAACAAAAATGTGACAATATAGGCTCTTTGCCGACTACCAGCTGATGGCAAAGGCCTTCGCCGTCAGTTGGCCGACGGCAAAGGTGCCACGTGGTGCCCAGCTGTGCAACCTGGGTTGTAGCAGCTGGCCATATAGTATCTTTGTCATCTGCTTCCAGGGGGGCGGACGGAAAAGAAGAGGGCACAAAGGAGGGGGGAGGGATAGGCAGACGGCAAAGAGTGGAGGGGGGAGGAGGAGGAGGCAGACGACAAAGAAGAGGGGGGAGGCAGACGGCAAAGAAGAGGGTGGAGGCAGACGGCAAAGAAGAGGGGGAGGCAGACGGCAAAGCCTCCATTAGCCCCTAACGGAGGCAACGCCTGTCGGCTGCCATCTCGATCACTTTGCCGAGTGCTCCTATGAAAAGCTGAAGGCAAAGCTCTTTGCCGTTCGCTTTGGGGAGACAGACGGCAAAGAAGCTACGATGCCGTCGTAGGCTGACGTGGAAATTTTGTCGGCCGTGAGATTCTTTACCGTCTGTGATATTATCTTTGTCGTCCGGGATTGACTCTTTGCCGTCTGTGATGGCAGACGGCAAAGAAGCTAATTCCTGTAGTGATGTGAAAGCATTTAAAGAATGAAAGGATATGATGAACACTGAAATCTTGAATTGAATCCACCGAAGAAGCAAACTAAATGGAGAATGATGAACTTAGCACTGAGGCATCTTCACAATGAATCATCAGATACAATATGGAAGATAAGATAGATAAGCATTAATGAAAATAATGGAAGTTGGATAAGAATTTAATCGTTGAGGAAAAGGGCCGGTGGGTGGGGAAAACAAAGAAAACATAGGATGGATGAGAAGCACTCAGGTTGAAAAGAATTTCATGACAACTCTGGTTGATGAAAAGCATTATCACTGCCATAGAAATATGAGAACACCACTTAACAAACATATGAAATCAACACTTGACATAGAAGTAACTCGAATTACCATAGTCCCACAAAACAAAGGTTGAGGCTTCCAAATTAAGCCAGAAACAAGTACATAACCCATTATGCATTTGTTGGAAGCATAATCCAAGGGAGCTAATTGAATTCCCACCCGAGAACTCCCGTAATCTTTTGGTTATGCAATCGGGTCCATGGATACAAGGAGAAAAACCTCACCCAACTCCTAACATGGTACCACACTCCAATGTATCACAAGTGTCACCACATAAATAGATGTCTCAAAACTCATCTACCTTAGACCCTCATAATCACAAGGATGCCAAATATGGCAGTACATCTAGACACTCTCCCCAGTATTGTATGATGCCGAACTCCACTCGCCACAAATAGTATTGAAGCAATTTCGAACATCCTCGCCCTGAGATACTAAGGAAACTTGACGATAAAGATGTGTCAAGAACCCCTTGGAGCTCTACTCCCTGGAAACACCAAGTAGAGAATCTCGTCACATTGACATCATAGAGATTCCAATTTTACTGTGTGATCCTAAAAAATTGAGTAAGAAGAGGGTAGATTTAAGTTTTTTATGTCAGGATTCCTCAACACAGCATAGAAGAGGATTAAAAAGAATCCTACTATGTGATATGTAACAAGACTCAAAGTAGTTTTTCACTAGACTCGACACAGCCAAGTTTGATCAATCAGGGGGTCTCCTAGGTCGGTGGAGGAGACACGTATATGGAATTGGCTTACACTCACCATAAGCTACATCATGATCATCTCAATACAACAGTATGTTCAATCATCATATAGAAGAGCAGGGTCCGACTATGGACAAAATCAAACGATAAAAGTGACATCCATCCTTGCTAATCCCACGCTGCCGGCCTGGAACCCATCCTATGATCGAATACAAAGAAGAACTACAAATCAAAAAAACATCACTCTCATGTCAATACATCACATACCTGTACCTACACCTATTTTTTTAGTAATCTGTGAGCCACACGGACTTTAACAATCTCATTTACAATGGTATCAAGACTAGCAAACATAAGAAGAGTGATCTACACATAAACAGACGTGAACAATTGATGACCAAGAAGTGATCCTAAACACCTACTTACGAGGAAAACATAACACCACTGTGTTCCCTTCTTGGCTCAAACCCCATAAGAAGAGAAAGCCATGTTGCACACAGAGTTGGTGTATTTTAATTGAGTTACTTCAAGTTTAATATGACCGGGTGTTAAAAAACTTTCCAAGTTGCCACATAACCGCGGGCATGGCTCTTAGAAATATTTAACCCTGTAGGGGTGCTCCAACTCATCCATGAAAAACAAGCCACAACTTGACCTGGAAAACCTCAACCTCGAGATAGTCCAAGGTATCCTCGAAATCCCAGTGTACAAGACGTTCGAGAAGGTAAAAAAATCTACCATAACCGCCCGGTAGGCCACATCCTAATAGGAGTCGCGCGTATATCTTTCTCAAGGCACTACCAGATAAGCTAGTGTCCAGGGCATGATAGCCATCTCCCGAGTTACCCTGAGTTGGCCCCACACAGTCCTCTATTTGGACCAACACTCTTTAGGAGCACTGTCCCAGGTTGTTTATTAATTATCCATGGGGTGATCATGCCCTAAGAAAATTTTAGTTGTTATTAAGCAAATAGTAACAATGTTGTGCCTTGCCGGAATAGTTTTATCCCAAAACAAAAATTAAGGAGTCCCATAACAACCCCAAGCATGTTAGGAGCGCTCAAGATGGAACATAACACCGGTAAACAAGTAACTAGGGCAGCAAAGGTGGAACAAAACACCGAGCAAAAGGCCAAGCTTCCACCTTTTACCAAGTATATATGTGCATTAAATTAAATAGCAATAAGATTGTGATATCCCAAGATTTCCATGTTCTCACATGGAACAACCTGCACCTGGAACTAGCAATGCTATAAGAAGGGCTAATCAAGCGGTAACTTAGCCAAACAATAGTTTGCTAGGAAGTTGAGGGGTCAGAGGCTTTTCATGGCAATGTTGGAGGCTTCACATTCAAGTGGTATGTATCAATACATAACGGTAGAAGCGAGACAAATAGCATAGCAATGCTAGTAGTGGTATCCAGGGAAATGGTCATCTTGCGTAAGATCTCGCTTGAAAGAAGAATGAATCCATGAAGAAGACGAACCAACGTAGTCAAACGAATCCTCACACACCAAATCAGTTTCGGAACTCTATCGAGAAAAATCAGTCCAGAAACATAGAATTAACACATGATAAACACCACAACATATTCATGACATGATGCACCATCAAATATGATGCATGTCCATTTAATTATGCCTGACATGGCAAAGCACAATAATCAACTTCTACACATTAAGTCAAGCTCAATATGCAACAGGTTGCATATTGACCAAACTCCACATTCAAATATTTAGTTCACTCTCATTTATTTATACAACAAGTTTAAATGTGGTTAAACATGGAGAGCTGTAAATACTACACTATCTAGGCATTTTAAATGAGGTCCAAAACCACTTATAATATTTTTGAAACGACCCCATATGTTAATTTAGAAATTAGTCCAGATCATCCTAAAACATATTTTATAGTTATCAAATAGGAAAACAAAATGCACCAAGTGATTCTACATGGCATTCTAGGCGATTTACAAATATAAATCATGTAAAATGGAGCTATGGGTTAAAAGATATGAACATCACAAGATAATGTGCGATGAATACAAAATGCATGCAAACAACACCCACAAACATGTTAAATCATGGATGCAACAAGCTATTAGGAAACTATATGAAATTCTTGGCCAGTTTCATATATGGCATGTTCAAAACGGAGTAACGGTTCAACAATTACAACCAAGAGAAGTTATAGTGATAATCTATCCAAAACAGCAACATGTCATTGTACACACATCAAAACAAAAAGCTACAGGAATCTAAAATGCACAAACAAGACATGGCGCATTAGTTGACTTGATGCACAATAATTTATCTCACATGGGTAAATTGTTTACAAGCAAGGATCAATAGGAAACGAGCTCATAAGATGGCTACCATAACACAGTTTAAGACTTATGAAAAATAACATGTTTTAACAGAACAATTTTATTCTGAAGGCATATTGGTAGAAACAAAAACATATGCTACATGACTTATCATGGCATGATGCACTACACATAGCTCCATGGGAGTATCAAAAAAGTATGCACAGAAACATGATAGCATCGACACAACAAGGCGATATGAAGTAAACATATTCTCAGACTTAGTGGAAATAAGAGGGTACAAGTGTTGCAGTTTTCACAGATTGGCATGTTTGATAGCAAAAATATCTATGATACAAATCCTATGTATGGAAACTAATGGAACAACATGGTAGTACATTACATGCTTTACAAAACACTCCATGGGGCCAACACCAAAGGAGTGGTAGATTAATGGCAATTCACATGGCAAACTAGCAACAAAATATAACAGTTTTAGACTTGGAACTGTTTTGACATCTCAAAATAGCAACATTGAGTAAGCATGTTCATATGATGAAAACTATATCCAAACATGGATGTCATGGCATGGAAAACAAACTACGAGCAAGTACACATGGCACGGGTTCAAAGGAGGCATGGTTGCTTAATATGAGCTTTGCAAAAATGGAACTTATCATTAAGAGATTAGCAGTTTTAACATGAAGGCCACTTGAAATCAAGAAATGGACATGTTAATGTTGTTTAACAAAGCAATCAGAGGCATGGCATCAAAGTAGACATCACATAGAACAAATCCAAAGAACGAATGACATGCAAAAGACCTATGGATTAAATGCAATCATCCACACAAGTTTGAATGAAATAACAGTTTTTAGACTTATTCACGTAGCACTTTTGCAAGAGAGATTTTGAGCATGTATATGCAACCTATTATTGATGCAAATGCCACAATCATTTAGTGCACGAAGAGTAGATGATTTTTCATGAAAAGTTTATTTACTTCGGGGCTACGGTTATTTAGCTATCAAAATAACCATTTAACATGGCTATTAACGCAAATTGATGCAAACAATAAGTTTAAACATCTTTAACAAGAATGAAAGTCGGATATTATGAATCTACATAAAATTCTGAACACTTCACATATATTAAGTTTCTACATGGATTGCACAATTTGAGAGTTATTAAATTCATGAAGTGCAAGGGTTTTTCTACAAAACTACAATTCATTGGATGATTGGATAAATTCGTGGGCACTTAAAAACACAAAGGGGTTGCATCTGTGCAAACGAGCCAAAAAGCAGTGAGGGGCAAATATCTATCATACACACATGCGTCAAATAGTGGTGGAGCTAGAGGCTCACCATGGGCCTTGAGGCTTGGCTGGACACATGCAGAGCGGGCCAGCTCGGCGGGATCATGCGAAGGCGGCTGGGTTGTGGGCCCATGCGGAGCTGGGTGTCGCTCTCCTCACTCCCGAGCTGGGCGAGGCCATGGTGAAAATGGTGGAAAACAGCAAAGATGAGTGACACGAGGGCGGAGATGGGGCATGGTGGTGAGCAGGGATCAGGTCGGGGCCAGTGAAGAGGGGCCAGATCTAGCGAGGAGGCACCGGATCTGGCGAGAAGGAGACAGGAGGCATGGGATCCGACAACGAGCGAGGTAGGCTCGTGTGTGGGGTGCAGCAACTTGTCGGTGGCGGGGTATGCCAGGGAGAGGCGCATGCGATGGGGCACCGGAGACGGGAGTGGGGAGAAGGCCGGAGGCGGGGTGATTGGGCCTTAGGAGCTCCATTGTCCAACGTGGTGGAGGGGTCATCAGTGGCTGGTGTAGCAGAGGAGCTTGCCAACCCCCCTGATCCAGGTCGGGCGTAGGAGTGAGCGGCTCGGTTTCGGGCCTGGGTGGGCCTCCCGCGGGCTCGGCGGGCCGCGGAGACTGCTAGAGGCGCGGGGCAAGGGAAGGTCGTCAGATCTGGACCTGACGATCCAGATCGCAATGGTGGGTGGCGATGGCCGGTGACAAGTGGTGGGAGGTGGCTGGCTGGCACGAATTTTGAGGTGGAGGCATCTAGAGGTTAGGGGATGCTAGAGTTTTGTGTAGGGACGTACAAAAATGGACTAGTTGGGGTCTATATCTAGTAAAGGGGCTCGGGTTTGAGGGTTTTGGGGAGGTTTTTCGACCCTCCGATCGCGATCGGACGGTCTGATCGAATAGGTGGGTTTCATGGGATGTGTTGGGCTATGTAGATGGGCTAGGTGGGCATGAGAGGGAGGTTTGTGGCCCGGAAACAGAGTTTTAAAATAGTAAAACGTCCCCTAATTTAACCGACTAAATGTCGCTCTAGGTTTGATGGTTCAGGTATCAAACGAACTCGAAATGCAACAAAATTTGGCTGGCAGTCTACCTATAATATATTAAGACCACAGGCCAACTTTCAACCCATTTGGAGAAATTTTTATACGTACTTCTAGAAACAATAGTTTTACGATGCCGTGTGCGCGTGCATGTGTGGTTGTTCATGAAACGATCAACATCAAGAACAGAGAGAACCGGGAACTATGGATGGATGCAAGTTTTGAAAATTGATGGTGATGGAGTGGGATGCTATGCAGATGATGCAAATGATGCGATGAGGAATGCGACAACCAAATGGAACACACGACGAAACTCAAAATAAATGGAAGGCATGTGAAGCGTCTGTCTCGGGCTGTTACAATAGAGCTCCAAGGGATTCTCGACACAACATTATCATTCAGTTTCCTTAGTATCTCAGGACGAGGATGTTCAAAATTCCTTTAATACTATTTATGGCGAGAGGAGTATGGTGTCAGCCAGTACTGGGCAGAGCGTCCAGATGTACTAGCATGTTTAGTTTCGTTGTGATTACGAGGGTTTAAGGTATATGAGTTTTTGAGATATATGTTTATGTGTTGACAGATGTGATACAATTGGAGCGTAGTATAATGTTAGGAGTTATGTGCGGCTTTTCTCCTTATATCCATTGGATGAGATTGCATAACCGGGAAATTTTGGGAGTTCTGATGTGGGAATCCAAGTAGTTACCTAGGCTATCATCCAATAGATGTATGATGTGAGATTGGGGTTTGACATGTAGTGGTTCATTTGTTCATTGTCTTTGTTGCAACAGTTCTCATTGTGTTTGAAAGAATCCTTGTATCTTGCTACGATTGAGGAATGCTTCGTATGTTGTGTGCACTGACTTGTACATGATGGATGTTGTAAGATCCAACCAATGCGAGCCTTACCACAAAAATAGTGGATGGAACCTCTTTCATGAATTTGTTTCTGTCTTAATCTGCAAGCCTCATCCTTGTTTTGTTGGAGTATAGTAATTTGAGTTGCTTCGATGTCAAGTGGTGATTTCATATCTTTCATAGGAGGTGCTCTCATATTTCCATGGAGTGCTAATCCTATTGATCATTCGAATTGCCATATCAATTATTTTTCATCTCGAGTGCTTCTCTTCAAGTAATTCAATCCTCTCCAATATTTGCAAGTTCATTCCTCACATTTATTTCTGGAGTTCTTTTTTCATCCGACTAAGTTTTCTTTGTTTTTTTCCACCCTCCCACCCTTTTTCTTCAATGATTAAATTATCATCCAAGTGCCTTTCTATTCATGTGAAGCTTAAATTTATTGTCTTCGGTATTCGATCCATTGATTCATTATGAAGATGCTTAAGTACTAAGATCATCATTCTTTGTTGTTGTTTTCTTCTCGAGTGAATTAAATTCAAGTTGTCGGTGTTCATCATATCCTTTCATTCGTTAAATGCCTCCCGTGTTGAAATTTTTGTTCAATCCTTTCTTGTTTATTCACCTCTGACTACAACAGAACCCCACCTATAGCAACACATTTTTCTGTATCTAGAAGTCCAGATATGCGTTGCTAGGTTCTTTACCAACGTTTTTGGATGTGTTGCCTTATCCAGTGTTGCTAGCACATAATGCAACGATTATACTTCCGTTGGTAAAAGGGACCATTGCAAGAGTACAACACATAAATACGACTCTTACAACACACATATATGTTGGTGGTTAATGTACATGAATCCAAATCTTATTTCTTGGCAACGAAGAATTGCAACGTTTCAAGTGTTTTACATATAAAATGTGAATGATATTTTATATATTTCCATCAATTAAATTAATACTGCGCACATGGTGACAAGTATGTATATCAGCAAAAAAATACTCACGAGAGAAAGAAATCATATATTGAAAAGAACCATTGGACTACAATAGTTGATATTACAAGTGGAATATCATCCAAATGTGATGCATAATATAAATATTTTCTTGATAGTAAAACTCAAACTAAAACATCCATCAACATCCCTACAACTTAACTAAAACTTAGCACATGAACATCCCTACCACTTAACTAAAGTTAACCGAGGAATATCATCCAACAGGAACAACATTCCTACAACTTAACTAAAACTAAAAATAGCCATCATCATCATTAATCGGAACATCATCATCATCATTGAAGTATAATTGCCACCCACCCATATAATCGTCCATATATCTTTTGTATCTACAAAGAAAATAACAAAATAAAATGTTAATACACAATTGATTGACATGCTGCAAATAATGATAGGTTGCCCAGCAAATAAGAAATGTTACTTCTTACAAAGGGTCGTTACTTCAGAAATATTGGTTGCCAACTAGATTACGACTATAGAAAAGAAAAGTTGTGACCTGAAAGTATTCCCTTACAACTCAATATACTACTTCAGATCACAAAAAGAACATAAACATACTCAAAGAAAGAAAAATAGATGTGGTTGTGGTCTAAAAGCAAGCCACTAATAACATAGTACCTAGTTAGTTGATGGGTTAAAAGCACAATAGACACTGCTCATATGGAAAAGTGCAGGCGACATAATCGGAAATTCAGCAATTTATGAACCATGACAGCAAGAGTTCATGTGGGTAATTCAACAATTTATGAATCAAAGTGGCGAGAGCTCACGTGCCAGTTTAGCAATTTACGAAACAAAGGGCAAGAGCATCTAAGAAGAACATTACTCACATTTCCGTCTTCACAAACAGTTAAGATATGGAGATCATAAACAGTTACAAGAATCATGACTATGAAAACTGTCGTATCTTGGACAAATCTAATCGCAGCTCCAGCCGTCCATGATGTTGGCCTCCATCTGGACAGTGCCGGAACAGATGAGTGGAGTGCCTCACATTAAATTACACACAACAATAGGTACAACATCGGGGAGATAGGAGTACATAAATAGTTGAATAAGTGGAGAAAAAGGGGCTGAAAAATGATTAGAGCTAATCTAAGCAATAAAGGAATAAATAAATAATCACCACAACGGAAATAGTCTTAGTTGTAGGTAAAACTCAGTGATGTACTATGAATGTAGAGACTAGCACATTGAAAACTAGTGAATGGCATTAAATATTTCTTTCTCTGGAAACCTGCGCACACGCAAACAGTGAGCATCTACATAATGAATGACAAACATGATGATGAACTGAATCTGAAAGAAGGGGTTCCTTATTCTCTCGAAGTAAGAAGAGCTTCCTACCAATTAACAACCACAAGAATCCAATAGATCCCAACAACAATGACATGATATCTCTAAAGTTAAAGGTAAATCTGCGACGGTGATTGTATGCTGGTCATCATTCGTCTCCCCTCTTTCACTCCGTCCTCCATGCATGACGTGGCCGAGTCCAGCCCCGTAAAATCATCACGCAATCCTCACAACAACCACGCTGCAGATATCCTTCCTCAATTCTTGTTTTTCCGCAAGATCATGGTTCCTTCTCCCCTCCTCCCACCCACAGCTCCTCTTATTTCCAATCTTAATACAATCCCTCAACGTCCACAAGGTAATGCAATCCAACCATCATCTCCCAACTCATCACGTCCACACTGTTTAACATGAGCTCATGTTGAAATATGAAAACCGCAGTTTTACCGGGATGCTTTCTTGATGATGTGCATAGGTCATTTGACATGCTTGTTGCCGCTGCTGCGTGTGCGTGTGCTTTGGCGATGTTGTTCCTTTGCATTAGTGTGTCCTTGTTTTCCGCTGTCGGTGTATATGTATGTGTGTGCTTACTGGAAGCTTTAGTATATGAATGTTTGCACATGAAATCATATAAAGCTCAGGTGTAGGTCGCATCTAAGTGGGGTATTGGGATTCAATATCATTTTCACTATGATGTACAACGGTAGTAGATAAGTACTTCTTTTAGATTAGTAGATAAGTACTTGGTATAGATGAATCCTCTACATTGACTTGACCCAAGTGCATATATAATAACTGCATGCTATGAGAGGACAATCACATAACCAAATGACAAAGTAAATGTATACAATCTTATGGTGAGTTCATTAGATGAAGAGGCTAGCAAGACTGTAGAATAGTAGGAGCATACAACAATCAGTACATTAATAGGTGTGGAGAGAAGTATTTATCAGTGTTTTGAATCATATCAACAACATCAAAGCATCATCCTCATGGAAGAAATAATGTGGATTATTAATTTACCTGATCACTAAAACAAAGGCGTACATGCTTCCCCCAATAGATCTACACCCTCTAGTATTTGAGATGGATGTGGAAGCCATCATTAACAAGCTACTCCCTCCACCTAAATAACCTGACCATCAGACTCATGAAAAGTGTGAAATTGCAACAGAAAAAAATTATTGGTAGCTCATCGAAATTGTCATACAGAGAAATATTAGGACTGGATCCCTCGTTATATATTTTATCTCTTGCAATACACTATTTAATATGGGGATCACATATATGAAGTAGTCTGTAGTATATACATTTTCCATAAATTCCAATATGGTGCCTTCTTTCAGGCGTAGGCTTATATCTTCAGGATAACCCAGCAGCTGCAGCCGCCAGCATGCACCAAGCATAGCAGAATACTCGTTTCGGTCACCCTGTGCTAGAGCACATAGAGGAAACACCCAAGATTGTACAACCAGCAGCCTACGACATCTGCAAGATTCAGTGCGATAGCCAGCACATTCTCACGATCCCAAGTCAGGGAAGAAGCACAAGAAGAATTTGGCGACGTTACATAACTCGATCACAGCAAGAATAGCATGGTAACAATACCGTTGGAGCAAATTGGCAACCTGGTGCTTCTGTTGTTGCTGATGATGTGCTTCTCTACATAAAAAAATAAAGGATTAGTGACATCTAGCAAGGATTGATGAGTTAGCAGCGTATAAGAATTTTTTTAATATTTTTGTGCTCCATTGATATCTAATAATTACTAATTTAATAGAATAGCAATCAGTGCATGAATGTAAATCAACAGAAATTAGAAGTCAGCCTGCAGGCCTATCAGTGTTCGTCAATGAATTACACAAGGGTCAATGGTTTTTTACAGGGATTGGCTCAATACAATCGGGGGTGCATACCTAGACGTCTACAGCAGAAGAGAAGAACAGAGGTCAGAGGAAGAGGGAGAAAGAGAGGACAAAGCCAGGGAGGGGATTCACTCGTCGGACTAGAGGACGACAACACAAAGTCATAGGGCTGACGTCGTGATGCCCGAAACCCTAGGCATGAAGGGAAAGTCGTGGATAAAATTTGGTGCCACGAGCGCCGGATCAAGCCAGATGAGACGGCGCTGCGGTGTGAGGGCCCCTCTGCCCATCTTTCGCGATGGTGGGATTTGATGGACGACGTGTGAATCAGCCACCGCAGGTGGCGCCGGAAGGAGCCGCGCCAAGAGAAAAAGAGACGGGATGTCAGAGGCATGGGAGGGTGGCGGATGCGGCAGATCCGGTAGCCTCCTTGCCTTTGAGGTGGGAGGAGGGGAGGGGAGGGCCGACGGCGAGGTGGGAGGAGGAGGGTGACGATGCAGTTGGTGGTGGCGATTTGGGAGAGATGAGGGGCATCGATGATTGTTTTCACGCGTCCCTCTCTCCGTGTTGGTGAGGTAAGAGGTTTCAATGTGCAACACATATCTACAACGTTTAATATGTGTATCTATTCTGAATTTTGCAACATATAGCCAAAATGTTGTAGAATATGTGTCGTTTTATACAGGGTATTCTTGTAGTGTCTCTATTCTATCCGGAGTGAAGAAGATATCTTAGAAGATTTGTGTTTCAGGGTTCTCACCTCATCAAGTCCTTCATTTGTACTGGTGCAATCTCTCTTCCTAAGCAATCCAGTCAATGATCTTTCCTTTAGTGGGCCCATAACCCACATATTTTTTCACGGATCTTAACTCGATGTTCTAATCTTTTTCGGAGTTGTCCTCAAGTTCCTTTCAAATGTGACGTAAGAATGAATTCAATCAGTTGTATTCCGTTTCCAAGATCTCTTTGATTTACTGAATAGTTGGCTCAACCTTTCCTTTCACTGTTCAGTAGTGTATCGGTAAATCGTGAGGTTGTTTCTTTTCATCATTCTCAATGTTGAACACCAAAGGAGAGTTTCTTTGAAATCTCTATCATTCTCATGTAGATTCATGGTTTCAGCTTTGTGCCATTGTTTCAAATTGTTTTGATCATGAGACTTCCTTCCAAATATATCGATAGCATTTTAGAGTTGTTTTCATTTTTCTATCCTCCAAAGTCCGTAATTTCAGTAGATTTCTTTGTTCCGAACTTTCAGCTTTTGTTTTCACATTCTTCTAATTTGTTGTCTCTTTGTTATCTCAATTCTTACCGGTGCCTTTTTTAAATCTTCGGCTAGAGGATCATAATTTCTTTGTTATCATGTATTCAATTCATTCCTATTGTCTTCGCTCATTTGCAAATTCTTACATGTGTTTCATTCAAGACTTACTTAATCTTGTGATATCTCTCTTCAATCTTTTCAAGAAGAATAAGTAGTACACTAGTCTATTGCGTGTCATCAATTTAACTTGATGAAGGAAAGGAATAACGTAACTCTTATTGTTCCTTCCTTGAGGTGATTAATTCCTTCTTCCGGAGTTGTTCATGATATGAAATTCTTGATTCTCAGTTGTACATCTTTTGTTTTCCGGAGTTTCAAGTATTTCTCAAGTATCCCTTTGTGAAGTTCCATCAAATTCTTTGCAGGTCATAATCTTATTATTTTCAACATTCATTCCTTTTGATCATTCTTTATGGAAGTTCTTCGTGGTGGTTCATCAAGGATTTAATTCATTCTTGAAGTGTTCTTCAAGTTTCTTGTTGGAGGAGCTCACGTATTCTTTATCTTGCATTTCAAAATGAAATTCTTTTCCGTTATCTTTTGAGATGGTGTTATAGAATTCTAGAATTCTTGATTCATGAGGAATCTCAAATAGATTTGTCAATAATGAGATATTTAAACCCATCATTTTCTTCCTTTGAGCCATTTTGGATTGGATTTAACCTAAAGCATTTCCTAAGGATTGTTGCTATCATGGTGCTTATCAATGATCCAAGTTCTCAATGCATCCTCTTGGTAAAAGAAGTTTTTGCATATATTTTTGCTCCCAAGCAATCTTTATTTCCATTAGTGGTCGGTTGTCACCTCATAATGTTGAGATATTTTTTCCATAAGCCCACGACAATCTTATTATTTTTGTTGTTGATTTTACAACAACTCCGTTCAATCCTACTTTGTAAGGATTCTTTTCAAGACAATTGTAGTAAAAGTTGTCATTTTGTCTCCGTTCTTTTCTTTCCAACGATCCTGCGTGTACTCTTTTTTTCCGAAAACTTTGTGACATTTCTCTCCACAACCCATCATCTCATTTTGTTAAGATTGTGTTCTTTCCTTGCTTATCCCATATAAGTAGAGTGTTGAGTTTTATTTTCACGTTCTTTCCATCTTCTCAACTTTTGCTCTTATTTCTATCAAAGTGCTGCCGAAATTCTTGTTCCTTGTCTAGCACATTTCGATCGGTGTGGTTTCAATTCTTTCTTGCTCCTTGTGTTCTTTTCTTCTCTTTGCAACATTCAATATTCGCTAGTTTCACTTGTTTGTCAAGAAGCAACTAAGTTTTACCTCTTCCTATTCCTCTTCTCATTCTAAGATCTTAGGTCGATATTTCTTGTTATGGGAGGAGAGTTGTAACAGTCTGAGACCAATGGTATAGGTGCCTTCCAATTATTTTGAGTGCCACAATGTGTTTTATTTGATTACCGCATTCACTGTCACGTCATTCGCATTATTAGCATTGCATCGACACTTCATCGCCTTCATTTTTCAAAACATGCATTGTTCATAGCTACCGGTTCTCTCGTTTCTTGTCCTGGAGCGTTCATGACCAACTACACTCACACGCGCGTGAGGCATCGTTAAAAATTATTTTCATAAGTGCGTATAAAACATTCTAGGAATGGGATGAAAATTGGTGTGCGGTCTTAGTATAATGTATATAGACCACGTGCCAAATTTTGTCGCATTCAAAGTCTGTTTAATACTCGAACCATTAAATATATCGTGATACTGTAGCTGGTTTAATTATGAGATGTTTTTGGTGTTTCAAATTGTCACCATGCCACCATATTTCCCTCTCATCTATAAGCCCAACCTATCTACAAATCCCACCACAACCCACCTGCCCATCCCTCCATTTCGGACCGCCTGATCGAGATCCGATGGTCCAAAAAGGAACAAATATCCCTAACCTAGCCATCTATACCTAATAATAAAGAGGCTATTGCTTCCGTCGAAAAACCCACCGCGACATTTTTATAAAAAAGCCCGTGTAATTTTTGTTATTCCACCCGTGCTCCATCATTTATCTGCAACGCAAAAGGAAAAAATAATTCGCTGCAAAAATTATACTCGTACGCGTCGCCTCCTCCCGTCGACCCTAGGCCACCCTGGCCTGTGCCCAGGCCGCCGCCACACCACTCGCCGCCGCGGCCGACTTCAACCGCCACTGTTGTCGATCTCAACCCACCCGCCTCCGCGGCCATACCTCTCCCCGCTCACTGCCCCCGTTGCGGCGCTCGAGCCTATCGCATCGACCCTGGTCCACCCTGGCGTGTGCCCAGGCCGCTGCCACACCACTCGCCGCCGTGGCCGACCTCAACCACCACTGTTGTCCATCTCAACCCACCCGCCTCCGCGGCCGTACCTCTGTCCGCTTGCTGCCCCCGTTTCGGCGCTCGAGCACAGCTTCTGGATCGAATCAACGCGACAGCTACAGTGACTGGGGATGATGCGTCTGCTCGATGCAGAACGGTGGTGGCGCGGCGGCGCGAAGTACTTGCAGGTGGAGGCGGGCCTCCATGGCTCACGCGGGGAACTCCGAGGTTATGGCGCGGCAACGACGACTCCTTATGGCCAGATAGAGGCGCCTAACCCTTGCTCCCCTCATCGTATCCCCTCCTCCGGCAGGAACTCATCATCTGGGGAGATCCCCTCCCCATGCCTCCAACCGTGTGCCAAGCACCTGAATGTATTGAATGTAAGATTGTATTGTTGTAGAGATAGAGAATGGAACACCACCTTCAGTTTGTCATCTGATCCCACATTCTCTACCTCACGAGTGAAATAAGATAACAGTCCATTGATCAATTCACGTAGCCTCTTTGTTTTGCTTTGCTTGTCCCACTCAATTTCTCATCATGATGGAATTAACAACGGATGGGTTGATTTCTCAACAAAATAGGATAGGGCTGACTACATTAGTTAGTTATAACTTATTATTTTAATAAATCAAAATGATTATAAAAAGATTAAAAGCGTGTGATATTTTTTTCTCCCGTTGCAACGCACGGATCCTTTTGCTAGTCATCTCCTATATATGGACACCCCCTCGTACAAACCTGGAAACCCTAGCCCCTTTCATCATTATCCGCACCCTCCAACTCGAGCCGCCACCACTTAGGGCATCTCCAATGATGGTATGATGATCGTTGGTAAATATGTCATGTAGATTGTTGTGATGAGGTGGCTTATAAAATAAAAGAGGAAAGAGAATAAGATCGTATGATCCTTAACCAACGTTCTGCGCACAAGCTCCAAGGTAATTTCATTCATTTCCTGCTCATGGGCATTGGTCATCAGCTTATTTATATCCATTTAATATGTGTGGTCCTCAATAAACTAACATACGCTTCATTGAAGAACTCGTATGATACATCGTTGGTTGCTTACGTGAACCTTGTACCAACGAATCTATCATACAGACTATTAAAGATGCCCTTATTGCCTCCCATGCTTCAGCCAGCCACAGCGGGCCCTCCAGGCCTGAGCGAGTTATGCCCGGGCCCAAAGCCAAGCCGCCGCTGTCCGCAACCGCCGCCTCCCACGAGCTTCTTGCACCCATGGCCTCCTCATGAGCTCCCCATCCCCATGCCCGCTGCCCCATTGCCGGAGGTCTCCGGACCTTGCCGGCCGCCACGTCCTCGCTCGCTAGAGCCCAAGCCGCAGGCCAGTGCCGCCATCCTTCTCCTCCTTTGTCCTCCCTCTTCTTATCTCCCTGTATTTCACCTATCTTTCTCTCCCGTATGCCAGGACTCCATGGAGACCCCGTCGGAGCTCGCAGCCACCTAATCTATCATAGTCGTAGCCCGAATTTGATGCGGGATGGCCGGTTTCCTCCGTCTCCGCCAAGATCCGGCGCCTCCCTATCACATCGGACCTCCTCGCCGGCGTAGTTCCACATCCCCTATCCCGAGCGCCATAGTCTGGGTCGAGCCTGATCCAGACCGGAGAGATAATTGCACGTAGGAAGTCGACGGCAAGGTCCAACACGGTCCCCGAAATTGAAAAGTGCTTCAATACGTAGTCAATACGGTCCTAGCCTACACATCGCATACGTATTGCATATACTCGCGTATGACACGTCAGCATATTCGTCAGACCCGTGTGTCAGTGGCCACATGCTAAAATTTAGACGAAATGAAACAGCCTGTGGGGTTTTGAACCAGCGATCTCTGAACTTATTTTGCATGTGCTACCCACCAGACCAACGACTTGCTCTTGTTTTATTTACTACGTACGTTTTTTATATATACTAGCAAAAGAATCCGTGCGTTGCAACGGGAAAAAAACAATAATAATATCCAATGATGCTGATCATATTATGTCTTTAAAATTTTAGGACATTTCTTGAAATGCATGAACATTTTTTAAATTAGCAAAAGTTGTTTTCAATTGCACTCAAAAAATAACACACAAACTTTTTTTCAAAATCATGGACTTTTATTGTTTTCACCAATATTGTTCTCAAAATTATGAACATTTTTTTGAATATGCGAATATTTTTACAAAAATCCTGAGCATTTTTTGAATTCACAAACATTTTATATTTTCTTCAAACTTTTATTTCAAAATTCCCAGTTTTATAAATTGCAAAAGTTTTTCAAAGTTCTAAATTATTTAAACTAAAAAATGGAACAGAAAAATGAAAATAAAAAATGAGACTAAAAACATAGGAACGAAATGTTTTTAAGATTTTTACACGGACTTTTGTTTAAAATCGTTGACTTTTTTATTTTATGAACATTTTCTCAAAGTTTAAACATTCTTTTATATGCAATTTTTTTTCAAAACTCCTGAATAGTTTTTGAATTCTCAAAAAAAATGTTTTTCTATATTTTATTTTGAAATTTGCAGTTTCTTAAAATTGAGAAAAGTTGTTTGAAGTTCTAAATTATTTAAAGTAGAAAAATAAAATGGAACTGAAAAGAAAAATAAAAAACTAAACTAAAAAAACAGGCACCCACGCATGGGCCGTCCCAAACAGGTATGCTGCATCTTTTTCTAAAGCCCAGAGCGTAATATAGGAGGTACCTACATGGGCCGGCGCAGTCCGGAGATTTTCCTGTTTGAAACGTTTTTTATGACTTATAGATGGCATTGGTGGATAATTTTAGTCAACTTTAAGGGTAATTTAGATGACGTACGGAAAAGCATTATTTGCTTTATTAGTAGATAAGATAAGATATATCTCGTTGTTTTTTCAGCTGTAGCGCACACCCACCCAATTTTTTCCCTGAAGGCCCGCGTGCTAGCGAATTAAGCGGGCAGTGGTACTTGTTTTTTTTTCTAGAAAAAACAGTAGTATTTGCTACTAATAAGATGCACATGGTTTTATATTTAGACAAACAGGCAAAGGAAATGCATTTGTGTTTGTGTACAACCTGTCACTTTGTTGGACCAATAACTGTAGCTTGTCACATTTTACCTTGTCCTTATACATGAAAAATATTTGATTAGATGTCAGAAACTAAAAACAAATGATTACTTGGTAAGATAAATTTTATCGTGTAAGTGAAGGCACACTTTGGACTATTTCTTTGTAATTTATATTTATTTTCATTTGTGTGCGTGGACTGATTTTAATAGATTTTCACACGCTAGTTTTATATTCTAAATATGCAAAATATAATAAATTAATCTCTTATTTGATATATTATTGTGTCAAGTACAACTGGACTTCCTTCAAACCAATGTGATTCCAGAATGTGCTTACATATATATATCATTAGAAGTAAGAGAAATGTTATATATTTCCGTCATTTGTCATGATTGTAAAATTCCAAAGTATTAAAAGTCAGATCCTTATGGATTTGATGATTTACATGGTTGAATAAAAAAATGATTGTAAAAAAGGTTTTTAAAAGTATGCATGCAGGCGCACTAGCAGTTATAAAAATAAAATGATTACTTTATTACGAGGAATAGGTCCGGCTGGTTGGCTAGCATATGCGAGTGAGCGATCAGGCGTTCTACAGGTCACTTGATGTCCAGCAGCCCCGTACGGTACTTGACAGGTGGGTTATATTTTTTCTCGTGGTACCTGACAGGTGGGTCCCGCACAGCGGAGAGAGAAAGAGTTAACCTGCTGTCTAGCAGCCCCATATGTACTACGTATGCGATGTGTAGGCTAGGACCGTCGTTTCAAGTATCAGGACCGTATTGACTACATATTTCCATGTATCGTGATCGTATTGAAGCACTTCTCAACTTTCAGGACCGTGTTAGACCTTGCCGCCGACTTCCAGAATGGTACGTGCAATTATCTCCACACCGGATGAGGGAAGCTATCGCTCATCCGTTGACCTGCCCTCATGGGTCGGGCCCAACTTTCCGGTCATCCTACTATGTTGCCTGGGCTGTCTTGCCCGCAGCACGGCCCAGCGCCCATCTTTCTTCTTGTACGGCCAATTGACGCATTTGGTGAGCAACGCTAGTTGCCCTATCGAGTGCCCAGTGTGCAGTAGTTATGTTGTGCCCATGGCTTGTGTTGGGTCAGCAACTTTTGGTCTTTTTTTTTTCCTGCCAGTAAATTTATCTATTATCCGGAAATTACAGTTCTACACAAAAAACCCTATTGATCATGAATATAATAACTCTCAAACTATGTATCGGATTAAAATAATTTAAATATGAAAAATGCTTGGAATTTTGTGTAGATTAATAATATCCATTTGTCACATGTGTTAATAATGTTTAAACTTTATGTTTGATTAATTTTGCGTAATATCATGTTAAAAATAGTTTATTTCTTATCTCAATAATCAGAACTTTGATTTAAATGAATTATATTTGTAAATTTCCTAGAAAAATGTCTAGAATAATACGGTCCACTTTATTTTACTGTTTAATAAATATATAATATGGATAGGAAAAAGAGGACCAAATTCATAATTTGCTCAGGTTGTCTTAAAAATGATATGTGTTGCTTCCGACCTCATACAAATGCCCACGGACTTATAGTTTCCTTATGCAACTTGTCTCGAAAATGATATGTGTTGATTTATAGTTTTCTTATGCAACTTGTCTGGAAAATGATATGTGTTGCTTCTCACCTCATACAAACTCCTTGTTTGAATTCTTAAGTTCACTCTCTTTTACCTAAGTTGCATAATTAGAACTCTTTCCATGTTAACAAAAATTTAAACTTGCCACGTAAGTAAAAGAGAGTGAACTTAAGAATTCAAACAAGGAGTTTCGTCAATATGCAACTTGTTGAATACTGACCTTTATTTCACGTGTAGTAGTTGATTGTTGTGCTTTGACATGACATGCATAATTAAATGGACATGCATCATATTTGATCGCATCATGTCATGAATATGTTATGGTGTTTACCTTGTCATTTGTTTCTCTCTGGTATGCTTCTCCTTGCCGGAGTTCTGAAACCAATTCGGAGTGTGAGGATTCATTGGACTACGCCTAGTTTGTCTATTTCACGGATTCGTTTTTTTCAAGCGGGATTTGAGGCAAGAAGATCATTTCCGTGGATACCGCTACTATCATTGCTATGCTAGTTGTCTTGTTTCTATCGATATGTCTTGCTACTTACCATTTGTTAGTCAAGCCTCCTAAAATGCCATGATCAACCTCTAACCATCCACCTTCCTAGCAAACCATTGTTTGGCTATGTTATCGCTTGCTCAACCCCTCTTTTAGCGTTGCTAGTTCCACGTTGTTCCATGTGATAACATGGATATCTTGGAATATCATAATATTATTTTTATTTAATTTAATGCACATATCTACTTGGTAAAAGGTGGAAGGCTTGGCCTTTTGCTCAGTGTTTTGTTCTACCATTGATACCCTAGTTACTTGTGTACCAGTGTTTTGTTCCATATTGAGTGCTCCTAGTATGTTTGGGGTTGTTATGGGGAGTCTCTGGATTTTTGTTTTGGGATAAAACTCTTCTGGCAAGGCCCAACATTGGTACTATATTTGCTCAACATAATAATATTGAACACCTTTATTAATGCATAGGGAGTTAGCGCTACTTGTTCATTTAATCTACATAATACAGATGAGATGGTGCTGATGATGTTGGTCCAAATACCTAGAAATCAACGGTGCCGTCTGAGGGCAACTGGGTATCTTGCTATCGTCCACAATGCATAGAACGTTTTGTCGTGAGAACGAGATATGTGGCTCCTATCCGGTTTGTCAACACACCGAGTGGTCTCGTTGGAATTTTTACCTGCGACGAACATCTTGTGCACCGAGATTTCGAGGACACTTCGGGCTATCTCAAGGTTGAGGTTTTCCACGTAGCTTGTCGCTAGTGTGTGATGGATGAGTTGGAGCACCCCTGAAGTGTTAATCTTTCTAAGAGCCATGCCCGCGATTATGTGGAACTTATGAATTTGTTTAACACCCTCTCATAGCAAACTTCAAGTAAAGTCAAACAAAATACACCAACCATGTGTGTAACTATGAGCATCTCTTCTTGTGAGGTTTGAACGAAGTACGGAACATGATGGGGTTATATTTGACTAGTAAGTAGGTGTTCAAGAACATTTCTTGATCATTTCTACTTCACGTCCGATTTTTTGTAGTTCACTCTGCTTATTCTTGTACTCGTATGTTAGCCACTCAACTAAATGCATAGCGCTTGCTATAGTCTCACCACTTAACCATACCTCACCATTAAGCTTTGCTAGTCTTGATACCCTTGGAAATGAGATTCATAAGTCCGTGTGGATCACAGGTTACTACAACAATAGTTGTAGGTACATGTAATGTGGTAGTTTGACATCAGCGCGATGATTGTTATCTTTGGAGTTTCTTCTACTTCTTAGTGGATCATAGGATGGGTTGCAAGGCGGAAGCCTGGGATAGCAAGATGGATGTCATTTTTATCGTTTGATTTTGTCCCTATCTGTATACTACTTTTATGTATGATGATTGATATGGATGGTTGTATTGATGTGATAATGATTTAGCTTGTGGCGAGTGTAAGCCAATTCCGTATACTCATCTCCTCTTTACATGTAGTGGTAACGAAATCGATTCTTGCGAAATCACGAGATGCGCTTCTAACTCTATCAAGGCCCTCGAGCCCCTATCAGGATAGTACCGCATCTTAGGTCTTACACGAGATGCAGAATAGGATAGGTAAGTGTTTCCCATAGTGGCAACCAAGGTTATCGAACCAATAAGAGAACCAATAGGAGAACCACACAAAAGAGCATGCACTTGCACCCAACACGGCCAAGAGGCTGGTCAATCCCCTTGAACTACTTACTTACAAGCAATAAGTAGTGATAGATAGATAATATAAACAAAAAACACAATAATAGAAAGTAAATGGCATAAATATTATTAGTATTTTTGTAATATGATTTGTGAAGACCCGGGGGCCATAGTTTTCGCTAGAGTCTTCTCTCTCGAAAAAATCATATGATGTGTAAATAAATTACTCTTGGGCAATTGATAGGAAAGCACATAGTTATGAAATATTTATTCATGGCAATGATCATATATATATATATATATTCATCGCATCCATAAGAAGTACACCAACTCCTACCTACATCTACTACTTTTACTTAACCCATCGTCCGCTATGCAGCTTGCGTCTAGAGTATTAAGTAAAACAGAGTAATGGTTGAAGCAAGATGACATGATGTAGACAAAGTAAAATAAACTAATATGAATAAGTCCCAGCTTTTAACCTTAATGGCAGAAATACAAATATGTGTCATGTCCCCTTCTGTCACTGGGATTGACCATCGCAAGATTGAACCCATCACAACGCATCACACATATCGAAGATAAACCAATATAGTAGGCCAAACTAAACCGATAGATCGGTGAGAAATATGAAGCTATAATAATCATGCATATAGGAAACCATCAAAGAATCAATATATTTTCATCAATAATTTGTTCGTAAACCCACAATTCATTCGATCTCAACATACAAACCGCAAAGATGATTACACAAGATAGATCACCATGGGCATCGCAGTGATCTTTGCATTGAAGAACAGAGAGAGAGAGCCATCTAGGTACTACCTATGGACCCATAGGTCTGTTGTAAACTACTCACACATCAACAAGGGAGTAGTAAGGTTGATGTCGAGGCCCTCTGTGATTGATCCCCCTTCGATAGGGCACCAAAACAGGGCTCCTGATAGGATCACTATGGAACAGAGACTTGCGGCGAAAGAAAAAGTATTTCGGGTGGCTCTCTCATGTTTTCCAAATATATTAAGATTTATAGAGGTGGAGTTAGTTAAGGAGGATGCGGGAGGTGGTACCAAACCAACTGGGCAGGGCCACACCCCTAGGCGCACCCTATTGGCTTGGCGCAACCCCGTGTGGCCTCCGGTCTCCCTCCGAAGCTTCCATGTCTTATTTTTGTCGAGAAAAACACATCAAAAAGTTGTGCTGCATTCGGACTTCGTTTGGTAATGTTTTTCTGAAAAGCCAAAAAACACGCAGAAAACAGCAACTCGCACTAGGCACTGGGTTAATAGGTTATTTCCCAAAAATGATATAAAACATCATATAAATGCATATAAAGTATCCAAGATTGGTAATATAATGGCATGTAACAATAAAAAAATTATACATACATTCAAGATGTATCGACATCCCCAAGCTTAATTCCTGCTCGTCGTTCAGTAGGTAAATGATAAAACAGATTTTTTATGCGACATGCTACCTAACATGTAATCTTTTTCAGGTATGATCACATAGAAACAATGAACTACTAAACATAAACATAGTAATATCCATAAACAGAAGTAACACAATCATCAACTTCCGGAATATATGATCCCTAAAGAATGTTACTCCCCATTCATTTTATCATATTAGCATGGCATGGCTCAGTCTTGACCACCTAAACACAAATGTTTCAAACCAGGGTGTTAAGTCAGGAAATTGGATCGTACTTCTTCACACGATTTCGCAGTTTCAACCTCACTCACAAAATGAGCATGAACCATGGAAATATCATATGGGTGGAATAGAATATGGTGGTAGGTATCAAAAGGAGAAAGAGTGGAGAAGGAAGTCTCGCATCAACTAGCCGGACCAACGGGCTTTGGAGAAGCCCATCAACCGATATCAATGCAAGTAGTAGGGATTGTCGTGCTATAGACGCACTAGAGCTATAAATGTATGAAAGCTCTAGAGCTATGAACGTATAAATGCAAGTAGTAGGGATTGCCATGCAATAGATGCACTATAGATGCAAAGTTTCATCTCAATCCCAATTGTTTTGATTCACCAAAATATTCCAAAATCCTCTGTGTCCAAAACCCAATTTGAGGAACTTGACATTGCAAAGTTTCACCATTGGCTCTCAAACTTTTTGGGCATGATCTAATCCCAAAATGATGTTGTTGTACCAAGTAGTGCCTTAGGGGAGTGATTAGCCTAACTAGATCTAGGAAAACCTATTTTTGCTCATGTCTAGGGTTTACAAAGTTTGCATCACCAACTTTCTCTATATGAGATCCAAATTGGTGATCAAGCCTATTTAATCCAATCATTTGTTCTTGTTAAGTTTCAAAACCACTAGATCAGTAAAAACAACCCAAAGATGAATCAAACACCTTTTGGTGGAATCCTATGTCCAATAATTTAGCCCCCATGACTCCTTCGCTTGGGGTGAAATTTTTACCACACGTGTGGCAAGCCCCTCCGCACCTCGAGTATCTTTCCCAACGGCCAAATCCAAGATTGAGGGGGTGAAAGCCCACTTTTACTCCTATGGATAGCCCCATCTCTCTCTTCTCTCTCTACTCTCTCCCACTCATTGTCGTTCCAGAGCATCCAAAGCCACTTCCCATTTGTTTACTCCCCCGTGTAGTGCATGGAATCTTGAGGACACACCAGAGCACGCCAAAAGCATCAACATTGCTGCCAAAGACGTGCTCTAGAGCATGCTACAGGATAGGCAGAGGTTTGACCTCGTGTCGTACCCATGGCATGGTGACCTCGGGCCTCTCCCTCTCTCTCTCTCTCACCCTCCCTAGCGTGTGTGTGATGCCGCCCCTCTCAACTGATGCATGGACTCGCACGTGAGCACCAGGGCCAAGCTGCATCTCTCCTCTCTCTCCATGGACTTCTACACCACCCCAACGAACGCCCCCAAGCCACCCTTGCTTCCTCTAGTGGTCTCCAGCGTTTCCACGAAGGCCGAGCCCCGTGTCCATGGTGCATCGGCGCCCCTGCTATTTAAGGCCACCATGGGCTCTTCTCTCCCCTCTGCTGGCCCTCTCTTCTTCCTAATCTCACCTCAGCACCACCAGAGACCCCTCCATAGCTCTCGAGGTTGAGATCAAGATCTTGCTCCGCCGCATCAAGACTCCGGTGAGCTCACAGTAAGGAGCTCCCCTGGTCCTCCTTTCCCCTTCCTCCCATCGTGTTTTGCTGTAGAGACCATCGGTGGCGACCCCTCCCGTAGCTCCTCCACCACGGGCTCCTCGTCACCGGCAACCTAGGCCATCCCAGCGCCCATCTCCACCTCCACAGGAATGACGGCTCGACATTGAGTCCATTTTCACGATCGTCGGGCCTTGCCCTGCCCCCGAGCCTCGCTAGTGACCTTTCCGTCTCCTTGGTTAGGTGGATGACGACAACCTAGTGGGGCTAGCTCGTCAGCCTCCCAACCTTATCCCTCCTCCTCAATATCACTACGGCTGGGCCCCACACGTCAGGTTTAAAACTTGGCAGCATGCGCGCCTGGCTCGCCTTGGCTGGCTAGCCTATGGGTCGGCCCAACTATGGGTCAATCTGGCTGAGGGCACAAAGCCCTTTTTCATTTTCTTTTCTGGCGTTTTATTCCAAAAATTCCACAGTCTAAAATAAATGTTGAAATCGAATAATTCCAATTTGTAAAACCTATTTAATGACGTCACTTGTGCATCACTTTTGAAATATTTTTTGTACTATTTTTATTTAAAACCATTTTAAAGCATAAAAATTTTCAGTTAAATTGCTTTTCACTATTTTTTACACATCAAAATCAAAACCTAATAATTTTTATAGTGCAAGTATTCACCCTAGTGTTTTACAAAAATGTTTGACATTTTTAGGAGTAGTTTATTTTCTCTATTTTTGTCGTGGCCTTATTTGTGCACTTTATTTTGCAATAGATTACGTTCTTGACAAAGGAGTTGGACTAGAAGAATTTGAAGACCCCGAAGACATTGTTTAGCCAGGCAAGTAGCCCTTTAACCATGTCTATGAAGCCCTTTTTGCATGGCAAGCATCACTTTATTTGTTGCAACAAATCATGAATGAAACGATGACCACCGTGGTGGGTTACCTCCGTTGATTTCCTCGTAAAGAATTGCACGGTGCATGACCCTACCTTCCTATGAGGGTTATGTAGGTGGGAAGTAGATAGGATGCTAAGTAGTTGCTACGCAAGTGGGATGAAAATATGCATGGTGTCGAAAAAGGAATGATTTCAAACACTTTTAGAAAACCCCATTGGGTGCCACTAATGCCAGAGGAAGATGATGTTGCGCTAGATAACCATGTGAGACAAAAGTCCTGTACCAGAGCAAGTTTTGTGTGTGTTTTCAAAAACGGATAAGATTTAAGATTTTCCGATCATTACCAACCTTACATGTGCAACCACGATACCCCTTATGGGACGGGGCTTTGTTGATTACTTTGGGCGATGCTAGCAGAGAGAACGTATTACTAATGGCGGGAGTGGCGTGGTTAGTCTCCATATGAGTTGGGGTCCCCGCAAAGCTAGTATCACACCCATCCTCATTGTAGGAAGCCCTAGTTAGCATGGACGTTAGTTAGAATAAAACCCCTTTCAAAAATATACCTAGTACCTATACTTAGGAGTTTCTACGCTTCTTGGTTGTTCTACTCTGCTTTCAGAACCTTATTGACACCCTCCCCTTAAACCTTGTAGATTTCCAACGTATCCAAAAACCACCTAGCATACGGCTTTCACCTACTCCTTGAGGATAGCCTGGAGAAGTGCGAGGTTCGTTGATACCCCGTTTTCCTATACCACGAGCACTGGGTGAATGCAACCACAAGGGATAATCACACTGGTGTGGTCATGCAAGCAAACGACTACCCGACGAGTTGGTTCTTTGAAGGACCACATATGGAGAACTTGGTGATCGGAGTCGAGATAGCTGCACGGAAGTCACTCATCCACCTTCAAGAGATCATCCCCGAGATGGATGACGAGCCAGCTACTCGCCACCTACCTTTGAGGAAGGATGATATTGGCGAGAGTTGGGTGTTCATCCCATCCAAAGAGGATGGAACACCTCTCAGGTTCCAGGCCTACTTCAGCCTCTCCATTGATAGTGTGGCTCTCAACCTGATTAAGGAGTCTGTGAATCTCCACAAGGAACTTTGATGACCCACAAGGTTTAGGGGATCTATCGTAGTCCTTTCGATAAGTAAGAGTGTTGAACCCAACGAGGAGCAGAAGGAACTCACAAGTTGTTTTCAGTAAGGTATTCTCTCCAAGCATTGAAATTATCGATAACAGATAGTTGTGTGATAAGTCAATTCGTAGCGAGTAGCAAGTAACAATAGTAAAAAAGGTGCAGCAAGATGGCCCAATCCCTTTTGTAGCAAGGGACAAGCTTGGACGAACTCTTATATGAGGTGAAGCGCTCCCGAGGACACATAGGAATTTCTGTCAAGCTAGTTCTCATCATGTTCATATGATTCGCGTTCGCTACTTTGATATTTTGATATATGGGTGGACCGGTGCTTGGGTGCTGCACTTACTTGGACAAACATCCCACTTATTATTAACCCCTCTCGCAAGCATCTATTACTATAAAAGAAGAATTAAGACAAAGTCTAACCATAGCATTAAACTAGTGGATCCAAATCAGCCCCTTACAAAGCAACGCATAAACTAGGGTTTAAGCTTCTGTCACTCTAGCAACCCATCATCTACTTATTAGTTCCCAATGCCTTCCTCTAGGCCCAAATAATGGTGAAGTGTCATGTAGTCTACGTTCACATAACACCACTAGAGGAAAGACAACATACAACGCATCAAAATATCGAACGAATACCAAATTCACATGACTACTTATAGCAAGACTTATCGCATGTCCTCAGGAACTAAAGTGATTACTCACAAAGCATAATTATGTTCATGAACAGAGAGGTATTGAATAGCATTAAGGATCTAAACATATGATCTTCCACCGAGTAATCCAACTAGCATCAACTACAAAGAGTAATTAACACTACTAGCAACCTTACAAGTACCAATCAGAGTCGCGAGACGAAGATTGGTTACAAGAGATGAACTAGGGTTTGGAGATAAGATGGTGCTGATGAAGATGTTGATGGGGGTGAGTCCCCTCTGATGAGAGGAGTGTTGGTGATGACGATGGCGACAATTTCCCCCTCCGGGAGGGAAGTTTCCCCTGAAGGACGGCCCTGCCGGAGCTCTAGATTGGTTCTGCTCAAGTTCTGCCTCGTGGCAGCGGGGTCTCTTCCCGAAAGCCTCCCTCTGATTTTTTCTGGGACGAAACCCTCCTTATAGCAGAAGATGGGAGCCGGAGGGGCAACAGGGGGCCCACAAGCTACCCAGGCGCGACCATGGGGGTAGGCCGCGCCTGGCACGCTTGTGGCCTCCTGGTGGCTCCCCTCCATTACTTCTTCCGCCTAGTATTTTTCATAAATTCCAAAATAATTCCTCATTGATTTTCACGGCTTTTGGAGTTGCGCAGAATAGGTATCACAAACTTGCTCCTTTTTCAGCCCAGAATTCCAGATGCCGGCATTCTCCCTCTTCATGTAAACTTTATAAAATAAGAGAGAAAAGGCTTAAATATTGTATCGTAATGTGTAATAACAGCCCATAAAGCGATAAATATCAACATAAAAGCATGATGCAAAATGGACGTATCAACTCCCCCGAGCTTGGACCTCGCTTGTCCTCAAGCGGAAGCTGAGATCAATAAATATGCCCACATGTTTAGAGATAAAGGTGTCGATAAAACAAAATACGTACATGCAAGCATCATGATCAAATTTAGAACAGCAATATCGTCATATAATCATTTATGCTGAAGTGACAATTCCTTCACAAAGTAAAGTATGAATCAAGAACCTTATTGAGAATTAACAACCAATAGCCTTTAGTCATTGAAGCAATTGCAATTTATCATAACCTCGGAAAGAGTCAAATAAGAGCTTGTAAAGCAAATCCACATACTCAATCATCCTTTCGTCTTCTACAATTGCTAAAACTCACGTGGTACTCATGAGATCAAAGTTTCAGTTGGACACAGAGAAAGATAGGGGCTTATAGTTTTGCCTCCCAACTACTTACCTCAAGGTTAATGTCAACAATAATAATTCATGAGTACTTACTTCCAAGTTGACATAAGAATAAAAATCTTTCCCTAGCACATGACGTTAGCCAAGATAATGGCAAAATAAGGAATTGGTGTCGATCACCACTACTCTTTTAAAGATAAAAAGTAAAGGTACAAGATAGGCCCTTCGCAGAGGGAATCAGAGGTTTTCATGCGCTTTTGAGGTTTGTATGTGTAATCTCTTAGTGTGGAGGAACGTCACTTTATATTGCCTCCTATGATAAAGAACTTTATTATGCAGTCTGTCGCTTTTATGTCTTCCTCATCAAAGGTTCGTACAAAGCTTACTTTCCACACACTAATAGATCATACATACTTAGGGAGCAATTTTTATTGCTTGCACCGATGACAACTTACTTGAGGGATCTTATTCAATCCATAGGTAGGTATGGTGGACTCTCATGGCAAAACTGGGTCGAAGGTTTGTGGATGCACAAGTAGTATCTCTACTTAGTGTGGAAGTTTTGGCTGATATGAGGTGGAAGCAATTGTCATATTCTAAGGGATATCTAGTCATATAACATTGTTCGGAACCAAGCAAACATAATTCATTATGTTGTCTTCCTTGTCCAACATCTACTTCTAAGCATGTAATAGTTTAATGAGTGTTCACAATCATTGACGGTACCAAAGATGATATATTTATATGTGAACCTCTCTTTCTTTATTACTTCCTATCAATTGCAACAATGACCAAGGTCTACGTTTGTCCACACACAACCAGTTTCAATCAACATTCTTTTTATATGTGAAACCATCACTTCCCATAAGATCATTACATGATCTTTCATGCTTTTGTTCTTTTATTATTCTTTTCTTCAGATCATGGCATGAAGCAAGGCCCTTAACTAAAACACTCTTTATTATACGACTCATGAACTCGAATACATTGGGGGTCACACAAAGAAAAACTCAAGCCAAGATCATACTAAGAACTTTATTCTACTAGAAAAAGATAAAACCAAAAAGGATCGAACTAAGAAAAAGGTAAAGGCAAAAGATGTGATGGTGATACGATACCGGGGCCACTCCCCCAAGCTTGGCACAAGCCAAGGGGAGTGCCCATACGTGTGCTTAATTGTCTTCCTTCGAAGGTGATGGTGGTGGAGTTGTTCTGTCTTTAGATTCCAAAAGGTGCATCAATCTTCGATTTATACTTTGGAGCTATGTGATATGTTTATCCAGCAAAACAACTTCATGGGTGAGATAAGTATTACAAACACGAGTTATTTCACATAACCTCAAGAGTTCGATCAAGGATGGAGACAGTAGGTGGAGGTAGGGTTGAAGAAAATCCTCTTCCTCAACTTCTTCCTTGTTGATCATAGATTGCCCTTTGTCCAGCGCCGGATTCTCCTCCTTAGTTTTGCCCTTAGTTTCTTCCAGCAGCCCTTCCTTGGCCTCCATGACCTCCATTCTTTTCAGATCAGCTTTTAATTCTTCATAGACTTGAGGGAAATCGTTCTCCCCGACAGATTCCTGAGACGACATCCTTGCCCTAAATCTGCGGCAGAAATAGGCTCGAAACGAAAACATAGGATAATTGCATGATACGAGGGTCAGACCTTTCGGGAGAATATATAATGAATTTTTCCCGACCAAAAGGAGTATTCCACCAGAAAACGGAGTCCGGGAGGCACACGAGGTGCTCACAAGACACCCAGGCGCGGCCAGGGGGGTAGGCCGCGCGTGGTAGGCTTATCGCCTCCTCGTGCGCTTTCCGGACTACTTTAATTTTTTCTATTTTTCTAAATATTCCAAAACGGAGAAAAATTGCTACTAGAAAAGTTTTGGAGTCGGTTTACCCGCCGAATAACATACCTCTTCGTTTTTGGAGTCTGAACCAGGCTGATAAATATCCCTTATGTACTCCTCCGGAGTTTTGGTATTAATAATATTGCTTTCAACATTTATGGGAGTACCTGAGATATAATGCTTGATTCTTTGCTCATTTACAACTCTCGGAAAATTCCCTTCCGTGTTGTTGATTTTGATGGCACCGGAACGATACACTTCTTTGACAATGTAAGGACCTTCCCATTTAGAGAAAAGCTTGCCTGCAAAAAATCCTAAACGAGAATTGTATAGCAAGACATAATCACCTACATTGAACTCACGTTTTTGTATCCTTTTATCATGCCACCTCTTAACCTTTTCTTTAAACAACTTGGCATTTTCATATGCCTGAGTTCTCCATTCATCAAGTGAGCTAATATCAAAGAACCTCTTCTCACCAGCAAGTTTGAAATCAAAGTTGAGATCTTTGATTGCCCAATAAGCCTTATGCTCTAGCTCAAGAGGTAAATGACATGCTTTACCGTAAACCATTTTGTACGGAGACATGCCCATGGGATTCTTATAAGCAGTTCTATAAGCCCACAGTGCATCATCAAGCTTCTTAGACCAATTCTTTCTCGACCTATTAACAGTCTTTTGCAGAATTAGTTTAATTTCTCTATTACTTAGCTCTACTTGACCACTGGACTGAGGATGATAGGGAGATGCAATTCTATGGTTGAGATCATACTTAGCAACCGTTTTACGGAAAGCACCATGAATAAAATGTGAACCACCCTCAGTCATTAAATATCTATGGACTCCAAATCTAGGGAAAATAACTTCTTTAAGCATCCTAATAGAGGTGTTGTGATCAGCACTACTAGTTGGGATAGCTTCTACCCACTTAGTAACGTAATCAACAGTAACTAGAATATGAGTATACCCATTAGACTTTGGAAAATGTCCCATATAATCAAAACCCCAAACATCAAATGGGTCAATGACAAGTGAATAATTCATAGGCATTTCGTGACGTTTACTCATATTACCTATTCTTTGACATTCATCACAAGACCAGACAAACTTACGGGCATCCTTGAAGAGAGTAGGACAATAGAAACCGGATTGTAATACCTTGTTTGCAGTTCTATCTCCCGCGTGGTGTCCTCCGTAAGCCTCGGAGTGACACTTCTGTAGGATCTGTCCCTGTTCATGCTCAGGTACATAACATCTAATAACACCATCCACTCCTTTATAAAGGTGAGGATAATCCCAAAAGTAATGTCTCAAATCAAAGAAGAATTTCTTCTTTTGTTGGTATGTGAAACTAGGTGTTATATATTTAGCAACAATATAATTTGTATAATCAGCATACCACGGTGTACTACATGAAGCATTGATGACATTCAATTGCTCATCAGGAAAGCTATCATCAATAGGTTGTGGGTCATCAAGAACATTCTCCAACCTACACAAGTTATCTGCTATGGGGTTCTCAGCACCCTTCCTATCAACAACATGCAAATCAAATTCTTGTAGCAAGAGAACCCATCTGATAAGTCTAGGTTTAGCATCTTTCTTTTCCATGAGATACTTAATAGCAACATGATGAGTGTGAATAGTAACCTTGGAATCAACAATATAAGATCTGAACTTTTCACATGCAAACACGACTGCTAAAAATTCCTTTTCAGTAGTAGCATAGTTTCTTTGGGCACTGTCTAGAGTTTTACTAGCATAATGAATACCATTCAATTTCTTATCAACTCTTTGTCCTAGAACAGCACCAACAGCATAATCACTAGCATCACACATAATTTCAAAAGGTAGGTTCCAATCAGGTGGTTGAACAATAGGTGCAGTTATCAAGGCCTTCTTAAGTATTTCAAATGCTTCCTCACAATTATCATCAAAAACAAATGGAATATCTTTTTGCAAGACATTGGTAAGAGTCTTAGAAATCTTAGAGAAGTCTTAATTGAACCTTCTATAGAAACCAACATGACCAAGGAAACTTCTTTTACCTTTGATGTCTGTAGGGCATGGCATTTTCTCGATCACATCAACTTTAGCCTTATCGACTTCAATACCTCTTTCATAAATTTTATGTCCTAAGACGATGCCTTCATTAACCATAAAGTGGCACTTCTCCCAATTCAAGACAAGGTTGGTATCTTTACATCTCTGCAAAACTCGATCAAGGTTGCTGAGGCAATCATCAAAAGAAGACCTGTAAACGGAGAAATCTGATACGTCTCCAACGTATCTATATTTTTTGATAGTTTCATGCTATTATCCTGTCAAACTTTGGATGTTTTGTATGCCTTTTATATCTTTTTTGAGACTAACTTATTAACTCAGTGCCAAGCGCCAGTTCCAGTTTTTTCCATGTTTTTGACCCCTTTCATAGGAGGATTTTAAACGGAGTCCAAACGGAAAGAAACTGCCAAAAAGATTTTTTCCGAAACAGAAAAATATCGGGAAGCCTGAGAATCAGGGTAGGGGGCCACAGGGACCCCACAAGCCCCCTAGCCGCGGCTAGGTGACCCACGCCTCCCAGGCTTGTGGGCTCCCTGGGCCACCTCTGCCCTAGGTCTTTCTCCTATAAATTCCCTAAAATCCCAGAAAAAATCAGGAGATCATCGAAAGTACTTTTCCGCCGCCGCAAGCTTCTGTCTCCGCAAGATCCCATCTGGGGCACATTCTGGTGCCCTGCCGGAGGGGGGATTCGGATACGGAGGGCTTCTTCATCAACACCAAGATCTCTCCGATGATGCGTCCATAGCTAGTAGCTAGATGACTTCTTGTCTCTCTTGGATCTCAATACAAAGTTCTCCATGATCCTCATGGAGATCTATCCAATGTAATCTTCTTTTGCGGTGTGTTTGTCGAGATCCGATAAATTGTGGATTTATGATCAGATTATCTATGAATCTCATTTGAGTTTCTTCTGATCTCTCTTATGCATGATTTCATATCCTTGTAATTCTCTTCGAGTTGTGGGTTTTGTTTGGCCAACTCGATCTATGATTCTTGCAATGGGAGAAGTGCTTGGTTTTGGGTTCATACCGTGCGGTGACCTCACCCAGTGACAGAAGGGGTAGCGAGGTACGCATCGTGTTGTTGCCATCAAGGGTAAAAAGATGGGGTTTTCATCATTCGTTTGAGATTATCCCTCTACATCATGTCATCTTGCTTAAGGCGTTACTCTGTTCGTCATGAACTCAATACACTAGATGCATGTTGGATAGTGGTCGATGTGTGGAGTAATAGTATTAGATGCAGAAAGTATCGGTCTACTTTTCTCGGACGTGATGCCTATATGTATGATCATTGCCTTAGATATCGTCATGACTTTGCACGGTTCTATCAATTGCTCGACAGTAATTTGTTCACCCACTGTAATATTTTCTATTTTGAGAGAAGCCTCTAGTGAACACTATGGCCCCTAGGTCTACTCCACACCATATTTTCAGCCTTACACTTTTTCTTCGTTGCACTTTCCGCCTTCAGATATCACTTTGCAATCAATCTTGAAGGGATTGATAACCCCTTTATAGCGTTGGGGTGCAAGCTCTTTGTGTTTGTGCAGGTACTCTGGACTTGACGAGATTCTCCTACTGTATTGATACCTTGGTTCTCAAACTGAGGGAAACACTTACTGCTCCTATGCTGCATCACCCTTTCCTCTTCAAGGGAAAACCAACGCAAGCTCAAGAGACGACAGAAGGTTCTGTCGACGTAGCAGAAGGATTTCAGGCGCTGCTGTCGGGGAGGATTAAGTCAAGAACGCATCCAAGTAAGTGTCGCAAACTCATATCTTGCATTTACTTTTTTTGCCTCTCGTTTTCCTCTCCCCCACTTCTGAAAAACAAAAATTCACATTTTTTTGCCTTTTTCGTTTGCCTTTTTTGTTCGCGCATTTCTCGCTTGCCTTTCCTTTGCTTGTGTGCTATGTGCCTTCAATATGTTGCATCTTCGCCTGCTGAAAATCTATTGATATCGATCCTCATCCACTTGCCAATCTTTTCAAGAGGTCCAACTATGTTGAACCAATTGCTAGTGAGTTGAGTGCACTTGACTTTCTCTATGGAGTTTTGGTTGACATGCGTGAATCTGAAAATCGTGTCAGGAAGAAATTCATGAAGTGATTCACGAGGGCTCCTTGAATGAAAAGCATGATTGCAATGGTTTCACTATAAATCCTATTAGTGTCAATCATGCTAAAAATATGCAAAACCCTAAGCTTGAGGATGCTAATTTTTCTATGTCCACTACTTGTTGCAATGATCATGATTGGGGTAATGATTTTTCTTATGATCTTGAAATTTTTTTAAGCCTCATGATGAATATGATATTTGCAATAATATTGAAAGTGGGTTTGGAGAAGTCATGAATTTAGTTGATGATAATCCCACTATTTATGAAGAGCGTCAACTTTGCATGCATGTGGATCATGAAAAGAATATCCTTTGCGATAGCTATATTGTTGAATTTGATTATGATCCCACATGTAATTGCTATGAGAGAGGAAAATATTGTGGTAGAAACTTTCATGTTACCAAATTACCTCTCGTTATGTTGAGATTGCTATTGTCTCTTTCTTCTTCCTTGCATTTGGTAACTATTGGTTGTCTTGACAATTTGTTTTCCTATAAAATTCCTATGCATAGGAAGTATGTTAGACTTAGATGTGATTTGCACATGCTTTATGATGCTCTCGTTGTTCTTCAATTCTTGTCTTTTGTGTGAGCATCATTGAATTATCAATGCCTAGCTAAGGGCGTTAAACAATAGCGCTTGTTGGGAGGCAACCCAATGAATTTATCTTTGCTTTTTGCTTTCTGTTTTGTTGTGTCCACACCATCATAATTCTGATTGATCTATTGATTGTCATTCTTTGTGTTGAGGTCGGGATCACGCGATGGTTAACACCTACCAACCCTTCTTCTTGGAGTATGCGTTTAGCACTTTGTTTCGGTTACTAACAAAAACTTTCGCAACAAGTATGTGAATTCTTCATGACTAATGTGAGTCCATGGTATAGATGCACTTTCACCTTCCACCATTGCTAACCTCTCTAGTGCCGCGCAATTTTCGCCGGTACATAAACCCACCATATGCCTTCCTCAAAACAGCCACCATACCTACCTACTATGGCATTTTCATAGCCATTCCGAGATATATTGCCATGCAACTCCCACCGTTCCGTCTCATGACTTGTGCCGTCACTCTCATACTGCCATTGCATGATCGTAAGATGGCTAGCAAGATGTTTCAACGTCATACGCCAAGCTAGATCATTGCACATCCCTGTACACTGCCGGAGGCATTTCCTATAGAGTCATCATCGTTCTGAGCTTTGAGCTATGAGTAAATAAAAGTGTGATGATCATCATTATTAGAGCATTGTCCCATGTGAGGAAATAAAAAAAGAGGCCAAATAGCCCAAAAAAGGGAGAAAAAAAAGAGGCCTAAGAGCCCAAACAAAAAAAAGAGAGAAAAAGAGAGAAGGGACAATGCTACTATCTTTTTGCACACTTGTGCGTCATAATAGCACCATGTTCTTCATGATTGAGAGTCTCTCCTTTCGTCACTACCATATGCTAGGGGGAATCTTTATTATATAACTTGGCTTGTATATTCCAATGATGGGCTTCCTCAAAATTGCCCTAGGTCTTCGTGAGCAAGCAAGTTGGATGCACACCCACTAGTTCTCCTTTTGAGCTTTCACATACTTATAGCTCTAGTGCATCCCTTGTATGGCAATCCCTACTCATTCACATTGATATCTATTAATGGGCATCTCCATAGCCCTTTTGTCGGGACCCCGATCCTGAGTCATAAGAACCTAGCCTGTAACACATCACATCACTTTGCGGCCTCACGCACAGTAAACTCCACGGCTGCCACCTTACCTTGGCCGGGACCGTTTGCGTATTTTGGCTCATGTATATGAATATGTTGCTAGCGTTCATACGACAAAGAACCCGGGTCGACATGACTAATTATAAACCCCAGCGGTACAACCGCACAGGGACAGGCATACATAACCCAGCAAAGCAGGTGTCGGTCATCAGCGTGTGTAGACGAGTCGTAGCAAGCTACAAGGACTCCATTACATCGCGTGACATTTCTCCGAGGGGACAGACACAGCAGCAAAGAAGGATACATGCCGGTCAATCAATGTGTTCCGAGCAGTAGCAAGCTACCAAGGCTCGATGGAAGCACAAAGAGGCATTTCCCTGTAAAGAGTACTACTAAAGGAAAACAACTAGGTGTCGAATCCCACACATATAATGCATTTCAAACATACACACATTATGCACGATATGTGTAGATATAACATGGCATCACAACATAACTCTATGACTCAAGCATTTATTAAAGACTCATAAGAGTCAACATAATATGATATTACAAACAGGGGTCTCGTGACCCGACACTCAAGTCATACAAACAACAAGCGGAAGCAATTCATGTCTGGGTACAGACATCTACTAAAAGTGGCTGGAAGAGCCTGAAAAGCTACTACGACCCTACCAAAGGAGCCAGACCTCTGTCTGGGATTCCCAAGCTATTCCGGTCAACATCGAACACGTCGCGTAGAAACCTTTAATGAGACTAAATCTTCTCTGCAAAACATAAATAAAGCAACCGTGAGTACAAAGGTACTCAGCAAGACTTACATTAGAACTATCTACATATGCATCATGTTTCAATGGAAGGATTGTGTGGTTTGATTGCAGCAAGCCAGCTTTGACTCTTGGCTAACCTGTACTACGACTACAAGTTCTTTCTTTGAGGTGGGATAGCACACACGAGTCCACATATTCACCAATTCAATACCCTACTATGGATCCACTCTCGTTTCCCTACGAGAAGGCCTTCCATAGCACTCACACTTATCTTGCATGTTTTAGAGTATCTATTTAAATTGTCTATGTACCACGTAATGTTTCCAAGTAGTCCATAACCGAGGACGTGGCTATTCGAACAGATTGAATCACCCTGCAGGGGTATACTTCTTCACACACGCTCCCACCACTTATCACCATATGCACGTCATGCATCTCGGCAACCTTCAAGCGGAAGCACTGGCGTGGGTGTCGGCCACGACCGTTAACCACACAAGACCCTAGTCCAGGTTTATCGCCTATTTGAGACTGAACCCGCAAGGAAGTCCGGCCGAGGTTTCCTCTACGGCCCCAAACGATGCGCGCAGGGTTCCCAAGCCCACCATTCGGGTGCCACTTGGTACACCGTGCCACTGTGTATCTACCGTAGTGAAGCCTACCCCGTCGGGCACAGCTAAACACGGCCGCCAACCCTTTTCCTACAAACACCAGAAACTAATTGCAACTCCTGGACAGAGATCTAGGCAATTAATAAGCCGAGCAGGGTCATATTTCAGGGCCCAATGCATGGTAGTATCTTGTCTTGGATAACACACACATAACTCAGTTCGTAAGGACGGTCCCAATGAGACAACCCACCATGTACTCCTACATGGTCTCTCATCGCTACCATTACCAAATCAGATTCACACCTTTACTCTCACACTGTAGGACATGAACACAACCATTCCGATTCATCATCCAGACGGATCAGACCCGACACGACTCTAAGCATAGCAGGCATTGTAAACAAGCATGGATGAGTAAGCACAACAAGGCTCAAGCAGTTGCTACTCATGCTAAGTGGTTTCAACTATTTACTGTGACAAAATCAGGTCATGCAGAGGAATGGGTTCAACTACCGATAACATGTACAGTTGAATCGTGTTTGTCCTAATGCAGTAAAAGAGAGCAGGTGCGAGAGGGTGGGTTTATATCAATATGCTCAAGGGGGGTTTGCTTGCGTGACACGTCTCAAGATAGCAATGAGTCTTCATCAATGTCAACGATCACATCGTCGGAAACATCGTTTAGCGAGGGGGAACAACACCGGCAAACAAGAAAGAACAACAATTAATTCACGGGAATGCAACACTATGATGCATGCTCAAGACATGAAATGAAAGGTGACAGGGCTAATGTGACTATCATTTCTTAAGTCGAAGTTGGTTTGAATTAGGATTCAAACATCACTTCAAGCCGGTTATTGTTCCGGGTACCCTTTTAATTGATTCGACCTGATGCTCATAACAAATTGTTTCAACATGTATGGAGTTAGTATTTTGAGGTACTGATTTGCATTGACCAATGTTTGAGCATAGTAATTGAAGTGGAATTCAAATAAGTATCAATTTGCAAATCCAAACTATTTATTAAATTTACCCTATTCATCATTTTGCCTATTTGGTGTTGTTAACTTTTTCTAACATGCATGAAAGTGCCATAATCAGATTCCTTGGATTTTTGTGATACTTTTTCATATATAAATTATTTTCATTCGAGTTATATTTTAATTTCTATGATTTTTACAAGTCTTAGGTATTTTCTGGAATAATTTTATAATTGAAAATCAATTACTGCATGAGCACTGCGTCAGCATTGCGTCAGCAGTCAACTGCGCCCGGGTCAGGTCAAACCTGACGTGTGGGGGCCACACGTCAGTGAGCCAGGGCTTAATCCCGCGTTGACCCGCACTAATGGGAGTTTGACTCACGCGTGGGGTCCTTTGTCAGTGGCTCTTAGGGGGGGGCTTAGCTTGCTAACGACTGGCCACGTCGGCCCCCACCGGAGGGTGGTCGCCGGCGACCATAGTCGCGGCGGAGGGCTCGCCGGAGTGGCGCTAAAACGCGCTACACGGCGCCAAATCGGGCGCGGCTTGCGGCTAATCGAAGCTGGCGAAGCGGCTCGTCTTCCAGGGGTAGTATGAGGGACTGAAGATGGCTGGAGGGACACCGGCGACGAGCGCGCGCGGCGGCCGAAAGTCGGGCTCGTCGGGGAGGAGCTAAGGGGGACGCCATCGTGCAGGAAAGAGAGGGGAAAGGAGCAGGGGCTCACGGCGGCTCCATTTCTGGCATCAGCAACGAAGGAGAGGCTTGGAGCAGGCCGAATCGACGGAGATCCGGTGACCGGAGATGGAAACGACGACACTGCTGCAGCGATAGAGGACCTCAGCCCTTCTGGCTTCATTCAGAGGATGAAGAGGAACATGGAGGGGCTTCTGAGCCTCTCAGGTAGGCCGGAGGGGGGGGGTTGCCGTGGTAGCAATGAGCAACGGCGGCGAGCTTGCTCGGTGGTCGCAGAGAGGGAGCTAGGGGAGAGGAGAGACGCGTGCGAGGAGAGGAAAGAGAGGAGGGCACCTCGGGGCTTCTCAGCACGAGGAGATAGGGTCGGAGGGGGGGGGTGCCTCCATCGCGAAGCAGGAGGTGGCCGTCGGCGAGCGTGCGGCCGACACCTCTCGTGCACATTGGCGGGAGGAGGGAGAAGACCTCCTCGCCCTTGGTGGGCTGGGCCAGCCAGTAGCGCAGGATAGGTAATATTTTTATCTTTTCCTTTTTACTCTTTTTGTTTGATATTTCTGACATTTCTTTTATTTGTTTTGGCTCCAACTAATTTAAAGAAAATAGCTAAACAACTATGGGGTGTTATTTGGAATATTTCCAACCCCATGTGAAGTTTTCAACATTTTATAAAACTAGGAGGTATTTGAAATCAATTAATTAATTGATTTCAGTGACTTCTGAGTTTACAATAAAATGCCAAAAGTATTTTGAAAATATATATCACCCCTGATATTTTCTTTCCAACATTTATCAAAAATGATGGACTTTTATGAAAACCATTTTGGTTCATTGATTTGTCACCACTTTTGAATTTTTTTGCATATAGAGTTGCAAGGGTTTTGTTTTGAATATGGACTATGTTGGAGTTTTGCTTTGATTTGACTTCTTTCTTGGGTTCAATTCATTTTCTTAGAATGCAAAGAAAGAAAACATGAGCTCAAACTTGCTAAGCTCTACTAGGGATTTCAGGGATGTGACAACTCACCCCCACTAAACAAGAATCTCGTCCCGAGATTCAGGCGTAGCCGAGAGGAGGAAGAGGGGACACTAAACTATCACAATCTTCATGATCCATTTGCTTCTCTCGAGGATGTTGATTCATCGTACCATGTTGATCTTGACTTCTTTGTCCTTGAGGTCTTCATCTAGCTTGACGACAAAAGAACATAGAGACGACATAAGATTCGATCTCCTCGAAGATCGAGCAACTCAAGATCAACTCATAGAATGAGACATAGGAGCGTCCCTTGAGCTGAGACACAACACATAACACGGATGAGAAAATGAGGCATAAGACAAAGGTTCAATTGGTAGGCAACAAATCCAAGCTTAAATCAGATGCTGGCGAGGTTTCAAAGTAGCGAGGATTAAGTTGCCCTTCATACCACAACGGGGCACCTTAGGAAGGTGACTCGTAGAGTTATTCCCTTAAGTGGCAAAAAGAATTACTTTTGATCCAAAGATCATTGAAGCTCTTCATACCAGAGTAAGGCAATTCACAAATGATTGTTTGAAGGAAGTTTAAAGAATGGCATACTCAGGTTGGAAAGAAACTAGAGTCATTGAACAACTCGGCAAACGGGAGGCACAATCCAAGTATTACCGAGGGTATAACCTAGTGTCTGAGCGTGCTCTCAAGAACTTGAGCATTTCCATATTCATCAAGGTTTACCAACATCTGTGCCAAGGATCCTGGTGACACAACATACTACCATGATGAACAGTGATGGAGGATGCAGATGCAAGGAAAGACAACACTTCCTCAGATTTCACCTTAGCTGTGCCAAGGGAACGAAATCTGATTGATCGACCGAGAGACATTTAGCACTCCGCTTCTAATGTTCTCCTTGATGTACTAGCACAACCCAATTATAGATCGTGCTTGATATCGAGCGCATCAAGTATAGGTCGGACTTCGGGACCAAAGGGGATCCATGAGGAACAACTTATAAAATAGATCATACAAAAACTACACGGAAGATGGCTAAGATTACTGATGCAAGATATTATAATATCAAGTCTTCCGGATAGGTGTGTTAGCCATTTCACCACTTCACCGGGTTACATAGAGACCAATATTATAATTCTTGGGGAAGTTCCAACCATTATAACTGCCTGAGATTCAGCTCCGGTTGGTGCCACGATGCTTCAGACTCAACATGTCCAAAAAGAAAGTTTGCAACACAAATCGACGAGATAACGTTGCGTGATTCTCAGGAAATGAACTGCGGAAGAAAACTCCAAAACATGAGATGGATCGCAAGACCCACGTGAACACACTGCCCAAGACAACTGTGAACACATGAAAAGTCTTACAACAAAACACTACCGAGTTCTGGATGGGAACCATCATTGCGGATAACGAAGCCATGTGCAAGTCCGTCTGGTACCTTCAGGAATGGCACTTACCTTCTTTTCCTTGAACAAATCAACAAGTGGCTTGGTGTGCTAGGAGATACATATGGAGTGAAGATGATCAGTCTATCAAACCATAGAATACTTCGCACGTGCATGATTGACTTGGGATGATTCCAAAGAAACAAATTAACTTTTCTCGAATTCACGGCGGCAACTTGCATCAGTTGCACATGAATTAGAGGAATTCACTTCTTACACCTAACACATACCTCGTGCACGAGACACGAAGACAATGTCTACAAAGTTTCCAGCACTAGCTTGATGTCCAACATAGATCATGGAACAAATGAGAATGTTGCCGATGGGTTCAACAACAATTCATCAAGATACCCATATAAATGGATTTCCACAACTATGTGAGCAAGATAATAGCATTGGTCAAATCAAAGAGTATAATGGTGTATGCTCAGAGAAATCCATGAGTAAAACACCGCTACGAAAATCTTTGGTTCTGAGTTTGATTTGACGATAGCCCATGCTCAAATCAAAATTGAACAAGATAATATATGCAACAATTGATCACTCGAATCAACCGATGAAAATATCATCTTTCTTCGGACTCACACAACAGAAATATATCCCTTTTAAATGAGTTGAATTTAGGCGAAGCTTTTATCTTCCAACTCTCCAAGTTGTTGTTTAGCTTAACCAACTAGCTCGGGGTATCCAATACTGATTCTTGGAGAAGGGGTTGGTTTATAGAAAAACCAACTTGATCACGAGCTCTATCATAACAGTCAGGAAACAACCTGGTAATGTTTCCGAGAAGATATTCGGAAATCACGAACCACCGATATATTATTAAGCTCGGGACCAATCTTGCTTTTCAGGGCAAGATGATGTGATCAATAGAACGAGGGATTGACAAAATCCTAACTCATTGCTCGAAAAGTGCTCCATGAAACATGGACTAGGTAGCACACTCAATCTTAGGATGACGATTCAATCACCATCACCATAAGTGTGAAATTATTGTCCATTAGCTACCAAGCAATAATATTACTAGGAGTATTGATTTCACACATCATGGTTCACTTGTCGATATTCCGGTTACAACCAACACGAAAACCGAGGGATGAACAATGATAGCGAGAAGTACCGCTACATCAAGAGCTCATAAGAGATGGTGCAATTCTCATAACACTCTTGACAAAAAGAGGGTAATACTCCAAGATAGAACAGAACAAAAGCTGGTTTAGCATTTCGATCTGCGGAATACAACTACTTTGACCCAATCCAAGAAATGGATGTGGTACTGGAGTTTGCTTCTCCCAGTCATTCGAGAATAGAACAACTTGACAGACCACGAAATAAAAGACATTAATGACACGAATGCACAACTATTATTGACTATCCTCTCATGGATGAAGGTCAGAATACAACTAGATAGGACCAACTCAAGAGCACATGATTTCTTGAGTTATGGATGCATGGATTAGCATGTCGAACGAGTTCAACATAATTCTTCCAGATAATCCGTGCAGAAGGGCGAAGTAGGTAGAATCACAATATGGAGTAGAGAACTCATCACGAGAACTCTTATTATGATCTTTAGTTCACGAAGGACCTTTGACAGAGATGGTCCATGGTATTGGAAGAATGATATACCACACACCTTGAGGACTACAACAAGGTTACTAATCATTCTAAAGGAACTAGCAACACAATTAACAGAGATGAGCAGATTGATCATTGGATCCAGGAACCCAGAAATAGAATACCTACTAGCTAATTAACATCACGGGATGTTTTCGAAAATGATGGCCAGAGTTATCACACTTGAAACCAAAACACATCTAGACTATTGGGTAGCTTTCGAGGTGACAGGTTTTCCTAGCACTTCAACAAAATGTCGAGGTAATAAAGTACCTCAACACAATTATTAGTGTGCTTTGTCTGGCCAAAAGACATTAGCTCAGGAGGAGGGAATTTGCAATTGCATCAGACTATTTGGGAACTTTGGAAAACTTGGGTAGCATAACGGCTGTACATGCATGAATTATGAGGCAATCTGCAAGAAAACTAACATCATAACAATTGAATTCTTAGGGAGACACTGATCCTTAAAGATATCAACTTTCCTATAAGTCTCCAACATAGTAACTCGTCATCCTAATGAATAGATGCGAAAGCCTACTTCTTAAACCCCGTAGAATAAACATGAGGGTGACTCAGAATAAGAATGACACAAGGAAAGGAGTAAAAGAGCCTTACGTTCCCTTCCACAAACAATTCCCTTATATAACTAAAGAGTTGCCAGACTCAACATCGACCAATTTGGCTTGGTTATCCTACAGGCAGTCAAGCTCTGATACCAAAGCTGTCGGGACCTCGATCCTGAGTCATAAGAACCTAGCCTGTAACACATCACATCACTTTGCGGCCTCACGCATGGTAAACTCCACGGCTGCCACCTTACCTTGGACGGGACCGTTTGCGTCTTTTGGCTCATGTATATGAATATGTTGCTAGCGTTCATACGACAAAGAACCCGGGTCGACATGACTAATTATAAACCCCAGCGGTACAACCGCACAGGGACAGGCATACATAACCCAACAAAGCAGGTGTCGGTCATCAGCGTGTGTAGACGAGTCGTAGCAAGCTACAAGGACTCCATTACATCGCGTGACATTTCCCCGAGGGGACAGACACAGCAGCAAAGAAGGATACATGCCGGTCAATCAATGTGTTCCGAGCAGTAGCAAGCTACCAAGGCTCGATGGAAGCACAAAGAGGCATTTCCCTGTAAAGAGTACTACTAAAGGCAAACAACTAGGTGTCGAATCCCACACATATAATGCATTTCAAACATACACACATTATGCACGATATGTGTAGATACAACATGGCATCACAACATAACTCTATGACTCAAGCATTTATTAAAGACTCATAAGAGTCAACATAATATGATATTACAAACAGGGGTCTCGTGACCCGACACTCAAGTCATACAAACAACAAGCGGAAGCAATTCATGTCTGGGTACAGACATCTACTAAAAGTGGCTGGAAGAGCCTGAAAAGCTACTACGACCCTACCAAAGGAGCCAGACCTCTGTCTGGGATTCCCAAGCTATTCCGGTCAACATCGAACACGTCGCGTAGAAACCTTTAATGAGACTAAATCTTCTCTGCAAAACATAAATAAAGCAACCGTGAGTACAAAGGTACTCAACAAGACTTACATTAGAACTATCTACATATGCATCATGTTTCAATGGAAGGATTGTGTGGTTTGATTGCAGCAAGCCAGCTTTGATTCTTGGCTAACATGTACTACGACTACAAGTTCTTTCTTTGAGGTGGGATAGCGCACACGAGTCCACATATTCACCAATTCAATACCCTACTATGGATCCACTCGCGTCTCCCTACGAGAAGGCCTTCCATAGCACTCACACTTATCTTGCATGTTTTAGAGTATCCATTTAAATTGTCTATGTACCACGTAATGTTTCCAAGTAGTCCATAATCGAGGACGCGGCTATTCGAACAGATTGAATCACCCTGCAGGGGTATACTTCTTCACACACGCTCCCACCACTTATCACCATATGCACGTCATGCATCTCGGCAACCTTCAAGCGGAAGCACTGGCGTGGGTGTCGGCCACGACCGTTAACCACACAAGACCCTAGTCCAGGTTTATCGCCTATTTGAGACTGAACCCGCAAGGAAGTCCGGCCGAGGTTTCCTCTACGGCCCCAAACGATGCGCGCAGGGTTCCCAAGCCCACCATTCGGGTGCCACTTGGTACACCGTGCCACTGTGTATCTACCGTAGTGAAGCCTACCCCGTCGGGCACAGCTAAACACGGCCGCCAACCCTTTTCCTACAAACACCAGAAACTAATTGCAACTCCTGGACAGAGATCTAGGCAATTAATAAGCCGAGCAGGGTCATATTTCAGGGCCCAATGCATGGTAGTATCTTGTCTTGGATAACACACACATAACTCAGTTCGTAAGGACGGTCCCAATGAGACAACCCACCATGTACTCCTACATGGTCTCTCATCGCTACCATTACCAAATCAGATTCACACCTTTACTCTCACACTGTAGGACATGAACACAACCATTCCGATTCATCATCCAGACGGATCAGACCCGACACGACTCTAAGCATAGCAGGCATTGTAAACAAGCATGGATGAGTAAGCACAACAAGCCTCAAGCAGTTGCTACTCATGCTAAGTGGTTTCAACTATTTACTGTGACAAAATCAGGTCATGCAGAGGAATGGGTTCAACTACCGATAACATGTACAGTTGAATCGTGTTTGTCCTAATGCATTAAAAGAGAGCAGGAGCGAGAGGGTGGGTTTATATCAATATGCTCAAGGGGGGTTTGCTTGCCTGACACGTCTGAAGA